>NC_134459.1:68046743-68682814 GCF_047948215.1 Lycorma delicatula | reverse complement strand
TGTTACGTTTTAAAAATAGCTTCAAACCAACTTAAAAGATCAATGCTTTTTCTCTAGTAAAATTGTTTTGCATATTACTTATCGGTTTAAGAATAACTAAATATGAATTAAGAACGCAGTACTTTTACAATAACACTGTCTGTCTACGTCATCAATAAAGCGTGTTCCTTTAGTACATCGTTCCTATATAAATATACATGATCTAACCTTCAAAATAATTTATTTCAACCGTACGATAAACTCCATGTTTCAGTAACAATATACACACATACCAGATATTTAAATTAAATTTTCTAAAAATAATGAAAACAATTAGTTTTATGTCTTTCTTTGTAAACAGTTGAACGTGTTGATTTTTAAACGTATACTCCAGAGGAAGGAAATGTTATGTACTCGTATTTAAACTATATATTTGTTTAGCTCATTCAAGAACGGGTGCACGTTAACAATTATCAGAGTATTTTTCTCAATCGCTCATACGAAACTGTAAGTATGAATAACTAACTGAAAAAAAAGTGAAAGATGTAGACACCATTCTCTCGTGGCTGAAAAATCCATTCTTTAAAAATTCAGTAAGTGAAATATCAAATAAAATTGCTTGAAAGTATATTTCAAATAGCTTTTAAAGAAAAATTATTGAATGAGAACAACTTCAATATTATTTTACTCATTTAAACTTTTTTCTTAAGTATTAATTAATTAATACTATTTATTAAAATAATTATATTAATTAATTATTAACTTAATGAGTCGCACAGCTATTTGCGTTGTCCTTCCCTCGCTTTAACAAATATAGCAAATGGATAACTACTAAAAAAACACGATTCGAACATTTAAAATTAAACCGAACATTCAGAAGAAAACAAATACCAATTTGAAACATCACTAAAAAAGTTAGTTCGAAATTGTTTTACAACTTAATAAGGACAAACAGGATCATGAATTATCATTAAATTTCATTTTTACTGTCAGTTCTCAGGAACTTTGTTTTATTTTTTTTTCAGCGGTAGGTATCTTTTACCTGGAGGTTCCGGGTTCGAATCCCGGTCAGACATGGCATTTTTCGTACGCTACAAAGTTCCATTTCCATATCCCATGCATAAGCTTCAAGCTTATGTGGCGATATCTCACCAAGGAAAAACAAAACTAAGTAATACGAGGTCTGTAAAAAAAGGAATGAGACCGGTTCAAAAAAAACGTTTATTTACAATCTAATTAAACATGGACTCTTATGACCGTCGAAATAGTTCCCTTGGGAAGCCACGCAACGCTTCAAACGGTTTTCCCACTCTTCATAGCAGTGTTGGAAATCAGAAACCACCGGAATATCCTTCAGATGGTCGGTTACATTTTTTTTCTACCGTTCCAAAATGGTATCCTTTGAGGTGTTTTTTTTTAATGTCGGAGACAGGAAAAAGTTGCAGGGACTAAAGTCAGGTGAATAAGGTGGTTGAGGAACTACACCAAAAAATTTGGGCTCGTGACAGAGCGTCATCTGCATACGTCCTTTTCAATTTTGAAAAGGTTTCAGTAGCATTTTCACATAGTTTAACACAAAACTTGATTGTACAACGTTGATCATAATTAGTTAGTATCACTCATTTTTGTAACGCACAACAAAAACTCGTGTTACGAAAAGTTTGTTTACGTCTCACGCGGCAAGAATAGACTAAAAATATTAATACCTAATATAAATCAGCTGTTTATATAACCATATGTTTACTTGTAACTTTACAGTGTTGCCACTTTGGCTACCAAAAAAAATTAGTCTCATTACTTTACTTACAGACCTCGTGCGAAGATAGAAACGATTCCAGAAAATTCTTTCCTGATACGTTACCTGTTACAGATTAATTGACGCCTTAACGAGTTTCATAAATGAATGATACGGAAAGATTTTAATAAAATCGCTGCAACTAAGTTTTATTGTATTTATTTATTTTTTGTTATAACTTAATTGTTATCTCAAATTTTGGAACATAATTGATACAGATAAGTTAAAACGCATAAGAATGTGTACCTTTTTAATACAAAATCCGACGATAATGAACCTAAGTTTATATTATGGATACTCAGGAGTGGTAAAGAAACTTGGAGCGTCTCTCTCGCTACAGACTTTCTTCACGTTTCAAGAGCAATCCGTTTTAGACGGGCTGTAAAAAATTATAATTAAATTAAACTAATAGCTTATACTGTACAACCAATTATACCCACTAAAATTATTCGAATGCATTAATAAAAATCTCTCTTATTTGGCTCGCACAAAAAAAGTAAATCAATTCAAAAAAGAAAATTGGATTTTTGTGTTTGATTTAGCTTAAATACCGCTGATTCACGAAGAATGTAACAAACTTTCAGGACATGTTCTACTGGTGAAAATAAAGATGTTCATATAAATATAGGTTCGGAAACGAAACGTTTCCGAACGACTGTAGGCTGGCAAAAAGTTTCTTCCTAACTTCTTGCCTTCGGTAAAATTAAAGCAGATACCTTAAAATCAAATTAAGGGGTAAATTTTGTGATTTTTACAAAAAATCTGTCCTGAAAAACTGAAGAAAAAAAATTCCTTTCGGCATGCCGGAAGGCGGAGGTAGATTTAACCGGTGCTAAGCAGGGGATAAAAAAGATTTCCAGATTAAAATTAAGAAAAACTTCAAATTTACTCAATACGACAATGGTCGCATGTGAAAAACGTTTCACATGTTTAGCATACGACAAGCCCTATCTTCATACAATTTCTGTAACATTTTGGTCATCCCTTGCCGTAAAGGTTGTTCATATCAAAAATTGTTTCAGACGAACGTTTTAGGTAATGTTTAGAGGACTAACGACCACTTTAAACCGATTCGATACTGTGCCTATTAAGGGAGGTATGATTTTTTTGTCGTCGAAATCCCAATTTTTCTACCCCTGGCCCAATGGTTGGTGATATGAAAAAGCTTTACTTAGATAACTTTTAGACCCTTACCCAAAGAATAGTAGGAACTTTAAAGGAATTCAATATTTTACCTAAGAAGATATTTATAGCGACATTTTGTTTTTTCGAAAAAGCCCTCCCCATTTCCAACCCCATGGTCCGATTTTACCCATTAACGAACTCGACCGAGATTTTGGGACGACTTATTTTTAAGGTACAATCTGAAAGTGATTGGCGCAAAATTATGGCAGTTATCGTGTCCACAAGAAAGTGATATATATATATATATATATATAAACCTCTGAACTGATGGTGGTTTATATATATATATATATATATATATATATAAACCTCTGAACTGATGGTGGTTTATATATATATATATATATATATATATATATATAAACCTCTGAACTGATGGTGGTTTTGGGGTCTGGGGGATGTGAAACGCGAAGATATGTCGAAATTTTCCGGAAGTCGAATCATGGTACGCATTACAATAGATAGCTTTCTTATGAAATCTACCTATAGGTCCAAGAATTGTATTTTTAGTAGTTTTCGAGTAACCTGGGATAAAAACACGATTGAGATCGAAAAACAAACTATATTATGTTTGGCGTAAAATAACATTGTTAAATGAGTAATAAACACATAAAAGTTTTAAACAAAACTTGTAAAGAATTTTATTTGTAGTAAAATGGTATTAATAAAGTCCACAGAACTAAATGCAAACGTAAGAATTTCTAATTTTTTATTAACAAAACACGAAAATGTGGCAGATTTTAATAAGTTATTAAACAAAACAAAATTTTCAATATTACAAAACAGAATTAACTATTTTACAAAAATAGTGAAACTGTATGAGTAGGTATGCAATCATTAGAAATTATAATCTCGATTAGAACAAAATTGACTTTAAAAAAACGCTAAATAATTAAGAAATAATAAATAAAAACATTGAAAACGGAACAATCTATTGTCCATAACAGGAAAATAAATTAGGTCATACGAAAAAAAAGTTAGTTTTAAGGAAAATAGATTGTTTTATAAAATAAAATATTACCGACGGTAACAAGGATCTCGACTGAACAGAGAAAAAAGCTGCAAATTCCTTAGTGAAAAGTACGGTATCACGTGGGTTTGAATCACTGACGGTCACAAAGAAGGAAGAACAGTAGTTAGATTGTTTTGAGATTACTTGCTTAAAGAAAGTGAAATATATAGTGTGGATGTGCAGGAAGTAAGTAAACTGGACAGAAACGATCATCAATTCTATTAGCCCTATAAGGGCTAAAAGAATTGATGATCGTTTGTCCTCGTATCTGTGACCTCGCCAACCTAGGCGTTATGTAAATATTAATACCATACTGAATCTACGTCAATTATGTGTATAGGTTTCCCTGATAGAACTTAGATCAGTATATAAAAATCTAGTGCTACTTTGTTCGCATGAGGAAGAGTTCTCGCGGCCGCCGCCAGATAAGACAATGACATTAAGAAATCGTACAACTTTCTTAAGTCGATATTGATCTTGAAATCAATAATCCTCACGCCATCAAAACTTTGTTAAATCTGTAAATATACGTGATTCTCTATCATTTTATTATCAAACTAATTTGTTCTGCGTACAATACAATAATAATACAAAATGTTCTTTTATAGACAATGGCATTAAATATAATAAAGCAAATAATAGCTTTCTAAAGAAGTCGATACTGATATAAACAATGATCGATATAGATAATGCTACTCAAAATGCACAATATCTATCGATATAAAAACGACATTAAATTTGCAAAAGAAACTCTAGGTTATTTATTTATACATTTTTTTAATTTTTTTAGTAGTGAATCAGGTGTGGTTGGAACAGTGGTAAGCATTCCGAGATTCATAGAAAAGCTACAGTTCAAATTTTGTAATGAAGGTACATGATAAATAAATTTCATAATGATAGGTTACTTTGTTATCATAACAAACAAAAAATCTGATGTGGGTACCACATGACTTCCTTATACGCCGATTCAATTACATATATACATTTTTTAAATTGATAAGTACATAAAATTTTATTTCACTAATAACTTCTGATTTATTATTGTTATTATTGAATTATTATTTATTGTAAAAGATTGTTTACAAGCACAGGTTAATAAGTATTAATAAATCAATATATTTATTAATAAAAATAGTTAAAAAGAAAAAAGGAAATGAAGTCGAACCGATGTACCTTCCCCTTGTAAGATCCAAATATTTAATTAATTAAAATTTTATTTGGCTATAACTCTGGAACCAATGAAAATAAGTACCACTTGTGATACATTGCTAAAAATCTCTCAATGAGGGCTTATTACTGCAGTTAAAAAAAAGGCCAAAATCCAAACTTTTGGGATTTTGGGCTCTTTTGGACATTTTTGGTTAAGTCGATTGCAATCAAAAGGAAAGATGAACAACTAGATATTACAACAGTCCTAAATGGATTCATTTTTAGTGAAATCTGAAAACCAAAATTTTTCGCGATCACAATACTAACTTTACTTGGTACAAGGAAGTAAAAACGTTAACTTTTTATTTAATAGCGAGATTAATGCAGTTCCAAAACTTAGTAGATTTTATAGTTTTTAATTCTTGGAAACATTTTTACGCTTTCATAAGTTATTAGGTCTACAATATAATTTTACTACGTCTCGCTTTTTAATATACGAGGTGTGATCAAAAAATACGGTGAATGAATTTTTATAGCGGCAACTGCCGACGCTACATCCATATGCTGTAATTTGTCCAATAGCGTGATCAACTGAGACAGGCAGGGACAAGTTGTAACATGTTCGAGCTTGCCAGTCAGCTGCCAGAGCCGCTAGAGTGAGGTTGAGTTTATCGTGTCTGTCGCGCAAGGAAAATCGTGTGTTAATCTGCACGGAGTTGAAGGGTCGTCTTCATGCAGATCCGGACTTCATGGCCAAAATTGTAACTGGAGATGAAAGTTGGGTCTATGGCTATGACCCTAAGACCAAAATGCAGAGTTCCCAATGGAAAACCAGTTCATCTCTTCGCCCTAAAAAGGTACGTCAGTCAAAATCCAACATCACGGTCATTCTCGTTGTTTTTTTCGATAGTGAGGGCATAGCGCGATCAGAGTTCGTTCCAAGGGGAACAACTGTAAACTCTGAATTTTATAAGGGTGTACTGCAACGTTTGCGAAACGACGTACGAAGAAAGCGACCATAAAAATAGACCAATGGCTTCCTTCTTCACCACGACAACGCGCCGTGTCACACCTCGCATCTCATTCACGAGTTTTTGGCCGAAAAAAGTGTTCCTGTCTGTCCACATCCGCCATACTCACCGGATTTAGCACCATGCGACTTTTGGCTCTTCCCAAAAATGAAAACTGTGCTTAAAGGAAAACGTTTTGACACCATTGCTGACATTGAGAGGGCCACGACCGAGCAGCTGAAAGCCCTTTCGAAAGACGCCTTCCAGAAATGCCTCCAGTCATGGAGTCAACGTTGGGATAAGTGCATTGCTAGCCAAGGACAGTACTTTGAAGGAGATTAAATCGAATTCTATGTAACCTTATTACTTTTTTTAATAAAAAATTATTCACCGTATTTTTTGATCACACCTCGTAATTAAAAATTATTACCACTTCAGTTGTGTACGCCGACACAGAATTAAATTGAAAATCATAATGTTTTTAAACACAAATATAAATTATTAACTTGTATATGTTTTTTATAACATTTTAATAATCGTCCTATAAGATCCCGGTTTAAAAATTAGAATAATATTTAAAAATAAAGGCCCTTAGCAAATTATGTATTTTGAGTCCTTTTTTTGTAGATATACATTAAAAGTATTTTATGCAAATAAATATATATATACAATTTAATAAAAATAAATGAATAAATAAGGCAATAAAAGGGAAACATAAACAAGTATTATAAAAAAATACGAAATATGTATATTTATTCCACTCTACAGCCAACATACAACAGAGAATCACTTAATACAAAAAAACTGTAACAGGAAATATTGCCAAAAGTTTAAAATAGAATGTAAATCAACTGAGTTGGTAGAATTTAAGACACAAGAGGGGAGTTGAATGAAAATTGCATTCACAAAATATTCCTGAGCTTACTCATGTTTGTACATTTCTAGTCATCATCCCTACTGCATTGAATATAATTCACCACAAGCATTAAATTTAAACCCGTATGTGGTTATCATACAACGTACGCACACCCAACAAATATATTCAGAATAAAACAATAATAAATATTCTCTTAAAATAAATGGTTTTCTTGTCAAAAAAATTCAAAAATAAATACTTTGGTAATGCATTTGTAAGGTATTCTTCGTATCCTAAAATAGTTTTGATAATTGATAGATATCGAACGATTCATCTCAATCTGTGAGTTAGTTCAAGCATATGAACTAACAGGATTATTCAAACATATTTGAAGAGAATAGAATGGAAATACTGTTTGACCAAGATAACATTTTTCACTTTTATACTACAACAGTAATGACGAACAGAAATTTTGAAAAAAAATATAAAAGCTACATCATAAAAATTCAGATTAATACAACGGTTTTATGTGCTTTTATTACACATTATCAGATGTACATCCTGTCTGTCCTATCTAATAACTAAAATATATTTTAAGCATTACACAAAAAAATACAATCCAGCTTTTCGATTATTGAAAATATGATGCACGTTGCATCATATTGACGATGCATTATATTGACATAAATGCACATTCACATGTCTTGCACATATTTAAAGGTTAAATTTGTAGTTTATTTAACATATGGATTCCTTTCAGTATTTATCTACATCGCCTTACATGTAACAAATATAAGCTCAGAGGTGTTTTTTAATGAGATATATATAATAAACAAACAATTTCAGTATATTTAGACTAACAAAAACCACCAGATACAAATAATTAAATAGATAAACTGTGCCTGAAATAGAAAACAAAAATGGCAAAGTGTAGTAAATATTACAATAAGTATATCTCTGCCTAGAGATATATTACTCACTTCAACCTTCTCTTACTTTTATTTATATCTTACAAACAAATTTGTAAGTACTTTATTATGAACAATAATTAATTAATTAAGAATAAACAACAAGATACAAAAATATTTAAGTGAAATAAATATTCAATACCTTTAGTTTACCAATAGATTTTCAAAATATATATATTATCATCATATCATACACAATTGATTTTACAACACCAATAATATTGTTAAATTTAATCTATAACATATAATGTTATTCTGTACAGAGCAATAATGAACATCTATACATTAATATAGTCAGTTATGTATGTTAAAAAAATATTAAGATTGAATGGTTGACAGTTTTCTGTCACATACATCACTTATTAAAATGG
Source organism: Lycorma delicatula (assembly GCF_047948215.1). NCBI lineage: Eukaryota > Metazoa > Arthropoda > Insecta > Hemiptera > Fulgoridae > Lycorma > Lycorma delicatula. The sequence goes on along the minus strand of NC_134459.1, from coordinate 68,674,489 downwards.
TATAGATATACAAGGAAAAATTAGGGAGATGAAATACTTTCTTACTGTCTTCCTCAAAACCCTTCTGCTCACCAAAGGAATTTGTTATATATTTAACAGCATGATATTCATAAAAAGCAACTCTGATTAGTGCTATACTATTTAATTATGAATGTTAGTATTCTTCACTTTAGTTATGATCAATAACTATTATGTTTAGCATTTTCTAATCTGTACAACTTGTTTACCTCTAGTGCATTAGAAGAAGAATTCCACAAAACAGTAGGTTTTACAAATTTCAACCTTGCTGGTGAAATATAATCAAAAATAGGTTCAAACAATATTTTATGACACAGCTTGATATTACAGTGTTTATGCAGACAGGAACAGAAATAAAACATTACTTTGAATAAAACATGTGAAATGCTGTGGAAAAAAGAAACAAAAGCCACCCAAATCTGAATCCAATAAAATTAATTAATAGACATTAAATAAAATGTAAACTCTAGCTAAAGGAATAGTCTAATAATATGGATGACAACTAAGTAAGGTAAAATATTCAAAATTATTAATGAAAATAGAGATTAACAAGTAACGAAGGGCCTTTTGTTTTAAATCTATTTTAATGATACATCTGGTGAATTGATGAAAAGTTCATTCATAAGATTCATGTAATGAAAAAAAAATTCAGACCTTCTTTAAAGCAATTACATAAACTGGAGTTTAATTTAAGGCAAGTAGCACTAGAAGATGTATAATTACTGATGACAATAATGGTAAAATTTTGAAATTTAAATTTTCAATAAAAAATGAGAAAAAAAATGTTAAATCCAACTTTTATATAAAATTTATAAGATTTTCAGAGAGAAATAAAACCAAACTTGATAGCAAAATGATTAGAATTCTTTGCATAGCATTAGAAGGCCACCTGTTTGAATCTCTGTCCTCATTCCTTCCTCTGAATTTCTGAGGTTTTACATTCATTAAATAAATATGAAATGATACTGTAACCCGCAGCAAACTAGAACCAGAATAACTTTTTAACAAGCAATTTATATATAATAAACCGAAATCACTTTCTCCAAAATGAGCTAATGATTTTGGAAAAAAAAGCAAAAATTACTATAACGAGTCAAATACTATAATAGATATAAACTTCTCTCCTCCTAACACCCATCATACATCACAGAGCATTAAAAACTGCCTTATACAACCAACTATTTTTTACCACCATCACCACTAATCATAGCTCTTTTCAATGCACTTTATCAGCAATAATACTGTATCAAGAATCAATTAAATATTTTCATACTAAACTGTATTAAATTATATATGATGAAACCACTACAATATTAAGTTAATATTATACCACTGTAGATATCAAATTTTTATCTTTTCAATTCTTTATTTTATTTATAAATTAACTGAAAACATAGTAGTAAACTAAACCAAATTTAACGGCAAACCAAACCAAATTTATTTTAATATAACATTTTTAAACTTAAATCATAATAGTTTCAGTTGTTTACTGAAACCAGTCACAGACAATGGTTGCAACAGCAACTAGAAGTGAACAATTTTTTTTTTTACAGTTTCTCATAAATTAAAACTTTTGTTCGATATTCATAGTGGAAAAAAGAATCAATTGACAATACCCAAGGGAGTAAAATAAATAAAGAGTGAAAGTAAATAAGTATAAAGTACATAAACTAAGCTGCAGTTGATTACTGCCTTTTCCAAACTGACCCCTTACCTCCTCACACTACAAGTATCTGTAATTGGTTCATTAGAACATTAAACTGGTATAACAGCCTTATGCTCTTATATTACTAGTAGTCTTTCACTACTTTTAACAAGCTTTTACATATAAGTTGGAATTTTTTTCCACAAAATACTGCAATGGTAATTGTGAGGATAGTGTGAACAAACTGATAAACTGTCCTCCAACATAGACTTCCTGGTCCAACAGATAGGGAGCCAAATAAGCTTTCACCCAAAAGATGGCAAAAATCTGCCAATGGCTAGATTTCTTAATTGTTACGTGAAACATCAATGATCTAGTTAGTTGGTGAGAACTGAATCTCTGGAACTTACTGAATCCTTGAACACCATTCTTATCTCAGAAACACACTTCACGACCACAATTATCTTTGGCTTCAGGAATTCTCTGTATGTACAACAAATCATCAGAATGGCAAAGCATGTGGGGATACTACAGTGTTAATTAAAGGTTCCTTGAGGCATCACCAACTGCCTGAATTCTGCAGAGATGATTCAAGTGAACTTGGTCGAGATTCTGGAATGGCAGGAAGTCTATCATTTTATCTGCAGTGTACTATCCTCCTCACCATGCAATACCAAATGAGTTATTTTCTGAATTCTTTACAGCCCTAGGTTCCTGGTTTATTTCAAGAGGAGATTGGAACATGAAACACCTTTTATGGGACTCTCAGCCTGCAACAATTAGAGGAGGAACTTAAGGAGTTGTAACCTCAATCTATATCTCAATGTGGTCTCAGAGTTACAGCCTACATTGCCTACAGACCCAATTAAAATACCGAACTTGCAAGATTGCTACGTCACTTCCGGATGTTGTCTCTACATACCTCAGTTAAAAAAATAGTTACAAAACAAAATCGAACCACTCACCTGTTCTACTCACCTTAAGTAGAATGGCGATAAGAAAGAGGAAGTCACCTATCCTTCATAACAGCAGGACAAACTGGGACCCACATTGAAACTGGATAGAAGAGAAGCTGATTGAACTGATTAGATTGAAATGTTCTGATGGACCTTGATTATGCAACATACTATTTGACTTAATCATGTAGGAGGAAGAAGGGCAATGAACAGAAGAAATAAGGAGGCACAAACTAACCAAGGGAGAGGTGATGGGATCTAATTAATACAAAGAGGCAACTCAGAAGGAAGTGGCAATGGTACAAGAGACCTGAGGACAGAACATCTCTCAACAAGGCTGCACGCAGATTTAAAAAACTGCTGAAGACCATCAGGAATGAGGCATTCCTAGACTATGTTGAAAATCTTTTCCACTTAGATAAATATTGACGCACTTTGTGGAAAGACATAGACATTTATCCTAAACAACAGAGGAAGTCGTAATGATAGGAAAATAACTGACTTCCTGGACAGCCCAATGGCTTTAAGCCTTCCAATCAAGCCCATTTCAACAAGGGAGGTACTAAAGGGTAGTCAAACAAGGAAAACAGTCAAAGAAAGCTCCAGGTTTTGACTTGGAGACTCATAAAATGATAGTTATGCTCCCATTCTAGACCATCAAGGTGTGCAAGTACATTGCATACCTTTTCAATGGCATCCTTCAAGCATCATACTTCCCATCAGAGGTGGAAGTTGTCTCAAGTAGTGATGATTCCGAAACCAGGTAAACCTGCACACGACATGTCATCCTACAGACCAATAAGTCTTTTACCGATTCTATCAAAGGTTGTTTGAGAAATTGTTTCTTCGAAGACTGTGACTGACACTGGAGCATGAAAAGGTTATTCCAGATAAATTTGGATTCAGAAAAAGATATTCTATCATTGTTCTCAATTTTCACTGCAGCCATAACACCATTGCCTTGTTTATTGATGATACAGCAACTCTGGTTGTTGATGAAGACCCACAATTAGCCTCAGCAAAGCTACAATTGGTATTAGATTTGATAGACATATGGTTAACAAAATGGAGAATAAAGATGAATCAAAATAAGTCGAGTCATAATACGTTCACAATGAGAAGAGGTGACTGTCCACCTAGATGACATTTTCATCCCACTCTTTGACCGCATACAGTACCTTAAGCTCCACCTTGATTGTTGTTTATCATGGAAGTATCACATGGGAGAAAAAATAAAACCGTCAAAAAAGAAAGTCATACTTGTCGCTGTTCAATAAATATTTAGTATATAAGGTGATTCTAAAACCAATTTGGACATATAGCATAGAGCTATGGTGTATGACAAGCAAGAACAACAAACATAAGCATTTCCAGAATAAGTTTGCAAGATCCATTGCACAGGAACCATGGTTTGCACGGAACGAAGAAATTCACGACTACCTAGAATTACCTATATTCGCGAAGAAGTCAAATAGATCAGTTCAAATTTTATAAACATCAGTTAGATAATCATGTGAACTTTTTTGCAGTTAATCTCCTAGACAACACCGAGGATGTTCAGCGACTGAAATGTCTACATGTGCTAAATTTGGGAGAATCTAAGTGACTCTTAAGCTGGTTCAATATCAGATTGTGATGAGCATGTCTCTATCTTGATGAGAAGCCTAACCTATTTCCATTTACAAGCAACATAACAAGCTCTCCATGGGTTTGTGATGTTACTACTTGTTTGTTTTTGTTTATTTGTTCAGTGATGTATAATATATTTTTTTTTTTCAATTGACCTTTGTGAACTCCTGAACTTAGGTGTTTTTATTCAGTGCAAATGTGTTAATATATATAACCTTAACACATGTATGTATGTACTTTATATATATTATAATATATTTATATTTATATATATATATATATATATATATATATATATATATATATATATATATGTAAATCTATATTTTTATGTATATGTATGTTTTATATTGAGTATGTTCATAGAAAACCCCTCATGTGCTTTTTATAACACAATTTATTTGTGGTTCTTTACTTGGAAGCGACTGTAAATAAACAAATTCTAGGCAAAAAAATACAATTTTTGTATCCTAAAAAACACAAAATGTATCATTTTCAAAATTTGCCAACTGCAGAACCCTAGGGGTGATATCAGGAAAATACAGTATTCAGAATCCATACATAACACATAATAATTGTAAAAGACATTAATTTTAATAAGATAAACTAATTATAATCTTGTGTAAAAATCACCACAAAAACATTTTATTTAACATTAACATAAAAGAATGTTAGTATACTTTATGGGTTAGTATATTACATGATTGTAACAATTCCACTACTATTAAACAATTAATATTACTTTTTGGTGATTAATAGTAAAACCAAATTGTCCTAGGCTGACATTTTAAGGGTGTTTTATACATTACAATGACACCTAACGGCATTTTTAACATGAGAAAGAGGCTCATATTTAACTGATAAATTCCTCAGTAACTATTTTGGCTTTTTACCTAATTCCCTTTTAGGAAACAGACCCTCCAAAAAATCCAACAGGCTGACTCATCTCCCCACTTAGTTAATTTAAGCATCTGGATCATCAAATTATTCATTATTAGGATGTCATTACAGAGTAACAGCCATTACAGTTTCATGCTGTTTATCTAAGAAAGGGATAGAGGATATGCAAGGGGGAAAGAAGAGAAGAGAGGAGATAATCAACCAAATGAGGAAATGCCTCTGATCAAGGTAGGTTACAATTTTGACCGGGACAAAGAATTATGATTTTATGGACATTAACTAATAATAATTAATATTATGGTCATTAACTAATAATTTTTTTATGGTCATTAGTTTTGCTTTACTTTTTGAACTTTTTTCACTTTCACGTTCACTTTTTTTGTAGGTGGATCTAATCACCTACATACAAACACAGATTCACTTCTTTACTATAGCATAAATAGAAAAAAAATTCTCAAATGTAGTGTAAATCAAGGACTAACTGATGTACGGGCAAGACTTAACAGTATAACTGTAAGAAATCAGATAACCACAGTATTTTCAAAAATTATCCATTAACAGAAAATTGGTTTCTGAAGATAACTTTCATGTGTTTAGAGAAAATGAAAGAATAGAGCAACCTTTATAGCTTATACAAGTATATTTACATTTCAGCTATAAGAGTACTGTGAGCAAAATTTAATATCTTATGATGTTAGTAATGTCAATTATCAGATCATATCAATGAAACTTCAAAATTTAAACCTTGAATAAAATTGTTGCATCCAGAATGGACAATATTTAAAACATTCATTGAATATGTTGATTTACATGCACGTATATCCTCATAATACATTTGTTTCATACATAAGTAAATGTAAGTTATCAATCAAAATGAACAATGTGACAAGAGTCAAATTTAATTAATATCACTGCTACCACTTTCTTACAAAACCTAGGCACAGAACTATCACAAAAGATTAAATGTAGAGTTGTGTAGAACAACCAATCAGCTTTCTTTTCAGAATACACAACCAAATACCATTTGATGTAATAACTTATTTATGCAATAACAACAAGATTGACACCCATTAACAATTACAGGAGGATGATAATGAAATTTGTGGCTCGTGAGAGATATCACCTGGCCAAATCTTAAACAAAAAAAAATAATAATCATAGAAAAGTATAAAAGAATACATTTTGTACCTCTACCACATATAAAGTATTTTATAAAAGCATAGTTTGGTGACTAGCTAAACTGAAAAAGATGGTACAGGAAAATTACAATTAATTATTATCCTTACTTTAATTATCCTTACAAATAATTTTTCAAGTAAAATGTACTAAATTTAATTTAATAAATTAAAACTTATGAAGAAAAAATAAAAGTGGATTACAGATGTCTAGTATTAAATAATTTATTGTACTTTTTAAAGTTCTGAAATTCTAATGTCGGTTACTTCAGTTTACCCTTAATTCAGAATTGAGTGACTGTTCTCTTATAATCTCACCTTTGTTTTTCATTATTACTGTACCATAAAGTACATTAATTATTACTGATTATCGGTTAATAAACTGAGATCAAATCTGATCTCAAAAAAAAGTGTGAAGTACAAATAAATGTAAACCCAGGACAGTACAACATATCCTATAATATTTCTATGCAGTAGTGATCAATTTACAAAGGGTGCACGTCCATTCTATAAGCTTATTATAAGCATTTGCTTTATGTTTGGTTTGATCTGTCATTTATCAGTTGCTGATGAAAATGTAAAGGAATTAACAGTAAGCACATACAATACACTGAATAGTGTGGATCATTAATAAATGCAGCTTGCCTCTATGAACCCGTAGTGTACACTAAATAAGCTTAAAATGAGATAAAAAGAAATTACGGCTAAATCTTATGAAAATAACTATGGTAATAACATCTTAAGAGTATGTAGGCTTACTTCATTAGGTAACAGGAAAAAAAGATTCAATGGCTCACTTTCTTAATATAAAATAAAAAAGCAAATGCAGTATGCATAAAAAAATAAACATGTCAGTATGTCATTGATAGCAATTTTGAAGCAGTCAGTACTATATTAGTCCAGGTGGTATCTATTTTGAGTTCTAATATAATTCTATATAATCGCTAATTTTTGTTTTAATGCCTCCAGAATATCATCAGAAATGATTATTTCATTATGCGCCAGTTGAAAAAGGTGTGCTTAAATTTTTATTAAACAAAAAATAAAAAATCACAAAAATACCCATTTTCTTTTCTCCTATTTTCCTAGATAACTCAAAAACTGTTCATTTCAGAGAAAGACTGAGAGAGAAAAAAGTTTTGTTATTAAATTTTACACACAATCAAAGAATACATTATTATAGAGGCAAAAATAGCAAAACTGTCAAAAAAAAGATTTTCTGGGAATTTTTTTGAATACTTATACATAGAACCTTCAGATTTTGCCTCAAAGAACGTTTTGATATGATAAAGCAACACGCCAAATTTCAAAAAAGTTGGTCTGAAAGTTTTCGCACAATAATTTTACAATACAGATTTTTAAAATAAATCCAATTTTTCCATATTGTGTAGAGCCTGAAAAAAATTGCAACTTGAAAAAATTCCCAAAAAAAATTTTTTTTTCATTTCTTTGACAATTATTATTTTCTCATCATGCAACCAATGATATTGGGTGTAAAATTTAATAACAAAGCTTTTTTTCTCCCGATCTTTTCTCTAAAAATAACAGTTATCGAATTATCTAAGGAAATATAAGAGAAAAATGGATATTTTGTGATTTTTTTACGTTTTATTTTCAACAGGTGCATAACAAAATAATCATTTCTGATGATATTCTGGAGGCATTAAAGTAAAAATTAGCAATCATATAGAAAAAGTTCAAATATGCCCATTTTAAAACAGATACTGCCTGGACTATATCTAATACTGTAAAATCTATCTGACTCATAACATTTATCTATTTTAACAAATTTCTTAAGTTAGTTTTAATAAGGATTCATATTTCCTGAAAACTTACCTTGAGCCAACTAAAAACTACAAATTGCACGTACTTTTCAACCATATCCATGAACATTTACCTAACTGTATCAGAATTGGTGTCAAGATCAACCATGATGATGACTGGTGTCAATCAAATGTATTGGTAAATGTAAATCCTATCCATGTAGGTAAACTGTATTCACTAAATATAAATACCTCAAAAATCTAAATGGAGTATTACCCAGCAAGATAAAATTATGTGAATTAGGAAAAGATGCCAAAGTAAAAACAAACCTTAACAAACAGGTTCTCACAGATCCCAAAAACAAAGAATACTAACTAATTACGTGTAAAAAGACTAATAACAGTTCAACAAGTTAGTTTAAAAGAATGAAAAAGAAGCATCTAACATATTTACAAACACTGTGGTTTGAAGAGGAAAAATGTGGGCTTTAATACATATTTGTTTTCAACTTCTTTAACTGATATTACTAAATAATTCTTATTACATAAAGATATTTTTATACTTACTGAAATCATATGTCAGGTGTGTAGAGATTACACCTACTGTTAGGACAGTTTTATCAAGGTGATTTAATGATTTAATAGAGTAAAACCAAAAATAATAGATTATGATGTTGATACAAAATAGAAAATATCAGGAAAGTGCAACAAACCCATCATGTGACTACTAATGATAACTTTGGTAGTAATCTGACTACTAAAGTGTTATCAGCCTCACCAAATGCTACTTCATATTCAACTGGAGTCGTTACCACAACAAATCCAGTTGTATTACCATGACTTATATATTACCATTATTCCTTGTATATATAAAGTAGGTTCTCAGGTTCCCAGAATTGTCTAATAAAGTTTAAAATAGCAGTTATAATAAGGAAATTTTTGGTTGCTGACAGTTTTATGTGACATTATGATATAGCCAAATTCATGTATTTTATTCCGCATCCAAAAATACTAAAGCTGCTTATTTTGCATCATGTATGTCACAATGAAAAATTTCAGCAATTGAACAGCACACAAATATCAAATTTTGCTTAAAAAAATCATCATTAGAGATATTAAACTTGCTTGAACAAACATATGGAAAACTAGCAATGAAAAAAAACACCAGTTTACAATTGGCATAAGTGATTTGGCGATGATCACATTAGTATTGAGAGGTCATCAATACATTATATTTAGAGGTCATCAACAACTTCTACTTCCAAAAAAAAAATTATCAAGCGTATTAAAAATGTTGTTAAAAGTGATAGATGAACAAATGTTAGGAAATAACATCATAGTACCAGTCAGAATAGCCACAGTATTCCCTATAATAATCTGAAAATATATCAAGTTTGCTAACATATTGTTCCAAAAATATTCTCTGCAAGTATAAACACTCACATGACACAGACAGGAAACCTCATCATTACGGCTGATCAAGATTAAAACTATCTGGCAAGTTTGTATAATATGAGTACTACGCATGGTGTGCTTTGTACAACCCACAGACAAAATCCCAGACATCAAAGTGGAAATCAACATCGTTTCTGTGGTCACAGAAATTTAACTTTGATAGCAGCAAATAAAGTTATGTAAAACATTTTTTTCTATTCCCACCGAGCATTGTTCACTATGAATTTATTCCTGACAGGGAGACAGTGATGTACATCAATACTCTTCATCATTAAAAGGAAGCAGTAAGAGGAACTATCCTCAAAAATGGGAAACAAAGAGTTCGATTTTTTTGCTTGACAATCCACTGACACAACAATCCATGCTTGTAAAAGGGCCTGGCACAACACAATACAGCATAACAAATCTGGAGCATTCACCATGTTCTCTCGATTTGGCACCAGCTAATTTTTGCTGTTTCCTCACTTAAAATAAGAAAATTTATAAAAATGCCAATAATATTACAGCCAACATGATAAATAATCTAAAGATAATATCTCAGAATGGGGTCCAGGAATGTTTTCAACAACTTTATAGACATTGGCAAAAGTGTGCAGCTGCCAAAAAAAAACTACTTTTGAAGAAAAAACCGTCAAATTTTTTTGTATAAGCAACTTTTGAACGACAAATTAATTCCAGGAACCTTTTGAACAACCTACTGTCTGCACGCGCATGTGTGTGCACACATTTTTATTTTTTGTTTGTCTTACTAATATTGCATTTACAATTTGTTATGGTATGCAAGTTTGATAACAACGCAGCAAAAGTAATCCAAAACTTCATGAAAGTATTCTATACCAAAGGTACAGATAAAAATGTTAAATGTTTTTTTTTTTTTTTTAATATTATTTGGGGTTCACTTGCCATCCATTAACACACGGTTAAAGGATATTGTAAATTTTATTGTTTATATTGAAAATAGTTTGATAATGTTTGACTGTTGCCAAGAATACATTGTGTTTGTATGCAGGTACCATTTGAGTATGGAAATCAAAAAAAAATAATAACTACGGAGATGTTAAACTCACGGAGATGTCAAAAACACTAAATCTAATGTTATTATTTATAACATAAATAATTGGATTGGAAATAAGATTTCCAATCCAATATACTACTAGCGTATCACGTTGACTTTGCAAATCACAAACCAACAAAATTATCAACTTCCAGTCCAGTAGGTTATCGAAACATGATTTTGGTTTTCTATTCATCTATATAAAACAAACAAAAATTAAATTAAAAACAAACCAATCACAATAAAATAAAATAAAATTAAAAAAAAAAAATAAATAATAAAACAAAAAAAAAATAAAGTAGATCACCCCAAAAATTAAAACAAAAAAAAATGTTTGATGTTTACAAAGCTTAAAATTTAGCAATTTTCTTTTACGAAATCAAATTTTTATCCAAATCATTGTTAACATGAATCAATATAAATGCATCATTAAATTTTCGCACAAAAACTGAATTTTTGGATGACATAAAACTTTGAAACAGGGGCACCATTAAATCATAAATTCTAAACAATCTATTAATTCCTAGGGCATTACAAATCTAAGTATAAGCCATTCTATTTATTTACTTGTCAAATGTTACTGTAAACAACACCATTAAAAACGGTGCGTACAATCTAAATATGTGTTATTAATTTTTACTGTTATGCATAATCCATGCAAATGTTTGTGCTTACAGATTTAAATTAAAATAATTTCTAACTAGATTCTATTTTTTCTAAAATACAGAAAAATACAAAATATAAAAGTACAAGAAATAAATTCAGAAAATATAAAAAACTTTCCAAATTCTGCAGTAAGGTAAGTGATCCTTAATCAGCTGTACTGAACACGTAAAGTAGGGATGAGCATCCAATTTGTACAGAACAGCTCTTCTTGATTAATTGAAATAACTCACTATTATTTATTAACTGAACTTACAAAGTATGAAATATGCATATGCAGTAAACACTAATGCACATTCTAAATGAAAATATATTTATGTAACTGTAGTTTAAGTGTAAATTTTAGGCCAACACAGCATTATTGAAAATAAAAAAAACCTTCTAAAAATTGGATTAATAACTTCTATTAACCTGGCATCAACTAAAGCTTTTGTTTACATATTCTTTAAGATTGTGCTTGATAGATAGTATAAATTATGCCAATAAGACAAATATAAATAATTTAACACAGTTTTGGTGGATGAGGTAACAGTAAAATTTAAAAGTGTTGAACTTCAATAAATTAAAATGGAAACAAGTCACTGAACAATCAAACAAAATGTATCAACACATAAATGGCATTAACAAGGCCTAACTACCAACAGATGATAACATCAATGCTCCATTTCATTTTCCTAGTATTATAACAGAGTTATCAAGTACAACCTACTGGGAGATGTTTTCAAAAGTATATCATAACAAAATAAAACCCTTCCACCCCATATTGTACTAATCTATCTCACAAGATACATTCAGAGGTAGGTAGTTAGGCAGTTGTAGTACAAAAGGATTATGTTACTGGGACATGCAATACAATTCTGGGAAGGGTTTAAGTTATCATTTAAAAATCTTCACTTCACTGATCTTCAATTTTTAAAGGAATTAATTTTTGTTACAATATAAATTTCAATTGGATAACATAAAAGAGTATTATTATTCCGACTAAAATACAAACAAAAAATATTGTAAAGGCTTTCCTAAATTCAAAATTGAAATACACTTTCAATGCAACAGTTAAATTGGAACAACAAAAATCTTAATTATCTTAAACAATTCGCTAAATCAAACAGTCACATACTATAAAAATGTTATATATAATTATAATAAAGTGAAAATATAATTTAGTCAGAGAAATACTCATACTATCAAACTGTCTACACCTGTATATATTTTTTTTTACTTATGTGATCATACTATCTCACAAGTCTAATTACAGTTCAGCAATTAGTAAAGTCCAGTCTTAACCAAACAGCACATACTAATTATAACATGAACCAAACTACAATGGTAGAGGAGTTACACAAGGGTCGCTCCTTAGGCCGGCCCTTTGGAATATAGTAAATGATGGCGTATTTCACACTCCTCTACCACCGGGCGTCACTCTCGTAGGTTATGTAGACGACTTGGTTCTCATGGTGGAGTCGAGTACCCTGAGATACAAGACTCATACATAACAATCAAAACCTGGATGGCCAGAGAGTTGGATTAACTATGGCTCTAGATAAGACGGAGATTGTTGTGATTACAACAACCAAGCAAAGCACATTGAGATGGTGCTTGAGAGCCAAAGGATAGTTTCAAGGAACATGATAAGATATCTTGGAATACAGGTGGATGCCAGGATGCATTTCAGCACCCAAGTCTTGGAGGCCTGCTCGAAGGCTGAATGTGGTTGCCAGATTACTGCCGAACTGTGGGGGACGAAGGCAGCAGAGGAGGAGGCTGCTGTCTGGAGTGATATATTCCATGTTACTTTACAGTGCCGAGATATGGGGAGGGGTCATTAGACACGGCATATACAGAGTGCTCTTGAATCAATACACAGAAGGAGCTGCCTCTATATTACAGCTGCATATCGCACAGTTTCTCGAGAGGCAGTAAAGTGTTGGCGAGAATGTTACCTGTCAATCTGGAGATCACCCGCAGAAAAAAGATTAAAGAGTAACAGGCATCAATATCTGCAGAAAAAAGGAGAGTGGCTAGCTCCATCATGGAAAAAATAAGGAGAGAATGGCAGATGCGGTGGGACACTAGTAATAGAGGTCGATGGACACACCACATAATCGGGGACCTGAGAAGTTGGTGTGTGAGGGCCCCCAGCTCGCTGGATTACTGTCTGACACAGTTTCTAGCAGGCCATGGGGGGTTCAAAGAATATCTTTTTAGGTTTAAGCTAGATCACTCTGCTAGTTGTCTGGTGTGTGTAGACGAGGAAGAAACAGCGTATCACGTCTTCTTTTGCGGCCCCCCGATTTGAGGATGTGAGAAGAGAAATATTGGACACCATAGATAAAAGGAAAATATTCCTCCCAGAGGAACTGTAGCTGATCATGTTGGAAAGCACAGAAAACTGGGCGGTTGTGGCAAGGTTTGCTAGGTAGATCATGGAGGAGCTGTACATCTGGGAGAAGTCTCACAGGGGTAGAAGAAGGGGTTGTTGGAGGGTGTAGGGATGGACAGGCATGCGGCTGAGAGCCTAGGGGGTTCCCCGTATGTGTGGGGATCGCCTGGCTGCAATAAGGTTGTGGGCACTCCGTTCCCGCGTCATATGGTGACCTGTGAGGTACGTAAACTATAGTGCTAGATTGTCTGTGAGGTGTTTGTTTATGTGATTGGATGTGACTGGGTTTGATGTGATGTCTGGAGTGTGTGGTGTGAGGTATATTTTCTGAGTGACAATTGGATGTTGTGGAGTGTGTGGTTAGATTGTCTGATATTTGGTATCTTGTGGGTGTGAGGGCCGTGTCTGTTGACTCTGGTGTCTGAATATGTGTGTATTCTCCCCTTCCTGAAGTAATACACACCAGCTGTACCAAGAAGAGTGAGTAGCCAGGGATGGAGGTTTAGTCGGAAGTGCGTAGGAACACGCATGCATTTAATAACAACTTACAGAACCTGTTCGCAAACCCGACACTGCCCAGGCATCCATAAATGGGGTTCCTCCACCTCCAACTACCAGAGTACAATGGTTTAAAAAATCTGGTAAAACATAACTCATTCTGATCAAGGCTCCAGTGAGGAAGTTAATTGTTAAGGTGTTATAACAGTTTACATGTTAACTTTTGGTAGCTAGTTTCAGGTTTCATTCCACGCTGTCTGGCTTTTTTCATCAACTATTATGCATACATGAAAATACACAATTAAAAATCTGACAACAATAGAATTTATTAAAAAGGTTAGGGAATATCTATTTTCTTATGTCTGTATGGATAACTTTTGTAAATTATAAAATAATTGTTATATAATATTATTTTTCAGGTCATATTCTTATAATGTTAGTAGTATTGAAATACATAGGAAGGATAGTCTATAGTACTTCAATTATAATTTAACAAAACAGAATATAAAAAAATATTACTGCTACAGTTCACAAATGATTGCGATTTATTAAATGTTTATGTGATAGTAAACCAATTATGTTGTGATTGGCAAATTCTACTGGCAGATTTAGCAAGTGAATTTTCATTTACTAATTAGTAAACAAAAACCATTAATAATAATAAAGAGAAAAAATAACAAGTAATATTGTTTCAGTTTATAAAAAGAAAAAAATCCAGTTTTTAATGAGAAAAAATAACTAAATAATACTGTCTCCATTTAAAGGGTCAAAATATTATCTAAGTTAGTGAAACTTTATGTTTAGTGTTTAAAAATCAATTACTATTGAGTTGCTTTATTGCAATTATAAATTATATTGTACCAGATATTTGTATAATAAAATAAGAGAAAATAAATAAATACATAAATTATATATACTTAATATATATATATATATATATATATATATATATATATAATACATAATTATAACAGATTAATTATATATATTAATCTGTTATTAATATATTGATAACATTATATTAAATAATATCCTTAACATGCTGCTTGTAACACTTGGCAGATTCATGCAACAAAAGATTTCTGCAGAAGTGATTACAGTTTAAATCAAATACAAAAATAAAATTGAATTTTATATCCGCAAATATCATTGTTGCAATAATGCATTTATTTACTATAACCAAACATAAACATTAAAAATAAATAATAATTGGCAAAACTATTAATATTATCATAAATAAATTGAGAACTTAGTAGCTTACTCTAAGCTAGAGTACACATATTATTTACAAATTTACAGATCACTTAAGAAAATAAACACTATTTTTCAAGTCAGAAATGATGTTACAAATTTTTTTAAAAGAAATACTAAAAAAATTGACCAAATTACAAATGTACTTTTAAGAAAACGAAAATTTTAAAACGAGGAGATCCAAAACATATATCCTTCATTAAAAAACATTACAGTAAATATTTAAAAAAATACAGTTCAAGTCAGAAAGACAATCACACTGAGATCCAGCCCCTCTTCCCTACATGGATGATACCATCAACTGACTTTTTTGACTTGGCTGGCTTTTCAAGTAAACTGAACCTGAAAAAACTCAAAGAACCCTAAATGGGATCTGGCAAATCTCCACTTCTACATATAGAAAGATATATATATATATTTTTTTTTTCGAGGTGAAATGTATCTAAAAACCTTCACAGTTATGCCATGAAACATGGATGAAAATTTGGTTGCAATCCATGAAATAAGTTTTATGTTTATCCCAAACAAATAAAAATCCTCTTCCTCTATATATATATATATATATATATATATATATATATATATATATATATATATATATATATATATATAATATCGTGTTACTTTATACATAAATAACCATATAAAGCAACCATATATATGGTTATTTTAAAACATTCGGGGATCTTTGAGTTTTTTCAGGTTCAGTTTACTTGAAAAACCAACCAAGTCAAAAATGTCAGTTGATGGTATCATCCATGTAGGGAAGAGGAGCTGGATCTCAGTGTGATGGTCTTTCTGACTTGAACTGTATTTTTTTTATACCCTCTAAAAGATCTTCCAAGAAAAGGTTTTTGATTTTTTTAATTTTACTATATTAAATGGAAGAAAATAAAAAAATTTCAACTAAAAAATGTACAACCAATAAAAAGTTATCTAAAATTTATTTTTTGGGGTGGGGGTGAAGTATACTTTTTACACTTTTAAAATATTAAAAGTTTAAGGAGATCAAATTACTTTTGAAATTTTTTTAAAAAAATCAACACTTTTACTGGCTCTCCCACCCTCCAATATTTCTCTTACAGTATTTGTTTTTGGGGGGTTGCTTGCATTATTATTCTGCCTATGAAGACATTTTCGATTAAAAAAAAACAATAAATTAAAAGATAATCTTTTTCAATTTATGGGGAAATTTTTTTTTTAAATGATAAAATAATCATGTCCAATTGAGCTGAGCTAAATATAAAGTGGATATATGATTGCAGAAGTTTGAGAAAATTAACCCTCAAAACCACCCCTACTCCCTGGAGATACTGACCCCAAAAATTTTACAAACAAACTGCTCCATGCACACAAGTCTGTACAAAATCTTTGTTTTTGGAGTCCCTGGATCATGACACATCAAGAAATGCAAAAAATCCATACCCCACTTTTCAACAGATTACCATTCTTTCCTTCTTGCATCAGAGCTCAACAGCTATGATGCCAGGAAGGTAATCCCAGTTGGTTTAAACAGATTAACGTACTAAATAATTATTTTATATGAACATAAATTCACCACAGAAGCTTACAAAGAAACTTGGAAAATGGAAATTTGTAGCATATGAAAAATATCATGCCTAACCGGGATTCAAATCTGGCTCCTTCAGATAAAAGGCCAAGTTACTACCACTCTGCTGTAGAGATCAGCATATCTGAGATAGGCATATTTTAAATAATATTTAGAATATCACTGAATGATTAATCAACACTGAATGCTTAAAGAAAACAATTTAAACAAACAACACAAATTGGATATGCTGACCATTGTTTTTGAATACTGACTTTTAGCCTTTGAAACTGGAATTGAATATTGCTTACATACAAGATATAAGAGTTGATGGTTAAAATTTAAGAAATAACTATATGATAGTGCTGTAAGGATCCCCATCAAATGAAATAAAAAATGAGTTGCACCTCTAACTTTTGTTAAAGTTGTTATTTTGGAGAAAAGTTACAAAGTCTGATCCTCAACATTATGCCCATGCATGTTTCAGAAAAAGCTCCCACATTTTAAAGGTCAACAATAAAATAAAAAAAAATACTATTCAATATTCACTTACATAATATAAAAGAATTCAGAATGAAGTTTTTTCATTTAGTTTTGAAAATATATTATCCAAATGGTGGTCTTTTGTGATTAAAATTTCCAACTGATTTCTGGAATTTTGCATATTTGGTGGGCGAGTTGTGGTATTATTTTGTTTGTAAGTTAAATAATGAGAACTGTTTAAGGATAATAAATAATTTAGTAGCCTTTAACTTATTAATAGTTCATTGTCACTGTTGATAAACATTAAGCTTCAGATGGCCCTAAGATAAAAATCACACAAGATGAGATCAATTGTCCCAGCTACCTAATGTTACCATGTAACAAGAGCAAGCATCCAGTTAAAAGTTCACAATCCAAGATAAAGGGATCTATTGGTCTTCTGGTTGTGCGAGTGGTAGTCCTCATCCTACTGAAACCACACATTCAGATTTCAATGTTCAGTGCATTTTGGTTCAACAAGATCATGTTAAATATGCAAATATCAAGCAGAATTTACTGTAACCATTTTGTCTTATTCCTCAAAAAACTAACAAAAACCAAAATTTGTAACACTAACCATGTGGACTGTGTAGAGGCCTATCATGAGGTTGGTAAGGAATTTTTTCTGCCCAAAAATGGAGTTCTGCCTTTTAACCCACCCTTTTCAATGAAAGCGAATTTTGTCACTTGAGAGCAGAACAGCATTTGCAGGGACACTTTTCAAGGATAACATCACAACATATCATTCATTATCTCCAGTCACATTCATTAAGATGTTGACAATCATGATTTTGTAATGACAGACTGTTTTTAAACAATGAAATTATATGGTGTCTGAATACCTAAAGGTTTTCATTTTTTAATGCTGAACCTGTAGCTCAAACAGTCTACGCCCATACCAGTATGGTTTTTCTATACAGGACAGCAACTCAACATTAACCTCAAAATTTATTTGATAAGGTTTCTATGTAATGATCTCAGATTCATTATTTAGGATAGTGATTCAACAACAAATGCAAAATGCATACCAGTCCAAATCATGATGGCAACTAAAATGGAAAGGCAAACACTACTACAAACCACCAAAAATCTTCCCACTCTCTCAGCACAGAGCAGTGACCAATCAAAATGCAGGAGGTTTTTCTGCCACACCTTATATAATAATACAAAAAACCTTTTTATTTACAGATTCAATATCTTTCACTTACAATACTAGATCTACAACATTTAATTCGGCTAGCACCCATACATAATCTCTTGTTCACAATGTGACAATATACACGAAATTGTAACAATCTCAGTTTGCTCACCCAGTAGAGCAAACTACTCTAATAGTAGAGACTGAAATTAAAAAAAAAAAAATCAAAGAACCAATAATAATAAATTTAATAGTAATTATTATACATTATATAGATACCACGTAAGAACTTTAATTTTCTTGTAGGCAGAAGTATAAGAAGCTAGACATTTTTATATTTTTACACCACTAAATTTCTAATAATCATGTCATCAGTTATCACATTAGTCTTTAACTGCTGTTTAAGATTTTCTAAAGTATTAATTGATTATTGATTTATGGTATGTAAGTTATAACTATTTTCTGAAAGCTGTTGCTAACTAAGAAATCTCTCACCTACATAATACTGAATTTGAAAAATACTACAATCCAAAATTGTATAAATAAAAAATATACACAAATTGATTTATTACATTCAAACTGGAAAAATATCAGACTAGTTCCCTGAATATACTTAATTTATACTCCATATACCATTAAAAAGTTCTTCTACCTCAAATGGTGTACATAATTATCAGCTATAAATCCCTAATCTCACTTATAATTTACAACACATCATGTATTTAAAAAAAAGGGAGATATTAAGAAAGTAGGAATATAGAGTGGCTAGCTCACTCAACATAGCAGCACAAGGTATACTGGGAGCTGAGGGAGAATGATGCGACAACTAATCAACTTGAATGACTTTTATTCTGATATACTTCTTATACTACCTTACACAGATATCCCACACATTACAGACAACAAAAGAACAGAATTCATTTAAGAAAATATATGAATATACAATTACATAACACATATATACAATTTTAACACAAATTTTAATTTACTTATGGAATAAACACCCAACTTAAATTACACTGACACATAAAATCAAAACATTGAATAAACAAGCATAAAATAAATCATTTTTTATTTATGATCCCACACTGACAGCTTAAAAAATTGATATCAATTACAGCAACACTACCTAGAAGTAACATACCAACTAACGTCACTGCTAATATCAAGGCTAATAAAGAATCAGTTTTACGATTGAATATAACAGAATTATAAAGAGATTCTCATAAATTTTATATATTTTTAAATACTAATAGTAGATCAATTAGTACTGTTAAAATTAATATTTTTATGTAATATGTACCATCTAACAAAAAAAACATCACATAAAGTGTACCATAAAGAAAGAATTATGAAATATACCAAATTCAAACAAAACAAGTAACCCAATATAAATAAAAAAACATTGCGGTAAAGTAGCAGAAGCAGTTTATATCAGGTAGCTAATTTTTAATAATCAAAACTACAAACAGAAGATACAGGTATCTAATCTACTTCACACCAGCTAACATTGAAGCAACTAAAAATATTAATTATCATGGAATTGAGAAAACAAATCAAGAGTTTTCATTTTATTGGGCACAGAGAAAATTTACCAAAATAAAAATTGGTAGTAAATTATAGCTACAATATTATGTTACTTATAGCAGACCATTATTAGTAATTTTTTGTCAACTAACTTTCAGTGAATAGAAATTAATGCATTCACAGTTTAAATCACATAGCAGTAAGGTAACCTTTATGTCTTAGTTATTTTGCAAATGCATTAACTTGAAATTAGAATAAGAACACCCACAACTCTACATCCACTATGTTGAACACAAATAAACTGGATAACAAGAGTGAGTAATAATTAGGCTTACCATATTTTTTTGGGTTCAACCCAGGACATATTTCTGAAGTTACTTAAAAGTCTTACCAGTTTACTGAAACATTAAACTTTATTTATTCAGTTGTATTTTTCACTAGACATGACTTTTTTCAGAAATGGTCTGTTTGTTTTAATTACAACATAAAATTCACAACAAGAAAGTTCTGAATTAACTTTAACACTTGAGGTTATGTGTTAGCAGATGTTTAACAGTAGATACTGAAAGTCTACCACTTTCTGCAGACCAAATGTTCCCCGTAATTGAAAAAACTCTCTCAACTGGGGCAGATGTCCCAGGCAAAGACATCACATACTCAACTATTTTAGAAATATTGCAACATGAAATACCAGTCTTTTGAAACCCTTAAATATTGCATTCCATTTCTCTTCAATACAATCTAGTACCTTCTCCTCAGAACTTGAACCATACCCTTTGGTTTTGAATTACCTGGTAGAACAATGTATGTTCATCAAATAGGTCATCAATATTTATAGAATCTTTTATAATTTCATTAACAACTTGTGCACTCTCTTCTAAATCAGACTGGGCAATTTCAGTTCGTAAATTTATCCACTGAAACTTACTAACTTTATCAAAACTGGTTCTCCATAACTGGATAGTATTCGATACAAGAACTATAAAAATTGTCTATGCTTGAGAAGAATCTTTGTTCCTGAACATCATTATTTTCTTTTAGAGTGCACAGCAATTCTTTGGCAGAAGATGGTATAAATTAGTGGGTTTTTTTCCTGAAGTTAACAAATCAATTCAGAATATGTCTGAAATGATTCTGTTGCTATAATAGAATTAGCTTCTAATTTCAGAACATCATTAAATAACTGTAGAGTACACCATATAAAAATTTCAAAAACAATTCACTTTCTAGATTTTCAAAAATCAAATAATAATTTTGGGCATTTATCACAAGAAAGTATGATTTTAGGCCATCAAAAATGGAAAGAATTCTTTCTACTGCAGGTAACAAACTAAGGAATCTTGTGCTGCTATGAAATAATGCTTTTTGTAAACTGTTTCCACAAATTCACAGAACTCTTTAAGTTTCAGATTTCAATACTACATCATGGTTACCGGTGTTCTTTGGTGGTTGGGTCTCAATTAAACTGACTGTACAAGACTACATACACTTCATTTACACTCATACACATCATCCTCATTCATCCTCTTAAGTAAGACCTGAACGATAATTCCCAGAGGCTAAACAAGAAAGGAAAGAAAGGTTTTGGTTCTAGCAGATGGAAATTTTGGGTCATATAACTTTTTAACCAGTTTAGATGTGCAGCCTGATGTTTTGAAACTGAGTTCATGTCTAGCAGTGTAGTAAGAAAATGTAGCTTCTTTAGCAGCACACTCCAGATCACTGATTTTATTGTTATTCCCATCTTTGGCTTTAAAAAAATCTCTTATGTTTGCTGAAGCAGTAGCATTAATAACATGGGCAACAGAAAATCCTCTAGTACACAGTGTACAATAAACACATTCATTGTTACGGTCATTACACAATTTCAAAACTTTGAATTCAGGTTAACATTAAACACACATTTTCTTTTACCCATTGCTAAACGATGAGGCAAAAAATGAACTGATTTAAAATGATGAAGAACGTGAAGACAAGTTACTTCGCATTTGAAAATAACAAACACATTGCCCCTGTTGTATCGCCAAATGACTAAATAAAAAGTTGTGATGAGACCAATAGCCACGCCTCCATCAAAATTGACATCAGCACTTGCTCCAAGGTCGGCTGAGAGATGTACAGCCGTAAGAGAAAGTTTAAAAACGCGATGTCGAGCATATAGGTCTAAAGTTAAAAAAATCCTCACCAATCATAAAATTTTCAAACCCTGGACATTTTTGTTACCCCAAACAGCACTAAAAAACCAAGACTGTCCAGGCTAATCCCAGGCATATGGTAACCCTTGTAATAATACATGTAAAAGAATTACTAATATCCGTATAGTCACCCCTACAGTTTTAGTTTTTTAATATATTCGGTATGAGAACATAACTAGTTCAGCCATAATTTAAAAAAAATAATGGAATTCTATATCCTATAAGAAAGGATATAGAATTCCTTTTTGACACAAACCACAAATACAATCACAATTATTTATGGTTAGTGTAAAAAAAATGTAAGCAATCTGTTACCGTAAATCTATCTTTATATTCTAATTCATGAATACACTGGTAAAATAATTTTTATAAAAACAAGTAAATAAAACATTACAGTTTATTTAAACTATTTTTACTTAAAATTATTTTAAATAAGCTATAATCCACTTTAAGCAGGTAATAACTAGAACTATATATTTTATCTCTACATATGCTTGGCATCAAGACAGATCACCTTACCTTTGACCACGATTAAATATATTAGGAAAAAGCCCAGCTTTAGCTAACAGAACCTAACAACTGGTCAAGAGTTTTTTACAACCTCAAATACACAACATTTTCATTCAAGCCTAAAAGCAGAGACTGCCACTTTACTAAGGAAGCGGCAACCCCAACAGCTAGTAACTGATACCATTTTAGGATCACTAAAGTAATCTATCTAATAGTGACACACATCTATATAAGATATGTGTACCCATCAATGAAAGAAAGGATTATGTATAAGAAAAAGTGTAATGGAAGGAGAAAATCGACCCAGAGTGATTGCCTCAAGAAGATTTATAAGGGAGTTTATACCATATTAATCACATACTAGTAAAGTTAACTAAAATACTGATAATTCTTAAGTAAAATTATCAAATCGTTCAACTGTTGTACAATATTAAAAAAAGTCAATTAATGAAAATGTTTACAACACAAACTAAATATTATTAATTGCAGTAATCAATAACAGTTTCACAAATAAATCAATCTACATAACCTTAAAAGTAATTTCCTTCCACTTCATAAAGCAGCAGCTAATCTCTGTTCTACATTCTTTCCTGACATCAAGTATGTTATCTGTATTATTTACAAGACATTAATATACATTTACAGGGAAACAATTTTCAAAAAAAAATATTAAATTATCATAAAGAAAAATTTCAATTCACCTAATCGTTTCAAAAGTAAACAATAAATGGAAACAACCATTATTTATTTTTTACTTTGTGTACAAACATATCAACAGTCACATAATTTCAATGTTAATATTTCGGTTATAACAAAAGTGTCAACATCAGGTAACAATTAATCTAAAATACGATAAAATATTAAAGCAAAACTGAAACTATTTTAACTTACCCCATAACTGCTCTTCAGAGTAAAGCACCAATTCATAAACACAGTCACAGCATCACTACTCCCGTGGTCCCCCCATTTCTGTAATCATTAAATAACAATCCCACAGAGTACACATTTGTTAATCACTACATAAAATATTTTTGCAATGTTTATTAAATTTGGTTAACTTAATTAAAAATTGACACTGCTGAATATCTACAAGTATTTAATGCTTAAAAGTATATTATAAGTCACTCGATTTTAAAATTGACAGATTATTTTCTACCCTTCTGCTATCGAGAGAGAATAGATATCTCGTGCCAACATAAAGTGTTAAAACAGAGATATGTATAAGGTTTACTTTCATTCATCAGTTTTAAGTGTTGATTAAAGCAATTATTTTTAAGTAACTATTTTATTTTCAAAACGTTTCGTTTAATGACTAAGTTTCGTTTTTTAAGCATGATATACGACTCCGGGAATGTAACAGGTATACGTATTTTAAAATTGTTATTTAATTTGTATATTGAAAACAGCTATTTATGGAAGTTTAAAACGCATTTTTTTCGAACCGTTGTATAATATGTTAATTGACACTTTATTAAATAAACCGTTACTAAATAATAATTTATTGGTATACCTGATGTTACGAATCGTTTCAGTTGTTTTTCTGACCGCTAGGCTTATTCAATGACGTCAGTAAAACTATAACATGGCCGACCGTATTCAACGTAAACACGACGGTGATGGTGAAATTCTTTGTAATAGTAAGTGTTTATTTAAATTTCTTAATTTTTTGTGCAGTTAAATTGTAGAAAGAAGTTATCTAGTTGCAAAATTAATTATTATATTTTTTAAGTACATTAATAACTTGTAAATAAATTGCAGAATCATTGTAGTGTTGATTAATTATTAAGTAATTTTAACCTCAAGACTTATATTTTACCTTGTTTTTATCATGATAGCATGTCGGAAAACTATTTTTCTGATAAAACACAATATTTCCAATAATTAAAGTTTGCTAGACGTAGTAGGCATCTGTGGAGGTTATTTTGTTCTTGGAGAATCTGGTTTTTGTTGACTTAACCTTGACTGTACTTGCTTGTTCGTGTTGATTATTAAATTGTATTTAACATTTTGTTTGACTTGTATTATGTTTACACCTGTTACATTCTATGTTTTAATTACGCATATATTTGATATAACGGTGTTTATATTTGAAATTTATGTTTTTAAAAAGAACAAACTTTTTATTAGAATTTTTATTTACCTTTTTTTGTTATTATGATTATAATTTCCAACAAATGCTCTATGTTGTAAACTTCTTTGAAAATAAAACAACCTTTACGTCGATTATAGTCTGTAGCATAATAAATCTTTTTTAAACAATTCCTATTTTAGTTTAAAGCTACCTACAATATAACTCATTCTAAACTGCATAATTAACTTTGTTCAGTAAATTCCATTATTTTAAAAAAAGACAACTTAATTTGACAACATTTAAGTTCTGCATATTGATATATACTAATCGATTTGTTACATCACTTAAAATTAAAAGAGGTAAATGTAGGATTACAGAATTTGTATTGAATTCTGATTATATTCTTATTTTCATTACTGGATGAATTTTACTAAACCATTCATTTTTTCCTTTTTTTTAATCCCCAGAGTTTTTTGTTAGCTATTGACCAGCATTTTTGCTCTGAAATTGTACAAGATAATGTGCTTATATAGTATATAAAAATAACACAATTTTCTTCTGGCCATTGTTATAAATTAAATAGTCAGTCATCCTCTTTAGCAGAATAAAATGTGCACTTTAACATTGCTTACTTGAATCTTATTTTGATTGAAAATTGTATTTAAAATATATAAGTTTACATCAAATAAGACGCAACTACATTCATGAAGCCTGTTTTTTGTCATGGCAAAATGAGTTATCGGTGATAAATTTTGAAAACATAATACCATGTTATACAAATAATAAATATAAATTTTAGACATTTACTTTCTGAATACATTAGTCTTTGGTTGGGGGTTAGGTCTGTATTTCTGAACGACTTAGAAAGAAACTGAAGCACATTTTTTAAAGACCCCAAACAAAATTTAAGAAGAAGATCTGAAAGGGCATTAACAATGGAAATTTTGATAAGATTTTCTGATATTGAACATTTTTCATTTATAAAAATTATATTCTTAATAATCGCCAATTAAGAAAATGGTAGACAAGCCAAGAGTTGCACTTTGTAATGGAATACATTAGGTAATTGCTCTCAATCAACTTAGTTAAATTGAGCTGTATTATATATAAAATTTAAGATGTAATTTTGTGATAATGATTATATTTCCAAGTTTACCTAACCTTTTAATAAATTGCACAAACGTAACGATAACTCTGAAATAAATTTTAACTAAACAAAATTACAGGAGTCACAAAAATTTGGGATAAAAGAATAAAATATTGGAAAAGAAGTCAAATGTGGTATTAAAAAAAAAATATTTTAATATTTACAATTTTAAATAAGAATTTTTTTTTTTGTATTCAGTCATTTGACTGGTTTGATGCAGCTCTCCAAGATTCCCTCTCTAGTGCTAGTCGTTTCATTTCAGTATATCCCCTACATCCTACATCCCTAACAATTTGTTTTACATATTCCAAACGTGCCCTGCCTACACAATTTTTTCCTTCTACCTGTCCTTCCAATATTAAAGTGACTATTCCAGGATGCCTTAGTATGTGGCCTATAAGTCTGTCTCTTCTTTTAACTATATTTTTCCAAGAGCTTCATTCTTCATCTATTTGCCGCAATACCTCTTCATTTGTCACTTTATCCACCCATCTGATTTTTAACATTCTCCTATAGCACCAAATTTCAAAAGCTTCTAATCTTTTCTTCTCAGATACTCCGATTGTCCAAGCTTCACTTCCATATAAAGCGACACTCCAAACATATACTTTCAAAAAAATTTTCCTGACTTTTAAATTAATTTTTGATGTTAACAAATTATATTTTTGACTGAAGGCTCGTTTTGCTTGTGCTATTCGGCATTTTATATCGCTCCTGTTTCGTACATCTTTAGTAATTCTACTTCCCAAATAACAAAATTCTTCTACCTCCATAATCTTTTCTCCTCCAATTTTCACATTCATTGGTCCATCTAAATAAGAATATCAGTGTATATTCATTTATAATACCAACATAAAATTTGGTATTAATTCAATTAATTAACTGCAAAGGATTGATATCTGCCAAAGATATTCAGTAGGTTTATTCTGGTTCATATTGTTTTGTTTTTTTAACCTATAAATGAATTATAATAAGCAAAGTAAATAAAGGGAATCTTAATAATAAAGAGCAAAAAATATCATAAAAGACTGATAATAAAATATAATAAGAAACATAATAATAAACATGAGCAATGCTTCATTATCATTTAATTAAAACTTTCAATAGACATATTCAAAGGTAAACTGATTACACATACTAGATTATTTTAATGACCCACAACACAAATAAAAATAAATAATAAAAAATGTGTTCAGTTAAACAATTTTTTTAACACTACTATTAAAAAAAAATCTACATATGTTTTTAAAAAATTTTAGTTTCAAATTGTATAATTGATTAAAATTTCCATCACGTACTTCTAGTCAGTTCACCCACTATGTTCAGTGGTGCTACTTTATTGACAATGGTATCTTGTTACGATCTATTAAAAAAAATCTGATGTGGACCCCACATGTCTTCCTTGTACGCATATTAAATTGCATATACATATTTTTTCCTACATTTCATTTGAAAGTGAGATATGATCCTCCAATTCTTTAATAAAGTGGACAGTAACACAGTTGCATTGTGGTGGACACCACATTGCTTCACTTTTTTTATAGTGTCTGTATTAGGTTTTTATATTAGTTTAATTTTGTTGTCACTCTAATTGTTGTGCGATGTAAGTGAGAAGGTGTCGGATCCGTAACCATACACACATCAGTTCGAATCCGACTTCATATACATATATTTCTTTTAACTTTTTTTTTTTTATATATTATTAATGATATTACATATCATATTTAATAATATCTTGATTTAATAATTATTAACCTCTGTAAAAATGTTTGAATTAAAATAATAATTTCATTTTGCCTAATAACTAATGATTTTTTTTTCAATCTGACATTATTAATTATTAGTAAATCAATATATTTAAATTTACAAAAAAAGGAAATGAAGTCGAATTCGAACCGATGTGCCTTCTCCTTGTAAGATCAAAATATTTCATTAATTAAAATTTTATTTGGCTATAACTCTGAAACCAATGAAAATAAGTACCATTTTCGATATATTGTTGAAAAACTGTTAATGAGGACTTATTACTGCAGTTAAGAGAAAATCCAAAATCTGATTTTTTTTATTTTGAGCTTTTCGGATACTTTTGGTCCAGTTGATTGCAGTCAAAAGGTCAGGTGCACAACTAGATTTTACAACAGTCTAAAATTTCTGCATCCTATGGCTAATCGTTTTTGAGTTTTGCGAGATACATGTGTACAAACATCATGCTAAAACTAGTCAAAATGGATATTTCCGTTAAAATCTCAAAACCGAAATTTTTCATGATCACCATACTTCCTTTACATCATACAAGGAAATAAAAATCCTTTCAGCTTATCTCTTTCAATCACATTTGTATGTAAATGGTCTATCTACCTTTTATAATATAACTCACTTTTTTTTAATTTCATTGTTTATGTTTGTATTAGTATTGTTATTATTATTATATAGTATTGTTTTTTAAAATTCTAGA
This sequence comes from Lycorma delicatula, assembly GCF_047948215.1. NCBI lineage: Eukaryota > Metazoa > Arthropoda > Insecta > Hemiptera > Fulgoridae > Lycorma > Lycorma delicatula. Next base: position 68,645,988 of record NC_134459.1, on the reverse strand, counting down.
GAAAAATTTATGATTGTGCATGTAGTATATCTAATGGTACTATCTTATGAAGCTCAAAAAATTCCTCTTAGCTTTATGTGGTTATTTAAGTTGTTTAACAACACTGATTTTGTGAGGTCATAATTTTACATGCTCTGTTGTTTTAGGAATTTTGACCTGAAAATAAAGTATATTTAATGATTTTCCAGTAGACTTCAGCTGTTGATTTTTAGTGTTGTCATCCATTACCACTGAAGGATAACAAGAATCATTTTTGCAAATATAATCAATCACCTATTCTATACTTGATTTTTTTGACACAAATGTCAGAAAATATATTCTAAAATAATTTCTATCGATATATGTAAAGTCATTCACAAATAATGTTCCTAAAAAATCTTATTGCTTAAAAAAATACATTTTACATCTCTACACAATAAACAAAACATTTCAAACTTAGTATGGCTGATTGTATAATTAAACAAACAAATCCCTGTCAGAAAAAATCTGTGCTGCCAAGAGGTACATTTTGAAATACTGTATTATGAGTTTGGGTCACTTGTATGGTAATGATTTTATTTGAGGGATGTTATGTTTAACAATTAGATATAAGCTCAGTTACTTTTTGGTCATTTTGGCTCTTTTACCTCCTCATAGGACAGATTTTAAATTTTAACACTAAAAGTTGACAAGTAGCTTTGTGGATTCTTATGATCATGCTCTGGTCAGTTAAGATAATTACCATCCTGACTTTTAAATCCGGTCTCAAGATCAAATCCCAGCTGCAGTTAGTATATTTTTATTGAAGTTAAAATAATATAAATGTTCCCTGATGTTAATACTTTCACCCTTTTTTTCTTGAATTTTATATAGTATTACATTATTCACTCTCTTTTACAATGATTGTTTAAAACTATTATTTTCCAAACTGTAATAAGAGCTTACTACAAATATTTGTCATTATTGTCAATTATGTGCTGGTTGATGACTAAAATTAATGAAGTTCTGTGCTAAACCTTAAAATATTTACCTTTCAGAAATGAGAAGAATAATAATAGTTTAGTGTTGTTTTTAGATAAATAATACATTGTTTAGTAAAAATAGTAGACCACAGTAGTAATAGATCTGTAATAAAAAGTAAGTTAACAGGTGGTTCTGTGATAAAAAGATACTAGTTAAATTACTGTTGTTAATAAAAAATAATCTTTTCAATTGTCAAACCATCATTAGAATATTTTATATAATTAAGTTGATATAGTTTGATTGTTTATTAATTTTTTAAATCAATTTTTCTTTTTACACTCTGAAAAAATAGATTATTTTGCAATACATTTGGACAATAGCTTGTTTCTTAACAAGCATTATTAGTTATATAGTGTAACATTTCATAACTAGATGACATTATATAGATTCAGTTTAAACTCATATAAAAAAGTATTAAATAATCACAAAAATAGAAAATTACTTTAAAAAAAATTATCATTCAACAAATATTTGTAATCGAAAAGAAGTGGTATTTAAATGTAATTGACATTCCAATGTTTGATTATTCTGGAATTCAGTGATAAATTATTTGTTGTATATAATAAAAATATTAAAGGGTATTGTACAAGTAATATAATAGAATAAGATTTTTTACCAAACGTGCATGTCTTTAAAAATGTTCTTTAACATTTTGATTTGATTTGAAATAGTCTTCATGCATAGTTTAGTCTGCTACTATTTTTAAACAGTTAATCTGCTGAGAAAATACTACTACAAACTATTAAACCAGTTTTCATGAACCAAAAAATCAGATTTTTACTGTAATTAACCTTCATTTTGTAAAAAGATCATTTTTTACAAAATAGCAGCTAAGTTAAATTCATCTGTATGTAAATGCTTAAGTGGCGATGTTAATTAGATAGAGATGAGATAGAACAAAAAAAGTTAATTTTTTTTTGTCTTCAGTCATTTGACTGGTTTGATGCAGCTCTCCAAGATTCCCTATCCAGTGCTAGTAGTTTCATTTCAGTATACATACCCTCTACATCCTACATCCCTAACAATTTGTTTTACATATTCCAAACGTGGCCTGCCTACACAATTTTTTCCTTCTACTTGTCCTTCCAATATTAAAGCGACTATTCCAGGATGCCTTAGTATGTGGCCTATAAGTCTTTCTCTTCTTTTAACTATATTTTTCCAAATGCTTCTTTCTTCATCTATTTGCCGTAGTACCTCTTCATTTGTCACTTTATCCACCCGTCTGATTTTTAACATTCTCCTACAGCACCACATTTCAAAAGCTTCTAATCTTTTCTTCTCAGATACTCCGATTGTCCAAGTTTCACTTCCATATAAAGCGACACTCCAGACATACACTTTCAAAAATAATTTTCCTGACATTTAAATTAATTTTTGCTGTAAACAAATTATATTTCTTACTGAAGGCTCGTTTAGCTTGAGCTATTCGGCATTTTATATCGCTCCTGCTTCGTCCATCTTTAGTAATTCTACTTTCCAAATAGCAAAATTCTTCTACCTCCATAATCTTTTCTCCTCCTATTTTCACATTCAGTGGTCCATCTTTGTTATTTCTACTACATTTCATTACTTTTGTTTTGTTCTTGTTTATTTTCATGCGATAGTTCTTGCGTAGGACTTCATCTATGCCGTTCATTGTTTTTTCTAAATCCTTTTTACTCTCGGCTAGAATTACTATATCATCAGCAAATCGTAGCATCTTTATCTTTTCACCTTGTACTGTTATTCCGAATCTAAATTGTTCTTTAAAAAAAGTTAAACAAACTTTTAATAAAAACAACAATCTATCAAAGATACTTTATAAAATAGGGTTGCATGCCTCTTTCTGGAAACTTACATAATTGTCTTAATTTAATTTACTATAAATTTTCAAAAACGTTTAACATATTTTTTTTAAATGTGAAAAATATATTATTGGCATACAACAAAAATCAAATGAAGAAAAGCTTAAGTTAATGCAAACTAATTTAATGTTCCCCAAAAAAAACTTTCTTTTTTGTTCTGAAATAGCCATATTTCGTTAGATATTTGTAATAAATATTGTTCGAAAATTAATAAAAAAAAATGATAGTATTAATGTTTAAACAAGTTTTATTGTTGTTTATATGTTTTATTGGAGGGGTTTATATGGTGTGTACACTAATGTTTACTGAATTGTGTTGCTCAGGAATTGTTACCATGAGTCAAGACTGTAATAGGTGCAGGCATTCTTGTATTGGTTAAAAAATGTATCAAAAGGGAATCAGAAATAATTTCTGCTGTTTCCTCACTCTACCCATCATAAGGTTGAAGTCACAGTCTTCTGAAAATATTTTTTCTGTTAGCCACATTGTAACATAATCCTCTTGATAGTTTTTAATGTCTAAATAGATGGTCAGGTCATAATTTTTATTAAATGTCTGCAATTGTAAAGAGCAATTTATCCAACATAAACATGAGTGTACTTGACAGATTTTTAATTTCATAACATTTTCATTCTTATTTAGCAATTTCTGAATTGCTACAGTTTTACAAAAGGGTCTGCCCTTTTGTAAAACTAACATGGATAACTCACTGGTATTGAATGTATTTAGTTATCAGAGATGGAATTGAACATAATAAGTGTCTTATTTCTAATCAAGAGTTTGCTCAGTGTAAATACTTAACTACTTATAAGAGTCTATTCGATTTATATCCCAAACAATACTAGATTCTTATTCAAAATTAATATTTCATTACTCGTATATTTTTACTAGGTTGTATGTAACTATTATTATATTACATTATTAATGCATTATTCTCTTGAGTAGTATGAAGAGAAGCGTAATGAACCAACAGTATTAGTAGACGTTTACATAAATACAAAGATGTCATAAATATATTGTTAAGAGCAGTTATTTTTCCTAGCCCTTTTTCTCCTTTTTTGATTAATATAACTTAATATTTTCTGAACATAATATTTATTTAAATAAATATAAATTTTTAATAGGAATAAAATCCTCTATTTGTCTAATTTAACTCAGAGTGAAGTCATAAGCGATAATAACTCTTCTTAACACTTAACAACAACTGTTGGTTATATTTCAGACTTCAATCATTTTTCATTTTAAAGTATTTTATAATATCAAAAACAGTGAAATAGAATATAATATTCATTTTCAATGATATTCACTTTAAGAGACTGTTATAATATAGTCTTGTCAGTTCATACTATTTTGATTTTTACTCCTGATAAAAGTATTTTAGACAGATCTTCTAACACTGGCAAAACAAATTGTGCAATAGTGTCTGTTTTTTATATTCTATATCTCAAAGTATAATGTTTCAGTAATCTCAGTTTTTCTAAAATGTTAATTTTATATTACAGGAATATTTATAATTCAGTTATGTTCCGTTACAAATAAAATCTAGTTACAATGTCTCAGGATTGTCTACTTCAGACAGTGACTGTCTGTAGCAGTGCTATTTGTTACATTGTATCAGCAGTAATGATAAGACAAAATGCTATGAAATTGTAATTGTCAGAATAGTTTCACTTTTTCATGCCCATTGAATGTTTAAATATTATATTCAGTATTTATAATTTATTTCTTTGATAATTTCAGTTAAAAATCACGCCAATAAAAACAGCTGGTTAATTTTGATAATGTATGATTGACTAGTAAAGTTACAATCATTAATGGTGAAAACCTTGATTATAAATATTGGCATAAACCTCACTTTCAAAATATTTTAATACGTGACAACATGAGAAAAAAATTGTTTTCCAATTTAAAAAAAACTCATACAAATCAGCTGTAAATAAAATAAAACCAAAAAATTTATCCAAATTTACTCAAAATTATTGAATCTTCTGAATAACAATGAAGTTGAATATAACAGTCCTTATTTATTAACTATAGCTGATATTTTTGAAGAAAATAAATAAAAATTATTCAGTTCAGAGATAAAAAAAACTTTTGCTTGAATATATATTCTCAAATGTTGGTCATCATAATTTCTTCAACTAAGATTGAAATTCCTCTATCACTTTTTAGAGCAAACTTTTTCTGGCAATAAAAAAAATCTATAAATACTCCTTTTTATTCTTTAAAACTAGATATGTATTTATTTTTTTAAATAATATTTTTTTCAGTTTAATCATTTGATTCTACAATATTCTTTTCTGGCAAGAAAAGTAAACATTTTTTCAGAATTTTTCTCATTTTTTGAATCCTATATATAAATAGTAAAATGTTTCTTAATGTATCTTGTATTTTTTTAATGGATTTCATGTTGGACTTTTCTAATGATCACACTCTGCTTTCATAAAATATCCAAGTAAAAATTTTAAAATTAATACTTTTTTTGTAGTAAGCGGTCGTATTACTTTCCTCTTTTTGAGGTTTTGTGTTAAAATTAATATCTGTTGTGGTTTTACTTAACTCTTGAAACTTTTTCATGAAATAAGATGTATTTTACGTTCTTTTGTAGAGTTAAATTTACCTTACTTAATCTAAAAAGGAAAATAATGCAAGTTTAATATATTGTATTATATATTATAGTTTAATATATATATTGTGTCTTAATTAAAATTTCACAAGTGCCATGTTCAATCCTCAGTGATACCATATTTGCCACCTGCCATGCGTAATAAGTTGTCAAAACAATGCTAGACATCATAAATATCGTTAAAACAATTTATAGGTATAAATTTGGCAACCACAGTCTCTACTTTCTGGCAGATTCTTTCGGTTTAAGTTTGAAAAGATTATTTGATAATTCCCATGCAGAGCTCATGAATTGCCGCCTTTGAAAAAATTCTAATTCTAGATCCATGATTGATAGAAAAGTTATTAAATTCAGTAAATCAATTTGTTTTACTTTTTACTACATAAAAAGCAGTGTATGCATATAATAAAGTGCTATATTGAAGTTGCAATAAGTGGGATAAATTCAGTTAATTTTTACTTTAAACTTGATTTTAAATACTGATTACATTGAGAACAGAAAACTATCAAGTTGTTATACATTAAAAAAAAATTTTAGTACATGATAAACATTAACTATGTACTCATAATTTAATGTAACTGTGATGTATATATTTTACAAACAGCATTGCTCTTTAATTAATTTACTTTTAACTTTAATTAATAATATAAGTAAATAAATTCAATTGTTAACAAAAATGAATACACCCATTAATGCCACAGTAATGAAAAATAGCTAGTTTTAAATGTACAACATTAAAAAAAAACAACTTAATAATCATATTTAATTGTAACATATGAATAATATCTATTATATCAGAGGTGCTTTCTTTAAAAATTGACTTTCTTTTACTAAACTACTAGTTTAAACCGTAATAAAAAAAGAAGTTTTAAATCATGATGAGCAGTCAACTGTTTTGTTGTTTTGTTTTTTTTTCTTTTTAATATTCATTCTCTGTGTAAAAAAACATACTTCAGTAGAATATTAATTTTAAGATCCTTAGTTAAGAATCTGGCCTTTACCACTTAATAAAATTTATAATATCATTCTAAAATCTTTCAAATGTTAATGAATATTGCTCATAAATATTTATAATATTTCTCATTAATGAGAGAAATTGAGAAATTTTCTCAGTTAATCAGAAAAGGTGCTTACCAAATTACCCTGTTACTTTTTTCACAGCTATGTCTTTTAGTAAATGTTTAGAAATTATTTTTTATCAAAACTCGCTGTCTTAGTTATTCACTAAGTTTTTTGCAGAAATTTTTTACTTTATAATCCCTTAACTAGGACACTTCTATCTGTCTACCTTAATGTTTATTAATTTTACTTTTGTTTTAAGTTTATCCATCTTCTTTTTAAACGGCTTTACATGAATTTCTTCAAAGTTCTTCCATTATTACTCTTATTATCTCATACATATCATTATTAACTCTGACACATCCACAGTACTAATTATTTTTCTACTGTTTTACCTTATTTTCTCAATCTCTGTAGCTAATAAAATTGCACTGTTCAAATTATAAGTTTTTCTTAGGTTCAAGATACAGATCCTACCACATTAGAAGGGTCAATAATACCTCAACTAAAAAAAAAATTATAATTAATTTCTATTTCTTACTCTTTTTTTGTTTCAACCTGCCTTTTTGAAATACTTTGTTTTTCTTTTTTTTTAAATGAAGACTTAACTGGAAGGGAATAGTATGCTATCTTCATTAAAAAAAAATAGATAGCAAATTAAAAAGAGACAAAACATTTTTCTTTTTTTTTTTACCTGTCTATATGTTTTCCTGTACAGCTATAGCAACACCTATTGCGATAGCCAGAAAAGTAAAATATATCTGTTCAAATAGAGGTGTTTTTAACTACACTTTATTGTACTTTAAGAAAAAATATAAGTTGCAAGAATAAAGATGTTTTTCAATAATATTGGTGTGACTGCTTTAAATGTTAAGCTCAATGGAAATTTTAGAAAAACTAGTATTTTTAACTGAGCTTCATTCAATCAGTTATAGTTTTTTAATAGTTTTAGTATCATAAAATGGCCAGAACATAAAATCATCAGTACATTCTAGATATTAGATATGTGTTTATTTACAAATCATTTGTAACCACCTTCAGAGATATTACCACAGTACAAAAAGAAATATGTTGATTGTAGGAGCATGTCATGATATTCATTGAAGTTGTAGGCTTTGTTACGATAACTTGATGAATACCATTGACCTTTCTTGATAGGATATGTTATCTAGTTCCTGCATAACAATAGACTGAGATATTAACAATGCAAAGATATTCTGTTATATATGTTCTCTGTAAAAAAACTGCTAAACATCGCTTCTTCTAATTTAATTTAATACACAATCTTTCCCAGTTAGCAAAAATTGATATAGATCAGGAGTTGGAAAGCAGCAAGGTTCTTGGAGTGACAGGCTTCAACAAGAAACTAGAAGATATATTTTGTAACCCATTTAATTTAAACATTAACGACAGTTTACTTTTAACTTGGATTCAGGCACAGACAATATTTTTGACATTATAGCAGCAGTAATATAAAACTGTGGAATGGATTGTGTATTAGCAGAAGATAATTTGAATCATTTAGATGATAAGTCATACAACACAAAATTAATACACAGATGAAGCTTTAAGTATGACTAACACATAAGCAGTAAAAAAAACATTCTCAATATGTTGGCTAAAGCAACAGAAATACACAAATACTCAGCTTGATTGACATCCCACATCAATAAACATGCCTTAAATATGTACCATCTCGGACATTACAGGCAAAGAAGAAAGAATGACAAATAATTATGCAATTAAAATAATTATATAATTTATTTCACCTAAAAAATTCTTTAATTGTATGAGCATCTTCCTGTGGTTGAGTGTACAATGATAAGGATATATGAGAACTTGTTTACAATCACTCTACAGGAATGATTGTAAGAGAAACTGATGTACACAAGTAAAACTTACATTATACATTCTCATCTAAAACTGCGTAAATTAAAAAAATAATAATTTGTAACTCAACAATCAAACTGAGTCTTAAATAAAATTAAGACGGAAAACAAAGAATATGAAGCAAGGTAACGGGGAGAAATTCTGAAGTATGTAATACAGTTTTAGTATACTCATATTTCATAACATCAGATGGCAAAATACATGTAATTGTCACTGGAAAAAGTAATTTTGAATTCATGCTTTCTCAAATACCTAGTGTTTTTTTTTTTTAATCTAATAGTTACTCTAAAATCTCATTTTTCACACCAGAGAACTTGTAAATATTTCAAACTCTAAATTTCAGATAATAATTATTTCCGATTTGAATTTCCTATTGCAAACCAGATGACCACTGTAATATAATTATGCACATTGCATATGAGAATCATTGGACTCAACTACATTATACTGTAATATATCTATTTATTGAGCTTTTGCTGAAGTATTTTTACGTAATTTGTTGTCATTTTTGAACAGCTTTTTCTTTTCATTTTCAATAATATTGATTGTCCACCAATACAATTTTTGAGTACTAGTTATGCGTATATTAAATTAAAAATTTGATCAATTTCTTCCTTTTTTTGTATTTAAATCTTACGAATAAACTTTTTCTTATATCCTACGGATTTTACATAGGCGTATATTATTGATGTCTGTACCATATACTATAAATTTATTTCAGCCTATATGACAGCAAGCAGAGGCCTCATCACCATAAATTTAAATGTGTTCAGTGTTCCATTGAATGATTTTGTTGTAAAAACTTTAGATCTGATAGAGAATAGATAGGATGGGATTCTATTTTTATATACACAGTACTGTAAAATAAGGTATTAGTGTTGAATATTTATACTTTTTTTAAATTGCATCATTATTTCATATCATGAAAACAAATGCCGAATGACATCTGCCAAGTAAATCATAAATAAACTGTGAAATTTTTAGATTGTAGTTAAGAATTAACCAATTGCTAAGTTTTTTCTTCTTCCAAATAATATTATTAAGAAGTTAGGTTTGAATGATGATAATGTTAGTATACTGTCTATGCTGTGCTTCTACAACACTTATTTCTGGAGCTCTGTCATATGATTCTACAAATCTTTCATTAATAGAAGGAAATTTAATATCTATAATTGAGGTAAAAAGTTAAAATATTCTTTTTTTTTACATTATTTTGAAGTTTTTCTAATAAAGTAGCATGCAAACAACAAAATTTTAAGTGATATTATTGCAGTACAACAGGATATCATTCGAGATTGATCACTTTTAAGCAATTTAATTAATTAACACCCACTGAACAAAGTATGAGTGCAACAGTAATACATGTACTCAAATCCATACTAATGAACAATTCCTTTATTACCGATTGAATGTAGTTCCTAAAATAATATGGGATTGATGATTGTTAATTACATAAACCAGTAACTCGGTAGGGGATTGTTATTATGTTTGTTGATAATTGATCAGTTGTAGTGCTATTTTTATATGCGAAAAAAATCTTGCTCGCATTTTACACTTAAATTATTAGACTTAAAATAAGCTTTAATATACCTTTTAACTAAAATATGAATGATTCCAGTGATTTAAATATAGACCTTATTTCATGATTATTTTATTTTTTTACTTTATCATTATTTACCTAATATTATTGCATTAATTCGTAATTCTCCTTACTAGATAAGGAAATTACCAAATCAATAGTTTTGTATTCTTTAAAATAATATTAGGAACTTGTATCATTTAACATTGTGGTAACTAGAAATGAGATTTTTAAAGTCCCTTTCATATTTATTAGTTCGCAAAGAAAGTATTCAAATCTCATTGATTATTTATTATTTAATAACATTTGTTTTCTGGTGTTTATATGTAAATTTTTAAAACTCCTTTTAAAGTGTTAAAGGTTTCAACAGAAGTTATTTTGGTTATATACTTGTAAACTATAACATTAATTACCTAACGTAGCCAAATGTTAATTACATAAAATTTTATTAGTAATAGGAAGCACGCATGTAAAACCGGTCAATTATTGCATGACCTTTCCGGCTATTAATTACAAAAATTAAAAGAGTTAGTGCCAAAAAACGTGGGAAATAAATGTTAAGAAAAAGTTTTCTATGAATATTCATGTATAAGTTAAATTTTCTTAAGTAAAGTTTTTTGGTAAAATGCAACAAAGTAGCAAACTGCATTTGCTTGTTATATTTTTTTGAAAAATTTCCTTTTTTGTGTTGAAAAAAATTAAAAAAATTTATTGCAATTTTTTATTATTTTTTCATTGCTGTTGCAATTTTTTTTTTTAAAGTATGGAAGCTTTTCATTGTAAAAGATTTTGTTGTTAGTACACTAAATTCATGAACTTATTTAGTTACAGTTGGCAAAAACATTTAAAAAAATCATGTTTAATGAAGCATAAACCATAAACTATGTAACATTTTCAAGGTGGGCCGGTAGGCCAGACTTTTTTCTAGTTTATAAAAATTTGCTATCTTGTATCAGAAAATATTTTAAAAAATCATGTGTTTAAAAATCCACTTAGCAAATTTTAATAGAACCTAATATTTTTTTAACTCTTTAGTACTATTCTATTAATATAACCTCACGTAGTAATTATTAGGTTTAATAATATACTTTATTAAATGATATTAACATGTTGTTTAACAGTTTTGAACTTATGAATTAAAGTTATTAATGTTTCTATATTTATTTATTATTTTATATTCTTATAATGTAATATCATACACATTAATTAATCATCATTAAATATAACTAATGTATTTTATTTTATGGATATTTTTGTACTTTTTTTTATTTTACTATTACTCATATATTTTATTTCATTCATGAATTATTCTTGTACTGGAGACATAGTGATCTTATTGTTATACCGTTATAAAATGTTTTCTGCTGATATTAGTCTGTTCCACTTTCTATAGTATTTATTTTGAAATTTCAACATATTGTATTTGCATTCTTTGTGTATTTTAATATTACATTTTATTTAAAGAATATAAAATTGGAAAATTTATTTCAATCTATAAACCAGTTTTAAATAAAATTTCCAACTTTGTTTCTTTTTGTAATTATTATACGATAATTTTTATTATATATGTGATGTAGAATTATGTAATCAGAATTTATTGGTAGTTAGCGCAGACAATATATTTGTAGCAGTGTTACACCCTAGGTTCACGTAGCCTGAATGTCTGATTAATTAGAATCGTACAACAAGTAGTGGTGTCAACTAATAATATGCTTAGCTTGGATACCAACAGTTTATTGTATAATTAACAATTTTTAGTTTTGGAGATTTTATATATATAACAGTTTATTATATGTAGAAAAACATCAAACTGTCAGTAAATTTGGTGATGTAAAAACATGTCAGCACGACAATTTTTTCAAAATTTAGCATAGTTCTAATAACATTTTAATAGATTTTCAAAACTGTTAATAGATGATAAGAATATAATAATAATAATAGATATTATATATATATAAAATAATTTATAGAGTAATTTTAATATTATAAATAAATTTTACATCATGAAGAACTTAAACCTTACAATTAACGTTTAAATAAATTAAAAAACTGTTGACATTTGTAGACATGAATTTTTAACACCCTTGAATCCATTTAATTTTCATTTATTATTACATATATATTTATTTACTACGTTTATTTGTCATAAATACATTAAAAGAGTATTTTATATGTAAACCTTTGCAATTTAAAAAAGATTAAGCATGGGAGGATTGAGCGTTATTTAAAATTAATCGTACTTATAGATAATTATTTTATTAAAAAATGAGTTTGTAAGCGTTCGGAAGAAGGTAATTGTTTTTTTTTTTCTAAAGTGTACTTGTTTGATAAATGATATATTTCACTAAAAATATATACATATATATATTTTACTGCAGTGGTCTGCTGTAATGGTATTTTAAACCTCTGGTACTTGACCCTCTCAAAGAAGTCCTTTTTTTTTGTCTAGTTTCCAAAAGTCTACTCGTAGACTCAATTGTAAAAACGTGTACTGCGATCTCTTTATTTATTTATAGATGCAAATTTAGAAAAAAAAATTAAGTGAAAGAAATATTTAAAGATTCTTAAAATTGAAATAACAATTCTTTAATAGATGTACGTACTTGTAACCAGTTCTGCGACTCTCTGCGTCCTAGACGCCTTGTATGAAAAAGCGCTTCTGATTAGAAATTCCTTTATTCACGTACATATTAAATGAGATTATAGGCTTATCATTACAATCCTTTTTGGTAGAACTTATTAAAAGTTGGAAACCTTTTATAAATTTTACGTTATATCTTTAGCCAACTTTATTTTTTATTTCTGCTGCTTCCTGTTCAACAGCCTTGTCGTTATATCCATCCCCTTTGACATTAAGGGATTTTTATTAGTGAATGATTGATTTCTTTTTTTTAATCTGCTGTAGTTTGTGTAATCAACGTAAATATATTAATCATTATTGTACTATTATGTCCGATTCTAGAGTAAAATATCCATGTAAAAATATTATCAGAGGGTAGATTTTTAAAAAATACTAAATTAAATTTCTAATACAAAATTTATCGTTTAAATTATTAAAAGCAGAGTTGTTTTTTTTGTTAAATAATATATTGCATGTTTATTTTTTATCGTGAGTTTAATGATAGTTCTATGTATAATAAAATTTATGTAATGTATTTTTATACGTAAAATGTAAAATATAGGCCATATTGTATACGTTTTTTTTTTAATACTAAAATTCTTATAAGAACATAACAATTACCCACGATAAACAAACACGTGAAAAAATTAAAATGTGAACTGCATATACAATTATGCATGATAGTTGCATAAGTTTTATCATGTGCATGCATATGTAAGGAACCTTATTATTATTATTATTATTATTATTATTATTATTTTATTGTAATTTTCACTCTTCAAAGAAGTGTTCGTAATAATTGATAATTTTTTTAAATTTTATAGTTGAAAAACGAATTTTGTGTAGAATTAAATTATATGAATTATCACATATAATATGGAGCTAGATTCGTACCCTGAAATAGTTTGATAATAACATTAATTGTCATCCGGTTCATTATTATCGTTTGTCATCATTATTAGAGTTAAACATTATATAGGTCATTAGCCTATTAGTTATAAGTTGTGCGAAATTAAATCATTCTTAAATTTTTTTAAACGTAGATTTCTTTTTTATATATCTTGACCGATCTAATCTGATTAGTTGTTTATAATAAAAATATAAATCAACCTTTAAAAAAGTGTTATCAAATTATAATAATAAAAAAATTACAAATTGCGTAAAGTACTGATGAAAGAAAATACTTCACTATGACAATCCTAAAATTACATTTCTAAATTTCGATGAATCTTGACTTTTAAGCTTACATTAATTTTTTTTAAATTGTTTTCCACGGACTTTGGTCACTTTTGAAAGCTTAACTGATTAAATAGTTCGATAAATTTAATTTATCATCGTTTATGTTAATATTAAATTCTAAACGTAGAATTTCCTTTAAAAATAAATTTTTCCTTGAAAAACAACGATTTTATTTAATCGCTCATCAAAACTACAAGTTTCTACAATAACCGTAAATTTGGAAAAGTATGCACGTCCTAGCGCGACTTAGAAAAATTTTTTAATTTAAAGTAATTTATCTGATAAAATGTTTTTCGGTTTTGTTAAATAATGATTGAAGACTTTCAGTATTAGAATTTATTAAATAATTTATTGAAATTCAAACGTTATTAAAAAACTATTGATATAACACGTCAGCAACGTACAGGAGTACTACTGAAAAAAGCAACAAAATAACTTTTCCGGCATAACCTGGAAGAATCAAAAAAGTCCATGACAACTTTGAAAAGAGCATTAAAAAAATGTAAAATTAAATGAAAGAAGCGAATAAACAATAATAATAATTAATTGTAAGAAATGATTAAAAATGTATAGAGCTAATAAAATAATTTAAATGTACATAACAATTTTGAAGGTTTTAATTGAAAAATCTTGAGTAGTTATTTAAATAAACGTTAACGAGGATGGAGAATGTTTAGTATTTTTTATAAATTCTTCATCCGAACAGTATTGTTTTTTTTTTTGTTTTTTTAAGAAAATCGTTTAATTTGATTTTAAATAAATCTGACGGATTTTTAAATAGGAGAAATTATTAAAAACGACAACGGAAAGACCTTATTAAAGGTTTTTTTTCTCGTAGGTGGTGTAACGGGAAAATACTTCTATTGTGTTGTTTGATGGATATTACTTTTTAGGAATTAATTCAAGGACGTATATGAATATAAATAAACTCGTAGAAATATCAATTTATTAATTATAATTTCCATGATTTCTGTTAACCAGTACTAAAAACTTATCTTTCAGCCCGTTTTTATAACCTGAAACTACTTCTGATTTTACAAAGAACTCTTGGATTTATTTTACATTAGAATATATACAGGTTTAATAAATATCAAATAAGAATGACCGATATGCATTTTTTCTTGTAATTTAATTCATTTGATGTTTTCTTAAGTATTTTTAGATTATTTTTTTTTTTAAAGAGAAAGGTATTGTTGAACCACTTTTTGAACCCTAACTGTATGTCGACGGTAGCGATTTGAACTATACTATTAACCGGCTATATTAAGGATACTGTGATATTACTCTGTCCCATAAGGAAATGAGTGGGCTAGCTACTCGTAGGAAGTAAGACTGTAAAACAAGATAATTAGCCCGCTAACGAAACTAGAGAATTCATTGTTGTAAAAAATACGCTGGACCTCTTTTTAACTTCATCTTGTCACTAAAACTAAAATAACCTATCAGTGCTGGATACGATTAAATAGAAGCGATTAACTAGCGTATAATTTCTCCCTACAACTGAATACAATTTAAAAATTAATGATTTTGAAACATTTTTAAATTGCAGTAATTTAATATTTTAAAAAACTTAGATTAAGAACCTTTATATATAATTGTTAAATAAACAAAAAATAATTTTAAAGATGAGATAATTTATTTTTAAAATCCAACTTTGAAACTTTTGGTTGGTTGAAATTTCCTAGAAACATTTCTTTTAAGTCTTTACTAACTACATTAAAATTTCATTTTATTACACGCTTCTAAAGCGACTTTAGTCACTTGTCATAATAAGTATCAAAGATGATTTGAATTTAAAAAAATTATCAATTCGATTTGTGGGGAAAGTTTTAACGGAACCTTTGTACCAAGATACATTTTAACTGATATTCATACTTACGAATGGCTTAGTTTCAGTATTAAACAGTAACAATGTTTGGCAATGGAGGTGTAGTCAGTTGTGCCCAAAATACTCATTTAGCGAAGTGGCTCTCCCGTATGGTGGCAAACTCTGTTCGCCCGGTCCGGTCTCAGTTCAGATTTGATTCACAGTAAATACGTGTGGTGTTGTATATTTATTTAAATTCATTTCGTATTTTACATGAGGGTAAATTATTTTTTATCACTTTTTTCTTTGTTTGTTAAAAATTTAATTGTTGAATCGTGTAGTGTTTGAAGTAATTTCTGTTGTGTTTTAGAGATGGAGGAACTAGAGGTTGAAGGTATGTCTCTGATAGTTTTTACTATATTTTTTATGTTTTATAAATGTGTGATTTATATTTATAAAAATATTTAATTATTTTTATGAATAATAGAAATATACGTTAAGAGGTCTAAATAAAAAAATTGTTCGTAAAATAGAGTTAGTTTTAATATTTATTTATTTTTATGGTGAAAGAAATAATATTATTTTTAAGATACTGTGCGTTAAAAACACGTTAATATCTATATATTGTTACGAGTTTGATCGCTCTGGAAATTATATGTTCTCCCCATTATTAATAAAAATTACCGGAATTTTACATTTCAGGTCGCAACTAGCATTCAACAAACAATGTATACATTCTAAGTGTAGACGAGTTGTATTCGTTTCGGGTTATAAAATAATTTACACAATTTTCAACAAATGTTTCAGTTTAGTTAAAAATAAATGAATGTAAATAAAATCTGAACTACGTGTGATAGATAATAAACTATATTTTGATTTAGTTTTGATTATTTTTATTTAATTTTATATTTGATGTTGATTTTGGACTACGCGCGTACACATTCGCGGGCTTATTTAACTTCCGTACAAGTTAAGTTTTCAGAATTCTAATTCATAACGATGTAAGAACAACTTTAAAATATAATTAAGTAAAACAGACTTATAGACAAATAAGTTCACTACTTTTTTTATACTTTTTTAAAAATCTAAATAAGATCAATTTAGAAACAAGTAACTGACGAACTTTTAGTATGAGGGTAACTTCAAACGGTCAGCATTTTTAAAAAGAAAAAGTGTGATTTTTTACTTTTAATTGCGGTTAAAATATATTATATATATTTATATATTATGGACTGATCTCCAAAAAAATACTGGGCCTCATGATAAAGGCATAAAAAATCTGCTTCTTCTTAGTAATAAGAAAAAACTGTAGAGAAACGACCTAAATTAACTCGGCGAGAGTTAAGGCTCTCCGGGGTCTGTGAATATGTATTGTTATGGTATTTATTTTACCTTAACTTTATAAACATAAATTTCATTAAAAAATTTATTGTTTCAAAGGTCTCAAAATAAATTTACTTAATTATCTTTACCGAAAGTAATGATGTGTAGTGCTTAGTTATCCCGTAAATAACAAAATTGTTGCTCAAAATGATGACTTGATGAATTATGAATTAAAAGATAACATCAGTTTACAAACAACGTGATACATTACAAATCGATAGAAATTTTATGAAAGTCAACTTGTACTTTTCGCTAAAATCAATTATTTTTTAAGATATTTGTCAGAGAAAACTGCTTTACTTTTTTTTGGAATAAATTCTCAAATATTTTTTGGCGATATTTTAGAGGATCTTGTTGATATCTGTGTACGTTAAGTGTATTTATAGCAAAAACACGTTGTTGGAAATCTGACATAGAGTATATAAGTAATTTCTGAAAGTGGCATAAAACAAGTATTCTAAAGAAAGTGAGGTAGTTTGTCCTTCTTCATCGACCCTAGCGAAATACAGATGATTTTCAGTTCTACAAACGAGAACATTTGTTGTAGTTAGTAGCAGGTATAAGGGATGTTATAGTATGTCATTTGTAACAAATTCAAATAGTATGTACATCCGTTCTTGATTCAAATTCGGCTGATTTTTTTTTTGTTGTATTAACAATAAATTTAATAATTATTCAGCAACATCGATGTATAATTTTAGTGAATTAGACTAGCATTTTTATTAGACAGTTTTTATACGGATTTTTAAGAAATTATATTCTAACCCAGTGATTCTCAAACTGTCCGCCGCGAGCGCCGCAGCGGACATAATTTATAATTATTAATTTAATGTTAATAAAGTAAAAAAATAATGAAGATACACGAGTTTTATTTATTTTTATCTCTTACTTACGAGTAATCATACTTTATTTAGGGTAGGACGCCATGGAAAAATTTTAATTGAAAAATGGCGCCGCGACTCGAAAAAGTTTGGGAACCACTGTCCTAATCCATAAATTGTCTAATCATTTATTGTAAGCAAGAAAGATTATCGATTCAATTGTTTCTTCTTTTCTTTTGAAAATACTCACATGTAGCTACTGTGTACATGATCATTTTATACAGATTGAATGGAAAACCTTTTGCAGTATAGAAAAAAGTATTCTGAGAGAAAGTCCTAACTTTTCAATTACTAAGGAAAAAATTTTTTACAAATTATTTTATGTTTTTTTTTAATATATATATTACTTTTTCTTTTCTTTGATGTAAATTTGTGACTGAATTACAACAGATGCTAAACTGTACTTGCCCACTCCGTCTCGTTAATCTATTCTAAAACTCAAGGTCTTGATCAAGAGGTCTGCCTATCTATCATACTTATAACCTTGTGATTCGTGTTTCGGCCAATGACTTTTTTAATTTCTATTAGGAATATTGTAAGCGATCATAAAAACGTTTTATTTTATTTATTTATAATTTCTTTGTATAAATTATTCAATCATCAAAAAAATAATTTCATTGTAAAAGTGTTAGTGAATCTCCTTAAAAAGATAATGAAATACATAAAAAAGATGAATAATACAAACCCCTGAAAAACATTTCAAGTGTGAAGGTATCCCTCAAAAAAACAATAATTGTTTTCATGAATCCGAAAAAATTGATATTTTGAAAATAACAAACGTTCATTCGCCACGGGACTGTTTCACTTACAAAATAATAAATAGCAAAATAGTATTACTCTAAATAGATGTTGCTCTTAATGATAAAGGAGCTTGCTTGTTTTTTTGTTGTTTTTTTTTTTTCTAAACCAGTTGTTTGTTTTATTTTGAAACAACCCCTTGTCGAGTGAACTTTTTAATTTCAAAAATATCAATTTTTTCGGATTCGGGACAAACAATTATCTTTTTTTTGGGAGGGGTGTATTATTCACCATTTTCTGTTTTATATCATTCTGTTTTTGTCTTATAAAGATTCACTAACACTTCTACAGTATAATATCTTTCATCACTTTCGTCATGATGTATATGATGACATAAAATAAATACGAGTAAAAATTAAATGTACATTTTACTTTTACATTGTAGTCGTCAATTTCTTTCCCCGGCAATAACACTTATTTCATATATTTGTAGTATTAATAATAAATATCATATATTTGTACTATTTCCATTTAAGTGGTAATTACTTTATGGTAGATTAGCCGTTTGAAATTCAGCTGTAATTTTACTGTATTTATCCAAAAAATATAATTACTTTTATTATTATTTTTGTTAATAATTATTCATTAATTATATTTAATTAATTTAATATTAATTATATGTAACTTTTATATTTTGTTATTATTATATTTATGAATATAATTTTATTTTTATATTTAATTGTATTTTATGTAATTTTTAATTTATATCTTATCTGATATGTAAAGCCGAAAGTTTGTTTGTTAGTTTGTTCTAGTATCAAGCGAAAACCAACCAACCGATTGTTTTCAAATTTTCAGGATACAGTTGTGTTATCGCAGGGAAGGTTGAGACCCTAGCCCCGTTGGCTAGGGCCTATCTCACAACCACGGGGACCAGAGAGCGAAACCCTCTGGCTAAAAGGAAATGGTGAGCTATGCGGCTCCGGGGTAGGCTCCTTGTCCCCGGGGAGCTTTCGGGTCGGCTCCGGGGTTCGCATGGCTTGACCTGATATTCAGGGGGCGGAGCCCTGATCGGCTATCTTTATTATATTGATATGTATAATTTATGAGAAAGTTTTTTCATAATCTTTCGATACATTCTAGTATTTTCTGACCCGTGATAGCTTGCGCCATCTGACAAAATATTGAAGGAAAAATGGAGATTTCGGTTTTTGTTAATGAGAAAAGAGTAAAAACGTGTGCTTGCAGCCTGCGCCATCTGAGTAAATATAGACGAAACATAATTTATTTTTTATATAGCCATCGTAAGTTGGCTTACTGTCTGAAATGAATAAAAAAGGCAGATTCATTTTGCGTGATGGGAAATATTAAAGCACGTAAAACCTGTCAATTAATGAATATTTAATAATGAAAATAAATTTTATATAAGAAAACTGCTTAACAAACCGGTATTACCGATTGTCATGTTAGTGTATGTTTTTTTAGTGAATGAGAAGTCGTGATATTTCATAAGAAATTATACAGTTTCTGTGAATAACGTCCGTTTGTCTTATCTTGTGTGTTTTTTCACTCTTTTGTGGCGGAGATTCAGTCGACTCCAAAATGAGGAGTCTTGACATTATATATATATAAATACACACACACACGTTTTCTGAAAAGATTTTTTCATCTCGAAAAATGTTTTGAAAAGTATACGAAAAAATATTTAATGTTATATAAAAAAGTTGTATTCGTTAGTCATCCTGATAAAATTAAACGGATATTTTACCCTTGAGTATATTTATTAATTTTTTAGCCTTCTAAAGTTTAAAGATGAATTTTTATGAAATTTATTTTACAAGTCATAATAATAATTTTATTTTATTTATTAATTATATTTATTATCGTAATTAATTACAATAATTCGTCTTACTTTTTACTAATAGTAATTCTTTGCTCGTTAGTCAGCGTGAGTTTATTGCGATTAAATACGGGACTTTTTAATTAATACGTTAAATTAAGTTTTGCTATCATACTGATAATACGCTTATCTTACGCTTTTATTTATTGCATATTATTATAATTGTTAACGTGAACAACTTTGTTTAATGTTTCTATATTTTATTAGAATAAATTAACGATCCGTTTTAATTATTAACTACAATTTTTTTTTTAACCGATTATATCCGTTAATCGTGTAGTAAATTTACCGGTAAATTGTTAAATTATATTACACTTATACTTTTGAACTGATATAAAACGAAGTCTCTTTTCGGTTATTGGTAGCCTATGTTTTATATCATTTAGAAATGAAAGCGTTATGGATTTAACACCTCTAGATTCCAGGTCAGGAGTTTTATGGTATTACATTAATTAAAATGTAATAAAATGACCGGTAGACTGATCGAGGAGCCGATAATTTTTAATAGAACTACTAACCGATCGGCAAGGAGTAACCTGTTCTACCCCGAAACATGAGAGTAACATAAATATAAAAACTAAGGGAAGAAATATTGTTTGAAAAAGGGAATTGAAGTTAAAGGTCGTGAATTTAATGGTTATCTGCCCATAGCATTGAATAACTAACTAATTTTGTATTATCTTTTTTTCTCAACCGGTTTTGAAAGTATTATAATTATTTATAACACGACAAGAAAACCATTGTGATGTAACAGCTTTTTCATTTTTTTTGTAGTAGTTTTCTTAGAAGAATAAGTTTTGTTAAAATTACTAATAGAAACCGTAAAAAATAAATTATGCAGGAATGAAAGAAGGTAAAATGCGTAATCAAAGACTATTTTTTTTCAAAATCTGTAAATCTGGAAAACGTTATTGTATTTCATCTGATTCCAGTTAGAGTTTAAAGAAAGATTCAGTTAATTAACTTTGAAAGGAGAAAATACATTAAGATATTATTTCTGTGATACACCTTTACCGCTAAAATTAACCCTGGTTAGACAGTTTTCAAATACCTTAATCGTCTAATGATAGAAAAAGGAAGGATAACGTGTAGAACTTTATGTTTCCGGGTTATATTGTATAGACGGGTGGGAATGGCATGTTAGAATTACATAAATTCGAATGTATAATCGGTATATTAATACATAATTTATATAAAATAAAAAGAAATTATTTAGTTTTTTCTGTGTACAAGTCAGTATTTGGGTTCTCATGAAAATAGATTATAATAGAATTGCAAAAATGTATAATTTCCGATTGTTACTTAAGCTGAATGTTGAGCCGACAGAAATGTAATTGTAAATATGGTTTATATTTTAAAAGAAGAACTGTGTTCAAAAGTTCGTATCGGTGAAAGAATTTAATCATTCAATTTTAATTAGACTTTGATTAGAAGAATGTTGTAGTAATATTACATTAAAAATTATATTTAAAAAAGCATTACAGAATTTTATTGGTATTTCCGTTACTGTAAAATAAACTTTACACTCTGTTGGTGTGCGGTTTATTTTATTGTAATAATTTCCTTTTCATTACATTAATAAATATGTTTTCCTTTACAGAATGTGAAGGAAATTATTATTGTATTTACGTTGTTATTCAGAAGGTTATTTTTTTATTAGAGTTTGTGTGTGTATATATATATTATTAATGTCGGAGCAGTATTATTTTTCATTGATTACTGGTTGTAACGTTTTTATAATTTTCATTACAAACGAATTTTACACTTTGTTTTCCTTCAATGTGTTTTTTAAGGAATTATATTTAGGAATATTATCGATATACTTGGCAGACCGTTTAATTTTATACATTTATGTTATTATTAAAACAACATATTTTTAGTCTCTCTCTGTCTCTCTCGCCCTCTTTCGATCTCTCTGTGTGTGTATGTGTGAGAGAGAGAGAGCGCGCGCGTGTGTGTAATTTCATGAATTGTGAATTTTTTTATAGTTAGTTAAAATAGTATATGACTTTCAAATTTTATTTAATTACCTATTTCTTACAGCAGTTATAACTAGAGAAATATCAAGGTAGTGTTGTAAATATTTCCTAATTCATTAAAATTCTACATATTTTATGTTATCATTATCTTTGATGTTTATTTAATTATTCCTTTAATTAAATTTCAACAGTTTGTTGTAACATTACGAATTTCTAGCTGTATATTGACCGACGAATTCACCAATCATTAATTATTTTTAACACCTTATTTTAAGAACGAAGAAACTGGCCACTGTCCACCGTTCCTCCAGGCCGAAGACTAGTGATTTCTAACCAGCTCGTAGTTGTATACAAATTTGGCATTAGGGTTGATAAAGATATGTGCGTATTTGTAAAAATAAAAAAAATCCATGAAAATTAAGATGGGAACAGCTCGTAATATATGTCACAGGTTTAAGAATTAAGATTTACGTGACTTGTTTACTATTTAATTTTTTAAATTTTGCTTACAGACCTTCAAAACTATATTTTTTCCTAATAAACAGACTACAAATTTTATTGTATTCGTTACCAGTGAGATATTTAAATAAATCGAGGAAAATTTTCGAATTATTAAATCTTGTTTAAACAAAATCTTAATTGTAATCTATATTGTACGCAGGTAACCAACCTAACATGTAAAGAAAAAACGATAGAGATTTATAATATAAACTACTTGGTGTATCCAATTTTCTTGTTTTATTTACTTTATGAAACAAACTCAAAGTTAAAATTTAAAAAAAAATTTCAAACTTAATTTGTTTCAGTTCCTTGATGTGTTTTTTTTTATTAAAACGTTTCCTCAGCGTATAACTCGCAAAAGAAATCCTAAAAAGAAAGAAGAGCCTTCTATTTGAAGTTTAATCGTTTTAAATGTTTTGATAAAATGAATTTTGAGTCAATAAATGCCAAAAATCTAATTTTTGTTTACAGTTAATCGGGCGGCTTACTGGTAAATAACAATTTAGAAAAAAACTAACCATCGCTAAAATTCTGTTGGTAATTGCAGTCTAGTTACAAAAAAGGTCGTTCTTCAAGTCTTTCCGTTAAATAAGTTTATATTGGTTAAATGCAATCTCATAAATAATAAAAAGTTACAAATTGAAAGAATGAGCTCAAATTAAAATTAAAGAAGCCATTAAATCAGAATTACATTTATTTTAGTTTTGTGTGTAACGCAAAGATAAAATAGCGCATTGTCGTAGTTATTTATTGACGTAATTTATTTATATATGCTGTATAAAGATAGGCCTTACTATCTATTCTATTGTTTAGAATTGTTTTTTAAAATAGTTTTTGAACAAAATGAAAAGGGAAACTTATCAACTTTCATTCAAAATGAAAATGAAGAAATTTTATTTTTTGAGAAGGCCTTTTTTTGTGTAAAAAGCCTTGTTAATGTGTATATTAAAAATGTTTTCACCAAAAGGGGATGGGTTTTTTTAAGCTACCCGAATTGATAAATGTCAAAAACCCTTTTTGATTATAAGAGTTGCGGTCAGTTTACTAATTTTTTGAATTCAATTAAGTAAATTTTTTATCGATTAAAGAAAGTTCACTCTAGAAGGTTTGTTAAAATAGCTTTTTCCACTCTTGCGAAATGCCATTCAAATATGAAAATAGGCACAAATAAAATAGGGAAGACACGATAACGGCCACAAATTGAAAACGTGAGTTTTGCTTCAGCATTGTAAAAAAAACAAAATAAAACGCGTTCTTGGGGATTTGATGTAACAGTAATTGAAGAAAATTGAAATTCTATACCATCTCTGAAAGGATATATCTATCTGACTTTAATAACCAAATTAAAATTCAGTATTTTTTACAGATTTCGCTTTCTGAAACCATATACCAGCAATTTCTTAATCCGGTAAAAATAATCAGATCAGCTAATCATAATCATAATATTTCAACACGAAAGAATAATATAAAATGCGACGTACTTCTATTAACAGCCTTAGTTTCCAACACGTATTCATAAAGATTCTTATTTGTATGTATTCTCAGACTTATAATCATCCCTGATTTAAACTAAAACGTAATCCTCGTTAGCATGCAAAAGTTTTTTGGAGATCTGGAGACAAGTTTGACGATCCCCTCGTTGAAAAATTCTAGTGCTCGTTTTTTGCCCGATAAGGTGGACGTCGTCTTTGCCTGCATGTGTTTTGCGTTCAAAAATTCCTTTTATTTAACAAAAGTATGAAAGTCTAAATCCGCCATCTGACAGAGGATAGTTCACTACCTCCCGTCAAAATTATTTGCAATTGTGTTTTGAGCAACGTAAAATCGTCTGTTATCGTTGAACATACACATCTCTTTAGTGAAAGGCTACGCCGTAAATTTTCTAAGATTTCGCAGTAACTTTTTTGCTTTGATGGTTCCTTTAAGAATCAGATTAATCGACCGGAATCAGAATAGTGTTTTTCCTATCCCGAAAATGACAGGTGGGCTTTCAGATTTTGTTTCATGATTTATGTTTATTCTTCCTTCGTTGAATAATCGGCTTCATTTCTGTACATTTATCTCCTTCATCGTACCTTATGTTCAATTAGCTGTCGTTCAATTTTAGTTGTACGAAAACGAATCGCAATTCGTAATCGGCGGGATTGACAAACTACGTAAGTAATAAAGTGCTACTTGAAAATAGCATTCAAAAGTTTGGAACTATCAGACAGCGGCATAGACAAGTACTCGACCAGGTTGTATTCCAAAATCGGCTATTAAAATAGAAAACACAGTTTCATTTTTTTCCATTGTCATTTATATTTAAATTTCTGTTACTATTTTTATTGGAGTTTATCTTCAATTTTTTTTTAATTTTACTATAATCTATAATGTTAATCTCAGTAAGAAGGGTTTTTTTTTATTAATGTGATTAAATATACTTTACCGTTTGTTGTCATTTATTATAATTTTCTAGTACTCTAACCACGTTTTGCTGATTTTCGTAATCTGCATCGTTTCAACTGATTGAATTTCAATTCACCCTTTTCTTTTTTGATGTTATTAAATTAAAATTTACTAATCAAAATAATAATTGTTATTAAATGTTATATAAATTATAATTTGCAATGTATAGCTTAATGTAATTATTATTCTTGTTTATCGTAACCACCAATTAACGTTTTGTCACGATTAAATCGCACTGTAATTTAGGGGATGAGGTAGAAATCGAGAAGGAGAAAGATGAGGGGAGGTGAGATTACTGTTTCGGATTTCATTTTGAATTTATACTGACAGGATTGCTGCCACCAGATATTATATGATTTGGTAGTCGTAAGCGAGAGAGGGGAAGGATTTTGAAAAGCGCTGACTGTGTGACTACAACAGCGGTACATGGCATTACCACTCCACTGATTGATTCAGATTGCCATTTTGATTGAAGTGACGTTTTATCGATACTATGAATAATTCAGTTTATATAACTTTTTTCATTGTTTTTATTGTTACTATTAGGCCTGTAATTCTATAATGTTTTAATAAAGTGATTTTTATTACTGTTGCTTTTATCTTTGTCAGTTTTCCGATTAAGATTTAGTCCTTAGCCTAGTTATAATAAATAAATTAAGAGAAAAACGAGGCAGCGTCTTGGAATTGAATAAATCATAAAAATTTGTAAGCTCTTAATGATAAATCTTAAAATTATTTTAACCCAGACAAGTTAATAAGGAATGAAGAAGTTTCCGATTGCCTTCGTCACCAAAGTGAATATACTCTTGTATATAGCATTCTAATTCCACCATGATGGTCATATATCATTTATTTAGCCTTATTAGAAACTACTCTATTCTTTTCATCGTAGAAACCGGTTGCATAATGAAGATTATTATTCCCAGAAAACGCAAACTCTTAATAATTCACTTTTAACTGAAACGATTTACTTTCGATAAAGCCGTAAGAGAGACTGATACAAATAGCTGTTAATAGCAAGTTAGTGCAATGTTCCCTGTGGGAACAGTGCATCCATTATTTAAACGCATTGTCTCTATTTCGTAGCCGTTACAAACCCATTCAATGACTTCTTTAGTCTTGCAGTTATAAATTAATTGAAATACAGAGCACAAACATATACACAGTAGCTCTGAAAAGTTCCCGAACTAAATTGGTGTAGTCGATGCGAGTAGTGCCACTCCTCAAAAAATTTCATCACCTTTCGTCACTCCAGTCTCGAGTTATATTCGGCCGCGTACGTTGTGTTCATGTGATCTTGTGCGACCTCTCTACATGGAACAGAGAAGCGCGATAAAATTTTGTGTTCGACTTCAAAACTCTTTCGTTGAAACTTATTCTATGATACAGCAAGCATTCGGTGATGAAGCCGCATCTCGTACTACAACATGCACGTGGTGGAAGCGGTTTAAATACGGTAGAGAGCCGTTTGATGACGACCAACGAAGCGGGAGGCCGTCAACAACTGTTCACGACGAAAATGTTGGTAAGTGCGCGCGCTCCTATTCGAACAACCTCATCTTACCCTTCGGGTCATAGCAGAAGAGCTAAACATCGGTAAAGACGCGTAAGTGCAATTCTAACAGAAAAAATGGACCGCCGAAAGGGGTGCTCTCGTTTCGTTCTACACTTCTTGACCGAAGAACAAAAACAAGCGCGTCTTCCTTGCGCTCAAGACTTCGTCGAAACTGCCGATAGCGACCCAAATGTTTCGCAAACAATTGTAACTGGGGATGAAAGCCGGTACTTCATGTATGAACTGTAAACCAAGCGTCAATCCGCTGCTGGGTTGAATCCTAGAACACAAAGTCCGGCGAAAGTCAGGTAGCAAAAATCGAAAGTGAAAATGATGTTGATTGCATTCTTCAACTCAAAGGGGGGCCTGATTTATCATTCATTCTAAACTCTCTTTGGAAGTAATGAAACGCCTGATGCATCGCATTCGTCGAATCCGGTCCGAGTACCGGGATCGAGCAGTTGGACTTGCACGACAATACCTCGGCTTTAAAATTAACTGAAATTACTGTTTGTGGGAGATAAAAAATAGATATTAAAAATGCTTCACCATATTGGCTGAGGCAGATTTGAAAAAATATAAAGAAAAGTACTTTATCGTTTAACTAAGTAAATCGGTGAAGTTTTTATACGTCTTGATAGATTGTGAAATGTTGGGTGTTGGGAGGAGTTTTAAGAGAGAAGAGAAACAGCTAAATTTGTTAAAAGTGGGATTGAAATTGATGAATTTCATGGGTGTTCTTTTTTTTCAAGTGGTTTAATTATGAAAGCTAAGGCTAACCGAAACTTAACGATAAATTTAATATGCGCGCACGCGTGTGTGTGTGTGAGAGAGAGAGAGAGTAAGTGATTAAGGAGAAGATACGTGAGAAATCCTTATGCTGAATTACTTAGAGTAGAAGGAAATCTCTTAAATAATCAAAATCTTGCTTACTTGAATAGCTCTCGTATCATCCCAACCTTAAAGTATATTTGTAAATAAGCTTGTTATTGGTAAACGATAAAAGTGACTATTAATTAGAAAACTTCGCCGTAACGATTAAATGTACTTTTTAATTATTTTCCATACTTATCATTAGATCTTTTTTACATTGCTTCACCTTTTTTTTCTTCTCCGTTTACATCTAATGTTATATCAGTTTAATGAAACGGTTTTCGAACGCGTCAATAGTGTTAAGGAAGAACAAATAAGTTTTTTCTGCAGGTTAATTTTCTGCAGTCAGTACTTAGGATGTTTATTACTATTATTGTAATGTTTCATTTCAGTATTAATGAATAATTTAATATTTGAAAATGTTGGATATTTTTATTAAAATAAAAAGATTCTAATCAGAATTAAAAGTACATCATCATGTGTATATTAATCATCAGTAAGGAATCCAACGAAAACTTTCTTCTTCATCGTGAATACGATATTAAAATCCAGTACAACATTATTTTAACATTACACAACAGTATAGTAATATGTACAGCGACTCGGTGCTTAAAATATGTGCGAGGTAAATAAAATTCAAATCCGGGGATTACCAGTTCGGGGTCGTAGAACGAACTCCTTGTGCCTTGTTTACTCGCCTAGTAAGCGCCGCCGCGGGCGCTTCTTCAAATCTTGCTAAGAAAAGTTGTCGCTCACGATTTCATCTTATTACCATCGAGTTGGTTTATTTTGTATGTATTCGCTCGTAAATAAGTTTTTACTACAATTTTATTTTATATTTCGTTTTAATAATCTTGCTGATAACGTGCGGCTTTGCTAAATTACGTATCGTAACTATGATATAATTAAGTGATATCAGTTTTTTATGTTCATTGTCATTTATTTTATAACTTTTATTACATTTCTGTTATTTCTTTTATGTAATTCTTTGATTTCTTTGTTGATTTTTATTATGTCGTTGTAGCTGAATTACTGTTTTAGTTTTAATTATTTTGAAGAATTTTATACGCGTTTCATCAAAGAAATAAACGATAACATCATAATATCGTTATGAAATTATTTTTTACGATAATATCTCTTAAATATTACAGGTTTTAAAAAATACTATTTTGTTCATAAAAGATCAGTTATTACAAATTTTTATACTTTCCAGAAAACCTTATCAAATTCCGGAAAAATGTTAAGCATGCTAAAAAAAACTTGCCGTAGCATGCAAAGATTCTATCTGCTAATTAACTACATATACAAAAAACATCTATCAAAAGGATTGCGAAATATGTAGCCTTAAATTTCCTTGTAACCGCCTAATTTTAATACCATATTGAACGCTACTTTTTCCTTCCTGATCGGAGTAAAATTTCGGTACGCTTTTCTTAATTTCCCCCAAAATTTGTTTTTTTTTTTACGATATATGACTAATCGTGCGTATATCAACATACCTACGCTCGCTTCGCTGATGCAGTCTTTAATAATGGCCAATAGAGTTTGTTGGATTCTTATTTATGTGAATTACTATGGCGTTATCGAGACATAAGGATGAGGAAAATTTGTTCGGTTTGATACTTCAACATATTATTAGTGAGTTTCATCCTGTAGTATAATTAACGTTTAGTAAAATAAGTATGGTATTGTGTTTTTAAAAGTAATTGTAATTATGATTTATAATAAATGTTATATTTAAAAATATTTTATATGAATTTTTCATTAATATATTGTAAAATATTACAAGTATGTATCGTTAAAAAATAGAAAACGTTTGGGGGGAAATTCCGAGATTAGTTTTTGTTAAAAAAAAAATTAATAATCGTAAAATGTTTAAAATCGTATTAAAAATTGTGATAGAATTTGAGATTGTTTCAATGATACCGGAGATAACTGATAAATTAACTTTTATCATCTTTAGCTTATAGTAGAATCGTAAACATTTTATTGGCCCTCACTGCTTAAATAACATAAGTTTTTATTCATTGTTCCCTTCCGTTTAGATGATTATATTATTATTAACAAAAGTTTTGTTACATAGAGTTAGTTCTTTGCTTTTTGACGTAGTTCATTTTTTTAGCGTCGTAAAGGGTTAAGTAAACTTTTTTTTACTTTTTTTGGTTTTAGTAAAACGTTCCATTGAATATTTTCCACTTTTCTCTTTGTTAATTCATTTTTCATAGGCTTCCAGTTTTGATTAATTGTAATTCTATTTGAGTCACACCGTTCGCTTGCTCTAACAATTAAAATAGCAATTCCTAATGAGCCAATCCAATTCGAAAGTGTATTCCATATTTCTCGTTGTAGATAAGTACTTGGGTAAGTACATTTTGTGCAGTGGATAGCGCATGAAAGATTCATTAGCTTTAATTGAAAGCAAGCAGAAGCATACGAAAAAAGAACATTATTAAACATAAAATTTGAAGATTTTCAGTTATCTTTATACGTAGTGGTATTTTGTTTAAATAATTTGAAGAAACGTTCATTTTTTCCTGCTCCTTTCCAAAATGGAGGTCGTCTGGAGAAAAGACTGCCATTTTCCCTTTTTACTCAAGTATTAGAATGTATTCCAATCGAACTGGTAATTTATACGTGTCTTAATCAATAGAAATATTACTACTGTTAACGCACCTGTTGTATTTATTTATGAATTATTCGTTAATTTTAAATGAAATAGCAAGTTCTGATTTTTTTATTATAACCTTGTAGAATTATGACGTGAGAAATAACGATAGCAGTGAAAATTTTCAAGGTTTACTTTTTTGTGAGATTAATGAATTTTTAACATCAGTAATCTATTTCAACCGATATACCCACGCGCGTATATGTCTAAATTTGCATCTAGGATAGCTTAGAAAGCAATAAACTGTTTGAATATTATTGGGAATACGTATTCTTCCGTCAAGGATGAAAACATAATTAAATTTTTAGAACCACTGCTCGTATAATGTTTTCAACAGAGAATAATTTAAGGGTGTTTTTGTTTTTTTGTAAAAAAAAAAGAGAATGATAAATTAATTATCTTTCGTAAAATATATCAACAAATTTTGTTATATATACTTAAGTGTTATTCTGAGAAATTCAATAACTTATTAAAGGCATTTATAAGTATCTCAACTTATAATTGTATCTCATAATTAAGTCGTTTTTACTTCCTTGTACGAAGTAAAAGAAGTATTGCTATCGTAAAACATTTCGGTTTACAGATTTCAACGGAAATATTAATTTTGACCATCCCTGAATCCATTTTGACTAGTTTCGTCATGATGTCTATACGTACGTTTGTATCTAGCATAACTCAAAAACGATTAGCCGTAGGATGTTGAAATATTGGATTAGGATTGTTGTAACATCTAATTGTGCACCTCCCCTTTTGATTGCAATCGATTGAACTAAAAGTGTCCCAAAAAAGCTCAAAATCCAAAACATTTGGATTTTGGACTTAACTGCAGTAACGAGCTTTCATTGAAAGCTTTTCAACGATATATTATAAGTTGTACGTATTTTCATTGGTTCCAGAGTTTTAGCAGAATAAAATTTTAATTAATGAAATATTTGGATCTTACAAGGGTAAGGCACATCGGCTCGAATCAGACTTTTCAATCAATTTTTTTTTTTTTTTTTTAATTTAAATATATTGATTTATTAATAATAACGTCTGATTGTAAAAAAACTTAACAATAAATAATAATTCAAAAATAATAATAATAATAAAATAAAAACAACAAAAACATCAGAAGTTATTAATGAAATAAAATTGCTGTACTTCTTTTATTAATGTGTATATGTAATTTAATAGGTGTACAAGGAAGTCATGTGATGTCCACATCAGTTTTTTTAAACATCAGAAAAAGTTTTTTCTGTAAAAAATAAATTATGAATAAATTCATTATCATAGAAAAATACGTTTATGTGTATGTTCCTAGAATTTTTAAAAGTTATTTTACTCCTGATAAAATAGATAAATATGCTAATGATGCAAATCCCTTTTTGCAAAATATTGGAAGACATTCTTCTACCATTCTTGCTGCAAAATTACTCAAGAAAGTTTTGAATGACCCTTATGGACGGTAAAACAATTTAAAAGTCAAGGAGAATATTCTTCATTTGTATTTTTACTGTTTTACGTCCGATATAATAAAATTTACGTCTATTTAAAAGAGATATATATGCTTTACGGTATCAGAAATAGTTAAATTTTCCCCTTATTTTAGCCGACTTCTGAATAGTATCCCGTAGCGGTGATGTAATCCGTTTTGCGAGTCAAGGAGGTACGTTTAAAGACATTTGTATTCTTCTACGGGTATGAAACATTTTTTTGTTGATAATAGTAAAAGTTTTCTACCGGATGAGAAGAGTAAGAACAGTTTTTCCTTCTCGAATGAGAAAGAGTACACCGGTCTACCTTTAGGGCAAGATAGTAGTTGTAGAAGAGAAAAAGAGGAGGGAGTGAATTGAGCCATTTATAGCGCAAAAGTTGCGAGCTTAAAGTCGTCGGGTCCCCCTTAAATTTAACGATATCGGTCCAGGAGTATGCAATAGAAGCGGTCTGCACTGCCCTATAAAAAGTTACAGCTTCTCCTAATCGGTGTCTTTTTATTTAAGGCGGTACCTCCTTATTCCCTCTTCCCTTTCAATTTCTCCCTTTTGTTCCTTTAATTCTGAAAAAGCGGGATGAAAAGTAGAAAAAGCACATCGCTCCTCGACTAAAAATATGAATTTTCTTTCTTTATCAGTTCTCTTACACGAAACGGTACGTTTTGTTTCTCTTTGTCTTGTAGATTTGTTCGCCATTACTTCGTCGAAGAAGATATTATTTCTGACAGATTTATTATTAATTATAAAAAGTAGCGACTTCTCAAAATGCCATCATTTCTGCAATCTACCGATTGCTT
Source organism: Lycorma delicatula (assembly GCF_047948215.1). NCBI lineage: Eukaryota > Metazoa > Arthropoda > Insecta > Hemiptera > Fulgoridae > Lycorma > Lycorma delicatula. The sequence goes on along the minus strand of NC_134459.1, from coordinate 68,613,124 downwards.
TTATTGTTTTGCGTACCCCTTTTCTTTAGTAATTTATTTTAATTCTTTTTATCATTATAAGCTATTAAATCAAACATTCATCAGTAAATATTTTATTTTTTACTTTATTCTCCTGGAAGCAGTACTTAGCATTTTAAGTGTTAGCCTACATAAATAAAATTCTGATTAATCCATCTTTAACCGTTAATGATCAACGTATCGTGTTGATCTGAAAGATTTTCAATGTAAAATGTTTAATAAATTAAATTTTTCATTACAAGGTACAGTTATTCTGCATTAATATTTTAAAATTGTGAAAAATTCTTACTAAAAAATAAACAGTTCAATTTCGTTACAATCAAAATTTCATTCATATCGCTCTTTTTCGAATTTTCTTTACAGAAACCGAAAACAGCATTGTGATTTTGAGCATTAACTTTTCGATTTTTCTATCGGTTTTCTTTCTTCACGCGTCAAAAGTTTTTCTCCATATTATCTGGAGAAACGAATAAGAAAATTAAGTGTCAATTATTTTTCAAAACACGAAGATCTAGTTAGATTTGAAGAGCAATTATTTGACCGATTCGTGTACATAAATTATTTGCACTGTAATGTAGAACCTTGGCCGCAATTTATTCCTATTTAATTTTCATTTTATCAGCTCTTCCTCGACACAATCCATACAGCTGTTTCCTCATATTTCTCTTCCTTTTACCCTCACGTCGTATGTGGCTCGCAATATACTGATATTCATTTTACAGATAAGTACATGTGGTAAACAGTGTGATGTTTTTAGATGAGATATATTTCAGTTGTAGTGGTAATTGTGGATGTTGCTGTAATATGCAGCAGTATATTCGGCTCAGCGAAGAAGGCGATGGGAAACTACTCCCCTCCTCAGTTTTTCTTTTAAGTAAGGATTATTATTCTTTAAAACGGCTACCCGTAGTGATTTATCTCTGTGTCAGATTGTCTACATCTATTAAGATTATGTCAAGAAATCAGATACCGTTCAGATTAAATTATAAGCTCCGATACGAATATTTCTTATTGTTACAGTTTTATTCTTGTCTGCATCCTAATACCATATCGAACAACATTCAAACCGACTGATAAATGTTAATTAAAAGTTAGACTTTTTTTAATTAATAATCATTTATAAGAAGGTAATGATAGAACCAATAATTGTTTGCAAACATACTGAGTTTACGATATTATTTCAGAATTAGAAGCAATTAAGGTACGCGTTAAATTGTAAAATACAGAAAAATCCAGCTTTAAAACAAGCCATTTATGAAATTACAGTAATAAGGTGCATAATTCTAAAATACTGTGTTATACGCAGCAGTATTTAAATAACTGATAAGATTAGATTTTTTAATGAATTTATATGCGTGATGAAAGAAAACGTTTTGTAGGTTTAATTTAATGGTTGCTATAGGAAGACAGAGCGAGAATTCAACCCGCATTATGAAATTATTTCAAGTGTTACTAAATAAGAAACATTGTATTTGTTAATAATAAAATCCTTAGTTAGTCAGCGTAAATTAACAAAAACGTCTATTATACTCGGTATCGTTTTCAGCTAGTGAAAAATTACATCTGCGTTATTCTATACTTTTAATCCTTTGAAGATAATGGTTTCGACTCAAGGTGAGCATCTTTGAAAGAAAATAACGCTAATACACTGCAGTTATCCCTTACATCTATAACTCGTGTCAAGGTCTGACATGCTTTCTCGTCTATTTACAGATTTAAGATATTTCATATCAATCGTACTGTAAGCCTACATATTTTTTCTGAAATCGTTGTTTTAAGGTATTAAAAAATAAAATAAATCACTTTTTTTGTATAAACGGATGTAATTTTTGTTCATATAGGCCAAAATAATTTAGCTAATCTGCATTTGATAATTCATTCTTCTGAACTGGGGCTGATATTGTATCCATAGGTTTTTATTTTTTACGTTTAATAAACCAAATGTATTGTAACTGAGTTTTCTAATAGATGTTAAGTAATTCCTCTTGTTCTTTCATTATAACGTAAAGTGAATATTTTGCAGCATTATTGTTACAGTAGTTTGACACTTAAGGATCCCTAGTTGTAATACCGCATTTAATACGGCATAAAAATTAAGGCACGGTTCAGAAATAACAACTAGACCAACTATCTAACTATTGAAATGTAATATTTTATTATAATTTTTTTTTAATTCAAATTTTTGGAAACCGGATGCATAGAACGCTTTTAAAGTAACTCTGTGACAAATATTTTAAGGTTCTATTTATCGTTACGACGGTGATTCGAAAAGCGAATAAACAATCTTTTTAAACAAAATAAAAGAATTTTTACCCAAAGTTCTATTCTAGTAGTTATAACAGGATGGGATAGAAAGTCCACAAGGGTAAAAACTCGGTTACCGGTTTTCTCTTTTTTTCTTTTTTTACATACATACGCATATATATGTATTATTTTTATTTTCTTCTTAAAACGGTCGCCGTTAAAAATTCTTTTTACCTTTGAATTATTTTTTTTTTTTTTTAAAGTAAAAAATTTCAGTTCGTAGTCGTAGAATTGTTAACAACTTATTAACGAATAATTTTTTCCACCTGTTGTAACAACACATTCTGCAACCAGTTTTACTTCTAACCTAGTATTCTGAAAGAAAGTAGAAGAAATTTAAAACCAGTGTTAAAATATTACGAACAGATTTCGAAATTAATGTTTTTTTTCATCGTTCTGTTTGTATTGTTTTATCGCAACGTAAGACTTTCTTTTAATAAGTTTATTGCTGGGAAAAGAATTTATTTTAATCCACCAAAATTCTAGTTATTTTGGTTTTGCATATTTTTATTATTTTAACCGATTTTCTATTTATTTTAATGTTTAATAGTTTTATATCATCACATTAAGTAATTTTGTTTTATTTTTAAATCATATTAATTGTTTTAATCTGTTGTCTTTAAGTTAAAATGTTTATTTTTTCGAATAAAAGATAAGTTTCCCAATAATAAAAGTAAGGTCTTCTGAAAGTTAAGTATTCTGGTAAAAATTCTGTTTAAGTATTTATATTTCACTTTATCGTGTTCTAAGAAAATCTTCAACGATTAAAATGTTTTATTGAAATTCGTTCTGTAAATAATTTTTTGTGTAAGTAGTTCCCGTAACAGATACCAACAAGTATCACTGTAGAAACACGTTGATTTGTATCATAAAATGTTAAAAATTTAATCACGAACCAAATTTATAAAGTTTGATATTCCATAACTGCTGGGTTTTTCATTTTCATTGAATTTTTAAAATTGATTTTTACGACAAAAGTATTTTGAATTCTTCTAAATTTTAAAAATTACATTCATGATTTCATAAACTAAACAGAAAATCAAGTTATTTTCAAAATTCGTGTTTTATAATTTAAAAGTCTCAATTTTTATCAGCTATGCTCGCTACCCTTAGGTTACAGTTTTTCTAATCGTGTCGAAATCAGTAATCATTAATAATTAATCATCAGTCGAAACTTAATACGATATTAGCAATTTTAAAGCGTAGATCGTATGCTTCCAGTGTTTCTCTGCCGATTAAATTAAAAATTGATATTTTCTTGTGTAATTCTTGTGCTCGTTAACGATGTTTTACTTCAATTTGAAATATATTATTTTACTTTTTGTTATTTTAAATTTACATATGATTCTGATTTTTTTTATAATAAACAAATATAATTCTTTCGTTGTTTACGTATACGCCACAAAAAAAAGGGTTAAGGAAAACTTAAAGAGTAATCGCAAAATAGAAAATTAATTAATGAAAAATAATATCGGTTAACATTAATAATAACACATAAAATGGATAAACATATGAAATAGTATTGAAGTAAATATTTGAAAATAATCTACGTAAATAAAAATGTAAATGTTCGTTTGTTCAAAATCTTAAATCTCCGAAAGTTCTTCACCGATTGCTTTGAAATTTTGACACAACGTTGCATTGGAATACGCGCGTATTTTTATATACCTAAGATGTCACACCTGTGACAGGTAAAAACATACTTTTTTTGAAAAACAGGTTTATACGTATCAACCTGTTGATACGTATAGCATCTGTTGCACGTAAAAGCAACATTCGCTATACTAAATATTTTACGATTCCATTTCATTTCAGTGTTTCCGATATGTGTGTCCGCTATAGACTAAAAAACGACTGGAACGATTTACGCGCGGGTAAAAATTGAGAAAGGGAAAAATCGGAAAAGGTAAGAGGGTAAAATTGAAAAAGTGGGGAAGAGGAAGGGGAAAGGGAAATCTGGAAAAAGGAAAGTGGGGGAAAGGGAATATGGAAAAATGAAAAAGGAATGGGTAAAGGGACAAAGGGAAAGGTTAAATTTTTTGAAGTTCCGTAACGTTCATTTTAATGTTTTAACTTTCAATTGTGTTCATTTAGTATATATATATATATATATATATATATATATGTATATATACTCAAATCTAGCAATAACGAAGTATTACTGGGTCTGCTAGCAATAAATAAAAACTGAGTTCATGTTTGTTCACTTTAAACGAGGAAGCAGATAATTAAATTCTATTTAATTAGTGGCATTTATTAAATAATCAAAATATAATGTAGCTTTTATAAAAGATAACCTTATTTTAATCTTATTATAATTAAGAAATTGGTGGGATGATTTTGAAACAGGTCGGTAACTTAATAAAAATATCAAGGGAAGCAAAATAAGGCTTTATTTACGTAATAAATGGATAATTGGGATTTAAATCGTACGTTAAACTGAGGCCTGCAATGAGAGCGGCAATTTTTGTTTGTTCCTAAACTTTTTAAATTTTATTTTTGAGAATTTTAGATAGGGTTATAATATTTGTTTACTAAAGAATAAAACTGCATTGTAATTTTAAACTTATAGGTATACCGGTGCCAGATAATTAAATTACCCGCTTCATCCTTTTATGCTTTTCAATTAAAATGTAATATTTTAGTGTTATGTGTTAAATTAAATAACTTGTAAACGGGATACTAGAGAAAAATAAATACGTATTGCTAGTACTTATTTCTTTTTGCTATTTTGAAAGTAACATAAAATCGTTTGCTAACCGCATCATATTTTTATTAAATATATGATTTAATTGTTTTTTTAATAAACATTTACCTTCGACGTAATGCAGTATGAAACGTAAAATTAGTAATTTTTTTCATACGATTAGTATATTTGTTGTATGTGTTTTAAGTTATATCTAGAACATCGGTTCAAGAAGTATTAACTGAGGCAGTTGCATTACATTTATGAATAATAGATATTCAGAATATAATTCAGAATAAATTATTTGTTTATAAAGAATTAAATGGAAGATAATTTGCAAACAATAGTTTGCCGTTCACTGTTTATTATTACTGTATTAATTTTAGATTTACGCCTTTTGCGTCATATTTATTTATTTATTCATTCATTCGACTTATACATCGTTCTGGTGAACTAAAGCCTGTCATTTTTACTTTACGAAACTGGTTTTACTAGATTCAAATGTGTATTAAAAAATGTCTAAATATTGTTTAAAAAAAATTTTTAAATAAATATAATTTTTTGAGATTTTACAGTAGTTTTAAAAAAATGTTCCTGTAAATTGTTGAGTTTTATGTTTGCCGATGAGTTTGATGATTAATAATTAATTCGTTTCATAATAAGGTAAAAAATTGACGGTATGTTTTATTTTATTCTTCTAAGTTTTTTCCTATTAAGCTATGTAATTTCATTTCATTTTTGAAATTTTTTAACTGAGCTCTAATTTACAATCGTGTGAAATCCAAAAAAATAAATTATTACTGTTTGAAAACTAATCTTTATTATTTACAATGTGGGTATTTTTAGAAGTCCATCGTTTTTCCGGCTGTACCCATTATTCAAGCAGTAACCGTTTCAGTTAGGAAATGGATATTAAAAATTATAAAAACTAATAGTAACAGTCGTTAATATCAAGATCAAAATATATATATACTGGGTGTTTTGTTTTTTTTTTTTTAATGAAATCCAAGCAAGATATTTTTTAGAAAAGCTAATACAATAATGTCGGATGAAGAGGTTGGCAGCACTACTTGTTGTTGTTTTATAATCAGCTGATATCATTTTCTATTTATTTTTTGTGAACATAGTTATTTATCTTGTTTTTTTTTATTAAGAAAAAATGGTTTTGAACACGGAAGAAAGGATTTCTAATTTGGAAAATTATTTAATGACTGAATCTTTTGTTTTGTGCCATGAACCTTTTCATTTGCAAATTTCGGGTAAGAATGTACCAAATAGATCTTCAATTCGTCGTTTGATAAAGAAATATAGAGGGACTGGTTCTGTTTGCAATCAGAGACATCCGGAAACGTTCAGTACTTATGTCGAAACATTGGAAGATGTTAGCCTAACAAATCATTACGAAAACTTGCGCAACGAAAAGAAATACGTCTGGGGGGACGTAGTGCCTTTAAAGCTACTCGTTATTTAAAGCAATACCGAATTCAATACTTCCAGTTGATTATGCTGCTAGGCTCCATTTTAATGCTCTTCCGAGCATTAAAGTGTTGGATAATGTATTTTTTACGGATGAGGCTTGATTTCATTTGAGCGGTTACGTTAGTCTGAATGATCAATACTGGAGCTCCAACAATTCTCACATCATCCGTTCACGAGATCTGCACCCACAGAAAATTGGTGTGTGATGTGCAATTTCCAGGCAAGAATAATTGACCCCATATTCTTTGAAAACACTCTTAATGCAGTCCTCTACCGAGAAATTGTAACGCAATTTACTCTACATTTTGAATTAAATGAGAGATTCGTTGTTTCAACAAAGCGGGGGCTACATGTCACACGGCAAGAACAACGGTGAACCTTTTGAGGAATTTCTTTGGTGAAAAAGTAATAAAGACTGCCTTATGGCCAGTTAAATCACACGATCTTTCTCCTGCAGGTTTTTTTCTCTGGGGATATCTGAAAGGTTGTATATTTAAAAATAATCCAGACACTATTGAAGAACTGAAAGCCAACATAATTCAAGAATTACGAGAAATTGAAAGATGTACAATTCGAAAGGTTGCACGGAATATAAAAAGAGTAGAAGAATATAAAAAGAGGGTGTTAGCTTGAATTGATGATAATGGTGGACACTTTCAATATTTGTTATAATAAAAATCTATCACAATATGGTTTTGCATAAATAATTCTAATATTTGTAACTAATCGCATTAAATATAACACATCTTTCTTTAAATTGGTTTGTTTTTTTTTTGCGGGGGGGGGTTTGTTTTTTGTTTTTTTTTACGGGAACAAACGTCCGGCATATATATATATATATTTTATACCTGCTACAAAGAGAAACCTACTGTAACAATCACCCATCATGTAATAATTTTTTGGGAACAGTACATCGACCGTACGTGGCAAAAAAATATATAGTCGCATAAAAATTATCAATAAAAACACAGTCGTTTTTTTTAATTCTTAGAAAAATTATTCCTGATTGAAATTACTTGGAAAACCTTTGATCCAAAAATGCTTAAACATAATGAGGCCAATGAAAAAAAAATTATAATAATTAGACAGTTAAATAACTCGTACTTTTAGGTTTTTTGTGCGTTTCATAAAAATAAAAAAAAAGGCAGTGAAGTCGAGTTAGATTAAATATAGGCAGAACGTGTAAATTTCATTAATGAAATTGCACAGATTTAAAAATAAAAATCTATTTAGAATTAACACCCACAATTACAGTATTTATGTTTAAAACTTATATTCAAAGATCTATAATATATTTTTTTCTATAACATAAAACACGAACTGTAAAATTGAGATTTACCTTGAGAAAACGTTTATTCATATAACAGTTTTAAAGTTACCTTCTCCAGATTAAAGAAATGTTTTTTTCCAAACCTCCCTACAAAAAAAAAAAAACAACGGGTAAGTATTATTCTTTAGATAGGACGTACTTCTTTTGGTAGAATTTTATAAAAAAAAAAGTTTGTCATTTCGAAAAAAACTACAATAACGTACGCGTCAATGTTTGTTTTATTTTAGATTGTAAAAAAGAGGGTGTGTTTGTTCGTTTAGATGTAGATTAATTTTACACGCGCTTTTTTTTAAATAAACTTTTACTGAGAAAAAATAATAATAAAGCAATCTTTTTATTTAACCTATATTTATTCAGCTTTAAGCAAAAGATGTTCGGAATTGTTTTTCAAATAATTTTTATTTTCACTTTATCAATTTATATATGCGCGCGCACACTCGTCTGATTCTCTTATTCTTGCATATCTTAACTCGTTTCCTTTGTCTTTTTGTTTTTTTCTTATGACATCGTCTACACTAGCTAGCAGCAGCAATAACAGATTTTAATACATCTAACGATGCATATTATTCAAGGTCAACTAGAACTGCTCTCTCCGGTCGTCTTATGAACTTGGGTAGGCACTTGGCCTCTTGATTTGCGCCCACTTTGTTGCAGACATTAGGATTCCCTTATAAATACATTTTTCACGTGTTAATAAAAAATAGTTCTTACCCTTATATATTAATTTGCCTTTTTTGATTCTGAACGTGCAGTACAGAAAAGGAAAAGAAACTCTTTTTCTGTGATAACCAAACCACATAGTTTGAATTATTTAAAAAGAATCATCTGATAAATAAAGTGAATCGATGATTGTTATAAGGTTGCGCCATTTTATGGGAGTGAACTTACATGATCTTTGTATAGAGTATTAATAAAAATTAACGTTAAAGTTTACTTATTTTTTAAATTAACTGCTTTTGGTCTTTGAATGCGTCAAATTAATAAATTTTTAACCGATTGTAGAGATAAAACTACAGGTTTCTTTTTTATTTTCGTTATCCAGAGGAAACGAATTTTGTGATTCGGGGAAAAATTAGAAACTAATATTAGATCGGATTCATAATAACCAAAGAATATGGATTACGAATAGCTTCACGTTTAGACGCATCAATTCTTGAAGTGTAACCAAATCACTGTTATTTGTAAAGTATGATTTTTTAATTGCGTGCTGCGATATTTCAAACGCATGCGTTTAGTTGCTTGTTTGTAGCGATCGAGTGAAACAAACAAGTTTTGTTTGTTTCACTCGATCGCTTTGATTTTTTTTTTAAGAATAGATAAAATTAAAGCTCGAACTGTTAAATGCTTTGTTTTAATATATTTAACCCTAATGGACATACAGAGAGTTAGATCCCACTTTAAAGAATTCTTCTTCTCCTTCGCTTTCGACATACAAGGTTGGTTGTTGAATTTAAACGTGGTCGTACATATATTCCAGATGTTGAACCTTCGGGAAGCAAAAGAAAACCGCTACGGCCGACAAACTCTTACAAAAATCCACAATGCCGTATTAAATTATTGCCAAACGAAGGTGCGTTTGCTGACATCGCAAACATGTATTTAGAAACAGATGATTTCTTTATACTAGGCATATTCATAAAGTAAGGGCCGTTTGGTCATTAAAAAAATTAAGTCATAAGAAAAGATTTTTACTTACAGTTTTAGTTTACCTACATATCTGTTTCACTTTTCCACTAATCGTCAAACAATTCTCATCACTTTTCGTAACACTGTACCAGTTTCTTCTTTAGAAGTTGGCCGTCTGGTAATTGAATTAATTGACGACGGCAGTCTTGAGTTCCTCGTCGTTTTCAAACCGTTGTCTACCAAACCATTTTTTCAAATGCAAAAAGAGGAAGTAGTCGCTAGGTACAAGGTCGGAACTATATGGAGGGTGGTCAAAACGTTCCCAACGAAAATCTTGAATCTTCTTCATGATTAAGGCAGCGGTGTGAGGACGCGCGTTGTCGTGAAGGAGGATTACGCCGGACGACAGTTTCCCCCGTCGTCGATTTTGGTGAGCGTTTACAAGTCAGCTTAATTGTTGATCCACGTTCCATGAAATCAACCAGAATGACGCTCTTTTCGTTCCAAAAAACCCTAGCCAACATTTTTCCACTCGAGTACGGTGCTTACTTAAACTTTTTCGGTTTTGGGGAACTTGAATGTCGCCACTGCATTGACTGTTGTTTCGATTCTGCTTTGGTGTAGGATATTCACGTCCCGTCGCCCGTAACAACGTGAGAAAACAAATCATCTCCATCATATCGGTAGCGGTCCAAAAACGCTCATCCACTGCACATTCTTTGCTTTTTGTGTTGATCGGTTACCATGTTCGGTACACACCTTTCACTCAATTTGTGATATCCGAGCTTTTCTGTAACAATCGTGTAGATAGAGGTGCGTCCGCCAGACCCATCTCTGTCTACCTAAAAATTCATCATATCTCATATCTAGAAATTCATCAGCCATAGCACTAATCGTCAATCGCCGATCACATCGCAGTTTTCGGTTCACTTGTTCAACGATTTCGTCGGTCTGAATACTGGGTCTGCCACTCCGCTTTTCATCATGCACATTTGTGCAGCCATTTTTAAAGTTTCGACACCATTGTGTAACCTTTCCTTCACTCATTACTCTAGGTCCATACACTAGGCACAACTCCCGATAAATTTCAGCAGCCGAAGATCCTTTTGCACACAAAAATCGAATCACAGCGCGCACTTCACACCTGGCGGGAGAAACGATTATCCCGGACATTGCGATCTGCATTTACAGGCAGACAAACGACTTCTTTATAAAAACAATAACTGCATTGGCTTTATAAATAGCCGATACATAGCCCTGCATGCATGAAACTGTGTTCAGATCCGCTAATATTTAAATATAAGCCGACGGTCCTTACTTTATGATTATGCCTCGTACTAGATGTAGTCTCGTGTGTCGTGTCAGCCATCCAGTTTGTGTAGTTTACGGAGTTTGGTTTTTAAATGGTCGGTTTACGCTGAAGGTTGAAGAATAGATGGATGTCATTCAACGTGGAATAATTATCTGATCACACTTTTCAGCAATCGGTCTTCGCTTTACATCATTGGGAGTATGGCCCCTAAAACAGTTCATTATAATTATGGAAGATTCTTCCTAATAAAGCCCCTGATCGACGCTCCCAGACGCATTTAATCATTCAGTCCAGTACTAATTCATTATTCATTCATACCTTTTCTTATGCTTGTACGACAATAACGGTTGGAAAATTTTCCGGTAATGTTTTCTTTTAATAATTACATACGAAAGTATTGTCAGCATCACCGAGCAACATTGTTTTTCGTAACCAGCTGTTCGTATCTGAACACTCGTTGTACCTGCACGTTTAATTGTTGTTGATGGCATTTCTAAAGTCACAGGTGTCCGGTCCGCATTCTGATTTGATCAAGGGAATAATTTTCCCTTTTCTTAAGTAACGACTATATCTGAAACTTTGTTGTCATTTTATGTTCATATAATTCTGTAGCCGCTGTTCTGTTGTAGTCCTTATTCGAATATAAAAAATATATCGGTATAGAAATCGGTGTACCCAGTTAAGGATTAGCTTTAAATTCATTCCTACCTATAGTTAATCCATCGAAGATTTCCAGGAATCTCATGTGACACATTTCTGTAGAATCAGATATTCAAACAGACGTACATTCCATATGTGCGCTGTAAGTTTTCCTTCTATTTTCGGATGTTTCGCATTTTCCCGCCGAAATGCTCTTTTGTTTTTATTAGCTATGAGAAATTCGTTTTTCTTTCTATCGCCATTCACGAAGGCTGTATCTGCTGTATCAAATTTGCTCTCTATAGCTTGATTTTTAAAGATAAGAAATCTTTTTAGCCTTTTCTCTGAAAAAACAGTGAATGAACACAGATGTTTTACACTCGTTCTATATAACTCTACGTATATTAGGCCCAGCCAATGTACGAGCTTGTGACGTCATGAACAGACTACGTATTACTACTCGCCCTGAAAATATCAACTCCGCGTATCAAATCGAAGTATTATTATCATATTGTACGCGGTAATAACTATCATATTTACATTTACTGTTAATAAACATATGTAATTAATTATTTTATAACCCTTATTTGTACTAAATTATTAATTTTTAATAATAAACAAAAGCATACTTGAATTTTCTTCATGCATCTAATTCACTCTTTTTTTCATTTTTAGCCTCTGGGAATTGCCATTCAGGTATTACTTCAGAGGATGTATGAGTGTAAATGAAGTGTAGTCTTGTACAGTCTCAGTTCGACCATCCCTGAGATGTGTGGTTAATTGAAACCCAACCAACAAAGAACATCGTTATCCACAATCTAGTATTCAAATCTGATAAAAGTAACTAACTGCCTTTACTAGTACTTGAACGCTGTAACTCTCGACTTCCAAATCAGCTGATTTGGGAAGTCGCGTTCATTAGTAGATCAACCCGGTGGGTTATGCATCTAATTCAACTTCTATCAAGTTCACCATCCCCGCTAAACGAATCACTATCATTTTCACTTTCACTATAAGTGTCTACACGTATAATATAACGTTCTGTCATTTCATATATCAGTAGTTTCAGTTTTTCATATTCTTTTTCAATATTTTTTACTTTTTCACAATAGGGTTTTCAGTTATCTTCATTCATGGAATTAATTTTCTCCGTTGTTAATTGAACAACATGACTCGCCACATGTCTTTTTACGGCTGACCATACCATTGATCGGATTCAAATCAGGATGGTACGGTGGAGTCTAAGAATACGATGCTCGTGTTTCTTCAAAAGTTCATCCAAGTGATATTTTTGTATTTAAGTTTTATGTAACTATACTGATTCATATAACTGTGGTTTCAGTATTTTTAAACTATACGGAAATATGGATTTTCTCCAGCCAATCGGTCATATCTTTTTTCTGGGTTAGAATTTGGCGCTTTATTATTATTTTTATTTCATTTTTCAACTTACAAATAATAAGGGCGCCCAAACAATAGATTTGTGTTCTTGTGTGTTCAGTTCTTTCCACTTGAGTTGATTACAGGTATACAAATGCTTAATTACTCGATCTTATAAACAATAACAATTCCTTAACCAATGATTAATGCTCTGATTGGTATTATGTACGGGCCTATAAAATTGTATACAAGAAGTTACAAATGATGTCTTGTGCAGTCATATTATTTTATAAATACTCATTGTTTTCGCAAATTTTTTGAAATACATCAATTTTGCTCGTGTGTTATTGGTGCGGTATGTTAAGGCAGAATTTAAATCCGTAGTTAAGAAAAAAAAAACTTGAGTCCAGCACGTGAAATTATCAATAATGTTTATGATTTTATGAAAAAAGAAGCTCTAAAAGTAAGTAAATTAACTGACGACAAACATGTAACTGGCATTCAAAAATGCGAAAATAGAGTTGCTGCTGCTTGTGGGATATTCAGAACACACGTTCAAAAATTGAACCCACCGGATTGGTCTAGTGGTGAACGTGTCTTCCCAAATCAGCTGATTTGGAAGTCGAGAGTTCCAGCGTTCAAATCCTAGTAAAGTCAGTTATTTTTACGCGGATTTGAATACTAGATCGTGGATACCGGTGTTCTTTGGTGGTTGGGTTTAAATTAACCACACATATCAGGAACGGTCGAACTGAGACTGTAACAAGACTACACTCATACATATCATCCTCATTCATCTTCTGAAGTATTATCTGATCGGTAATTACCGGAGGCTAAACAGGAAAAAAGAAGCCTATATATATATATATATATATATATATATATAAATGTAAAGTATAGTGTTCCTTCAAATATTACATCGCAAGACCGGATTGGATAACGTAGAAAGTTGTAGTTGAAAATTTTAAGATTATCATCTGATTTGAAAATTAATTTAATTGATTCAATTAAATTGTCGTTTAGATTAATAATTACACAGCTGTTATTAATTTGATAAGACTTTGTATTTTAAGGTACGATCAGGTTATAAAATTGTATACCGGATATTGGAAAAAAAAAGTTGTTAGCTTTTTTGTCTATTATTTGTTTTTATTCCAATCTTAATTGTAATAGTGATGTTTAATTATTCATAGAGTTGATTATGATTGATGAATTGTCGATTAAAATATTTATGCTGTTTTTTTTTTGTTTTTTTTTTACTCATTCCAGAATAAACCACTATTAATGTGTTAATTGAAGAATATTTGAAATTTGTATGGACTAATACAAATAAATAAGAGTCGAATTAAAAATATTGTTTTAGATGTCTTAATAGTTAAATGACGTAATCGTGTTTACGGTTTTGTTTTTCTATTACAGTGATTTTTAAGGAAGTTATGAATTATTATTTATGTAATTTAATACATAAATAAGCATACAAGTAAACTATTTCTAAAAACTGATGTAACGTATTAACATCAACGAAAATGATATATTATTGAACCGCTGTAAATTTCGTTAAGATGCTGTGCTTTAATTCAAATATTTTTTCTTAATAATTTATATACGTGCAGATAATATGTTTGATCAAGTTTTTACTTATCTGCCTGTTTATATTATGTTAGTTTTATATTGAAAAAAAACCTCTTGTACATTTTTGTATTTCTCAACGTTTTGAGTTGAAGTCGAATAATTCTAAAGTATTTATTACAAAATTGTATGTATATACATATTTGTATATAGCGGCTTTTTATTTGGATACGTATTTTTAAAAGAATGTGTGACAAAATCGTGCAATTTGATTTGATAATTCGTTTATTAGAAAATTGATTTAAATTTTTGAAAAATGTGGGGAGTTATATTGAGGGTGATTTATCTCGAAAATGGTCGGGTGTCAGAAAACCTCGTGTGTATATGCTCATAATCTAATTTGACTGAAATTTAAAAAATGTCGATTTACATTTTTTTTTATTTCATTTCATAACGTGTTCATGATAAAAATAAGTTTTCAAATCGTATCGTAGGGTTACGAAGAAATATATCTCACCATAATTCTAGAAATTCTTTGAAGTTTCTCTGTCTTTTCACTCTTTCAAATGTAATATTTTTTTCTAATAAGAAGTTGGAAGTTTTTTCAGCCTTTATTATGGAAGTAAAAATTAAACATTTTTTGTAATAGCTAAAAATATTAACGCTATTGGAGATCGTTTACCTTAAAGCAGAATAGTTTAGCAGAAGATCCAGTTTTCGCTAAATTTTATATCTTTTTTTCAGTTTTTCTTGAAATAAACAAAAAAAGAATCATTTTAATTAATTTTTTCTTGATAAAAAAAAAGTACGGTCGTAAAATTAGTAATAATTTTTATCTTTTATTACTAGCGAAGTGTGTTACATTTGGTTCTAATTGCAATTGTAGGCTGAATTCAACAACTTAGTTACCAGCTTTTTTGAAGTACGTATTACTAGTAAAAAGTGATTTATTAATTAATCATAGCCGATCTCCGTGGCGGAATCATCTCTGCCTTTTATCCGGAGATTCTAATCCTTTTCCGGTCATTTTTTTTTATACGCTACAAAATATTCATTTCAGTGTTATCCATACGCAGCTGCTGCCGGGCTTTATTCTCCTTCAAGTCAATTATATAGACATTTTATTCATCTATATTCGTTGTTCTGAGGAAACAGATTGTAGATATTTAATTGTAAAAAAAAAATCATATTCTGATGTTCTATTTAAATTTAATTTACAAAGCGCAAAGTCTATATTTTATTAAAATGCTTTATTTACTTAATATCATTGTTATCCGCTGTTATCACTACACCATTAAGTGTAAGTAAAATGTTTCTTTTCTTTCTTTTTCCTGTTTAGCCTCCGGTAACTACCGTTTAGATAATTCTTCAGAGGATGAATGAGCATGATATTTTGTATGAGTGTAAATGAAGTGTAGTCTTGTACAGTTTCAGTTCGACCATTCCTGAAATGTGTGGTTAATTGAAACCCAACTACCAAAGAACACCGGTACTCACGATCTAATATTCAAATCCATGTAAAAATAACTGGCTTTACAAGGACTTGAACGCTGGAACTCTCGACTTCCAAATCAGCTGATTTGGAAAGACGCGTTAACCACTAGACCAACCCGGTGGAAATAAAATGTTCCTAATTTTAAATATGTTCCTAACTGCCATAATCGTACGATTGTACGGCACCGACCTGAGTCATAAATCAATGAAAAATGACAACCATTCTTAGTGTAACAAGAATCTTATTTTATTTTGTTAGTATGAAAAATAAGGATAAAGTAATTCCTCTTCACTGAGCCGAGCCGAATATATTTTTACATATTAACACGCCAGGTCCACCGTATAGTGAACATCACTACTTTGAGGGAAAGATTTTACCCGATCTTTGGGAAATTACATACCAAAATAAAATTCAGCCTATTTTCTAAATTTAATTAGCCGTAACCTGGTAGTTGTTTCATGCAAAAAAAACTTGACAAAAAATTTAACCTATCCTGATAATTGAAAACAACAGATTGAGTAAATTAATAGCAATAACTTATATCTGTACCATAATAAAAAGGTACCGCCTGTTATGTAGTAACAATGAATTGTAATTCAAAATCGCTCTTAAGGATATTAAAAAAAACTGGATCGAATAAGAAAGATTTTGGACTAACACAAAAATCAATTGCCGAAAATCAGTACTGCGGTTTACAATCACATTTTTGTAGCGTAAATATATAAGCCTGTGTTCAAAATTACATTCAAATTAAATTTGAGATATCTTTGAAAAACAAATTCTTACAGATATGTTTATCTCTCTTGTAAGAATGTGTTCTGGGTCGGTTACAGCGCATCTAAAAGTTAATACCACTGTTTTTGTAAGTAGATAATTTTTTTTTTTTTTAATTTAAAAAAAACATATCTCACTTGTTTATCAGTTAGAAAAGATATAAAATAAATTTATTGCTGTTCATACACGTTTCCACACAACCGTTCACGCGAAATAATTTCCTGACGTTTTAAAATAGCAACCTAAATTTGACTTTAAAATTAATCAGCATTGCTAATTATGTACTTTTTACGCATTACTATATTCTGAGAGGTAGATAATTATTATCAAAAGTTATTTAAGATTTAAATAAATACTATTTATAAACCTACCGTATTAAAATATTTTTAAAACTCGTGATATTACGTCAACCGTTTACGTAGCGTATTGAATAACGTTTGAGGAGTTAAATTCATAAATAATCCTCGACTTACGGCTGGCATTTCCGTTTATTTCCGATCAGAAATTACCTCACGGGAAATTATTTCAGCGCACAGTTTGTAGTACGTTTATCAATATATCCGTCTTCAATAGACTACGTAATATACATTCCGTATATCCATGTATCGTGAATACAGTTGTAATTACATTAAATATTACTTCCTAGAAGGTTTATTAAACTGTATATAAGAGTGATGTTATTGTTTTCAGTAGCAAATCGTTTTTATTTAATGCCATTTCAGGTTTAAAAATACAAAAATCACTTTAAATTTTTTTAATATTAAAAGTTCTTGTCTTTGAAACTGTTTACTTTTTGCGGCTGGATTTTTATTTAAAGTTGGGTGGTAAAATAATTTTATAATTTTTTTTTTCGTATAAAATATAAGGAGTTTGACCGAAAACAAGTGACGACTACCAAACTTGGGTACTTTTAATGAAGAAAAAAGATCGAGTATACAGCAGATTAAAAAATATTAGTTTACATTCAGTGATAAAACGTCTGGTATGCGGTTAAAAATGTGTAACTTGAGAAGAATAAAATCATATAAATATGTAGGTTAATTTTAAAATTAATAAAGCAATAATATTCTTACGTAAACTAACTGCATCTGATTGAAATAATAAGATTTTCTTCTTTGATTACATACCACAAATACGTTTTAATACTTTTATTCAAAGTAGTAATAAAATTTTAACCGCTATACATAATCAAATTAATTTAATTTTTATACTCGTATGCTGAAAGTGTAGTACATATAGAATTAGTATGTTTCTACGTTTTTCTAGGCGTTTACACGCTAATTTATGAAGAACCAAATTTTTATACCTTTATTGTCGGAATAGCCAAAATTGTTCCTATAGAAACCCAGAAAATGTTTTCGACTGCCTTTTTAAATTATCCTTTGGTACCACCCAACTCCTTACTTTATCCTTCATCCCTTCATCCTCGTTTTCGTCTAATGTAAGTTGATCGTTTTAGGTTGCGATTCCCTGAACCTGTAGAGCCGGTGCATACTTATAATCGGTCGAACGGGGTTTCCTACGGACAGACCTGAGAACTACATTTTGCTCGGTAGTTACACAGTAATTGAAACGTTTACCGGTTAAATCCCGAATATTAAATCCCTTGTAAAAACAATTACAAATGAATTTCTTAGGTTTAATAAAGATTACACGATTAGCAAATATTTCACTTGTTTGAATATTCGTAAACTAAAATTTACGATCTTATTTGTATGAAACCTATTTATATCATTCGGTAAAGAATTTTATGGGTTACGAACCGATAATAAATTCTTAGAATAAATACGTTATCGATAATCTAGTACTTAGAGGAGTCGGGAAAAGGTCATTTAATATGAGACTTGTCTTTGGGTAAAAGGGCCATTATAATTATTTTTCTAGAACTTGTAAATTTGTTTATAACTTCAAAGTGACGGACTACTGATGTAAAAAGTAGATTCGTGTAAGTTCAAGGTTTTGTTTTCTTTCTAACTTTAAAAATAATCTGTCCTCATTCTGCACAAATTACAGTAAAGTACTCTGAATCAACTTTTAAAAGTTGATACTATTCTTGTTTTTTTCATTCGTCTAACATCTGAAATAATAAATACTTTCATAAAAATACTATTTTTTTAAATTTACTGGCACTTATGTTATTGCCTTACCTTATGGTATTTCTGTATGGTCAATATACGAGTATGTAGCCTTAAAAACTTCGTTTTTAAAGGTCAGCAATATAGAAATTTTTAAAGGCTACTTTCTTCCATTCTTTTTTTATTTATTTCGTGATTATAATGGCTCACAAAAACTTATCGTAGGGTAAGTTGTCGGTTGGTCTTGCCCGGTTCATCGATTACTCCTAAGATAACGTCGTTAATTGAACTTCGTTAATTAAATTAAACCGATTAATTTAACCACGATTATGCAGCGTGACAAAATTTAACAGAATCGAAATCGGCAAACATCCTGACTTATTAATCCGTAAAATATATCGGTGTACTCTTTCTATTTCACAGTAACAAGAATTGTGCTTCTGTATTCCTGTGAAACTTTTATCGCAAAATACCTTTTGGTAATTTAATTGTTGGCTTTGTGAGGAGAATAGAACATTTTAAAATTCATTGAAAGAAATCTAAAACAGCATACATATTTTGAGCTCCAAATAATAAATTTTCTATTAAATCCCGCTAATTGATAGTAAAATTCAACTAACCGTCTGGGAATAAATCTATGAAATTAATAAGTATATATATTACATGCGTAATATTTTTTGTTATAAAACAAACTATTCAGACCAAGTATATTTTCTAACCTATTCAAACTTTATAGCAAACTTTATAGCGATTGTATTTATTCGATTACTCGAACAGTGATCTTGCGATCCAATCCAAACGGTCTCTTGAGTGTGTTTGAAAGGGTCTAAAGAAGTATTCGTTGAAACCTTTTTTTGATTTTTTGTTCCTTTTTTTCTTTCCTGCATAATAATAAGCACATTTCCTAGCTGTTCTTGTTATATTCTTTTAGAGTGTGTAATTGAGTATAAAATAGGTTATAATTTGTATCAAGATAACTGGGGGTTTTTTTTGGAAGAAAACTCAGCAATTAAAGTTTAAAATCAGCACCTAGAAAATTAAAACTAATAATATACATACATTTTAGAAAATAATTTTCTTAATCATTGTATTTGATGGTTTTAGCGAAATAAGAACATTTACGCCAGTAACAGGTTTTTCTAGAATTAAATTGCTCGTTCAAGAACCTACCGCAAAATCAAACGTCACGTTTTGACGTTCCAATAATAGCTTCTAATGATATTTTGTTGAGCTGCTTGTAAGCTATAGCGTGAATAAAAACGATGATGATAATAATAAAACCGATATAAAAAATTAATACGCAGAGGTCACGGAATGTATATTTTGTATTGTATGTTTATAAAAATAATTATGAAATGGAATTTTTTTTTAGAATTTCAAAAATTTTTCACAAGTTCGTTTCCCTACACCAATGGTTCTTTGAATGCGGGTCGCGACCCGAAGGGGCAACTAAACATTGATAAGAGAAATTCATTGATTAATTATTATATCTTCAATGATTATTTTTTATTAATCTTTCTGAATCGTTTTGAGGGCGAAAACCGCTTAGAAAGAGCTACGTTTTATTTCATAAAATATAAATAAACAGGTGAGAGAATGAGAATGTGCGTGGAAAAGGATTGAAGAAAATTTACTCGATGCATTTGACAATGAATAATCATGAATGACCTTTCAGCCAATGCTTGAATTATAAAATACAACCTATAAATAATATTTATCATCATTATAGATATTGATTGCTTAATTTAAAGTTTTTAATTATATTAATTAAAATAATTACAATAAGTTAATTAAAATCTATTTTACAAAATAATTAAAATGTATAATGTTGCGCATTTTGAGTTCTAAACGTATCCACCAAAAAAGAAAATAAATAAGTAAAATAATAACAGATTTATAAAAAAAATACGTACAAAAAATACGTATTTATATATATATATATATACGTACAGAGTGAATCAAAAGTATGGAAACCTTCAACAACTTTAAAACCGTTTCAGCTAGAATACTGTAACTTTCAGGATAAGGTATATATGTCAACTACTTTACCTTTTGACGAGAAATAGAGAATTTCACCTCCTTCTTGGGGATGGTGGTCCAGGGGTTGTAACTCAAATATTTTAAATGGTAACACCTTGTGTAATACATCCTTTTACAGATTTCTTTACGACAAGAAAAATGGTATCGTTAGAGATAATGCAAGAATTTATTGAGAATTCTCATTCTCCGATTAACAGCAGCACGAGAATATAACATTAGCCAATGTTCAATGATACGAATATTAAAAAAATCTCTTTCAGCACGTCGGAAGGCGGAGGTAAATTTCACCGGTGTTAAATAAGGGATAAAAAACATTTCCACCTTAAAGTTAAGAAAAACGTCAAATTTGCTCAATACGACAATGATGTGAAAAAAGGTTTCACATATTTAACATACGATAAGCCCCATCTTACAATTCCAGCAACATTTTGGTCATCCATTGCCGTAAGGGTTGGTCATATCAAAAATTGTTTCAGACTAATGTTTAGGGAACTAGCGACCACGTTAAACCGATTCGATACTGTGCCTATTAAGGGGGGTATGATTTTTTTGTCTTGGAAACCCCCATCTTATCCACCCTTTGGGCCAATGGTTGGTGATATCAAAAAACTTTACTTAGATAAGTTTTAGGCGCTTATCCAAAAAAAAATAGTAGGAGCTTTAAACGAATTCCATATTTTATTTAATAAGAAAGTTATAACGAAATTTTGTTTTTTCGAAAAGCCTCCCCCATTGCCACCACCATGGTCCGATTTTGCCCATTAACGAACTCGACCGAGATTTTAGGTCGTTAGATTTTATGTATCAGTTTGAAAGTTACTGGCGCAAAATTACGACAGTTATCGTATTCACAAAAAAGTGAAGTGTGTGTGTGTGTAAACCTTTGAACTGACGGTGGTTTTGGAGTCTGGGGGATGTGAAACGCGAAGATATGTCAAAATTTTCCGGAAGTCGAATCCTGGTATCCATTACAATAGGTAGCTTTCTTATGAAATCTGCGTAAAAATGAAAATTGCAAACCCTTCAAAATTCGTCAGATGCAAGAACTTAATAAGATGATTACGATCGAAAACTTGATTTTTGCGAAATTATAATGAACAATATTTGTGCAATCCTAATTTATTAAACAACATAGTTTTAAGTAGTTAGGCCACTTTTTTTTTAAATGGCTATATAAATCGCCATACTTGTCGATACTGGAATCGTGATACATGCTCCGTACCCACTGAAGTAAATGTACGGGCAGGTATAGTTGGTGGACGATTGATAGCGTCTATATTTATTGATAGACATTTAAACGCAATGAAATATGAGGCTTTGCTTCTCGACCGGTATCATTCAAAACGTTGTTGGCCTCCGACTTCCAAAATATTTGGTTTCAACAAGATTCTGTCCCGCCTCATTTCGGTCTTCAGGTATGTGGAATTTTAAATGCATTTTTTCCTGGTAGATAGATTGGTCGAAGGAGTCAAATAAAATGGCCAGCGAGATCACCTGACTTGTCACCATTAGATTTCTTTATATGGGGCCACTTAAAAAAAATTGTTTATTGTAATAAGGCCCAAGATATCGATGATTTACAAAATTATAATTCGAGAATCAGCGCAAAATATCACTACGGAATCATTGAATAATGCAGTGTCATCCTTTTATAACCGACTGGGGCACACTGTCATCAACTTAATTTAACAATATAATTTTTTTCAAAATCCAAAATTTATCCCGTCGCTAGTTTGAGTACAGTCATCGTACCAACTTTATACTGCTTTTCTTGTCTTGAAGACACCTGTAAAATGGTATATCGCACAAAGGGTGTTACCATTTAAAATATTTGAGTTAAAACCCCTGGGCCACCACCTCCCTCTGAAGATAAATTGATGAAAACTTGTATACGCGTTCTTCTTACGATGTAATTGCACTCAAAGAAAGGATTTTTGAAATTCCCAGTTTAAAGGATTAAAATGGGTTTTTGAATTTTTTTGCAACCTAGTATTTTTTTAAATGTAATAAATAAAAATAATTTGATTCTTACTGTCTGTAATCTTCATGTGAATATCTAATGTAAAAAATGTCTAGATATTTTAAAATTTGACCTTGAAAGGGGTGAAGAAAGGTAAAAAAATGTTGAACAATGATTGCAAGTTTTCCTCATTTCAGATTATATTAAATGAGATATTCAATAGGTCTGCCCTTGCAAATACTCTTAAGATAAATATTTAAAAACCAATTCTGAGTTTTTTGAATTTCGATTTTTTAAGAGATTCGAAGGTGAATGACGCGACAGCTCAAAAACACAGCCACTGCCACTATTATTATGTATGCGAAGCGACTGGTTGCACCTGCCTCTGGTTACTTGACTAAAAAACATTTTATAAAAAATTTAAAAAAATGAAAAATAAAGTACGGTCACCTTCTACTAGCGTAGGGTAACGCTAAGAACCAGGTAAAATACATTTTTGCCCGTACGAAGGACAGGTAGCCAGCTATAACTAATATTATTAAGTTGGAGGCTGGCTATTTTGAAACCCGAATTTTTCAGATCACGCAGAGTTTGGGTTCTGTACTGACCAAATTGTGGCTCTAAAGAAATTACAATACACTGATGATAAATTGAACAGTCTTTAATTTTTATTTATCATTATTATTCTCACAAATATATATATATATATATATATATATATATATTTATTATACATTTATTCTTGTACTGGCCACATATATATATTGAAAAAAATTAATCTTAACAATATTGTCATTTCAATTAAAATCTTACTTTTTTTTTTTTTTGTTACCGTATTCCACTCCTTTATAAAATAGATTGAGGTAAAACAAGGTGAAAACTAATTCAGAAATTATAAAACGTTCCTAGCGCATCTTTTACACATCTGCCTCTGTTAGAGTAACTGCCTGTGTTAGAGTAACGATCTTTGAGGAATCAGCATTTATCACTAATGATCAGCTGTTTTATGATGCTGCAACATTCCGTTTCTTCATTAACTGGAATGAGTGTACGTATTGTACAAATATTAAAAAAGTAATGATCCTGTAATTGGAACTCAACTCC
Organism: Lycorma delicatula; assembly: GCF_047948215.1. Classification (NCBI taxonomy): domain Eukaryota; kingdom Metazoa; phylum Arthropoda; class Insecta; order Hemiptera; family Fulgoridae; genus Lycorma; species Lycorma delicatula. The sequence goes on along the minus strand of NC_134459.1, from coordinate 68,589,333 downwards.
ATATAACGTTAAAAAGTAAATTTCCACCACGGTTTAGTGGTGAATACCAATGATAAAAGGTTAATATGACAGAATTTTACATATAAATGCCTCTCTTACAGATAGTAAATTATTTATAGATAAAAAGTTGATTTTAAAGAAATGTCTAGTTTGAATTTTTTTTAAAAGCGAATTTTTAATGAGCATTAACAAAGTCAAAAAAAAAATTAATTCTAACTGGAAATGGAAAGCATTCCATTTTGTACAGAAATATTTTGGAAAATAATGAAAGATTGTCTTTAAAAGAGTTAATACGTGATAAACTCAACGTAAATTGTGGCAGGGTTGTATCCAAACGTTTTTTGATCGGTTACATCATCCATTTATCTCAGCGTAATTGGATGTAACCTATGATCGCTCTGAAAATATCCTCTATTAAAGGTATTTTCTAATCGGGTTTTTTACCTTTTTTTTGTACTCGTACAAAGAAGTATTGTAATCGCGAAAAATTTCGGTTTTCTGATTTCAACGGAAATTTCCATTATGACCATCCCTGAATCCATTTTGACTAGTTTCGGCTTGACGTCTGTAAGTATATAATCTCGCATAACTCAAAAACGATTAGCCGTAGATTGTTGAAATTTTGAATTTAGGACTGTAGTAACAGGTAGTTGTGGAACACCCCTTTTGATTGCAATCGACTTGACCAAAAATGTCCAAAAAAGCCAAAAATCTAAATAAATTTGGATTTTGAACTTTTTCTTAACTGCCGTAATAAGCTCTGATGGAGAGGTTTTCAACGATATATTATAAGTTGTACTTATTTTCATTGGTTTCAGAGTTATAGCCAAATAACATTTTAATTAATGAAATACTTGGATCTTACAACAAGTAGGGCACATCGGTTTGAATCAAACTTGATCAGCTTTTTTTTAAATTTAAATATATTGATTTATTAATAAATTATAGTTAAAAAAAATTTACAATAAGTAATAATTCAATAATAACAATAAAAAAAAAATTATGAAAAAACATCGGAATTATTAGTGAAATAAAATTTTATATACTTTTCATTTTAAAATAAATGTGAATATGCAATTTAATAGGCGTACAAAGAAGTCATGTGGTGTCCACATCAATTTTTTTTTTAAGTTATGCTTCACGTTAATATTATTTAGCAAAATAATATAATTATTCATTAATTTATTTTTCTGTACCTGAAATAACTAATTTAACTCGACTTAATTGATGTTTGAATGCATCGTTTGACTTATATTAGCTTTGCTTAGAGATACTATCTTATTTAATAAGCGTAACTGGAATTGGATCTTGAGTAGAAACACAGTCGTTAATTGAAGAAATTTAATTGAATATTACTGAAGTGCTTATTGAATATAAGTGTCATTCAGCTTGTTCTGTACAACAAATCAACGATTTTAAATTAATTAAGCTAGTGGATATGCGCCGTAGCTGACATATATTGTACCATAAAATAACGTTATAATTTATTTGGCGCGTCCGTATTACGTCGTAAAAGGTCATCGCCTTTACTTGCTTAAGCGTAGTTCATAGTTCCAATAAACATCTGCCATCATCCGTGCTATTTACTGTCACGTAGGAAAAACCTGATTGATTTTTTGGAGAAAGATAAACAGTTTCATTAGATTGGTATCGTATAAAATTACTTTATTCGAGAACTTAACAGAAAACATAATTCATAATACTGCCTGTAAATTTTTGTATAATCTTTTTATTTTAAGTAGCTTTCTTGTATAGCCCTATTCGATGAAAATTTACAAGAATGCACTGTTTTTAAATATGCTGAAGAAATTTTTAAGTACTGAAGTAAAAAAAGACGAAGTAATGAATTGGTTCTATTATATTCTTTTAAGCAACTGAACTTAATGGTTTAGGCAGTCTTATACCGGTAACTGAAGAGTAGTTTTTATTTCAGCGAGAAACATTAAAAGATGAATGAATGAACTAAGAAAAATTTCAAAATTAAGTTACCACAACCAAGCGCTTCTTTTATACAGAAAAGATTGAATAACATTAAACATAGTTTTATAAGTATGTCTGTCTGTGTACGGTGTCATCTGTCTGTTGTTTGTAACCGAACATGAAGAAATACATTTCTTAAGATAACATAATCATACAAATACCAACCAAGATTGCCAACCTTCAATGCTAGTCTTACCAGAAAAATTGAGCTGCAAAATAGATTCCCGTCACTTTATGAACGATCGCACTATTGCCTGTCAGCAGTCCAAATCAGAGATTCGACTGATTTTCAGTTCCACCGGCCTGACAACTTTTCTCTGTTCATTGCGGAGATTGCTATATAATGGATATCATTACTCTCAAAGAAAGAAACTATTGGTATTGTTTTTTTTTTTTATTTCGGAATTTTTAAGTACATCACATCCATAAGAAAGATTGAGTCAGTTTAAGTGTAAACGATCATATATTAATTCATCCCATACTTTATTAAAAAAAAAACCTTATACTCTCATCTTGGAAAGTTAACAAGTTTGGAGTTAACGAATGATTGTTAAAGAATTGCTCTATGTGGCAGAATAGCGCGGTCAACTATAAATTTAAAAAAAAAAAAAAGAATGAAATTTTTCAGGAATCCTAGAAACCTGTGGTAAATTCTTTCTAAAAGAAGAAAAAAGATAAACCGGGAGAATTAAAGTAAGAATGTGTCCAGGAAATAAATTAAAATTAAGAAAATAAATATGTTAAATGAATATTGAATTTAAAAAAAAATTGCTCAAAACGGAAATGAACAAATGAAAGAGAATTGCATTAAATCTATGAAACGTCATAACAAACTGAAGTCAATTTACAGTTGGGTTGTTGTTCCTGTCCAATCTCAGGCAGACCAGATTTGAGACAGTGACTTAATTAAATCCTAACGACGTTAAAATATAGCGGTAAGTATAAGCATTATCAGCTAGTAGAATTTATATATATCTTTAATTTGATTTAAATCTGAGTCATGCTGAGCAAGGCGAATTTTTATGGGGAAAATATAGTGATAACTAAGTTTATTCAAAAACAGAAGTCATAGACAAGGCTTTGTTATCTCACCGATTATTTCATTTATCTAATAAGTTCTCATAACAATACTTGTTTACATTCACCTTTAAAAAATCATTAAAAAAAAATATATATATATAAATATTATATGACTAGGCGATGACAAATTTATCAAACAGATTATGATATCGTATGAAATAAGAAGTGACTCAAGCCACGGTGGGTAGGGTTAGAAATCACGATCCATGTTATTATAGGATGAGCCAAATGAGAACTGCAATTGTACGTGTTCATGTTTACTAGATATTATAATAGTAGTAGTGTATCAAGAATAGTAATAATAATGCCAGTTCATACGCCCAATGATATTTTTTGACGTAATCATAATACCGTGATGTAATAATAGGGAGGTGCTCTAAGTAAAAACATGCCATTTTTTTCTTGTGTGGAGCAGGTGTATAAATGATTATCTTTTATGTAAGGGCGTTAACTACATATTTTTCCTATTCAATACCAAGAATAAATTCTTCAGTTTTATTTCTGTGTATTTAATTTTAAAATATAATATAGAAAATATGTAGCGTTTCATTTAAATGCTGTAATTTGGAGAATAGTAATTTTTAAATTTCCAAAATATTACTTTTCTAAATAGACAATTTTATTTATTCGCAATTTCCTCTTCAATGAAAAAAGACACATCCTGCGTTTAAGAAGATTTGAAATGGTTTTTTATTCCAAAAAAATAAAATATATTTGTTTTTTGTAGCTCGTCATAAGAAGCATATTCAAAATCATATTTGCTGTAAAAATAATAGATTTATTTTTATTTTTTCAGTATCTTCCTTTCACTTTTTTTTTATTTATTTTATTTTCAATTTTTATTCTTAGATAATAAAACGAAATATGAAAATCAATTCTGCACTGCTCTTTTGAAACATAAGAGACGCTGTCTGCAAATGTATTTCTTCATACGCGATTCGAACAAAATTGTACATTGTTACGAAGCAACACAAAGCTCTGAATAAGTGTTCCGTGTATTTCGATCCTTTATTTTCTTCGAACTCTTGCAAGGAGACGGCAGTTTTCTTAGAAACCTTAGAGAAGAGATCTGCTAAAAAAATTTCTGCCCGTGATACTGCGGTTTGACATTACTACATACAGTTGTGCCTTTTCAAACCCACCGGGTTGGTCTAGTAGTGAACGTGTCTTCGCAAATCGGTCAGTTGATTTCAAAGTCTAAGAGTTCCAACGTTCAAATCTTAGTAATGGCGGTTACTTTTATACGGATTTGAATACTAGATCATGGATACCGGTGTTCTTTGTTGGTTGGGTTTCAATTAACCACACATCTCAGAAATAGTTGACCTGAGACTGTACAAGACTACACTTCACTTACACTCATACATATCACCCTCTGAAGTAATACCTGACGGTGATTCCCTTAGACGAAATAGGAAAAAAAGTTGTGCCTTTTCAACTGTGTACCTTCGATCCGTGGACTGTCATGTTAATTATAGTTGCGTGAGAGACCTATATCTCATTACCATTGGTATTTTGGCTTAAGAACTAATTATTCATAATCTTCCTGCCTATATTTCATCAGAAAAGTTTAAGCACTGCCTGCCAACTTGCTTGTTTGTGTTCTTCAGGACGCAATGCTTTCTTCTTCGGTCCCCAGTTAGAGTACTATTAAATCAGAAGCGTAGACAATTCCATAGAGAACGGTCCTTGGAAGTTTCAGGAGGGAAAAGGCGATGGACGAAAAACATGAATAGTTTATTCTCACGAGTTTTGTATCGACCTCGAGCACCAATTCATCGTTGATCACAGACATGACAATTTACAGATTCTCACGTCCTTCGTTGAAATGCTTGACCCGTTTTGTTATCATTCAGTCAGTCATCGCATTTTGATTGTGCACTTCAGTTATTTGGCGATGGTGATAAATTCGTTGTTTTTGAAGAATTGAACAGGACTTATTTCACCATCGGCTTGCTTCTTGATCGACTTAAACTATTATTTAAAACATGTAAACTCGATTTGTTACTGTCGTAATGATATGAGGAGAAGTTACGTAGCATGTAAGTACATGAAATTAATAACTGCAATAGCTGCTGCTAAAACATTAGCATATTTATTTATTCAAACAGGAATTTTCTATTGTGATCTACCGTGAGAATTATTATTTCCTGTTGCCTAGTTTTGTTTTATCTATAATCTATAGCATTAGCTATTCATCCATTCAGTTAGATGTGTTGAAAAAAAAACTGTAATAGATATAACTTTTTTTTTACCGTCTTCTAAGATATGTACAGTACTACTTTTGGTCGCATGAGTTGAGGGTGAAAGTGAATTTTCTTTACGTGTTTAGATACGAGTACGAAAAGACCATTCATTTAACCCCTTAGACCGGTATTTATGCTTCAAGCGGTATTTAAATTTACAGTCCGAACAGATTTTCATACCATATTACAAAAATATTAATATCTCAAAATTAAGTAATGAAATTTTCAGAGTTACTCACCAATGATATTGAGATGCCCCTACTGTGTAATTATCCAGTTTTATATAGTACACCAGAGAAAACTATATTTGTTCATAATATTCACCTCGCTAATCCACTTTTTGAATTATAATAATAAAATATGAACTAATTATACATTGTAAATAAAGATAAGCTATTTACAGGGGTATCTTTGGAGCAGCATCTATAAATTTATGTTGGTGTGATATTCTTTGTAGCAATATTCAAAGCAGAGTCAGTCCCACATCACAATCTGAGCACCAGAATATTGTTTCTTTTCTTTTGAACGGTGCGCACACACATCTTCTCTGTTGTTTTGCCTTTTTTTATTTTGGGAGGAATCTTTTCTATGAAGTGTCTTTCTATTATTCTTGCAGGTGGTGGTTTTAAGGTAGGACAGCCCGGGGGTTTATTGGACGGAATCTGTGATCTGTGTGTTAGGATCAAAGCTCTGATTAGGTCCAGTCTGAAGTTCAGGTGCAGGATATCTTGAGATATAGTTTTGTACATGGCATATGCATTATTTACTGCGACATTTAGCATATGTTTGAAAAATTTCACATACCATTTTTTTTTACACGTTTCCTTTCTAGCAGGTATAGTTGGATCATCTGGTCTTTCTTAACAATTCCCCGCATTTAAATATTATAGTCCACTATACATTGTGGTTTGATTATTTCTTTGCTCCGCGCTTGTTTTGATTGCATTGTCTTTCCATTTTTAAAACAATCACCTTATTGGCTTTTGCTGCGATCAATTCACCCTTTTTGAGTTTTTTTGTTTACTCAGATGGAGACAGCTTTTCTATTGGGTCATAGTGTTCCAGCTACATTAGTACCATTTTAAAATACACACAAAAATGGAGAATTGTAATAATTATCCATCCACTGTATGTGTGTGTGACCTTGATTGAAAAACGGGTAACACAACTTTATGTCTATTTTAGTACTTTTCAAATGGTCTGGAATGTCAATATCATGTGATAGAACTGTGTTTATGTCGGCACCAGAATATACAATAAAATTCCACATGTACCCAGATTGTGATTCGCAGAGCTCAAAAGTTTTTGCACTCCATTGTGCTGCTTTGAGTGGTATGTACTACTTGATCCCTAATCTCCCTTTCCAAAATGAAACAGAAATATTTTCGGATGGTAAGTAGGCTGACTGAAATATAGTTTTTAACATTTCCGAAATAGAATAAATTTTGAATAATTTTGATGGTTAGTATAAGTGACTTTTGCATTATTGTCTGTGAAACGGAGAAGTTTTAAGATCAGTTCAAAAGATCAAGAGATAATGTTTGTGAAAATATTGGGGTTTCTAGGAAAGGATCCTTGCTAAGTAACTTTTCATCGTGGGTTTCTCCAATATACCCATTAGTATGATGAGGCCTAACACGACATATATTTGATCTCTTGTTAACGGATTCTCATTTTCTTGTCCTTGACCTTGGTTTGAGTGTGGTACTTTGAATGCAGTGGTCCGCATATCTATTAGTTTCCGTTACAATTATATTTATTACCTCATCAAAAAAATAACAAAAATGCATCTAATACACTTTCAAAAGGTTTTTGAGGGCCATACTGTCCTGTGAAAAGGATTTTTTGTCCTATATACTTATCTCGCGTCATGCCCACTGAATCAGTGTCTTTAGTTGTCACTGTGACAAGTGCATCTTTCTCTTCCCTGTAATCACTCTTGGCATCACGTGGTACGAAGTCTTCTTGAGCATAATCAGTTTCACTGTTGTCATTAAATATACTACTAACACTATCTCCACTATCATCTAAGGCCTCAATAATCTCGTCACTCGTCAAAGAACGCGAAGGCCCGGCCATTTTCAGGGTCACTGCATTACACTCTACTTTGAACTGAGTAAATCCCCTTTTAGTAACGATACTATCGAATTTTACTTCATCGAAATGAAAAATGAAAGGCACCTTTAAACATTATAAAACTTGAGAAAATCCTCAATACAAGCGACTATGCATTCCTGATAAAGTAATATACGTCAAAATAAAGTAATGTACTTCAAGTAATATACGTCAAAAGATGGCGTAAGCGCCAAGGATTAGGATTAGATATTTATAACTAATAATCTTTCAATAAGTGAAGATTAGAGTTAAATCATAGATTGCAGTGTAGGTATATACTTTCGGCAACCGTCTGTGAAGGAATGTCTGAATACAACCCCACAGTGTGCGTATGAGTGCGGTTATTACAACTCTGCAAGGAAGGTATAGGTGTACGTCGCGCCGCCGTAAGGATAGGAAAATGACCGACGTACCCGTATACGTTCTACCGGGCAGTGGGGTTAATTGTGGTTTCCTTATATATTTATTTATTTGTAGGCCTATGTATAAAGTATTATGGCTCGAAAATTTCCAAAACTACAATCGATTTCATTGAAATTTAGATTTGCTGAAATAGTGTATCTGAAGTTGTGCATGTAAAATTTGATGACGATTGAATGAGTCGTTCTTGAGTTACGCTCAAATTAAGGTCGAAAACGTTTGAGCGGGGCAAGTAAGAAGCGTGGTTCGTTTTGATGCTGCAAGTTGGAACGTTGACGTTTCTTTATCTGCAGTATCTAGTTACTAATATTGTTCGGCGTATTAAGGTAGCCGTTACCTATTTTGAGGGTCATGATGACTGGGTTATGTTGACTGTAGTGGTGTATTTTTCATACGCGTTTATGCAGCGAGTCAGAAATGAGCGAGTTGAAACTTGATGTTTGTACTGGTTAATTAAACGTATGAATTGCGTTGTACTCTGAAAATCAGTACGTTTCTAACTGCTAAATAGTGAGGGCCTCGGAATTATTAACTTATTACAGTATATTAAAATTATTTTTTTCATTATTATTTATATTTGTGTTTAGTTTTATTATAATTTGCTTCTTGATTGTTTACTTTTCCTGTTTCGTATTTATTTTTTTATTCGGTTTCTTTGTAAAATTTTAGATTAGAATGAATTGATATTTTTCAAAAGGAAACAAAATAAAATAACTAAAAGTCGTTCTTCTTGGGAAGAATTACGCAAGTTTTTTTTTTTAGTACCTCCGTTACTGGAATACATTTCTCAATATCTGGAAACTAGTTTTTCAGATTAAAGACTAGATTTACGTCTAGTAAAAAACAATGAAAATTAATTACTTGCTAACCAATCTAGCTATAATGAGAAGCATCTCATATAAGTTGCTATGTAAGATGGTACGGTGCCTTCTCAACTTGTGATAAAATTACATTTCTTGTCCATCATAACTAATATTCTGTTCAATAGCACTACTAATTCTGTAAAATAGCAACTAATTTGAACTCGTTAGACCACCACACTTAATTCCGTAACTGTTACATTTTATAAAATTGGTTACTAAAATATTTGGTTAAATCTGTTCACAAGTGAAACAAGACGAAAATGCATTTTTTTTACAATTAAGTAAAAAATAAACATTGCACTAAAATTTTGCTTCGTAAACGTTGTGAAGTTTTAGGTAGATTTCATAAGAAAGCTACCTATTGTAATAGGTACCATGATCCCGACTTCAGGAAAATTTCGACCTATCTTCGCGTTTCACATCACCTGACCCCAAAACCATCGTCAGTTCAAAAGTTTATATATATTTCACTTCCTTGTGAAACGATAACTGCCGTAATTTTGCGCCAGTCACTTTCAAATTGTTCCTTAAAAATAACTCGTCCCAAAATCTCAACGGTCAAAATCGGATCGTGAGGGTGGAAATGGGGGGGCTTTTTCACTTGCAACCATTGTCGTATTGAGTAAATTTGAAGTTTTTTTTAAGGTGGAAATCTTTTTATCCCCTACGTAGAACGGGTGAAATCTATCTTCGCCTTCCGGCGTGCCGAAAGGGATTTTTTATTCTGTTTTCACTTTCTAATTGATTTAATTTTAAGGATTTTTTTATGAAATCGTTTGTACGGTTTCCGAAGAAATGAGAAATGATTCTTTTAACATATTCTTAAACATTAGTTTCTTTCATCAGTAAAACTTACATTGTGTCGATCAGTACACAACTGCTAACAAAATTTGCGTAATATAAAAATAAAATTAGTTGTAGCAAATGTTAGAATGGGCAAGATGAAAATGTAATTGTAATCAACGTACTTAATAATGAATATGATACTATTGAATATTAATTAGCCCTTATCATTGTGCTACTGTAAACTTCATACAATTATATCTACAGATAGCTATTGTTATGCGATTAAATTCTTTTACAATACAGTAAAGCTTTAATGAACGCTTTAAAAATGTAAAAGCTGGCATCACTGCATTGAATCGTATTAGAGTTGAACTCGGAAATTTAGTTTAACTGAATTTAAGCACGGGTCCTACAGCATTCCAGGAGATGTATAAATATTGAGTACCGTAATTGTAATGGTTGTAAATATCTGATAACGAATCAAGTCATTCCCGAAAATAATAGCCGTTCTCAAGAATAACAAACATCTTACGCCGAGACTATTAAAGGAAAGAGGAAGCAATCTCCTATTACCTTTTTCAACGAGCCAGATATAAGATACACATTTTGATATAAGACATTTTGGCACGCCCAGCCCATTTAAAGGAGTTGGATATCGGGATCTGCAAGCGATACCTTCGCTTTGTTAATCATAGGGACCGGATGTATCATCATAATTATTTTCAAAGAAACCAAATCCGACCGGGTCTCTTCTACCTTATGAGCTTTACATGCCTTTCAGCCATCACATAGACTGGGAACAGATAATATAAAGCCAACCCACCGGGTTGGTCTAGTGGTAAAAGCGTCTTCCCAAATCAGCTGATTTGGAAGTCGAGAGTTCCAGCGTTCAAGTCCTAGTAAAGGCAATTACTTTTATATGGATTTGAATACTAGATCATGGATTCCGGTGTTCTTTGGTGGTTGGGTTTCAATTAACGGAACTGAGACTGTACAAGGCTACACTTCATTTCCATTCATACTTATCATCCTGTGAAGTAATACCTGAACGGTAATTCCCAGAGGCTAAACAGGAAAATAAAAGATTGTATAAAGCAACAAATTAAGGAAACCCTTCCGGTGCGAGCCAGCATTTTATATTTACTGATTCAATTTGGGAGAGGAACATCGCAATTTAAAATTACTGTTAAATTATTTTTACTGGGTATAGCAACAAAATATATGCTCCCTAATTTACCATGTCGGGATTTTTTTTATAGTAACAGACAAAAATTACAGTTTTTATTTATACATAATTAAAATTAAAGTTGGTTTACATTTTTATTTTTAACATTTATTTTAGTACATTAGAACAAATATATTCGCCTTATTTTAAAAATATTTAATTTGATGGAATAATACAGATGTGGTTTTATAACCAAAAAGAAGGGATAGTATGTATTAATTTTAGTCACGAAAACGGGCTATTTAAAATTATCTTTTACGTTTATAATTTCATGCCAAATTTCTGTCCTTAAAGATTGAAAACAAAAAGAAAAAAAGAAAAGTAGAATCGAAATTCTTATGTTTTCTGGTCGTATGCCAATAGTATATTAGTGTTGCGCGACTGTAATTGAAGTTAATTGACCTTAAATCGAAATAATTCTTGCATTAATTTTAGATGATCGATTAAAATAATATATCGTGACAAATAAATCGATAGTAGATGTGTAGTTAATAACTTTTGTATTTTATATACTTAGTTGTGTTAGAAATTAGTTTAGTTTATCGTTAAAAGTTTCTCTTCGGAAATAACATGAAGGTAAGTCGGAACAGTTATTTCGTATAGAATTACAAGACGTCTATGACAACTTCTGACCTTAATTTCAAACTTAACGGACTGCATCGATTATAACGTATATTATTTTCTGAGTGATGACGGATTTAACCGAAGTAATAATTGTTATGCTTGTCAAATATGTCAATTATAATTATAAGTTTCAATAAACTAACTTGCCGATGAAATACCTTCAGAATAATTCATACACGCCTAATTAATTGGCATTACGTTTACTTCGGTAATTTTAAGATAGTAAAGAAATAACTAGCTACTACTTCCACCCTCCCCCAGTCCAATCATAGCTAACCTAATTCACTTAAATAATAATAAATTATATTTTTTTTAACAAACATTTTGAATACAAGTTGGTTTTTCTGGTCTTCAACAGCAGTGAATAACCATAATTTAACCTGACAATAAAAATACATTAATATCCTTCGCATTTTAATATAAACCTAGACCCTGTTGAATCTGCATCGTTGTTGCCCCCATATAAATATTTAATAAAATTAAAATCAGTTCCTAAATAAATCCTTGATTTCAATATTTTCGTTTTGCTATTACTATTTTGTATAACCTTTATTCATCTATTTTTTAACGTTAGTATCAAATGAATGAGATAATAGCGAAAAATGTCCATTCTTGCCGAGAATAGAAGAAACCGTAGTATGATTTAAAAGCCGGGAAGCTCGTTCGTTTTACTACGATTGCCAGCCCATTCGTTTTACTTTGTAGATGATAAAAAGTGACGTACGTTCATAAATCAGTTTTTATCTAATATAAATTTTTAAATTATTGATATGTAATCGAAAAAATAATATTTAAATTCAGCCGTTCAAGACTTAATAAATAATTATGACTCCAATTTTACCAGCGATAGCTTGCTTACATGTTTTCATTTCTTTTACAATCCTGGTCGTATAATTTGTATTACTCTACGTTTTAAAGTAAGTAAAAAAAACTATGAAGGAAAAGTTTTCAATAATTAAGCTCTTCATTATTGTAACTACTTTTGTAACTTGGTTTTTTACCGACAATCGATCAATTAAACTTTTAAATCTATCTGTACTGTAGTTTTTTAATACATTTTTCATAAAAGCGGATGTGAAGTGCATTTTTATTGTCATATATTAAAACAACGATAAATCACCATAATTTTATGTAAAAAATAATAAATATTATTTTACTAATTTTTAGCTTAAAAAAAAATTTGTTTTTATTTCGTTACAAATTAAGACGGAAAAGAAATAAAAATAACATGAAATAATTTTTTTTATAATCATATTACATAAAATGCATTAAATACGGTAAATAGTTCAGTCGGTATAATTGCCCTAATTTTTCCCCAATTTCAAACTTTAATGAAACAGTAACAAAAATCAGGAAACTGAGTTACGTGTACTTTAAAAACCGAAAATGGATAGCTATTTTTAATAAATCAAAAGATTGTATTTTAATACGGTTCCCACAGGCAGAAAATATCAGGAAAAATAGCAAAAATTTTCAGAGAATTGCATTTCCGTTACAGAATTAAGATTATGTTAGTTATTAATAAAGTATTTTTTAAACAATGCCAAAATATATTTGACATACTTAACCGTCGTCGGAAAGTGGCGACCCCATCGCCCAGCACATTGCAATTATGTGCTTCAAGAAGCCATTAACATTTCCTGTTCTTACGTACATTCCTTAATTATTCGTTTATTAAAGGAGGAATATTCCAAATTGCAGTTTCACTGGTGAAATTTTAACAAACATTTACCATTGAAAAATTTTAAAGTTAGCTATTTTCTTGGAATTTCTCTCTCAAAATCTTTTTTTTATTTTAGGTAATTAATTGCTTTTAAGTGGCACTGAAAAGAATCTGTGTAATGACCGGTGGTTAGATGTAAACTTAAACCCAGAATTCAGTCTGTTGAGAAAAGATAGTGATGTGTATCGTGCTTTTTGTGATGTATGTAAAAAACATTTCGGACTGGGCAATATGGGCTGAAAGACAGTGACTTCGTACAATAAATAAAAGCTGCATATTGAAATAATTAAGATAAGGAATCTCAGCCTTCACTGAAAACCTTTATATCTCTCAGTGGTACTTCAACTCGGCAGACTGAAACTTTAATCGATAGTTGTGAGAACATTTTAGCAGTAAGTGATACATTTGAATCCTCGACTTCATTTATGCAAAATGACAGTTACTTTTTTTTGTTATAGAGACGATGTTTCTAAGGCGAAGATTATGTGGGTTCTCACTCTTGTACAAAATAAGTTATCCTTAAGTTCATGTGAAGATATTGGTACAACTTTTAAAATTATGTTTCCTAATAGTTGCATAGCGTCAAAATTCCAGTTTGGAGCTACTAAATACTCTTAGAAACTTATTAAATATTGTGTTTTTGTTTTTTTTTTTTGTAGCAATGTAATTTACAGAAGCAGTTTATCACAAAAAATAACCTAATTTTAAATGTATGTTGTAAAAATATCTTTAAAAAATAAACTTTAAAAATGAATATAATAAACAATAAAAGAAAAGCGTTAGTTTTTGGGCAGTTATGGGGATAGTGGAGGCTGCAGAAAAATAAATAGCTATATATTTTGTGGAGTAAATGGAAATAGCATAACATTACGAGAGGCAGATAGGTTTTTACTAAATTAAAAAGTAAAAGTCAGGAAAAACGAATATTAAAATTCGGTGGAAACCCTGTTTAAAAATTTAAAAGCATATAATTAACAATTGTACTTCTACTCTAAAGAGAATAAATAATATAACATTTTTGTATATAAAAAAATGGTAAGTAGCCTTGAATCAACAGTTAATAGATGTAGTAGTAAAAGGCAAACGGTACCGCTTTCCATCACTAAACATTGGCGTAACACTGGTAAAATGTTCTGCATTAACCGAGATAGAAATTGATTTATGCGGAATTATAGAGAATGAGCAACATAAAACCGAACCCGTAACGTGTAACCGCTGCAGAATCGGTAGGTTATGTTGAAATGAAATTTTATAAATGATACGAAAAAATGAAATAAGAAAAACATAAAACGTAATTTAAATGTCGCATTTATTTACCTTCTTGTTACAAAAGATGTTCAAAATGACCAACCTGGGCATCGATGCACTTTTGTGCTCGACTGATCATATTGAGAGTCGCCTGAAGGCAGAACGTTGTTGTCAATTGCGTCGATTTCTCGTTGAATGTTCTTCAATTCATCAATATTTTGGGGATTAGATAAATAAACTCTCTTCTTTAAGTAGCCCCAAAGGAAAAAATTGCAAGTTGACAACTCTATCTATCCACCAAAAATGTTTTCGAGAAACCAGTTGCAATAATCAAGTCGTTTCGGTTAGTCTTTTTAAGTTTTGCACAGTTGTAACGCGGTATGGTTTCAATTTTAATTCATCAAGAATTTTATGACAAGATGTATATTTAACAACAGATTGTTGGGATAACTGGCGTAGTGGTTTTTTTTGGACTGGCAGTAATTCTTTCAATATCGGAAATGACCTGTGGAGTTCTAACAGAAATTGTGTTTTGCATTTGAAACCGAACCTGTTGTACACCATTTTTTAACTAAATCATATATGCTACTATTCGCTGGGATACAGGCATTCAGAAATTTTTCTACCAATACTTGACATGATTCTTCAAACGATCGAAAACGAATATAGGCTCTCTCAACTATAGCTATCCTCTCTTGGATTGACTAAGGTATTTTACACAAGCACAACACTCACAATACTGCACTGCAACTAAACGTATACTGAATTGACACATAACCACATGACAAACGGCAGCAACAATCAGTAGTAATATATAAATCCACTAATCGCGCTAGTTGTGTGAGAATCTTTCATAAATAGTGTTTCTTATTTTTTTTTTTTAAACCCTGCCTCTTGGAACCAGACACCCAGTTAAGCATGAACACAGTTTCGGAGCCGCCAGATGAGGGAGACGCCGGGCCCGGCTATGCATAAATAGTGTTAGGTAGCGGTTTCATTATGGGTTCGGTTTTGTTGCTCACTCTGTATTATTTTAAACCGATAAACTTATTAGAAATTCGTTTTATCTTCGAACTCGACCGAAGTATTAATGAAATAATGCCGATTGTAAAGTTTTATAACGGTCGAATAAGCCCCCTCAAAAAATACATATAGCTTTGGCAAACAGACACAAGTAAGAAGATAAACACACACACACACATAAGATTTAAATGTGTTGATTTTTCAGCTATTAAAAATGATGAAAAGTAATGTAAAATTTTCCCGGTGAGCACAATAACTGATAGATGAATCCAGGTGAAATGAATTGTATGTAACGCCGTTACCAGTAGACTTCATGAACTTGTCTCCTGAAAAGATAATTCAAAAATTAATAATTATGCAAAACCGAAATAAAAATAATTTTCTTACATCGGTGTAAATGGAATAATACAACGTTTTAGTAAAAAGTTTTTTCTACTTACAAATATTAAATAGAAGATGAAATTTATTCTATTTATTTACGGTGGTGATAAATGTCTTTAATGATTTTAAGATTTGTGCTGTAATCAGATAAACTGATATCGGTTACGAAAATATTAAACGAAGTAGAACTTGAAAAAAGTGATCTTGATTGTTTTAAGGTAGTATTTCATCATTTCTTGTAAATGTTAGGGACAGTTTTCATAATTTACTGTTAATTAAAATATGGTGTAGGTTTAATCGCCATTATTTTTTTATTTGGTTAATCTAGCGGTCTCGGTCATTTACTAGGATAACGTTTTCTTTTTTCGAAATTAACCTTCTGTCCTGTAAGTTTAGTGTAATAACATTGTTCTGATACTGTTCCGGGGGCTTTTAAAGCAGCTGATGAAGGCTGGTCAATAAGTGGAGGTATAAAGTTAACTTCTTATTTTATTTTATTTTTTTAATATACGATGATTTAATGAAGGAAAAATTAATTTTATTATTTTAAATTCTAAAAATCTGAATCAGATTTATTTGGAATAATGATTCCCTTCAAATAACAACGAAACCGGTTTTCCTTGTGTGTTTTTTATCGTCAGTCTAAGCGTTTGTGTCATTTAATATTTGTTTTTTTAAATTTACGTTTTCTTTATAATGATTTAAACAAATATGTTTTTGTTATTTCGTAATATTGTATCAATAAGGAAATAAAAATGGTAAATGTATGTTTACCTTTATTACAAAATTATCATTAATTAGCCTCGTAAACATGTTTCCTTAAATAATCACAGGTCCGTAGCTTTGTTATATCCAGCTTGTTTTTTTCGGTGACCGACGACTTCTGAATTTATATTTTTTTCTATTTTTACACGACGTAAAAGCTCTATTTTTTTTTTTTTTTTTCATTTTCATGCCTTCAAAACTTTCACTTTATTGATAAACCCCATTTTTTTACATTTTTAAAATTCATTTAGGAGTACGGTAGCCAAATTTATTGTGGTTTAAAACCAACTGTAGTGTCTGTAATACATCGTTTTCAATCAAAATTAGTGGAGTAAATGCACTTTTATACAAACAGACGTTTACACGTCAACAAAGGCAGTGTCGTATTTATTGCACTTACGATTTAAGAATAGATTAAACAGTAACTGTAACCGATTATTATCGACTTCATCTCACCAGATCTACCGACTAACCCTTTCTTTTTCCTGTTTAGCCTCCGGGAATTACCGTAAAGTTATTACTTATGAGGATGATATGTACGGGTGTAAATGAAAAAGTGTAGTCTTGTACAGTCTCAGTTCCACCATTCCTGAGATCTGTGGTTAATTGAAGAAACCCAACCACCAAAGAACACCGGTATCCAGAAATCTAGTATTCAGATCCGTATAGTAATAACTGACTTTTACTAGGACTTGAACGCTAGAACTCTCGACTTCCAAATCAACTGATTTGATAAGACGCGTTCACCACTAGACTATCCCGGTCGGTTACCGTCTAACCCTGTACGAAATCTACTAAACGACGTTGAAGTAGATATCAAATAGACATATCTGGTTTTTGGTCTTTTAATTATTTAATTCGTTTCATTTTGGAGCACTGTAACCTCAGCGGAGGTGGTCTCTTAAGAGATGCTTTTAAAAACATTTTAATTGTTATTCGCCTGTTAATTTATTTTTAGTGTGAATAAAGACTAGTATTTTTTGTAATAAATTAACAAAAACTATTATTGGTAATGGATGAAGGAAGACAAATCTGAGAAATTTAATGGTATTACTAACGATATCTTTCTTTTGTTTATAATATTTAATTTAATTAAATTAAGTACGAATTGTGGTCAGCGGATTTCCTTCGTGTTTAAGGATTCAGATCTTATCTATTCGCCGTCTACAAAGTTTGTAATTCGTTAAGGGTATCATATTGGCTCTGTTTCTTAGTACACCTTTTGCTATTACTAATTTTGTTTCAGTAAGTTAAAAAACAATCTTTTTTAATCCTCGTTACGGTAAATTTTTAACAGATTTCGAAAAAGGAATATGTTCTCAATTCAGTAAGTATGGTGTTTTTAACGTATAACTTATCAAGTACGTCTATTTCACGATTTTTTTATTTTATAAAGGAATCCCTTCTGGTATTTCCGTAGTTAAGTTTCTTCCAGGTAACGTAAGTGAAAACCTTTTAAATGATAAATTTTATATCCGTATAGATTATATGAAGATTTTTTCGACATTGCTTATTGTTGAATTGTTATAGCGCAATAACAAAACAGGATGTTGTAATATTTAAAATATTTTGTCGCGAAACTTCAACAAAATTACAGGAAAACTTCCGTATTAAAAAAAAATTACACATATCCAACATTCCAAAACGCAGTCTGGCACACTCGGTAATAGTCTCTAACGTTTTTTTTTTTTTTTTTTTGCAAATTAGTAGCTTTATTTTTATACGTTTTCAATTCTTTAATTTTTTACATTTTGAAGTCTGCGCCGATTAAGCGTTAGCAGTTAGGATTTAATATGGCGTTGGCCGCCACCTGCAAAAAATTTGAAATTTAACTACGGAAAAAGTATAATTTTTTACTAACCATTCAGTTTGTAATGTTTGCTTTTTTTTTAATTTTCGTTCGTTTTAAATTACATCTATAAAATAAGTAAATAATTAAATCGTTTATTCACGATTCTATGGAATGCGAATACTATAAAAGCTTTACAAATAGGTAGATACTTGTAACTTTTTTTTAGGTAGATACTGAGTAGCCTTCTTTTTTTTTAGTGTAAAACAATTTATTTCAAACTGTCTTGTATCCGTCATAAAAATATCTTAGGATATTAAATCCATTATACTTAGGTTTGGAATAGATATAAGCAAACATTCTATTCGGTTATTAGTGGACAATGTCCTTGAAGAAAATGCTTGGCGTAGCTCATCTCACTATTATTAAATTACACAATTATACGCAAGTGTAATATAGGTATAAAATATATGAAATTATATGTATAAGGTTTATGAAGGTTTTTTTTGTTATTTTTGCTATTAAACATACAAAAGTATGTCAGTCACAGCAGGAATGGTTTTTACTTCCCCGACCTTGGAATGAAATGGTTTGTTTGCATCAGTTCCAAAAAAAAGGTAAAATTGGTTTTAGATGAAATATTTATTGTTCTTGAAAATACAAATTTTATATATTTGTATAATCAATGTCTATACACACACACACACACAGGGTGTTTCTAAAATGGTGGGCTGGCTACATTTTTCCAGATTCTACTTGTAAAACTAAATAAATAATATCCTTAGGAAAAATGGCAATTTCTCCTTCGTTCTCCCCCGTCCGCTATTTTGTTATTTTTATAAAAAATTTTATATCTCAATTTCGGATAGACGAATCAAATTAATGTTTGGTAAGCGTCTTGGTAATAAATGTTTAAAATTTGAAAAAAAACCAGGATTTAAATAACTTGGAAAATTACAAAATGGCGGCCATTTTTATTTTTCAAACCATAAATATTTTATCAAAATTTATATTATTTGCTAAAATATTAAGCCTTTTATTTTGAACAAAATTACATTTTATTTTTTAAAATCGGTTAACAAATAGCCGAGTTATGGCAGAAAATTGATGTTTTAATTTTGTGTCTGTTTTCATGACCTCCAGTATACGTTCAATTCGATTAAGTGTTAATTGTTTTTATTTGTTATTAATTCTAGTACTGTATATTAGTAACAAATTAAGTAATAATTTTCTCATAGTAATAGATATAATAATTATGACACGCAATTTTCTGCCAAAGCTCTGCTATTTTAACCGACTTTAAAAAATAAAATTTAATTTTGCACAAAATAAGAGGCTTAATATTTTAGAAAATAACATAAATTTTGATAAAACTAATATTTATGGAGATATAACGGCTTGAAAAATAAAAATGGCCACCACTTTTTAATTTGCAAAAGCCCTGATGTTTTGCTAATTTTAAAACTTTATTACAAACACGCTTACCAAATATTAATGTGATTCGTCTATTCGAACTTGGAGATATAAATTATTATATAAAAATAACAAAATGGTGGACAGGGGGGAATGGAGGAGAAATTGCCATTTTTCCTAAGGATATTTATTGTTTAGTTTTACAAGTAAAACCCGAAAAAATATAGCCAGCCCACCATTTTAGAAGCACCTGTGTTTGTGTGTATATATACTGACTTATACCTACAAGTTATAACCTTATAACCTATAGAGGATATACATATATTTATTAAAATGTATATTAAAATCCTTTTTTTATGACCTTTTTTTTTATAAAATAAACACTGCTTATTCCATACTTCCCACATAATGAGTTTAAAGCAATTTTTGAATTTTCACCTTACAGGTAATCATGACTGATGTGTAAAATTGTCTTGCACATTTAGAATTATTTTTGAAATTAAGGTGAATTATGTGATAACTATTTCATAAAAATCAGTTTTGATGTTACAAAGGTACAATCCCTTCATCCAGTAGTAGTCGAACAAAAAATAAATAAAATACATTTAATTAAATAGTTGATTTTCTTCTTTTTTTATAAAATATTAAGTTAATTAGAAAATAATCTAGTAAGAAATTGAAATTAATTAGAAATAAATGAATTGTGCCTATTTTATATATTTATACCTGTATTTAATGTTGATGTACTAAAATTATTTTAATTATCTTATGAAGAGAGTACTGTTTAATCATTATGGTTAAAATCTAATCAGTCTTTCAGGTCAGTTGGAGAACATTTAAATTGAATTATTAGTATCTTAAGTTCTAAACTTTAAGGACACAAAAAATTTGTGAATTTCTTTACATGTTCACATATTTTTTACAAGACTGGTAAAGATGAATTCAAGAATACTAAAAAAATAAATGTTAAAGTGTAGTTGAATTTTTTTTTTTTTGAGAAAAATTTTAGAAGTAAAAAGTAGAAAGCAAGGTGCAAAGTTTTGTAATTAGATTCAACAAATTTTAATTTTTCTGTTTGTTGTACTTCCACATATATATTTCTAAAAGTTTTTTTTAAGGGGACAATTCCATTGAAGTAACATTATTAGTGATTAGATACATAATATGTTTTTTTTTTATACAAAGTAATATATCACTCTCTAAAAGATAAAGAGAAAAATTGTTGCATTCCATTGACATGATTCATGCATGATATACCAGTTACATGTTACTAGCAACTATTATTTTTTATTTCAGTATAGAAACTATTCTACTTTTGTGACCATAATTTTTTAAAAGGAGCTAATTTTTTTTTTATTAATTTGAAAAGAATAACACTATTATACTTTTTATTTACGCTTGACTATTCTGAGCATTGTGCTAAAATTCATTTACTTTTCAGAATGAGTGTACAGTTATTTTTTTTGTATTTATAATTATATATTTTTATCAGCAAGGAAAAATATTGTTCTTTTCATTAAAATGCACCATTTGCTCGTACTTAAAAAAATATTTTCACAATTATTAAAAACTAGTGATGACTATTGTATTGATATACAATAATAATACATTGTATTGATATGTATAATTTACATTTTATATATATATATTGTATTTTGATGTAAAATTGTACTGATGTATATTAATACTATTGTATTGGTATAAAAATGTTACGAAAGCTATCCTGAATCTTTGAATAGTACTTGGAATAAGTTAATTCTAACTAGGATTGAAATCTGTAAATATTGTCATCTGTATGTGACCACTATACTGAAATATGATTATATTAAATCATATTAAATTCTCTCTTCCTCTCTCCTTCCCCACTTATCTTTTCCCTCTCTCTTCTGTTTGTGCACTCATACTACAACGAAGTCCATGTTAGGTTTGGAGTGTATGTTATCTTTAATGTTTAAATTATGCTGTAATTTGAGCCATAATTGTATCTAATAAAATGTGTAATGAGATAAACTTATTATGTTAGTTGATAAATTTGATTTTCTAGCCTGAAAATAAAATTCTTATCGCATACACTTTTAATTAGAGTGTAATATTTATATAAACACATTATTTCTTATTAGCTTTTAATATAAAAGAGAAAAACTATATTATAATCATTTATAATTTTTTTAAAGATAAGATATATAAAATAATAGAACATTCTTTCAATTTAAGAAAATCGTTCTTTATCTGTACATTTTTACTTTTTGTTTAGTTTCTGAAGGATTTTTCTTCTTTGTCAAAGTTTAGTATATAGTTTGTTTTCTGCTTTAGAAATAGCAGAAGTAAAGGAAGGGAGGAAATGTCATTCTGTTTAGAAGTGTTTACTTAAATTTGATTAATGATCTTACATTTACTAAAACCTTTAATTTTGAAAACGTTACCCCTTTCTTCATCATTTTGGACTTTGTTAACTTTTAAATGGAACACTTGCAATGAAATATTTATTATTACTTTATGTATTTCTTTTTATTAACAGTAAGATCTCACAACATTGAATGGTAGTTATTGTTATTAAATTATCTGTTAGCAACATGTAAATAGTTTGATTTTAATTAAAACGTATGTGAGTTGTATTGCATGCTTAGTTTATTTCTGTTTTTTATTTATCTAATTATAGCCATTCTGGTGTAAAAATTACATGTGTTTACCATAGTAAACAAAATCAATCTCACTAGTTAAATTATTTGGAATTCCTCCAATTATTAATCCTCATCAACCTGGAATATGTTTTACTTTCACAGTCTTTGAACAGGTAGTCAGTCCATAGCCTCACTTGTCAACTGCTTATATATGCCATCTGTCCCCAGCCACCTCCTGTTGCTTCTAGAAAACTAATATGCCCCTTCTACTCTATCTACTAACCTTTTCTTTGGTTTTACTAAAGATCTTGTTTCATCTACTCCTCCCATTCATCATTGCTTTGATCATTCCTCAAACCTTCAGCCTTCCCATTTTTTATTGTCGCTACCAGATTCTATTCTTTAAACATTTCTGTTAATTCTTAGTTTTTTCTCCATCTACCACCTTTATCAAGCCCATTGATAAAACTAAACCCCAGTTTTTGAGGGGATACTTATATAAAGATTACTCTTTTAAAAATGATACCATTCATACAATACTCATCATTCTGTTTCCTTAACTATTGTCTTTTATATAATTTATTTTTACTTCCACTCTTTATCATACGTTTTTTGTATGATTTTACCTTGTAAACCTCTCAAATTATTGTCGGTATCTTCATACACTTTCTAACATTTCTAAATGAATATTCTCATATATTACTGGTACCAAAATAAAATATGCCAGATAAAAAATGTTTTAACCTCCTCTCAAAGAATTTTTATTTTTATTTTTTTACTCTCCTTCCTGCCTTGCTATTTTTCTGAACCTTACATGGAGTTATCTACAAGAACATTTCTGGTACATTTGAAGATTTAAAGTTTACTGTGGAGTAAATGATTGAACCTTTATAAGTTGGTATACCAGTTCATAAATTTTATTTGAAATGAGGGATATACAATGGTTAAAATTTACAAAAAGTGACATAAATAAAAAGTTGTTATTATCCAAATAAAATGATTTTTTTTTAATGCAATTGATTGCTGTGTTATTATCCCTGTAAAAAAAAATACTAACAGTTTTCAATAGAGTTGCATGTACTGTTGTTCTAGAATAATCTATGGAAATAAATATAACAAACTTGGTCGTAGCTGCTGGTATTTTACCTCACTTAAGTAATTTAATTTCAAGAATTTATTTATATTAGCTGTACTGTAGATGTAACATCAAATAGATTTCTAATGAAACATCTGGAATAGATTTCTGCTGTAATATTTAAAGAGATTTTGTTATTCCTTGTTCTGCCATTATTCAATCATTTAATTACTTACTGTATTTATAAGCGCTGAGTAAGCAGATTTAATATTTATAATTAGTGTTTAATAAGAATTATTCATGCAAAAATATTTGCTATATAATTGCTTGTATGTGCCTAAAGTATGATTAACATACAATGTAATAAAAGTACTTGATTTTTTCACAGTTAAAATATATTGTAATTAATATTAGAATTTATAATATCTTCATTATATTTTTAAAATTATTATTGTTCAGAATAACATAAATGTTCGTTTTATAATTATTCATGTACATATGTGCATAATATGAAAATTGCATCAGTAAATAGCAAAATCAACAGTTGGTTCCTCAATTGATAATGACTGAATCACAAGAACTGTGCTGAGTTTGACTACATAACGATAAATACCTTTATAAAACAAATGGTGATATTTTAATATGTCAAGAAAAATTACAAAAAATTGTTGGGTTCTTGTTTTTCCTGAAGACTGGTTTGAAGCTCACCAACTCTGCATTACTTATTACACATAGCCTAGTCAGCATCAAGGTGTAATCTTTCAGCATTAAATGAACTTTTTGTTTATTAAGCATTATTTAAAAAATAAAAACAACAGACCACATATTTACACTCAAATTATAAGTGCTTCATAAATCAAATATAATTAATAATGTATTTAGCTTTAAAACAAAAATATGCGAAAAAAGTTAGACTAATCTTATTTAAAATAAAATTTGAATTGTATCCTCTTATTCAAATCCACCAATAAAATCTTAATACAACAACCTCAAGATTTTAATGGTGGTTTAAAGTGTTAAAAAGATTGAAAAAGGTTAAATATTGAGAGAAATTTCAAACTACGCAAACAGTTTGAAATCCACAATTATGGATAATACATTTTCTGTTTTATTATTATGGATGATGACATAATTATAATTATAAAAAGACATAACTCTATTAAAACAAGCAAAGAAGAGATTTTTAGTTGACTACAGTAGAAAAAGAAGGTATGAAAACAACAAAAGAGAAGAGAAAAACCATTAATAAGACAATGAAGAAATATCATTTTTTAGTTTGAATGAAGAAAAATGATGAAAAAAATATTGATAGTAATTTTTTACTTCAACAGAAGATATCTTATAGAAAACATGATGACATTATAAGAA
This sequence comes from Lycorma delicatula, assembly GCF_047948215.1. NCBI lineage: Eukaryota > Metazoa > Arthropoda > Insecta > Hemiptera > Fulgoridae > Lycorma > Lycorma delicatula. The sequence continues at coordinate 68,564,588 of NC_134459.1, read as the reverse complement.
ATGATAAAAATTAAAATCAAAATCATTATTATTTTGTGTTAGTAAAACAATGTATAATTAGAGATTTCTTTAAAATAGTAGTAATAAAAAATTACCATTTAATTTAGTACCCAAAAGTGTAAAAAAAAAAAAACACATACACCCCCTTAATCTTCTTTTAATAAAATAAAAAGTTTTATAAACATAGTGTTAAGACTCAGGTTTCATTTTCTCTTTTTTTTATTAAAAGCAGGAACCTTAAATTTTGTTAAAGGAGGACTTTAAATTTTTAAATGAAAATTTTCATTTTTTTTCCTTACTCTGTAAATTTTCACTTTTTTTTCTTACTTTTAATAAATTCTCACCTTTTTTTGTTACTCTTATTATTTGAATTTGTCTAATGCCCTATTTTTAGTCAGCCTAGTCCCATCCTCCAAAGACTCAACATATGTTTGTTACGAGTGTATAATTACTTGATATAATAATGATATATGTATATGAATTGCAAGTTCAAAGATTATAATAAAAATAGTTTATATTATAAATGAAATAAATATTTTTATTTATTCGAATGAACCAGCAAATAATAAAATATTTAGAATAATTAAATCTAACAGAGGTATTGAACCAAAGCAGAATATTATTCTACTCATAGTACCCTATAAATTAGTTTTATTTAGTGAAGTTTACATATCTCCTCCTTAAAAATGTTTATGAAAATAGTATCAGCCGATTATTCTAATTTGAAACTTCTTAATAATCTGACAGATTTTGGAAGAGAGCTTCATCGTCTGCGTGTGCGTGCGTGCCTTTTCCCTGTTACAATCATAGAGATAAGCCTATTGATTTTAGTTTACATTATTAAATTTTCATCAATGATGTAAATCAATTACACTGGTACATTAACAAATTTGTTCTAATATGTTATATTGATATTGGAGGTGATAATGATAATAACACGATAAAACTTTTAAGAATTTTCAAATAAAGTTTTGATGAATAAATCTCAGTTATTGATTTAACTATTATAATCAGGGGTTTTTACACCTGAAATTAAAAAGATAAAAATCTGTAAAATGTACTATGCCTAAAATGACACATCCAGTATATCAAGTGTTTTGATTTTAGTTTATATTTATACTAATTTTTATATGCATACAGAGCACAAGCAACAGAAGAAACACAAACTGACAAGAATTTAATTTACTTTTCACAGTAGTTTTAATTTTATAAATTCATCACAGATTTTTCTCAGAAAACTCAGAGAAAACTCAGGAAACTCAAGAAAACTCAGAGGATACAAGTTTGCAAATGGAGTACCTTTATCAGTATTTTTTTCAGATTCAAATATAAAAACAGCAGTGGTTATAAATTAAAATGTTTTATGCCAATTTAATAAATGTAAATCCACATTTTAAATTATATTGGTAAGGCAATTAATTTTCAGAATATTGTTATTTATTGTGATCAGTTTTTTAAATTGTTTTCATGTAATAGTTATAATTTACTTACGGTAGAATAACATTTACATACGGTAAGTAAATTATAACTATTACATGAAAACAATTTAAAAAACTGATCACAATAAATAACAATATTCTGAAAATTAATTACAAAAGAATACAAAAGAAATACAAAAGAATACAAAAGAGGGTTTTTTATTCGGTTTTTGTATAACATTGTATGTATATTTATACCCCTCTAACTGTTAATTTTCATTAAACAAGTTCTAAACAGTTCATTTCAGTCATGCGAGTGAAAAATTATATATTACTGATTAAATTTTTAAAAAATTGTAAACAATAAATGATTATACAAAACATAAATTACTCCCAAAACCAGTATAGCCTATTTTTTTAAGAGTAACAACTAATGTCATGCTTATTAGGAAAATTTAGAAGTAAAGAAAATTCTCATTCTCTTCTTCGCTGTGCTAAACGTACTGTTCACTATAGCTTACCAAACAGATGAAAATGCAAGTGACTTTCATTCTGTTTAATTTTAGAGGAAGCAGTACTGGTGTTTCTAATATCTGAGATCCTACGTATAATGTATGTCAGCTATAATAAAGTTTGCAACAGTTAATGTATATCAAAAAATTAATGCACCCTTCCATTCCTAGAAACAATGAATTAATATATTCACTATCTATATGTAATAAGGGAACAAACAGTGTTATCAACATTAAATAAATCAATAAAAATGAAATTCAAGTAAATATTTAATTGAAATTGGTATTGGAAAAATGATATTGATTAAATGAATATGATTTAGATATTTATCATCCAACTTATAATCAATTTTGAATTTTCATGATAAATGTATCAAACCTTCAGAACATTTTGTTTAGTTTTGATCTGTACTCATTAAATCAGATACTACAGTCAGTTGGGTTACAATATGATTATGATATTGAGAACATGCCTGTGAAACAATAAAATAATGTAGTAATATTTATTTTAAGAGATATTAGTTTTCAATGAGCTGCAACCCAGTTACAGTATCTGTAATTGGGCTTGTCTGATCTTAGACCAGCCGTAACTGTTAATTTAAATTTAATGACAAAAATAAATTGGAATGACAGAAATTGTAATCCAATTAAAGTGAACAAATTGACAATAATTTTATGACATTTACTGAAATTAAAGGATAGAGGTCACACTTCCCATTATACAAAACATTTTTTTGCAATTAAATCATTTGTTTTAGGTATTGATAAATCATTTCAAGGAACAGAAATTAAAATTTGTGAAACAAATAACTTCAGCAGGGAAGATTTTTTTTAAGATACTAATAATTAACTGTTCCCCTATTGTAAGACATTTCTAGATCATTCACATGATGAGTTAGTTGCTGTAATCTACTTTTTTAAAGTTCACCATTATACATTCATTATAAGTTGTAATCATTATAGATAATAAAAATTGTTTGTTATTATTTATATATATATAATAAATCTAATTTTTAAGACGTAACTAAATAAATTTCAGTAATAGGTTAACAAAATTTATATTTGTGCAATTTAAGATACGTTGTAATTCAGTCATTTTTACTTCCTTGTACGAAGTAAAGGAAGTATTGTGATGGCGAAGATTTCATTTGATATTTCAAAGGAAATATCCATTTTTACCATCCCTGAATCCATTTTGAATAGTTTGGCATGACGTCTGTACATACATACGTACATACAGTACCTGCATATCTCGCATAACTGAAAAACAATTAGCCATAGAATGTTGAAATTTTGTATTTAGGACCGTTGTAATGTCTAGTTTTGCACCTCCCCTTTTCATTGCAATTGATTGGCCCAAAAGTATGTATACAGTTATATTTATACATAAATTTGGATTTTGGACTTTTTCTTAACTGCAGCAATAAGTCCTTGTTGAGAGCTTTTCATTGATATATCATAAATGGTACATATTTTCATTGGTTCCTGAGTTACAGTCAAACAAAATTTCAATTGATGAACTATTTGGATCTTACATGGGGAAGACACATCAGTTCAAATCCGACTTCATATACATATATATTTTTTTAAATTTAAATATATTGATTGATTAATAATTATTAACCTCTGATTATAAAAAAAAATTAGCAATAAATAGAAATTCAATAATAATATTAAAAAAAAAATTATGAAAAAATCAATAGTGAAATAAAATGTTATGTCACTTTTCATTCTAATTCAAAAATTTTTACAATAGAGAGGTTAATAATTATTAATAAATCAATATATTTAAATTAAAAAAAATATATGTATATAAAGTCGGATTCAAATCGATGTGTGCATGGTTACGGATCTGACACGTTCTCACTTACATCGCATATCTACTTGAGGTACATGAAACAAAATTAATTTATAAACTAATATAAAATACTGATATGAACACCATAAAAAATGTGATGCAATACCACATTGCATCACATTATGATGGACACCACGTCCATCATAATGTAATTGTGTTACTGTCCACGTTATTAAAGAATTGGAGGATCATATTTCACTAGAAAATGAAATAAGTTTAAATGAAGTGCAGCAAAAAATGTATATATGTAATTTAATAGGCATACAAGGAAGTCATGTGGTGTTCATATCAGACTTTTTTTATTGGTGTATGAGCACTTGCAAAATGCATTTACAGAAACTTCTGATTATTTAATCAAAGTACTGGTAAGCTCACTAATAGGAGTTGCTTAGCTACTCTACCATTGTATTTAGGTTTATTCCACATACGTGATTGGGGATAGAGCCAAGAAAATGGTTAATTCTATATTAGTTAGTCTATCTTTTTTCTTTTTTTTCTGAGATTGTCTCCATTAACGGTTATTTTTGTACTGTTAAACATTTGCTTCCTTTAATGTAAACACTTGCTAATAAAATCTTAAACCTGCATAGTAGTTACCTACAGAAATGTTTTAGATCAGAGTCAGAACTTTTGTTTTACGTTGAAGGAAATAAAGAATTCATTAATTAAATAAAGTATAAATTATTAAATTTTATATAAAAATTTCCTAGTACCCCTTATATGCACTCTTGTAATGAATAGTCATAATTTCTCATTTTGATCCTTAAATTTACAATATATCAATATATTACATTATCATTATAATTATATTTGTATTAATTATAATTCAATAATTTTTTCAACAGTACTGTCAAAAAGAAATTTTTAAAGTATTATATCATAATTTTTTTTTTGTAGGGGTTTTCCATGTAGGATTTCTCTTAACCATAAAATTAAATTTTTTCAGGTTCAAAGAACAATCCTATAAGTATAAACTAGATTTTTTGGTAATTTAAAATTCTGAAGTAATACGATTGCAGTAAAGACATGTGTACTCTATAAGTCTCTGATCTTTAACATTTTATTAACTTTATTTTATTCATATTTGTTAATTTGATTTGGAGAAAAAATTGTCATACTTTTCAATAAAATCAGATTCAATTAAAAAACAGTGACAGATTAATGGTAAATTTCTAAATTTCATAAACACGACTTGAAATTATTAATACCAATTTTTAAAGAATTATTTTCGCACTTATTATCAATATGGAAATACTAATTTCATGTTAATATTAGCTAAATAATCAAAAATTTTATAATCTTTAACAAGACCATCTGCATTCTATTACAACTTCATACTTCCATGATATTTTGAATATCCAAGGAATTTACATCCTAAAAAATTAGCCCAAATTGTGAACTAGGAAAAATATAAATTTAAACAATTAATAGTGATTACACCGAAGTTAAATACTGAGTGCAATTTTCCATTTGGATATGAAACTTCATATCATTATCTAGGGATGATTACGGGCAGACCGGGGAACTGTCCAAAGTCTGTAGTTTTTTCGGTTTTCTATTTTTAACTCAAGTCATTGTTTCACTGGGATATTATCTACAAAAAAAATATATCATTAAAAAAAAGATAAAGTTAAAAATATTTTTTATAAGAAACACTTTTTTAACATTTGTTGAGAAAAGTTTTAAGTAAGATAAACTTTTTATCTAAAAACAATTTGGTCGTTGTATAATGATTATAATAGTCATATACCAACCCCATTCTGTATTTTTTCAAACTATCTCATTAATGTTTCTTCAAGAAGTAATGTCTACCTCCATGGGAAAGCAGTGATAAAGATCTCGGCCTTTTTTTTTTTTTTTTATGGAAATTACCGGGTTTAAAATCCAGTCAGGCATAGCATTCTTACACAAATTCCATCTCATATTACCATGCTCTTAAAGTTTATACGGCGAATTTATCAGCTATCAAAAAAAATTAAATTTTAATATATTGATTTCGACTGTACAATTCTCTATAGAATATTTTACACGTTATATTTCTTTTCCTTATGAGGCTATACAGAGTCTCTCTACCATCTTCTGTTAGAATAGAAGTGCATAATAATCTTTTTAAACTAATACCTCAAAAATATAATTTAATATATTTTTTTTAAATATTGATTAATAAAGGAAGATTTTTAGCCTTTAATATAAATAGATAAAAAAAGTTAAATGAGACTAATTGAAGTGCTAAATAATTCTTCACGTAGCACAACAGAGATTCAGTTGAAAATTCTCCAGTTATAAATTATTTAATTACCAAATATGTAAAAAGGTTTTAACATCCAGTTAATTGAGGATAATTTTAAAAGTTTTTTTAATTATTTTATTTTATGGTTAAACTATTTTTCTTATCATTTTTTTTTATTTGATTTAAATATTAACCTACTGAAAGAAGACATGATAAGAGACGATGATATTCATTAAATGTAATGATGGAAGAAGATATTGCAATTGTATGTTAGTAGCGAGTATAAAAAGTTTTTCATAACTCTGAAAGACTGATAATTAAGAATTGCAAATTTCTTCATCTTTTATTATTTGCCTTATATCCATATTTAATTTATTTTCTTAGATGTTAATAAAATGAGAAAATCAGATGAGTTGGATATAAATTCAATTCTCCTTTTTTAATATTTCAAGATGTAAAACGGAAAATTAAGATTCTTGAATAATAAAATATATCGATGGAAAAAAATAACTTTTTTCTTTTTCTTTTTTTTTAGCGTTACATTTCATAATTTTCTAAAAAGCAATTTTTAATTTTAAAAGTTCTTAATAATTTCAGTTTTAATTAAATTTTAATTTATATTAATATATCTTGGTACTACAATTTATTATTAAATATTACTTATTAGTGTAATTTGTTGTAGATCGCTTAATTAAAAGATAATTAATCATTTACTTCTGGTAATTTAATAATACTAAGTGAGCCATTAATTTAGTATAAATTTCCGTTATTCTTTCTTTAAATAAATCTTAACTAAATTAAAATAATATAGCATTGAAGTTAAAATACTCATTACCCTCCCTCCTGTCCAATTTAATCAAAACCATCACAAATTCAGTTTTAAAAAAGTCACTTAAATAGACAGATATATTTAGTTAGAGTTTTTATTGTAAACTGGTTTTTCTCTTATTTTATTAACCAATTTTAAATAAACTGCATCTATGCACAATTTAATGAAAACTTTAATATAGCCAAACCGACTTAATAAATTCATTATTAGTTTGTTATATAAATATTGTAACGTAATTGTTATACTATTATTAACCACCTCACAATAGGCTCTTTGCCTGATTATAGTAAACAAACTTATCTTGCCGGAATCAAATCACTTCTGTATATTACCCAAAAAAGTTTGTTGGTTGGTGGGGGTCGTGAACCCCACCAAACAACAAACACTGGTAGATATTCAAATTCATTTGAATCAACTTAAAAAAGAAATCTGATTATGTTTACACAAATTAAGTTTTTAGTCATTTCTTTTGAAAATCACTAGAATTTCTTCATTAAACTAAAGTTAATAAATGTAAACATTTTAAAGATAGCAGTTGTATCTGCTTGGAAATAAGATGTAAAAATATAAAGGTTTCGTTAGTATTAAATGATTGTTTTGGATTGTAAGTAAGATAGTAAATTGCATCCTCTTTCACCTGATTCTGTTACATCTGAAAAAATGTCTCTTATGGGTAGAATCCTAAAAATATAAGATGTGAAGTAAGCGTATACCACATAATTCAATTAATAATCAGATCCTGTACTATAGATCATGGAAGTTAATAATTTAAGAGGTGTTTTCACTGCATACAGTTAGCATATAGTAGCATATTTTTATAACTATCATTGCTTATTACTGGATTGTTGTAGTGTAGCAGTAGAAAGCTGATTTGATTCTGATATTCAAAGCATTTCTGTTCAAAAATTAAAAAAGTACTTGAAATTTAAGATTAAAAAAAACATGTATAAGAATAAGCCTTAGCTCGTGTTCAGTCTCTGTATTTCTCTTATTTTTATCAAGATGGGTGTTTTTCATCATAGAAACCATTCGTAAACTTTTTTACATAGGCAGTTTTTTGTAGGCCTATTCGCCTACAAAACACTTTACATAAAAATTTCTAATAAAGCTTACTTTACTATAAGACATTAAAAAGTATAAAAATGCTACCTTTTCGATTATTCTTTTAATTTAACTTATTGCAGTCATTCCCAAATTAAGGGCTAATAAATGTTGGTAGTAGTTTTTAATTTGGTGCCAACTTCTGAAAATTTAAATTTAAGGAATAATTAAAAGTTTTTTTTCTAGTTCATTTTTAAATTAACTTTTATATATATATATATATATATTTATATTTAAAAATATTATAAAACACATTACAATTAAAAGATAATTTTAATATATATATTTTTTTTTTACAAGGCATCTGTTATGTATTGATTAAGCTTTATGTTATATTAAGCTAATATGTTAGATGAATATGACATACCATTCCTGTAGAGTAATAATTTAATTTCTACAAAAAAAGATATTATTGTGTACATTACTGTAGGGGAAGACACCCGCCTTTTGATGATTATGATTGTCACATCACCGCCTCCCCCATTCCTATGCCTGATGGGCTTTACTGGAAGTCGTCTTATAGACCCTCTAAATCTGATTACATATCACAGTCATCAGTTTCGTCTATGTCAGGATGCCACCAATGCAAATGCCTCAGCAGACATTTCCATCACTGTATTTTTGTCTTTTTTATACCTTGTTTAGCCTCTGGAAATCACTGTCAGGTATTACTTCAGAGGATGAATGAGGATGATATCTGTGAGTGTAAGTGTAACAGTTTTGAATAGTCTCAGGTCAACCACGTGTGGTCGAAATGTGTTGTGAGGTCTGAGATGTGTGGTTAATTTATACCCAACCACCAAAGAACACCGGTATCCACGATCTAGTATTCAAATCCATATAAAACTTTTGTGCGGATTTGGTGGTTACTTAACCACCAAATCCACCTACCTACCTAGTAAAGGTAACCACCTTTACTAGGATTTGAACGTAAGAACTCTCGACTTTGCAAAGACGTGTTCAACACTAGAGCAACCCGGTGGGTTCCCATCAGTGTAACTTTACATCGCCTTCGATGTAGGCTTCTTCCAAACTTCACTCATCTACTCTAGATTTAATTTGTAACCCTCTCAACTTGCAAATTAAGCATTCTATGGTAGCTCCATCCCCTAACTCTAACACCGAAGTCACAAAATAATAATTTCTTTAACTAAATTTCAAACTAAGACTCCATTATCAAATAAATTTGAGTGTACTAGAAATATCTTAATTTCTATCCTCATACCTCCTAAAGTGTTGATCACAATTTTGCCCTATAAATACCCAGATTCATTTCTAAATTTGTCTAAAGTTAAGAAATTATAATAGATGTTACTGATTTATTTATTCATTCTTTAATTCAAATGTAATAACGGAAGCCCTCCTTATGTTTTTCAAAACTAGCCATCAAATAATATATCTTTTTCATTATTTCTCAGATTTCAGGTCAAGTATTCCCATATTTCCACTGTTTACAATCTGATCTTTCACTGCTTACTGTTTGATCTTTGTCAGTATAATAAAAAGAACACAAATCCAGTTATCTTACAAAATGAATTTTATAATATTATAAATAGCATGAATCTTAATGTTAACAATTTATGCAGACCGCTCTAGAAACATTAATTCTGTTGGTTGTGGTACTGTAGTTGGCAACAGAACATATATGTTTGGCCTTCCCAGCATCACCAGTATATTCATTGCAGAACGTATGCCATTAATAAAGCTTTACATATAATTAGTCCAAAATATCAGACATACTGTGTATGTCTGAAAAGTTCCCCAACTAAATTAAATAAAAATACAGATTTAAAGATAAATGAATTTACTCACATCAGCCCTTATAGAACTGTTCTCAAGTTATACACTTGTTGCAGCGCCAGTAGATCCTGTTGAAGTCTGGAGAAATCACATTGTGGGATTGCCTTCAACTGCTCGGTGCAAGCCCTTTGGATGACTGGAATGTCGTTGAAAAAGCAGCCTTTCATCTTCAACTTGAGTTTTCGGAACAACAAATAGTCTGCTGGAGCCAAGTCGGGTGAATAGGGCGGGGGGGAATAAGACGGTGATTTGATTTGCGGGCTAATAACTTGTTAGAACTGTTGCCATGTGTGCCGAGGCATTGTGCAAGAGAGTCCAACTGCCCGGATTTCGGTACTCCGGCCGGATTTGACGAATGCAATGCATCAGGCGTTATTATTACTTCCAAGTAGAATTTAGAATTCACAGTTTATAAGTTTCAAAGAAAGATTTTTGAAGTCAAACACATAATTTTATCGCACTTCTGTATTCCATGTCGTGAGCTCGCACATGAACACAGCATACGCAGCCGAATATAACTTGAGACAAGTGACGAAACTTGATGAAATTTTGTACAAACACTCATCAGACATTGTACTACATAGTTCCTTGGTTGTCTGAGAGATGGCACTATTTGACTACAGATGTATCAAAAGTTTTTTACCACAGATGTGTCCAGGAGATGTTGATCGACTACAGAAGTTTAGTTCAGCAACTTTTTAGACATACTGTGGTGATTAATGATGTGTACTCTGGACACCCTGTTGTCTGTGAGACTCATTTTGTCATTTCACAAGTGTCTAGACGTAATACAAGAGTGAGCTCTGCTGGATCCCCAGCCATATAGGAATTTCAGACAATGAACGCGCAGATAGTTCGACAAAATAGGCTTATCTTCAGCCTACTTTTATCAATTACGTTGCTTATAACGACCTTATCTGCCTCTTGAAGAGGGTAGTTCATGATGAGTTTGCAAAGTGAATGGAAGAATATCATGAACAATACACTTTTTTCAGTTAAGAACACTGTTTCACCATGGAGCTCCTCATGCAGAAATAACCATCGAGAGGAGGTTATTATCTGCTGTTTACAAATAGAGCACAGCAGACTCACTTACGGGTATTTGATAATGCAAACAGATGCAGCCCTTTGTACGTACTGTGACTGCACACTAACAGTACACCACATCCTTATGGATTGTATCTGTTATGAGGCATTGCATCGCAAGTTTCATCTAGGGGCTAACATGCAAACTATTTTAGGGAATAATGAAATTTTGCTATCTTATATTTTTTGATTTGATAGGGCCATTCATTTATATTCAAGTATTTAAATTACTGTAATGTGTTTCAGCCTAGTCGTGTCATTTGCTGTAAAACAGATGGTAATTTTATGATTTTAATTTAGATATGTAATGTGATGTATGTTTTTTTATCACAACAAATATATCATGTCCAGGCGACAAAAAATAATTTTTCACCCAAAAAAATCTACTGTTTACATCAGTTATTAAACTAGCCCTACTTCCAGGTGGCCCTTTCATGTTTTTGAACAGTAACACAAAAATATTTTGCTTTGTTTGAGTAACAATGAATTCCTTTCCTTGAGTTCTTTAACTAAACAAAGCTGCAATGCCTAGAAATTGTTGGTTTTACAAGCTCTACTTAAGAAGCAGGTTTTAAGAATTAAAGATGTAAATTAAGGAAAAATAGTGTCATAGCAAATTCAGTAAAGAGGTTTCCGTGATAATTAAATAACTTTATCAGTAATAACCATATTCTTGTCCCCAGTTTACTGTTTGTAAAGAATTTCCTCTTTATATCATTTACTTCTGTGTTGCTATTTTTCCCCCAAATGTATTTCCTGAATCCTTTTTTACCATAATTCTAGTCTCCATGTTTTATTTTGTTAATACTTCCTAAATGTGATATTTGATTCATCTATTTAAACTGTCCCTTTCTAACATCATTATTTCTTATTCCACATATTTCTATCATGCAAAATTGCATTCTTACCTTTCTTCTAATTGCCCTTTTCTATATTTAGAGCAGAAAATTGTATCAGTGGATACAAGTTTATATTACTCATTCACAGTAAAATCAGTAAACTTTGAGTTGCATAGGTGAAAAAGAATTGTAAATAAAAATCTTTGCACAAAACTACTAATTTTTAAACATGTTAGTGGAGACAAAATGGAAATCAGAAAACAAGCTGCTCCATGGAGAGAATCTTGAGTTATTCTGATGGGGTTGTTCATCTCTTCCAGTGTTTAATCCGTGGGGTGATCATTCTTTCTTACCATCCACTTAACAAATTTTATTTTCCTTATTGGTTTTTCCACTTTCAACTAAAAGATCTGAAATTTGGCTCTTATGCACATTATTAAGCAGAATTAATATATGTATATATTAAAATATTGCTGTTTCAAAATTTTGTTAGTTAAAAAAAAAATGTCAATTATAATTTTCCAAAAAGAATTTTCTTTTAGTTGTCTTCCAAGATCAAAGATGTGCATTCTTTTAACTTATGTCCCCTCTTTAATTCTATAAATCAGAATAAAAAATTCAAACTAGTTCCTTTTAATATCAGTAGTAGTAGTAGCTGAACATGAATTTCTATAAAGTAAGGAATAGATTTTGCATATATTTTTATATTTGATTTACTAAAAAAAATATTTATGCGTTTTCATTCATTTGTTTAATTTTTTATTATGTGATGTACTCCAAAAGATGTTTTTAACGATTCAAATTTTTTTATGTATTTCAGAAACATTTAATGTAAATGATAAAATTGGGATGCCAGATGGTGCTGTACAGATTGTCACCTCACAACCAGATCACAAATTTGGGTTAGATGAAGAAGCTTTATCAAGAGTTCTTCTACATCCTGATGTCAAGGATCGAAATGTTGTTATTGTGTCAGTTGCTGGTGCCTTCCGCAAGGGCAAATCTTTTGTTCTTGATTTCTTTCTTCGTTACATGAAAGCTACCGTGAGTTTTTTTTATTATGTAATTCTTGTGTTTATAAATTTATATTAAGATTTATCCTTTTTTTCTTAAAGAACAGAATATAATTTTATGAGTTCATTTGAGAATATGTTTGTAATTTAGTATTTCAGTAAAAATGCAATAATTTTAATGAAAAATAATGTCATTTACAAAATATTATATAACATCCAAATTATAATTGCCCTTTTGCTTTCTGTTGTGCCAGTGGGTAGTTTAATTTATTAGGTTACATGTAAATATTGATATGAGAATATAAGAGTAAGGATCCTTTAATGAGATATTAACTATCTAATTAAGGTGACTGGTTAGATGTGGCTCACAGAAGTAAAGAATTATAATCTAATGATGGAATTTTCAATTTCATAGATCTTTATTGTTACCAGATAAGAAGCTAAGATAATTTGTCTTAATCCTTTATTTTCTTCATTTACATGCTAAAAAGTGTAATGATTTTGATATGTAGGCTTAGCTTACATGATTCATTTTAGTTTTCAGTTTCAACTCTTTTATTTTAAAGAAAATGGTATTAATTATATTTATATTAACTTTTAATAACTGTTTTTAATTAAATCAGAAACGGAATTATTTAAAAAAGAATCTATGGAATTATTAAATGAAATTTTTCATTGTTTTAATAAGTTGTTAAACTTCTTAAACATTTACACTTCTTTATACAGACTGCATACAATGCTATGGTTCTGCACTGTATGAAAAGTCATACTGTTATGAGTGATATAACTCATAATAATTATTCATCAATCTTTCAAACATAGAAACTAAGTTCCTGCAAGTTTTGAAATTGAAACATTTTTCAATAAACAACTGACGAGGAGTACTTATTGTAAACTGCTTTAATTGTTGTATTCAAAGGTAAGTATCAGCTATAATCTGTCAGATTAGTACTTTGAAATAGAGTGTATATTTTTTTTATTGTGTATATATATATATATATATATATATATATAAATGTTGTGTCTTTTGTAGTACTCTCCAGATGAGACAAGCAACTCAAATGTAGATTGGATTGGTGCAGAAGATGCACCACTTACTGGGTTTTCATGGAGAGGAGGTTCAGAACGAGACACAACTGGCATATTGATGTGGTCCGAAGTCTTCCTAACTACTTTAAAAAATGGAGAGAAGGTATTTGTAATTCCTATGTTAGCATATTATATTTGGTTGCTGATTATGTACTTTTTCATTATTTCTCTTTATATGTGAACAAATAGAAGAGTAGTTGAAATATAAACAAGAATTTTGTCTTGTCGTCTGTGATGACATGCTTGTTATGACATATGACATACTCAGACAAGTTGAAACTTACATCATCCTAAACCAATTTTCTATATTTCATCAATTGGTCACTATTTTAACATTTAAACAAGAAGTGCCAATGATTGATTCATAAAAAACTGTAAAATTTTACTCAGAGGCCAAGCCTCGTGAAATTTTACTAGACTTCATTCACAGTTTGCGATTAAGTATTTATTATAATTAAGGGTTTGTAGTTGGATAAAATCATTTTATGTAGGATAAATGAGCATGTTCAAAAAATGTGTATCTGTTTCTCCTGATTACTTATAAAATATTAATGAGATTTTACTGGTATTCAGCCGCTAACTTTTGCACAATTATTAAAGCACTTAGGAATAAGTTAGTCAATATTTAGGAAATATTCCACAACAAAAATAAATAGATAAGATTGTTAGAAAGATAAGAAAGTTGGCTTTTTACATGAAAGCAGAAAGTTAAATATTTGGTGATGTAACCAAACTTTTAAAAGAGGAAGTAAATTTTTAACTAATTTAATGTGTGATAAGACTTGTTGAGTACACCTATTTCTCTTAAATTGGGAAAGGCAAGCATTCAATGGAAAAGTGAAAATTCTTGAATAATTTTATAAATGATAGAGCTCATAAAACAAAATAAAGGTTGGAGATAGAGAGTCAGTTATATAAAAGAAAATAAATCTTTTATTCATTATATTTATATCTAGTGGGTTTTTAAAATACATTAAATATTTGTTGAGGCTTTGAGAAGCCAAATTATAAATATCTTATCTGAAAATCACTCCAGATATGTTGGTTTGTTTTTGATAAATGACAGAAATTTCTAGATCAAATTCATTATTAATAAAGTAGTGCTCTACTAAAAAGGAGGATTAAAGAAAAATTATTTAACTGTCTATTTCAGCAGTGGAATAGGAGTAATTAATTATTCATTGTTGTAACTAAAATTACTTTATATTGCAAAACTCATTTAAAACAATTAATAATCTATTTTGAATAGAACTGGTTAAAGGTTTGCTTTGGTTTTTTGGGACTTATTGCACTAAGCAGTAAGTAACTTATTTCTTTGTCAATATCAAGGTATTTTCTTTTATTAAATTCAGATTTTACATAATTAAAATAAATATGATAAGCAAATTTTGTACTTATTTAAATATTTAGTTTTCTAAGTTCACTGAGATATTGATAAGGTTGTCGTATATAACTTAAGACATTCTTAGTTTCAAGGACTATGAGAACTGATTTAATGCAAGGTCTTACGACACTAATTTATCAAATTTTAAGCTCTGTTTTTCAGTTGGTGTTATTAATTTCTTTATTCCTGATAAATTTATACTTTGCTTTCATTCTATTAAAGTATTAATGTGTATAGGGAGTGATGCATTAGAATGGAGTGTTAGTTTTGAAATTACTTAAATGATCTGATGGAGAAGGAATGTGGAATTTCTGTAATTGGGATGATTTCTGTTGGCAATTTATGATATTGATTGTTTTATTTACCACATTGAATACTCTATAAATAGAATGCGTGTTTTATAAACTGGGATAGAGCTTTTATACAATTTTTTTTTTTATATTTGGTTTTTTGTATAATATCAATGAAGTAAGATACCAAACAGATGTTTAGATAACGTTTTTATTAATTTTGTTAATTGTTTAACTATTGCTCTAAATATTATGTGCGATCATATAATTTATTGTCATAGTTTAAACCCACAGTATTTCTAACTCTTCTGATAATTCACTGTTAAAAGAGTGATGCTTCATCACTCCGATGGAAATTGAGTAATACTGTTAATGAATTAGACAATAAAGATTGAAATTTTTGTTTTAATAATTTATTGATTTGAAAATTATGTATTTTTAAATAATATTAAACTATATCCCAGAAAATATTATATAAAAATTACACGCAAGACAATTACATTGCAGTATAAAAAGATTTAAAATTGTACATGGAATCTGTTCAATATAAATTATTTTTACAATGAATTGAAAACTGAAGATTTAAAATTAATGGACAGATTTAGATTCAAATATAAAGAATATTCCAAATATAAGAAATATCAAATATTTGAGAACCTAAAAAATAAAGATAAATGATGGGCTGAAAAATTCATCCACAAACAGTCAGAAAATGATGTGGAATTTGGTTAGTATTTAAAAAGGAAAAATAATATCTCATTTTATAGCAAATTTTTCATAAATATTCCACCTTGGAGGTCAGGCTACTTTGATTTCAGCACCAATAATCCTGATATTGTACTTCTTTATTTAAAGAATATTTTCTATTTTCTCTTGTGACTGATGATAGCAAGATATTAATGTAGTAATATAACACTATTACTATGTATATGATAGCCTTATATCCTGGCCTCCAAAAAGTCCAGACCTAACCTTTGGTGTAGGTTTTTTTTTCTTTTTTTTTAAGAGGATTCATTAAAATATTGTAAACTTGCAAAATTATATAACCTAAATCATTTAAAGGAAAGAATTACGGAAGTAATTACTACCATAATACAAAATAGTCCGCTTTTATTATATTATGTCACCTATCAAGTAAATTTTACTAATAGTTCTGGCGGCAACAGTTATTTTACTTAAAGCATAATAATGTAAAAAAAAAAAAAAAAGTTAGTGATGACTATATTCTAATTTATTTTTCAGGTAGCTGTGATACTATTGGATACCCAAGGTACATTTGATAGCGAAAGTACAGTGAGGGACTGTGCTACTGTTTTTGCTCTTAGTACAATGATTAGTTCTATTCAGATTTATAATTTATCACAGAATATACAAGAAGATGATTTACAACATCTTCAGGTAATTAAGCTTTCTGTATAAAAGTAATGGATGGAACATATGTGCTCCATTTTTGTAAAATCTTTTTTAAAATAAAACCTATTTAATTTTAGTAAGTTGTTTAGTTAAACTTAACACAATTTATTTACAATATAAAGTCTGCCAATATAAATTTAGTTTAGTTTTATATTGAAGATATTGAATTGTGCACAAAATATATGTACTATTAATAAGACTGCTGTGCATTGGAATTTTATTAAGTTAATATTTATTGACTATTCAATCATTAAACATCCAGTGTTTGAAAATAAAATATTATTTAAGTATTATTTATTATTGACAAAATGCAGTTACCTGTTAACTGTATTTATTGTTCTATTAAGTACTGAACAAAATTCAGTGTATTTTTTCTCACAGTGTATCTCTTATAAAAATAAAGAGTTGGTTTACCTTTGTTACCTCATGTGTAAATTCTCAGCTTTGGATGAAGGTTCTTCAATTACGACATTCTGTCTTTCTTAATTTTAACACCCTGACCAATTTATTCCTGCAGTGCATTATGATTTTATTTGTAATTAACATTCTTAATCCATCACAGATGGATTATCTGTATAATCACAGATAAAGTTTAAAAAATTCATCGTTTTTTTTATTTTTTATTTCATTATATATTTTTTTATCGTTTTTGTTGAATAATGGAACAAAAATAATACATAACTGTATGAATGTATTTTGTTAAGAGATGGATAAATATTTTGTCTAATAACTGAAAAATATTTTATATTTATAAATATGAAAAGTAATTACATTTGTAAATGCCAGGACCATGAATATTTGTTACTTTATTAGATAAAAGATCATTGAACTTCTGGTGTAAAATATTAAAATTAAAAAAAGAACATAGTTCCTGTTACAAGATTCAAGGCAGAAAAATTCAAGACAATTACAAAGTAGTTTTGAAAAGAAATATTTACTGTTAGTCCTTTTTTTTGTAATAACAGCAAGCTCAGATAGTGTATATATAACTTAGCATAGTAACTTCCTAGAAAACAGCAATTTATTCCTAATTAGATGATATTGAACGATAATCTTATACTCTAAGGTTTATTAATTTACTTATACAATAACAACAAGCTAACACTGTAAGAGCTACGAATGGGAGATAATGAACTTAATATAGCATGTGAAAAATAGTATGCTTGACAGGAACTCAAACCCAGAACCTCCAGATAAAAGGCAGACACTACCATTCCATCACAGAGAATTACAAAGATTGTATACTTGTCATAAAACTAGTGAGAAGAAAGCTAAAAAAAATTGTCTTGTTGAGTAGGAAGAAAAAGTAAATCACACATTATTTCTGATAGGAAAACCATACTAAATGAAAAAATAATCTTATAAAAATTTAATTAGTCTAACCATGAAAATTATTACAAGAAAAGCAAAGAATATTTAGACAAAACAGTAGAAAATTTCAATAAATAACTTTTATAGTAACATACTCCTTTTGATGATCTTGATTTGATCATCATATCATTTTGAACGTAACTATGGACTTTTATTTAATTAAAAATAAAATAACTATGCTAATTAGTAAAAAATTTATCCCAAACTTAAAAGAAAAAGCTGCTGCTGCTGCCTTTCAGTGGAATGGTTAGACTTTAGAAAAAGACATGAAAGATTGTGGTTCATGTAAAAAAGATACGTTTCCAAGATAATAACATTTATTAAGAGCCTTGATATTATCAACTGGTAAAACGATTAATTATAACACATCAAAGAGTGATAGGGAAGAAGGAAAGAATATATTTTATTTTGAGATAACATTAGTTGATGAGTTTAATGTTTCACAACTCTTGAAACCAAAAAGAAATTAACAGTAATGCAGTTAAAAATCTTCTTTCCATATCTGAATTTGAAAATTCATGAAATATTTCATGAAAATCAATGCTGTCCACAAATCGTAGTTTGTATTACAAAATTCGACATGTTCAACGCAAATTAAAAGTATTCTATTGTATGAAACTTGTATTGTTGTGAGTTGAAAAGCTTTGTCAGCTGTCAAAGAAAGAAAATGGCGTTAATGATGCAGTTTGACGGTAACTACATGGACAGCTAGAGCCATCTATGGACAAATTCTGGTTTCATATTTACTCACCTGGTATACCCTGTTTGTTCAGAATATTATTGAAATAGAGTCTGAGATGGTTTTTATGGTTTACAAAATTTGGAGAAGAATTTTTAATAATAAATACCTGCATTATTTTCACTTAGTTTTTTTAAACCAAACATCAGAGAATATCCTTGATATGGATAACTATCAGTATTGAAAAGATGAATTGTAGATATTACAGTTGAACTAATCAATAGTAATAGAGACTTTATCATATTTAGAATTGATGTATTATTTAAAATAATTTTAGTATGTTGTGTTGTATTTATTCCTGTAGTTAAATTAGTGTTAATACTTTGTGATTTTGTTAAGATAAATCCTCTTTATAAATAATTTAACCATTCTATATCCAGTTTGATGGGTTTTTTTTTTTGTAATTTGATTGTAAATGTAATTTTTCCATTATTAATGCAAGTTAAAAATTGTTCTAAAACATTTTAGTCTCATCTTATAGGTTTTAAACTTATAAATCCTTATAAAATTTGAAATTTTGTATTATTTAGACCATTTGTTTTGCATTACTATAAAAATTGATAATCTTTTTCAATTCCAGTTGTTTACTGAATATGGTCGGTTAGCACTTGCAGACACAGGGAAAAAGCCATTTCAAAAGCTTCAGTTTCTTGTAAGGGATTGGAGTTTTCCATATGAGGCTGAATATGGTGAAGAAGGAGGTCGCAAATTACTTGAAAGACGATTACAAGTAAGTAAACTAGAAAGTAACATTTTACTAATTTAAACTACAGCACACTGAATTTGGTTGGTAAGTTATCTCTGCTAAGATTTACTCTGTTTACCCAGACATACAATTCTGCTCATAGAAGTCCATTCTATCGTATAATATATCTAAATTTACCATGATTTTATTACAGAAAATAAAAATTGACCAATTTTTAGGTAACTGAATTACAAGAGCGTTCCTGTATTTATAAATAAGAACTTTCAGAAGACAGTTTCTCTTAACAGTTTTTATTCCACTGTTTCCTGTTAGCAGCTAATGGTAGTTAAAATTACAAGGAAGATTAATCATAGATAGAAAATGAGTTGTTCTTAATGAAGTTTAGGTTAATATTCTACTAACCAAGAGTATAAATAATTAATTTTCATATTCCCATTTTTTTTCAGCTGTTTGAAAACAAAAACCATGTTTTGTGAATCAAAAATTTGTAAGTCCAAGATCTGCTCTGGGAATATATACATCTAACTAAAATATTAACCAAATCAAACAATGTTGAGTAATAGAGAAAAAACTACTAATTTCAAAAAAAGATAATTGTAGATACTAGATACCACTAATGTTCTCTATAAATTATAATTATTATAACTAACCTTATTAAATACCAAAATATTTTTATATTGTCTTCCTTCCACCCACGTTCTATAAAAAATTAATATTTGATCATTAGTTTTCAAATTATTCTTTCCTAACAAAATTATGAGTAAAACTACAAAACATTTTTAGAATACATTTTTTTTTTTTATTTTTATATTAAACAGTGAAGGCAGTGTCAGGTAATTAGCCTTCAAATTAGTTTCCTTTGGCAGCAGCACATGTCTGCTTACATTTATTAAAATCTTGGAAACATTTCCAGAATTTATTATTAGAAATCTCCTTTGACATGTCAGTTCTTACATTATTGCATCCATGTATATTTTCAAGGTTCATTTCAAGCAAGGAAACAAGTAAAAATATTACATGATATCAAGTTGAGAGAATATAATGGGAAATCCATTTTTCCATAAAGGTACATCTTAACAAAAAAAAATAGTATGATGTATGTAATAAAACCCAGTTGTTTGTCATTTAATTTTAAGGATATGTACTTCTTGATTGCATCCCATTGACAATAAACAACATCAATGTGCATTTCCTTGTTCATTGCTTGTCCAGTGGAATAAATTAACAGCGAACAATACCCACCGAATCAAAAAAAATATTTCCAACATAACTATATCTTCATTCTTTTTCAAGTACAATTTCTGTGTCCAACGAGACTATCAATTTCCATTCTGATAACTAAATTTTTTTCTGCTGATTTTACAAAACGATTCTAATCTGTAATAAAAGTGGCCAAAAGATTCTTAGTTAATCACTGCAATAACATCTCCTGCCAGTAACTTCATTTTTCTATTTATATTTTTTGAACATTTTGATAAACTTAATGCATTTTCAGATTATTGTAGTGTTTATTGTATAATTTCCCATTAATATTTCAGCTTTTGACGTTTCCTCATAAGATGTCTTTTTGAGTTGGCTCAATATTATCATCATTATTGAGGTAGATGCTCATTGCCGACTTCACGATCATGACAGACCTTTTCAGAAATGATTGTTCCACTCATAAACTTGTGTTGTTTTTTTTATCTTCATTGCTGATGAACATTTCCATGTTGAAATAATAGGATTTACTATTTTTTGAGAGGAAATAAGAACACAACGTTTGCTAATTGTTACATCATGATCATATCAACGTAACCACTGTAAACAATAATGTCTTTGCCATGATTACTTGTATCAAGTTGATTGCAGTAAATAATTGAAGATACCTCATGTAATTATTATATCATTTTTATTCATTTTTTGTCACTTTGATTTCAAACATGTAGTTTTGATTATTATATATAGTACAATTTGTTTCTAATATATAGATCATATTAATTAATGTAATTAAATAAACATTTTTTTGTCAAATTTTCAAATTGGACATTTACTGTTAAAGTTTAAAAAAAATTTTACACTGCTTGTCATAAATTTTTTTCTCATTTCTAATGCTGATTTTTTTTTCTAACTGAGAACTATTAATTTTTTTATTACCATGAGATAGTTTGTTTTAAATTTAAAAAAATTAGACTGATTTTAGCTGAGCTTTATATAGGCATTAGAACGGATTAGGAAGGCCTAATTTTTATTTAGTAACCATATAAGCCTCATTCATATATGAGTGTTCTGTACATCTAATAAATAAGGAATAAGAGTCTCTGCATAGCCTGTTCACCAGATCCACTTCTATCAAGCTGTAAAATACCAAGGACATAATGACTCTAAAATTCATACTATCTATAGCTTAGATCCAGGTATATGTATTCTACCTGCAGATGAATGAAAGAACCAATTTACTTCAGTGCTTCTTGTAAGCGTTAAGCATCTAACTATTCATAGTCCCACAAAAATAAGGCTGTGGATGGAAGCAGCACGTTAGTAATCAACATTGTTGTAACTGGATGACGATCCATCATTTGAAAAATCAGTGATTTTTATGAGGACGGGTGAAGAAACACACTCACCAATCCCTGGAATTGTACAACCTAACTATAAACTGCTCACAAAAGAAGTTTAAATCTGTATATATTTCATTATTTTCAACACGATTTTTGTCATTTAGATAGTGATGTATGATAAGTTAAATAATGACCAGCCTCATATCTTCCTTTGGTATTGTCATTAACACTGCACAGTAATTTATCTGTCTTCTCATTTTTCATGATCAAGAGTCAACAAGTTAATAAAGCTAAATGTATAGTTTGATTTTATTATAATTACATAATACTGGTTCTAATGAAAATAACAATACACTTACTCTTCTCAATTTGTGCTTAATTTTCATCTGAGCTTTGTACTCTGAATAGTATTATTATGATATTCTCTTAATGTAGTTTGGAACAATCTCCTAGACCAACACTAACCAATGACCTCTCACAACCTAAATCTTTATAAAGCCGTTTACCTCTGACACAAATTCACAAAAATTTACTCTAATATATTTGTTACAATGTTGGAAACTGTATCAATAAATACTCAAACTTCTCCCCAAATTCATTCTTTCTCTAATCCCATATTTAAAAAAAAATTACATCTGCAAAACCCAATGAGTTTAATCCATATCATACTATAATTTGCTTCACTGTTGAATGTAATAATTGATTATAAAAAAATATGTAATTGTTTTAAGTTTCTTATTTTTTATGATTGTAAATTAAATATATTTCACTTATTACTTATAAATTCATTCAATTTTAAACTAAAATCTTCAAACATTTGACCTTACGTGTAAGATTTTGCAGAATAAAGATCATTATTTTAAATAGGTGGTTTCTTTTTATAAAATATAAGGTTATTAATCTTAGGCAGTTATGTAAGGTTGTGGAACAGCATCATCAGTATTACACATATAAAAATAAACATGTGATTCAAAGTAACCGTGTGCATTACAGTTCTATTTAGATTATACAATGCTATATTTAACTTTAGTTGCATTTCATAACGGAAATAACTAACATATAGAATTTGTTTTTTTTTTTTATTTTTATTTTTAGGGAGAAAAGCATTTTAAGATAAAAACCATTAAATTATTTTATGTTGACTTTTTTATAAACTATATAGTGTTTAGTATACATATGTTTTACTAGCTATAAACGAACTGTAAGTTTAGAATAATAATTAATTTAGTTTTTTTAAATTCATTTTCATTATTTTTATCAACAGATATTTATTTGATCATTTTTTAACTATGTTTTCGTATAATAACTTAATTGTTTTTTTTATGTACCCATCCTTTATTTTTTATTCTTTTTAATAAATATAATTATTAAAGCAATGCTCTAAGTAATATTAAGATTTATTAGTTGTATCATTAGAGCCATTAGTTGAGAAATAATCAACGCAATATTCTTCTGAAAACATAAATACAATACATTTTAAGTTAATATAACTGTTTTGGTATCAGAATACTTTAAGTATTGGGTTCAGTTAATATTATTACTAGCTTACTAATTTCCTTTTAGGAATGGTTAGTTTGAAACTGGAGAAAAAAAAATATATATATTAAACTGGAAATAAAGACTTAATAATAAAAATAATCATCTTTCTATTAATAATAAATCACTTATGGACTAAGTTTTTATTTAATACTGAATTCATTAAGCAATAAATAAATACAATACATTTTAAGTTAATATAACTGTTTTGGTATCAGAATACTTTAAGTATTGGGTTCAGTTAATATTATTACTAGCTTACTAATTTCCTTTTAGGAATGGTTAGTTTGAAACTGGAGAAAAAAATATATATATATTAAACTGGAAATAAAGACTTAATAATAAAAATAATCATCTTTCTATTAATAATAAATCACTTATGGACTAAGTTTTTATTTAAGACTGAATTCATTAAGCAATAAATAAAGAATTACTTCTTCTGGGTTGAAATTATTGCATTCTGATTTCTGTTTTGTCAAACGTTACAAAGTTTCTGATACGTTCTGTCATTGTTACAAAGTTTTATGTCCTATCACTGTTTTTGAGTCTAGTTTCTGTTTTGCATTGTTCCATATGTGTATTAATATTTGCATAGTAATGTTCCATATGCATTTAGCTATTCCCACAGAATGAGATTTTCCATTTCATTAGCTATTTTAAAATTCCTGAAACTAAGCAGGACTCGTCTAATAATTTCTTTGTGAATGGTAAGAGATTTCTAAGATAAGTTCTGTTAGTTTTTCACAGGTTAATTAAAGTTTTTTTCTTTTTTTTTACAATAAATTATATTAAATTACTGCAATAAATGTGATCTAAAATAGCTGTGGGAGATACAAAACATTAGCTACAAAATTTTCTTGATATTTGGAAACTAGCCCACCAACCAGGTCTAGTGGTTAACTCGTCGCAAATCAGCTTTTCAACAGCTGGTTTTCAGTTGAAAGTTCTGAGGTTCAAATCCTAGTAAACGTTAATTGCTTGTATATGGATTTGAATTCTAGACAGTGGATATCAGTGTACTTTGGTAGTTGGGGTTCAATTAACCACACTTCTCAGGAATGGTTGGCCTGAATCTTTACAAGACTATACCTCATTTTCTTGTCATGCATATCATACTAAAGCACTATTTATTTTTTACTTTAATTAGTTTAAAAAATAAACAGTGATATTGCCATATATTTATTTGATCCATTAATGATAACAATAGATAGCAACATTTAATTTTAATTATCAAAAATCAAGTGAAAAGTTTAAGAAATATTCTAAATAAAAAATTGATAAGGAGAGATGAAAAATATAAAAACAAAAAGTTTACTTATACAGCTGGCGGTGATTATTATAAACATATTTTTTATATATTCTCACTTAGCATATGACATATGTACACAACATTTTTTTTGTTGTAAAAAACACATATTGTTTGTTTACTTTTGAATTGAATGTTAAATTTACGTAGCATATCTTACATCATTTACAAACATAACATCTAATTTTTAAAATGTATAAGCATTTAAAATCCATAATGTTAGTTAATTTGAACTATTATAATATATTTCTGAAAATGTTAATCTTAAGATGGAACAAGTTTCAATAATACATGTAATAGTATTAATTAAACAATGAAAACATGAATTATTGTTTTAGGTATCTGATAAACAGCATCCCGAACTCCAGTCTATAAGGAAACATATTAAATCATGTTTTTCAGATATCAGTTGTTTTCTTATGCCTCATCCTGGTCTGAAAGTAGCTACAAATCCAAAATTTGATGGAAGATTATCAGGTATTATTTTAATCTTTTTAATTATTTTTTAAGGCTTCACAGAAAATTACTTTATAAACCAGTGGTGTTTTATTTATTTTTTCTTTGTTAAACTCCTCTTAGTATAATAAAGAACTTGTTTGTAATATGACTCATCTGTTAATCTTAAGAAGTATTAGTTAAGACAAAATTACATTATAACTAATTAGCATAAAACATATTTAATTTCCAGTTTTACTATATATTATATGATAATCTCCCCCTGGGCAGATCTTTTGCACCACAACCATCTCCATTCTGCTTTATTCCCAGCTAAACTTTTGAGTTCCTGATAGTTACCATTCTTTTAAGGTCATATATAATTTATACTCTTTTCCAGTATCTGATTTTTGCACCTGCTATCGTTATTTTAATCAATCCTTTTTTCTCATGACGCATTCCTGCCAGTTAGCTTTCCTAGTGTTTGTGTGATGTGTGTATATATATATATATATATATATATTCTCCTGTGTATATTTTTAATACTGTACCATCTTCAAATTAATAAAATAATCTGACCAAATTCCAAAATGAAAATAGAGATTTTAAACATTAATAAAAATTGTATGTATTTAAAATATCCTGTCCTCAATTCAGTCTGGGTAATGTGAGTACATTGAAAAAATAAATTTAATCTTCCACATCAGGAAATTTAGATTTTTCACATTTACTTAAAACAGTAAATTAAAGTATTAAATTATTAACCATAGAATAAAAGTGATAATGAATTGTTATAGCCATAATAGCATAATGAACATAATTCCAATGACATAATTGGCCTATTACTATTTTTTCTTCAAATTGATTTTATTACCATAATGTTTTATTTTCAATACAAACATAAAAAACTATCAAACAAGTTTCTGTATTTTACACCTTACTCTTATTATGATACCATTTTCAGATAACTGAAGTTTTCATCTGGACCACATTTATTCCCATTTATTCTGGATAAGGATGTTTATATTGAATGAATATGTTTTCTTCTTATATTCATTATTTTTTAGTAAGTTATTTTTTTAAGTATCTGCTGGTTTAAGAAAAACATTTTTTTATCCAATTTATCTAATTTTCTTATTTATATTGATACTTTAAACATTAATTTGTAAAAATGCAAAATTAAATTTATAGCCTAGTCAAGTTTTCTATTATGAATTAATTTTAGAGTAGTAAGCAAAAAAAAAAAAAACAGAAGAATAAAATAATTTCTGCCTGATCTGATTAATGATTTTTCATTGTAGAATTTGTAATCATGTTTTAATAAACTGTTTGAAAATTCCAAAAATGCTCAGATAAGTTTAATTTTTATGATGAGACATTAAAAAATGACATTTTTTAATTTATGATTAAATCTTTTTTCATTTCTTGATTCTTGTATAAGAAAAATATTAATTTAAAAAAAACTGAAAATATGAATGTTGTATAGATCTAGAATTAAGTTTTAGTAAAAAATATTGCTGCAACTTTAATACATGAATTTAATTTATAATTTGTTTCATTTTTATTTTTTCTAAAACAGAGATAGAACCAGAGTTTAAGACTGCTTTGGAACGGTTAGTGCCAATGCTTCTAGCTCCTGAAAATTTAATATTAAAAGAAATTAGCGGTCAAAAAGTTAAAGCTAAAGAATTGTTGCAGTATTTCAAATCATATATCAATATGTACAGCGGAGATGAATTACCGGAACCAAAATCTATGCTTGTTGTAAGTTTTTACACTCATTAAGTTTTTCTTCTTTTTTTTCCACCAATAGACATTACTATTCTCAATTAGTTTGTCATGTATTTTACTTATTATTGATGTTTTAAATTTGAGCTTCTGGTTAAATTTTACAAACTTCACCAAAAGTTAGTCAAGTCAAATTTTGCTTAATAACATCAATTTTAAACATAAAACCTAAAATTTTTGTCATCTTATTTATAATAATTTCCTCGTGTATGAATTGTTAATAAAATTATATTCAATATTTTTTTTTAGAATGGAAATAAAAGTAACTCAAAAATATAAGAAAGTAGTTTGAAAAGATTACTAATAAGATTTTTTTTAATTCTTTTATTTATAATTAATTTTTTTCAATACCTATTAATTAATAATTTTGTACAAAATTGAGAATACTTTTAAAAAAAGGAAAACTTATCAACAAATAAAGTAATTCTTTTGAACTTTTTTTAGAATGTAGGTCTCACAAAAATTAATTTTTAAAAAATAATGTTCATCACAATTTTCAGTGTTAAAAAAAGCTGAACAATAATGGAAACATTGCCCAATTGTAACTTTAGTTTATTCTGTCATTTTATGGATAAAAAATATCTGTAATGTGACTATATGACTACATTTATTTAAATATGAATGTGACATAAAAAATCGAGTTTGTATAATACATCACATTAATAAATACTAAATATTGTAATAATTCTTGCATTAATATAGTTCATACAATAATAATATAATATCTTGTTTTAAAAGTAACTGAAAATAATATTAAATTTTTAATAAAAAAGAAATTAACGATTACATTCTTTTGTATGTAATACATAATAAAAATAGCCAAACGATTTCTATAAAAAAAATTATTGAATGTTTACAGCATTATGCAATTCCTTACTGTTTTCAGAACTTTCTATGAATTTCTTTTATGGGGTCTATTTGTCTCAAATCTTTGATCTTTTAATGCAGTTTTAAATCTGGAAATAAGTAAAAGGCAGCCAGATATAGTTTAAATAAGGGATGACACTGAAAGAATTTTTTGAACAGAACTTGTAAATTAGCAGTATCACATTGGCTGGTGGCATGGTCATGCTAAAGGAACCACAAGACGTCACACTGAAGTTCAGGTCTCTTCTTTTTTATTTTTTCACAGTGATGTCTAATGTCTTCCAGATAGCGATAGGGGTTGTCTTCTTCTCTCCTCCAGGTAAAAACTCAGTGATAGTGACTTTAATGTCAAAAAAGACTGTTCACCTTAGTGTTTAAATGATAATGTGTGCCTTTTTCAATCTTTGATAATTTTCTGATCGACTAAAATGACAAACTGTTTCTACATCATACCAATATAATATCTACCTTTCATCACTGATTATTATTATTGACAAGATTTCATCATCATTTACATGATTCAAACATTCCTGACAGATTGGTATGTAATAATCTTTCTGCTCTTATGTCAGGATTTCAGAACAAACTTGATGGCAACGTGATGCATTTCTAATTTTTCGGTTAGAATTACATGACAAACCTATTGACTCTAATGTTATGTTGTGAACTTCGATTTTACCTTACCAAATTATTCACTTCGGTGATGATGTGGGATATGCCTATTGATGTTAGTGTCCTTTCTAGATGAGCATCAGCTTCAATAGATCTCCACCATTTTTAAAACACTTGAACAACTCATAGCGTTGTGTGGTTCAGAAACCTCAACATAAGCCTCTTGAATCATTTTATGTGTTTCAGTAAAACTTCTGCAAATCTTAACACAAGATTTCACTGCTACTATTATTTCGTGTAAATCACTCATTGTAAAAATCACCAACAGCACCAAATAACGTTTACTTTGAATGATTAGTATACAAAAACTAACCTTCACAGTCATGTATGGATGATTGAGGATTGTTCATTTCATTAGTTCCTATATTACAGAATGATGCCAATTGCACATCTCAAAATATCTGTATCAGAGAGAAAAGGTTGACTATTTTTTTAACTGACCGTGTGTGTGTGTGTGTACATTTGCACAACTTGACATTAATAATCAATCTTGTGGCTTGATTGAATTTTTATTTTAGAAATCAGTTCCTGTACAATTACATATCACCAATTTCAGTTTTTGAAAAACCTCATGATTATAAACACAGCTGGTTTGATCATTAATTTTGCCAAATAATTATGGGAGAGGGGTAGTTCTTCCCCCCCCCCCCCCCCCGAACAACTTGTGGTCCAGTTTTTGCATTTCCCAAGTAGAACTGTTTATAACAAATAAATGTTCTCCAAGTATGGCCTTCTGTAGAGCATAATTTCAGAAGTACAGTTTTTGGTATTTTTTCCACATGATTTATCTTTGTTTTAACATGCTGATATATACAAAACAATTACATATGTTCTTTTACTTTAAACTTTATTTATTTTTATTTATATTATTTTATTTTCAAAAGGCTACAGCAGAGGCAAATAATTTATCAGCAGTAGCTGCTGCAAAAGAAACATATCATCAACTTATGGAAAGTGTATGCGGTGGAACTAAACCATATCTCAGTTCAGCTCATCTTGAAACTGAACACTTTCGTATTAAAGATAAGGCTATGGACCAATTTGCAAAAAAAAGGAAAATGGGCGGTGAAGAATTCTCAGAAACGTATAGAGTAAAACTTGAAGCTGTAAGTTGAAAACAGTTTGTATTATTTTTATTTATTGTGATAAGTTTAATCTTCTTGACTACTTAATTTTTTTTTTTAAATTGATTTATGTATTTTTCTTTAATTTTAATTATTATAATTATTTACTTTCTCTTTTTTTTAGTTTATTAAACATTTTAAACAAATCAAGTATTTATAGGAATCTGTATCTTGATTACTATTTGCTTTGGATTTTTCTTCAGTTTAATTTTACTTTATTTTCTTTTCACAAACACAGTACTTCACATTAAGTAATAATAAATAATTAATTAATTTATAAAATAATAATAATTAATAATAAATTATTATTTAATTAATTAATTTATTTAATAATAAATAATTAAGAAAATTATACTTTTTAAATATTCACTGGACATAAAATGTTTCTGAGTATTGCTTTTTGTTAGTTTCAGTAGTTTTGTTATTGAAGAGATTACCAAATAAGTACTCCAATCAATATTGTTGTAGTCGTTAAGGCAACAAAATAAGCCCTAATCAGGATTAGTTCCAAATCCACATAACCTGAAGAAGGGAATTGGATGAATGGTGAGAAAGGACCGACCTTGCAAGGAGAAGCCACTAACAAGATAAGCAACACCTCCCATAGGTTAGATATGAGGCTATGCCCAGATAGTGGGCATCTAGTAAATGAATTTGGAATATTGGGATCCTTAATACAGTGACCCTGGTTGCATTATTCAGATTGAATACAAATTTTTGTTGTTTATTCATATACTTTGAAAATTATCATTCCAAGAGAAGCTTAAAAAAGATGATTTCACTAAAAATTCCTGTAAGTGCTCTGTGTATATATATATATATATATATATATATATATATATATATATATATATTAGCCTCATCATTAATGAAGATTTTGCTTGTGAAAATATCACAAAATTTTCAATAATAATATTTTTCATAGCTGAATTACTCTATATTGCTCCAAAAAATAATTGATGAAAATAGTTTTGCAAATTTTGTTGAAGTTTACCAAGAAAGGAAGAACATGTCCATATTCAAAATTCTAAAAATAATTTATGTTTTCATTATGTCGTATGATTGATTTGGTTGTTACATTTCCTTATTTCCTTCTACTCTGCCAGTGTCTTAGCTTCAACTTACCTCGAACAACCAAATCCTGTTACCTATTTCATAGGTGCTAATCTTTGTACTTTTACTATTTTTACCCTCCACATTTCCTTCTAGAACCAAATTTATTCACCCTGGATTCCTTAATATATGATGTAGTAATTTTGATCCTCTTTTTTAAGGTTTTGACATAAGTTTCTCTCTTCTCCAATTCTTTATTAAAAATCTTCTAATTTCTTAATTCATAAGTTTAAATTTCTATGTGCTTTAATTGTTGCATTAAAATTGCTAAAGTATTCCCTAAAGAAGTAAATTATAAAAAGTTGTCCTAAACAATTTCTTTAAGTTAATTCAGGGTTTCTTCTATTTCTGTCAGTTTTACTATAAAACTCATTGTAAGTTTACCAAAGGAAAAGGCAGACAGAATCCTATTTGAAGTATTTAAACATGTTTCCTCCAAAATTTAATTACTTTACCTTTATTCATGGAGACGTGCATGTAATTCATAAAATTCCTATTTTGTGCAACCCTTTTCAAACTAAAAAACCTTTTCTTACAAAAGTTGTCACAATACATCCTGAGCAAATAAATATAAGAAATACATTTTTTATCGACAGCAACATGGAACCTGTAAATATCTAGATTAAAAATTTTCTATCAGGGTTAAGATATTTTCATGTGCAAGTTTTGTTAAGAACAGTTCAACTGTTACGTCACATGTAGACTGGTACAACCTTGTATGAAGAAAGTAGGCTGATTTGCTTTTGTTTTGTATAAAACAAAAATTTTCATGTCTAAAGCTTATTTTGAATATTGTGAAGGCAGTTTTACAAATATAGAAACAAAAGTGATAATATAGAAATTGTTATAACTGCTTATATATTTTTTTATATATGTAAAACATTTTTGAAATTCTTGGATCTTATACTGTGTCATATTTATCTACAATCTACTTTATATGATGAGCATGCATGCATCTCCTAAGCTTTTATTTTGTAAGAATAAATTGAATATAATACTATTGTTGTTATTATCATCAGCACTGTAGTATATAGCTTTTTTCTCATAATCTTTTTTTTTTTGTTTTTTTAGCAAAAAAAGTTGTTTATTTTTTATCATTGTAAAATTGAAATCTTTTTGTAATTTTTGAGCATGGTAATCTCAAAAAGCTGTGTTGATTTGTATATCAAAATTTTAATTGATTTAAGAATTAATTTATATTTATCAGTCCATTCAGTGGTGAGTAAAAGAATGTTTTGGGGGATGTGGTAGAATTAAAAATAGTGATGTTACAAGATTCAGATCCAACTAAAAGTAAACATTCTATTAATTGGATCCAAACACCTGTGTTAGCTACATACTTAAGTCATTGTGAATTGGTAGATGATGCTGTCTCAGTAAATTAATCTGTTTCTGGACCTTATATATACTTAATATTTATCTCTGTACTCAAGATTAAAATACTTATAAAAGGGAAAAAAGACATATATCATGATTGTTTATCAGAATAGAACATGTTTATTAGAGTTATAATTTATTACTTCATAATTATTAGTTGTCAGTTTTTCATGTTGAGCTTCCTTTTTTATCATGCCTAGGTCCAGATAGTAGTATTATTCCCTAGTCTAAAGTTAGTGTAAAATAGATCCTTCTTACAAATTAAGGACACCTATTGAAGGAATGAATGTAACACTTTACACACTAATAAAATAAAGATTAACATTCCAATAATCAGATTTTTAGTTTTGAAACATTTGTGGAGCACAAAATGACTTAACACCTTCCTTCTATTTTAAATCTATTATAACTTGTTTGCTAACAAAACTCTTACCTGTGCACAAATGTGTTTTGAGGTGGTTTTAATGTGCTAAAAGAGAGTTGTTAAAAAGCATTTTTTTCAATTAACTACATTACTGTAGTTATGATCAGCTCTTATCAAAACAATTATTTAAATGTTATGTAATAATGTGAGCTTGTCCTGTCACTTTCATTTGTCCAATCCTCAAGTACTACATTATTTTGAAATTATTCATTACATGAAGTATATTGTATAATGTTTTATATAGAACTTCATAAATATAAATATTCTTTACATCACAAATTGTAAAATTTATTTCTGAAAAATAAGAAAATTTTCTAAAAAAAATGTTAACTAATTTCAACCCATCTGGTTTTCTAGTGATAAGAATCATTGTTGAATTCAACTGTTGATTTTTGAAATCAAAGGTTCTGAGGTTCAATTCCAAGTATAGGTATAAGATACTTTTACACGGACTTGAATACTAGGCAGTAGATATCGATGTACTTTGGTGATTGGGATTTAATTAATCATACATCTCAGGAATGGTCAATCTGAATCTGGACAAGACTATACATGTCATACAAACCATCCTCATCTTATTGGGTTTGCTTATTGTTCACCAAGTTGAAATGATTGCAGAGTACACATTAGGAATAGAAAATTTAACATTTATTTTGTGATTTTGTATTACCAGCTTAAAGATTTGTTTTTTTTTCTAAATCTTTTCTATTCTCTCAATTTAAGAAATAAATTATGCTTTAAAGGAAATATTTAACAATCTTAGTTAAATTTGAATTTTTAGAATAAATTCTGATTTCTTATAAAGATTACCTAAATATGTAGAAAAAATATTTCATCCGCTTAAGAAATACAGATAATAGATTAAAAGTATTTCTTTAGTATCTCCCAGTAAATGCTATTTTTATACAATATCAATCTTTGTTTAAGACATATTGAAAAATCTTTTTTAACCACTTATTTACACTAAATTGCAATTCAACCATGTAGCAGTGTTAACCATCATTTCTTATTCCAGTTCTTAACCTTCATCTAGATCAGTGATTCTTAACCGGGGGTGCGGGAGAAGCCTCTAGCAATATACATATATTATTTTTGCGATATTTGAAAAGTATGTATTTGAATTTTCGATGACATCAACCAATTGTTTTTTGTTTAAAAACGGTTAGATTTGGCTGCGTCCGCTCCCACTCCCTTACTCTCTACCTGAGTCTATTATTGTTTCTGCGTCATCGGCAGTTTGTTGAAAACCCTCTTGAGACGGACATGTTTACACATTTAAACATCTGATTATTTACATTACTTACCTATTTAATACATTCATATTGATCAGTGATTCAAGCCCAAATAGGATACATCGATAATACAAATGTAAGAATTTTTCTCACTAATTTAAAATAATACACCCGAGCCTCGTATAACACAGTTATATGGTTCCACTAAAATGTCGTGTAATACAAATCCGTGTTGTACAAAGTTTGAAGTTCATACAAAATTAGGGTTTGCGTTCCAAAAAAAAATATCGAAGAATTTTACAACTGAAATATTTCAAAATAAACGAAATTAGTCGAGCCAAATTAAACATTAACATAGAAATAATTCCAATGGAGCTGAATTTTGGCACATCAGTTAAGTTTGTCATTGTGAATAAATCTCTAATAAATAAAACACCAAAAATTTACATCGATGCGATATATAGGGAAAAAAATATTTACAATAAAAGGATAAAAACACTGATTTTTCAAAATGTATTTTTCAATGGGGTGCGGAAACCTTTTTTCAGATTCAAAGCGTTGCGGCTCACTTAAAAGGTTAAATACTTGGTCAGCAAGTATAGTAGAATTAACAAACTTCTGAATCATTTACTGTTTGATGTATGTAATTTCCTCTTACATTTTGATTAGTTTTTCTAATCACTTTTACATTGCCCCCAACTTACATTATTTTTGTCAACAGTATAGATGCTGATCTATTTTCAACAGGTACCAAAAAGCATTCCCTTGTTTTTCTACATATTCTACCAAAAACCCACTGGTTTGGTAATAAATGACCCCTGTTGTACTTCCATCTCAAAAATAAAGCAAGATTCATCGACTTTGATATTTATATTGGGTCCAGAAATAACACACATATTTGTTTGTTTTGGCTTATCCACATAACTCGTGTAAACATAAATTCTAATCGACCAAATTGTGGTTGATATTGAATTGATCCTTGCAGAATTTCATGGAAGTGTATTCTATGCACTACGGATAAATAAATAAAATTATTATACAATAATTTATTTTAGAACCATCTCAGAATGTTTCCCAGAACATCAGTTTGATTTGAAGCACACCCAATTGTCTTGTGAAGTTATGTGGTGTTTAATTTCATGGTTGGTACATTTCTGCAGATTATGTAAAATATCTTTCTTTTGAAAAAAAGACTAAAGCACAGTCATTCTTGTATACATTTTGGCTGCCAATTGTAGGAAATGTGTTGTTAATAACTATGAACACAGCACACAAAAAGATATAGAAACTACCAAAACATGTTATGAAAACTGATTATGATGATTCATATCACAAAGGAAATAAAATTTCAGTTACATTAACAATGCAACTTTTAGATTAGATAAGACAGAAGGAACTATATTAATAATATAATTTAGTTTACTGAATATGAAACAGAAAGCTAAACCAAAAAGTTACAGTATACAAAAATTTTGAAGGAAGAAAACAAAAAAGACCATTTCTTTATAAAATGTCTGTAGCAATTCCTAAAAATTAACATTTACATAATTATTTTTAGATATGTATTATTTTTGGTTTATTTCAAAATTTTACTTAAAAAATAAAATGACTGAAACATTTACTGAATTTTTTGTTCAACTTTTAATAAAATTCTGTAGAAAATTGTTTCTAGTTAATATCACGATAAAATGATCTCACTTATAACCACTTTCAACTGTCACCTGCTATATTATTTAAATTCTCTTGCTTGTGTGTTGACCTGTTTGCATCAAACAAGAGACTGGTTAATTAATTAGAAATTAGTCAACAGCAACACGACGGTATTACAATTTCACAACACCCCTGGTATTGGGTTGTTTTGAAACCATTGAGTACCATTCAATTACTGCAATTTCATTCACAATAAAATTTTGATTTATACCCTTTGCAGTGCATTACAAATATAAGAAATTGGCAGCATATAATCAAATTTATCTGTGTGTTTAAAATCTATTTATGCTAGTTACATAATATCAGTATCTCACAACTTGAGGGATTACTGTGTTAATTCATATTTAAAGAGTTCTTGAAATAAGATTTTAAAAATAAATAATCAATGTTACTATGCATTATCTGAAAAACAAATTTAATTTCAGTGTCAAATTTAATTTTCAGATAAATTGCATGTAGTACATCAGCATGTTCAAATTGCTTAGGCTATTAATTTATTTATATATTTATTCATAGCAAGGCTGTGGGCATATACATTTGAATAAAATACTGTGCTTAATATAAGTTTACCAGCAGATTTCGGGATTTTTTTTAATTTTATACGGGTACATCAGGAAAGTGATTTTTTTTTCTGTTGGGTTTTTTATTCTTGTGCAGTTGGAATGGCTCCAGTCTTCTAGCAACTTTTAAGCTTGCACTTTTTAGGTAAGCACCAGTAAATTATACACTTTATATAATGTTTTATATTTTACTTAGCTTATTTTATTTTGTATTATTTATATATTTATAATATTACTATCATTATTCTGTAAATAAGTAACTGCATTGCAAGCTTCTCTAATGTTTTGTATTTATGCATAGGTAATAAATAATATTGTACCAAATGATTTTTATTATATTAATTTATTTTGTAATTTAAATGGAATTACACCAATTAATTAGGTAACATAATCGTGGGTTTCTGGGCATCACAGTAAAATACAACCTGATAACACAGTACTTAAAACATCTCTTAGAGAAGCATCCTGAAAAACAAATGTGAAGTCCCCATAAATGCTAAAAATCAACCCAGTGATTAATTATTAAATTGATTCTCCTCAAAGTATTTACCAAAACTAAATGTACAGGGTGCAGTTTTTTTTCATATTGGTATTATTATTTGTCATTTGTGGCTAATAATCATAGCAGCATGCCAGTTTTTTTTTAAATCCATGCCGGGTTACTTTAATTTTTTTTAATTAAATTTATTTATTGATATTTTAATTTGTAATATTTTACTTTCAATATAAAATGAATGTGCATGTTTACTTTGGATGTAATTAATGAATGAAAAGTATTGGAATTATTTTTAAATTTAATCAAAAACTGCTGTAATGCTTTGTAATTAGTAATTTCTGAGTTAACTCGTATTGTTGCAGTTTAAATTTTCTCCCACGTTTTAGTTGCAGCACATAGAGAAGTCTTATCCTGCACTTAGATATTTGTTCACAAAAAAATCAACTTTGAAGTAACACAGTGGTGTATTTTTGTCTGCTATTCCATTAGTATTGCTGTGTAGTGAGATTCTTTAGAAATATTCCACGCATTGTACCATTTTAAATTGTTTTATATCCAGTCTGCAAGCATATAAGTGAGGTTGGGACAATTTTCTGATAAAAAAAATTAATTTGTGAGAGAGAATGATTAAGAAGAGATCAGAAGCTTGCGAAAGCAAAACACAAATGATACACCATAACTTTGCTTCCATCTATTCATTTTTCCTTATTCAAGATTTTTTGACAAAGCAGAACAGAATTGTTGTATTTCAGTTCCCTTATTTAACAGATGTTACACCAGTAACTTGTTTCTTTTTCTGAAGAAGAATATAAGGATGCCATATTTCTAGATGATAGAGAAAAATTAAAGAAGATTTGTTAATGTAGCCTGCAAGCTACTCCACAGAATCTATTCTAACAATGGGAAAATTACTGGAATGGTTGTATCAACAGTGAGGGTCACTACTTCAGATGTGATAAATCTGATAAGTTTCTAACAGGCAAATAAAATAATTTTGAAAAATTTAGTTTCTTTTTTGAAAGATTTCATTATTTAAGAATATTTAGTTTATCAGTTTCTTTAATATTTTATCAGTTTCTGTTTTGTAGTTTATATTTATGTTTTTTAGTGATATTTTTAAAGTTTCCTTTGATTTCATATTCTTTTTCTTGATATTGAATAACAGTAACAGACATCCATAAAGCATTTTTTATAAATGGTTATATACCATTCAAACAGTCCTCTTGTCAGCTTCTCAAATTTTTCAGTAAAATACAGAAAATTGGCTATATTAACAAAATTAAATAATCTACCACCTAAACAAAATTGGTATTTTAATAATATTTTGATTATATTATTTTATTTCAAATAATATAATCTCATTTTATTTGTTCTCCATTGCCTATGAGATTTCATTTTCAATATTGTGGCAATTAACAGGAAAATATGATATAACTTGAACTCTGTTAAACATGTCACACAGGGATTTAATGCATTTGCAACTCCTATGAAGTTTTCAACAAAATTTTCACCAAATCTTTTATTCACTAACTGCCAAAAATTCCTCCCCTTATTTATACGTATACTTTTTTATGAAAATGTTCACCCTTTAAATTATATTCCTTTTTTGAGTTTATAAACTTTTTTATTATTCTATAAATCTAATTTTATGTTATTTATATATTAAATGTACATTCTATGTTTATATAAAAAATATAATTGATTCTATGGTGAAGTGATAGCATCTCAACTTTAATCTGGAAAAGACTCATCCTTGGCCTTGTCTTTCACTTCAAAATTGCATTTCACCTCTGCATGCACAAGCTTTGAAGTAAATTTTTTTTCTTTAATAAAAGATTATTTTATATAGATGCCACTTATAATAGATTGTTATTATCAAACAAATTTTACTTCCTTTCTTCATTTTTTTGAAAGATAAAGAAAGTATTGAACATGTCAAAAACTATTTTAAAGATGATAGTATCTTCTAACATATTAACATCGATTAATGTAGAAATACAATGTTAGGATTAATTAAAAAAAGACCGGTTAAATAATTTGTATTTAGCCATCCCAACTTTTATTCATATGAATAAACAACTTTGTTACATATTAAAGTTGTAATTCTATTAATATTATGAAAAGAAGATAATTTCACTGTAAAATTTTACTGTAATTAGATATGTAATTATCGCTTGCATGCATTGTAACATATTTTCATATTAATCTGTTAAGAATTTACCTCAGTTACACATTTACTTACAAAATATATATACCGCTTAGTCGATATATGTATAAATGCACATCATGTATATAAGCACATAAATATTAGCAGAGTAATAATAGTTTTGTATATATTTTTCATTTATACTCTGTATACAAATTTATCAGTTGTTATTTTTCTTTTATTTTAGGACTTGGACCAACAATTTGAACACTTCAGATTGAAAAACAAAGCAAAATTTCATTTTAGTACGATGGATATAATAGTAATTTGTTTCTTAACTATTCTGGCAGCTGTTTTATATTCTATGTTTGATCGATATCCGCAGCATCATACATTTCATGGCTCTTCCTGGAATTATCACTGACATTTATTCATTTGCACTTTAAGAAGTTGAAAGTAGATTTAATCATTTTAAACAGTTCTGTTTGGTACTTGTAAGAAAAACTCTTCAGGTTATTGGGTTTTTATTTCACTGAAAAGAAAATCTTTCTAAGCTTGCTACTGCCACTTACTAATTAACATATGAGTTTGTTGAGGAGGGAATATATTTATGATCTGATAAATATTTTTTAACTCTTGCTGATAAGTATCAGAGGAATTTGCATTGTAAACTGTCAAATTTTCAAGACTTTCAAAAACCTTTTTTGGCAGTGGTACTTTACTATTGAACTAAAATAAAGTTACCGCTCCTTTCAAAGTTTTAACCGTTTAAAATAATTAAACATTTATTTTCTGTTTTTTTAAAATTTAAAACATACTTTCTCAAATGAAAATTAGAAATAAAGTAATACGAATACATTTGTTAGAATTAAAATATATTTTATACATTATGAGCAGTTTTGTAGTTCAAGCTATAGTAATGTAAACACTTTATTAGTTAATGAATATAACTACTGTACTGTAAATTTATAACTACAGGTAGTATTTTAAAAATAGGTAAGATTATATCAATTGTATGTTGATGCAATAACAGTTTTCTCCAGTATCATATACCATAAAGTGCAGTGATAAGATTGATTTTAATTATCACATATCAACATATGAGCAGAATGATAATAATGATAACCTGAGGCCAATAATAAACAAAACCATGATTAAAATTCTTTTAACAGGTGTCTCAATATTCCTAAAAGAAACATCCATCAGCTCATTTTTTAGCTCATTCTTCATACCTGGATACCTTAACCCAAAAACAGATTATTATCAACGGATAAATTTTAAATCATTGAACAATTTAAAATTAAATTTTCCTCCAACCATGTGTATTCCTAAATTACACGTAAAATGTACTAATATGGCTCTTAACTTTACCACAGCCATATGATTTCAATTTAGGTACAGTAAAGAAAATAAAAGGGGATGTAAAAAATGTTTTCATAAGGTCCCAGTGCAGATAAGACTTGTTGAAATTCTTGCTAGCTGCTAGTATTTCATGTCAAAAAAATTTTTAATTATTTGCTTATAAAATTTACCCTCTATGTTTTTGGATGGACTATGAATTTTCAACTGTTGGTTAGAAAATATTATTATATTTTAAACTAAACACTAAAATATTTGTTTTATTATTTGAAATATGTAATTAGTGGTGAAATATGTAATAAACGGTAAAAATTAGAAATGTTTATGCAATTCAAACATTATTGTAGAATAATTTCTTTTTAGAACAAATCTAGAAAAGAATGTTTTTAGGATTTTTAAATTGATTTATAATACCATATTAAATGAACATAAATTATAATTTTTATAAATATTAACATTAATTTCATATTTTTTCAAATCATAGGACATTTCAATGACTTTTAATCTAACACATTTTTTAGATTTTACACATTTAACGATAAGATCTTTTAAGAATAATGTATACATATATATTGTTAGAATGTGATCAGTACACACACACACATACATATATATATATATATATATATATATATATATATATATATATATGTATGTTTGTATATATTCATAAATCTTTATTAATATATAGCATTAATTTTGGTATATGTATATATTGTCATTTGAAAGAATATTATTTATTAAGAGTGGATGGTTTAAATGTAATTTAAATAGACAAAATTTATATTATACGTTATGTGATAAAATAGAATGTTTTACATAGGATTGATTTTCACCAAAATCAGTTTTAGTTTTTTAATTATTTTTTATTCCCTTTATCCTAATTTTGTTGTTAACCATAGTCTTAAATTAAATTGTAAAGGATATATCAAGTTTAAGTCCTGCTTTAATGCAGTCTAATAATCCCTGGTTTTGATTTACATATGGCAGGTAGTCCAGATATCAACAGGCCTCTAGCATTAGATTGCTAGTAACAGAATTAATTTTGGGCCGCATATTTAACCTTCCTATTATCTCTTCTTTCAGAATATGATTAAGAAAACAATCGGTAATTAATTGGCAGTTTTGTTCATGAATCCTTTTATAGGATATGATTGATGTGACTTTCTAATGACAATTGCTTTTAGTTAGTGCCTTCTGTCAATATTTGCTCATAACAGCGTAGAGAGCCTCTCTACACATTTTTAATCTGAAAATTAAAAACTAATGTTAGAATTGGGGAAGAAAATTTAAAAGAAGTCTCACCAGCCTTGTATAACTGACTTGTTTGAAGTTCACTAGAATCAGTGATCTCATTTTTCTCAAAATGAATCTCTACACATATAAAATCAGTCAAGTTTTAAAATGTTCAAGTACTAATTTTTGAACATTTCTTCAGTTACTTTGTTTCCTGAAGCTCCACAGCAAACCCAGCTTTAAAATTAATAGTAATATGTTTGGTACTCTATACATTTTTCAGTTCAGTTTTCTCTACAACAATGGTTCCCAACCTGTGTACAATTTAATCCAACACAAAATGGGGGGTAACACAAATATATATGTATATATGTACAACACAAATAATAGTAGTGCTCACAGAGCCCCGACAATCCCACGTACTTCTCAGAGCCTCCATGACTGCTCCATAAAAATAAAATAAATAAAAATTAAAGGCTAAGAAACAAAAAATAAAAATA
This sequence comes from Lycorma delicatula, assembly GCF_047948215.1. Taxonomy (NCBI): domain Eukaryota; kingdom Metazoa; phylum Arthropoda; class Insecta; order Hemiptera; family Fulgoridae; genus Lycorma; species Lycorma delicatula. Next base: position 68,522,489 of record NC_134459.1, on the reverse strand, counting down.
AAATAAACTTAAAATCTGTTGCAACCCAAATGGTTTAGCTTATTGAATTTAGAAAAACTTTTATTTACAGTCATGACAATTCATGTGTTTGGTGTGATAGTTGAAAATAAATTGAGATATGGTACATTTCAAAGTTTTTGAAAAGTAATTTTATTGCATAGACATTGGGTAGTTATTTAAACACTATCCCCTTTTCCTCATCCCTATAACACTTCTCCTAAACACCATTAACTTGTAAGACAGGGTAAACCTAAAAGACTCCACCATAAAAATTGATCCTAACAAGGGCTCTGTAAGTCAAAAAGATTGTAAGCTGCTCCTGTGCACAAGCACTTAGTATTCATTGCTGCAAACATTTCATAACAGCTTCCACTCTGGCAATTCAGTTTTTAAAGTTAAAAATCTGAATTTTTATTTTATTTTTATTTCTTCTAATATCAATCATGCTTCATTTTACCATGTATTCGACTTAATATTATTCATTGAAGCACAGGATTGTAGTTTATCATTTGTTTTTATTTGTCATTGGAAATTACGAATTAAAACCTACACATTAACGCAGTACACTAACATATAAAAAATTACATATAAAAACATGTTAAAGCATCACCTCGTGTGACTGAAAGTTACTAAATTTAGAAGTTCTATTCTCTCTGAACAGTATAACAGTTTTCATTAGAATCATTATTTCCCTTTTATTTTAAATTAATTATTGTTGGCTTACGTGCTAGTCTGCTGATCTCAATAAAATTTTGCAAATTGAGGTTTGTTATGAAGAATGTCGGTTGTAGGAATGATAATCAAGAGTTTACTATAAAATTTTTCTGCATTAAAAAACTACTGGAAACTTATTTGATTCGGACTTCTATTAGTTTATACTTGATCTGAGCCTTGTAAGTTTTAAATAATTAATATGTTTCACTTTTGTACACTCTTGATTGGATGTTTTTATAAAAAAATTTGGCATGCATGTCTTAATGATATAAAATTACTATTCATCTAGCAGGTTCTATGATTGAATCTTGTCCAGATTTGACATTTTTCGTGTTATAAAATTCATCTCATAAAAAAAATAGCATTTGTAATTGAGCATCAGCCTACCGTTTCTTTTCTGAATAAATAAATCTTTAAGTAATACAAAATATTTTAAAAAATTGGGCAAAAATAAATTTTCAGCTAATTTATTTGATAAGGATTTAATGAAAGACTGATATTATATCAATAACAACCACATATTATATTAAATTATAACTAAAATGTGGTTTGATGTAGTATCAAGTAGAAATGGTACAGTTATGACATATATTAGAATTCTCTAATGGTTTTATAGCTTTTTTTCTTATTAATTAGATTCCTGTATTATGTGATAATATTTACAGTATTATTAGTTATTTTTTTGTGTATATGTTAATTTAATAGTTTTTTGTACGAAATGTTACTTAAAGAAAAGTTATAATCTATTTAATAAATGTGATATAAAATTCTATTTAAGCATGCAATATTACGTGATAATTCAATTGTTAATTGTTTGTTATAATGCATTTATATATGTTAATCTTTAGCTTTTGCGTTTAATTTAGGTGGAGGTTGAATAATTAAACAGAATAAAAAATTAAGCTTTTTTATAAAATTAATCTAAAAACAAAGATTTTAAATTAACTAATTGTATTTTTTTTTTTTAAATTGCTTTAAGGGTAACATAAATTGCTACATTTTATGGTAGAATTGTAATGTTACTATTGTTATAACTGTTGTGTAAAAGAGCTGTTACAGGTTTTTTTTATTATGTTTCAATAAAAGCAACCACTTATGCAAAAAAATTTACTAAATATTATAAAAAAATCTGTAATTCAACTAATTTTATTATTTTCAATTTTTATACAGCTATATTTATTTTATTGTATTTTATACAGCTTACACTTACTCTTCATCTAATTTCCACAATGAATTTTATTAGAAGAAAATCTTAATACGTTTACTGTTATTGTACAGATACTATGTAATTCTTGTATTTAAAACTAAATATCTTTATAACATCTGTGAATTGGGATTGTCAGGAATGGATTTTATAATTTCATCTACATAAGAAATAATGCTAAATGTGTGTTTTGTTACTGTGAACAACCTTCTAACATAAGTGTTTAATAAACAGTTAAAAAATCATGATTTTAATTGTTTGTCAATCTGTAAATTATTGTAATTACTCAGTGATTTATAGACACAATAGAATTCTCTGATGATTTTTACTTATTAAGGAATTTTGAAGTTGTAAACTTAATTAAATTTCTGAATTTTTAGTTTGTACAAAGATGTATAAATGAGTAAGTTTGGGTTTTTGATTAGGTGATCCATTATGGATGTTTTTAAGTTTTCTCTGTATAATGATTAATTTTTTTTTAATATCAGAAAGGGTCATGAAACAAATATATTAAATAATTAAAGTAAAATAATTAATTAAATAATTACAAGGGATTAACCAATCTTGGGACTTTGGTCATTATATAATCTTTGATCCTGTTAATTTAAAATCTATTACATGATAAAATTGTACTCATTTGATTGAAATTACATAGTAGTACTATTTGAATGTAAATAGTATTTATTTGTAATAAATATCAATGATAGCCTTAATCTTTCGTACATAATTTCTTATACCTTTTATTTTTTGGATATGGTTCTTGAAAACCCATTATGTAAATTATATACCAATGATCACTCAGTGCAGATAAAATTAATTACGTTGACAAGTATCTGTAGAAAAATTGTGCAATATCAAACTTTATGATAAAAATGTGGTTGTTGCAGTCTCACTGTTCTTATAAAGTGAAGAATATCAGTTTTAGATGTGATGGAATTTTTTGGTGATCATTAAACTATTACTATTTGCTACTGTTAAGAAGCTCCACATACTTTTTTAAGGTTCATGTTTGGACTTTGTTAATTATTACTCAGATGAACAGTAATGGATTTGCTTGCTTTATAGTCACCACCATCATGTCAGTTATTATTTATACCCTCTTATAATTTTTCATATCAATAAGACTGCATCTACAAAATTTCCTTTGTTTGCTTCTTGTCAATGGATGTAGACTTTTTTTGCATAAAAAATTGGTAAATTATATCCTGGATATATAGGTTTAAAACAGATTCTGTTTTATTTTGTTTTGTTAATTATATATAAGGCAATCATTAAAAAAAAAAATCAGAAAAGGTGAGGTCTGCTACCTGTTTTTCTTGGTTTGTGGGATACACTTTCACACAAAATCCTGATGGCTGTAATTTCAATTATATTATAAAGAAGAGCACTGATGAATAAAATCTGGTTGTTTTGCTTTGTGATAAAATTTATGACAACTAATGAAAATAAATATTATGAAATATAGAAAAAAATAAAATTTACATCTTTGCTGAGTTTATATTCAATTTAGCAACATTACATTCTTTACTATTTTATGTAATATTTTCATAAGTGGTTGTTATTTTTTATACAAATTTGATAAAACATTATATTTAATTTTAAAAGTTATTAAAATTAATTCTAATATTGTAATAAAAAATAAAAGTAAAAATATAATTGATACAATTAGTAAATTAATATGAGGCATCTTGTGTAACAAGGACAAACTTTACAAATTTAGATCTTACACATTTTTTGTACAAAATAAGATAGAGAATCTAATGGTAATGTTATTTTTGTCAAGTTCACCCTTGTTTTTCTGAAAAAGTAATGTAAAGTAACTGGAGAAATTTTAAAGCGTATGGCTATTGTGGCTATGGTTTCGGGCAAGAATTGTGGGAACAGCTGTTAAACAACTTGAATGATGTGTTCCACTGTTATCACTTAAAAGGGAGTTGGCCATTGTTGCTTAATCAGTCATTCACCTTACTATCCTGTAGTATTTCTGCCTATGTTTATAGTATCTACTTTTTAAAAACTAGTTGCTAATTATCTTTAGTGGATTAGAAATTTTCATTTGTAAATGTGTTACAGTGTTTTATCTGGCATTAGTATAATTCTTTATTTCCAAATATAATTGCTAAATCAGTTTTATTCAATATATACCAGCTTGTATGCTAGAAATAACAAAAACATGTTAATCCATGGAAAAAGACAGTAGCACAAAAAATACAAGTCAAGACCACACAACTATAAAATCAGGAAAAGTTCCTGAACAACGAACTGAACTTGTTCATGTAAATTATTATGTTTTGAGAATATTGTATTCTAAATTTTATTTATCAAAATGTTTATTTTCTGTTGTCATAAAGAGGACCATCGTAAAGAATAGGCCAAACTGTTCATTATGCAGAATACGATACACTATTGTAGACGATTACATACTTCATACGATCTATTACAAGACATTACAGTATCCTTGACATTACTGAAGTTACTTTAAGCTTGCGTAGTACTCTATAAACAAAATTCCAATGGCACAACTGTATCATCAAATAACGTAAGTGACGAAAGGCAGCAGTATGTTAAGGAACACATTGAGTTGCTGCCAAACGTTTCTACCCAACCAGCCGAGCAACATTTTCTGCGCCGAAAATATCTTTCAACAGGCCTTAATTTGAATTCATTTTATAATTTACATTCTAAATGGTTTGATGAAAAATATTCTGAAACTGCTTCTGTTAAACTTTTTTTTTTATATTGACCATTTCAATAATTTTAATATAAGTTTTGATCCCAAAAAAGTGATACTTATCACAAATATAATAAAATTGATTCTGAATTAAAACCCTTAAACAAAGATACTGATATATCACAAATTAGTGTTAGAAACAGAAAAAATAATTCATATCGCAAAATCCAGAGCTGTTCAAGACAATATGATAAAATTTTATGATCATCATCATATTGTTTGGGTTATAGCTGTATATTTGCAGCAAGCACTCCAACCCCCAAAATTACAAGTACAATTTAATAAAGTATTATGTAGTAACAAAAGAAAAATTTGGACACAACTTTTATATTAACACTAAAAACAGGAACTCGCTTACGTTCCTGTTTTGCTTATGCTTATGTTTAAGATGAATCAACAGTTAATCAGTTTCAGGATTGTCTGAAACTTTTCCTTCCATGGATATGGAACATAAGGTAATAGTCCTTCATATTCTTAAGCTTTTCTTTTGAGAATTTTGAAAGTGCAAGGTGTTTAATCTAATGTTGACATTGTAAATTAAAACATTTTGAATCATAATTATTATTCTTTTTTTTCTTTCTGAAGTTAAATAGAAATTTTACTGTTGGTGTTAGTGTTAGTTAAAACTTTAAATTTTAAAACATTGTTAATTTTCATCAAATTCAAAAATTCTTCAATTTCTAAAGTTGTACTAGTTATTTCTCATTCTGTTACAAAATTCTACAAATCACCAGAAGTACAAATTAAGTTATTTGCCACTTTGCATACTTAAATAAAATGCCTATTTAGTTTTTAGAATTTGTTATTTTGATTCCATGGAAGGAAAAATTTGAAGAAAAAATTGTTTGCTATCGTAAATTCGGTGATTGAAAACGATGATCAGATTTTTAAATCTGATAAAATAAATCAGTATTTTTGAAATAAATTATTTTGTTTCATGATAAATTTAATTTTTATTCTGAACAAACCTTGTTTTAAGTTAATTTTACCAATTGTAAAATTGTTGAGTTTTATACTAATATATTTTATTTTAGTTTAGTCTTATGCATTCTGAAAAATAAATGAAATGACATTTTATTGTAATAATAAAGAAAGTTTTAATTAAGACACAAAATAATTGTCTACAATTTTGTTCATTTTAATCAATCAAGTACAACCTATGGCAAAATCAACAGAATTTACCTTGTCAAGCCGTTACTAAATGATAATGGGAAAATTTTTGCTTTAAACAAGTTTTTTGGTGCTATTTTGTAGTTATCTAGTACTTCAAATAAGGTTTTCTCAAAATTCTGTTTTGTTGATTTTGGACTTGTTTCACACAATGCCTCATTAAAACATTCTATGTATTAAAATTTTGTAAAATGTTAATAAATTGATTTTATATATTGTTTTTTTTTTTTCATTTATTATTCTTATAATAATTTATAGTTCATTTCATCATGATAGATTTTTTTATACTACAAGGGTCGTTCAATAAGTCCTTAGAAAAAGATAGTAAAACAAATTATTTTGTGTAGATTTTTTTTATTTTTCAACATAAACTCCTTTTAACTTTATACACTTTTCCAAGCATTTCTCCAACTTTTTTAAGCCATCCAAAAATTAGGATTTCAGAAGGTCCTCAAAATAAGCATCTGTTTGGGTGATGACCTCCTTGTTCGACGTGAACCGCTGCCCACTGAGCCATTTTTTCAAGTTTGGACATAAAAAAAATCACTGGGGGCCAAATCCAGTGAATACAGAACTGCATAGGTGTGCAACCATGCATTTTCTTGATGGTGAGGATCTTTTTCTTTTTCAAATGATGTTTGTTCTTGATTTCTTCGCTCAACCGGTGCAATAATTATGCATAATACTCTCCAGTTATTGTTTGTTCTTTTTCCAAATAATCAGTTTAGATGATATTGCGTACATCCCAAAAAACCGTGGCCATCACCTTGCCGACCTCACCTTCTTCGGAGCCCGTTCACCTTCAAAAACCCACTGTTTTGACTGTTCCTTTGTCTCTGGAGTGTAATAGTGTATCCATTTTTCATCCACTATTATGCATCAGTGCAGAAACTCATCAGGATTGTGATGGAAAAGCACCAAAACAACCTCAGAGTCGACCACACAATTTCGTTTATTCTCTACAGCAAACATGTCAGCCATCTTGTCAAAATTTTTTTCATACCCAATTTTTTTTGCAAAATTGAAAACGCTGTACCTTGCGAAACAGTGCTCAATCATTTCAGAGGTGGTCACTTCCACTTGACGTCCTGAACGATGTTCATCTTTTTTGGATGTATATAACTCATTTACCCAATTGCAAACACAGGAGCAGATGTACCATGAACTTCATCCAACTCAGCTTTGATCTCTTTCAGTGTTAACCCTTTTAAATATAAATGTTTAATCACCACTCGAAACTCACTTTTTCCATTTTTATAAATAAACAATAGCTTGTTGCTTCAATCAACTATGACAATGAAACCATGTGATTGATACAGCTAAAACTTTAACTGCACTCTAGCAACAAATGACGCTTACTAAACCAAACCATTTTTTATACTACGAGCGCCATCTCTTGGATTTTCGAAGGACTTATTGAACGATCCTCGTGTAACCAATATTTGTAATTTTTTTTGTATTCCAGATTTCTTTATTCCTGATTAAACTTTTTTTAATATGTACCCATTGAAAGCACTATTCCTTAATCATGTTAGCATATTCTATTCATGCTGTTATACATAAGGTTCACCAGGCCAATTTATCTTGTTTCCAAAAACGATGATGGCAAAAGACAGGACTGATAACATTAAAGTGTAATAGTATGGCTAGGTCCTGATCTGTTATTCTTACCCACAAATAAAATCTTTAACCAGTGCCTTTACTTTGGTGCACTATACAGCAGTGTAGTTTTTAGTAATTATTGTCACTACTCTGTCTTCATTTCAACTTCATTGAATCAGATTAATTTTTATTTTAATGTGTAATTTTACAAATTATTTTTACTTTAAAATTATGTTGCATGTCAAATAACTACAATCATTGCAAAAAAAAGTGCGCATTGTAGTTATCTTTTAGTTAAAATTAATAATTAGAATATTGATAAGTTGTAGAGATCAAAACTTTATTCTGAAATCAAAAATATTTTGCATTTGAATATCACATGTTAGCTGACACTACTATTAAAGTAAATTACCTATTTTTTAGAATATATTTGGAATTTAATTGGGAAAGAGAAGTGGTATTATATATTATTTTCATTATCTAGTTGATTATTTACATTTTCAAATATGTGGTTAAATATTTATATGTATCAGTAAAAATAAACAGTTTTAATACTTGGAAGTTTGTAATACATGAATTATTAGATGTTGAAAAATTAATATTATTAGGTTACTTATGTAAGCAAATACAAACATTGAGATGAAAAATTTTCACATGGAACAGATCAATTTTCTAAAACAGTTATGTACATTTTTTTTTCATCTTTAATATTATATTAATATGTCCAAAATAAAATGTACTTCTATATAAATACACATTCTTTTAGGAGCGATGACAATTAATTGCAGGGTAGGTGGAACAATAAACTGTGGAAAACAGATCACTGCCACCTGCAAAAGCCTTCATTATTTGTTTCTAAGAAAGGCTGTTTTGGTCCCAAGCAAGACTGGACCTTTTGTGCAGTTTTATCATCACCTTCTTTTTTCCTTCATTTCTTTATTGGAAAGGTAACATTTCAATCATATTAACCCACACCCTGGCTCCCAACTGCATTCCCATGCTGCTGGCACTTTTTTAAGACTGTAGAGGTTGACTCTACTCATGGAAGAGATGTTACACAAAATAAAGCTAATGTCTAAATGTGTAGTAGAAAAGCCCCTCCTACTTTGTAAATCTTAAGAAACCTGTGAATAGCAAAAATGTATTTTTCTAATTGTATCAATTTATTTTGGCCTAAACTCATTCTCATCCATAAATTTTCTGTTTTTTTAGAGCTAAAGTGACCGTGTACCAAAGAAAAATTTTGTTATAAACTATTTTTAGATGTTATTTTTCCTCTATGACTTTGTGAGACAGAATATTTGTGTCATTCACTTGCAAATCTAACAGTAATTGTACTAATGGCAAGTTTTTTTTTTTTTTGATGATGATAATAATGGTGGATTGAATAGGTCAAAATGGGACAGAATATTTATTAAAATATATATAATTTTTTATTTAATATTCTCTTTCAATATCAATTTAGTTACCTCACAGATCAGTTAAATTTTATTTATTGGCACCTGTTATTTTGTCCCTTTAACATATCTGGAACGATTACAAAAATAAACTCATGTTACTGTAAAAAAAGTATTATTTATATTTATTTATAATGAGGATTTGCTTACATTTTTTAACTATATTTCCTTTTTACTCAACTAAAATAATAAAGATGTATGTTTAATGATTATAAGACATATATTTTGTATTTAAGAATTAAGAGGAAGTAGAAGTTACAACTCCTCAGCCCCAGATCAGACAATTTTTAAATTTGCTAGCTGGGAAACAGTCCCTGAAAACCTATCCACCTATATGTATTTTAGACCTCTATAGGTTTTGTTAACATCAACAAAGCTCCATGAATTTCAACAGGAATTCTACTGCTTCCAAATTCTTAGCATTTATATTGAAGGATTCAAGAATAAGGAAAACGTGTGGACAGTGAAAAATATTCCAACCACTGAGAAACAACATAGTAAAAATACTCTTAATCAAAGGGGTGCGGTGCAAAGAGGGAACCCAATCGAGTAATGGATAGAAGAGGTAATGACAGATTAGATATTCTCTGTCCACGATTCCTTTATACTGGGGACAGGTAGCCCTAATATATGGCTTAGTATTGATGGATAGGAGCAGTATGTTGCTAATCAAGGATTTTGCAATGAAGAGTTTAAATATATGATATAAAGAATTATTTTTCCTTTAGATATTAATCATTTGAGAACAGGGGTCATGATTCACTAAGGAAAATCCTCATCCACTTGTGGAATTATAAAACAAACTATTAACTTTTCAGCTGGATCCTGCCAGAAGAGTTTCACACAACTTATTCTAAAGTACTTTATTATAAAAACTCATGTTATTCTAGTAAAAATCATAACCTTTGAAAATACTTTGATTTTCAGTTTGTTCTTTTTAATTATCTTTGTTCTTTTTAATAGGATCTCGAAGACTTATATGTGGAATTTAAAGGACATAATGAAAGTAAAAATATATTCAAAGCAGCAAGAACACCAGCTGTATTCTTTGCTATTGCTGTAGCCTGCTATGTTTTATCAGGAATATACGGACTCATTGGAATGTACACTCTTGCTAATGCTTGTAACTTATTGATGGGTATGGCCCTTATTACCCTGATAATGTGGGCTTATGTCAGGTAAGTAATGTAATATTAAATAATTTTAATTTTTTTTACTTGTATATCTGAAAATACTGAAACTAGATGTTATATATTTTGTACATTAATCAAATTATTTATTCAATTAAAGTTCATGATAAGAAAGTAGCATATAGTAATAACTAAGTTTTACGACTTGAAATGTTAAAAATAAACGAATTCCCAAATTGTATGTGTATGATTTCAAGGAGGTCTTATTAAATAATGAGTAATAATTGTCGCCTTGTCATATCTACGCTTTTTAACAGTTTATTGTTGTTATCCAACAGCTAAATTATCAGAATGATTAAAACTACTGCTTGTGTTTAACTACTTATGAAATTTTGAAATAAAATTCTGATCAGAATTTACACACCTTTATAAAAAGTACAGATAACTAATTAATTACTCTCTGTTAGAATAACAGATATGTATCAAAATGCCTAGTTGCATTAATTTTTTACTATAGTTTGACTATGTAAATTATTTTATATAGTGAATTCAAATCTTTGATAAAATGACTGCATTTGGCTTTATTCCATAGTCCCGTTAACTCTCATACTATCTGAAATATTATATGTCAAAAAATATATTGCCATAGCTATATTAAGAACTAAAGATTTATTTTTATTTTAGTTTTCAAAACAATTTCTACATAAAATTTCTTTAAATATTCTTATCAGTTAGAAGTAATAGTTATTTTTCAACCTTCCATTTTCTATCGGTTTTTAATTATTTTTCTTTGTTTAATATTATAGGTACAGTGGAGAAATGAGAGAATTAGGAGAATCTATAGATGAAGTGGCAAATCTCATATGGGAAAATGTAAGTATTATCTAATGTTATATGGTAGGTATTGTGTTACATTAAAGTATATTTAATATAAGGTATATTAGTGAATGGAATTATTTCCAAAGTCCACGTAAATTAGTGAAAGCCGTTCTTGGGTAAATAAATAACTTCACAGTTCTTAAATTAATTTTTTAAGTTGTCATTGAAAAAGGTTTACCAAACATTAACAATGTTACTATAAATTTTAATTCTTTTTTTTTTCAAAAATTAGGTTCAGTATTCATCATTTTCACAGACAATCTCTTTATAATAGTTTTATAATATTATGCTCAACAAAGATAGGTAATATGTTGATATATGAGAGTTAGTTAGATTTTCCTTTTTATTGTTAGTTTTTACTTAAAATATTTAATATCTCAAAATTTAACTCTGCTGTTTTTGTCTTCATTTAATATCCTATTTCTAGTAAAATTATTTTTTCATAAGCAATACATGATGTGTCAAAATAGAGTAGAAATAGATTTCTGTTATGGCAGAATAATACTGTTGTAATAATCTGCAATGTTGACATGAAAATAAAAATTACTGTGGTCCTGTCAGACTTTGATCCTTAAAGTATTACAGGCAGCATAAAGCCTGGCAACAGCTGTGAAAAGAAATGATGACTATGGAGTAACAAGTTTCAGGTTTCAGTGATTATGCTTTTGCAGTAATTTCAGATAACTTATTCAATTTTCAAGGCTGTTTTAGCCTTCTTGTTTTCTGTTTGATTTTTTTTCTATAGAAATTGTCATAAATCACAGTATTATTTATGAATACCTTATAAATAGATATCTTTGTGAACTATTATTATAAATTAACAAACCATTATTGAGCAGGTTTGTGTTGCTGTTAACAATTTAAAAATATTTTTTAATCTGCTATTATTACATGTAATCAGAGAAACCACAATTTTTATTAATTTGGGGAGAGTTAATTATGACTGAAGTTATAGAGAAATGTCTTAGAAAAACAGATATGCTAAAATCAAACCTAATTGGTGATAGCTGACAACGGTTTAAAAGTATTGCAAGTATTGAAGATGAAATAGTCGATGCTATACAATTATTGCATACTACAAGGGACAGAAGATTGATACATCATTTAAATGCTTCTCAATCAAGTGTATGTGGCAAATATGGGAGCAACAACCAGAGATCAACAACAATCTATACAAAGATCATACCTGATATCTTTGCACGTTAGTGAATATATCAATCAATTACTGGTTTAAACACTTCAGTTGTGAAATTGCTGCAAATAATAAGCTGATAAATTCAAGATGTTATGATTTTTTAATTTTCCGGCTGACATAAATTTTCATGGTTTAAGTTTATAGAATTCCAAATTTAGAATCTTGAATTTATCAGCTAAATACTTGTAGCAATAATTTTACCTGACTGGTAGTTGATGTATTCATTAACGCACAAAATATCAGTTATGATCAGCAAAAGATTATCTCTAAAGTAAAAACCGTTTCATTATAAAAAAATTTATTCTGAAAACTTTATACATATTTTTTATTTCTCTTAAACTACATACCCTATACTACTTCTCTATATAATTGTCACATTAATTAAAACATTTATCATAGCGATATGTCAGCTTCAATATACCCTCATTGTATTCTTCTGTCGCTAGTCCATTTAGTTACTGATTAACAACATTTTTAAGTTCATCGTCACCCGCAAATTGCTTACCACTCAAAAATTCTTAAAATTTCCCAAATAAATGGTAATCAGAAGGAGGTAAGTCTGGACCATATGGTGGGTGATCATACATTTCCCATCCAAATGTTCTCAGTAAATCACATATCGGATCTGCATTATTGTGGAGCAGGATGACGCTGATGCTCAGCCACCCACATCGCAGATTTTGAATGGTACACCATAACTTACATAGAGTTTCGCAGTAGGCTTCTAGATTTATAGTTGTTCCATCTGGCATGAAATCGATCAGCAGTATACCAAACTGACCCCAAAAGACTGTGGTCATCAGTTTGCGTTCAAATGGTTGTGGCTTGATCTTTGTTGGTCTGGTTGGTGATTGAGAAGGACACTATTCACTTGACTGCCATTTTCTCTCTGGCATGTAATACGAAATCCATGATTCATCACTGGTAACAATTGAATTAAGAAACTCATCACCTTTTTGTGTGTAGCGCATCAAAAATCCAAAGCAGATCCCATTTGGATTTTTTTGTGATGTTCTGTTAAGACGTGCAGCACCCGACATGCACAAACCTTTCTGAAATCTAAATGGTTGTGAATAATGCAGACCAATAACAGCTCTTGAAACGTCAGAAAAAAGAAGGGCCCAGTCGGAAATCGTTGAGCGACGATCTTTTCTGATTTCATCATAGACGCGTTTCAACAAGTCCTTAACATTCTTCATCATGCACATTAATTCTGTCATTTTTAAACCTCTCACACCATTTTCAGATGTTTCTTTCATTCATTACATTATCACCTTACACAGCAACTAACTGCCTATGAATTTCAGTTGGCTCAACATTTTGATGGTTTAAAAAACGTATGACTCCACATACTTCACAGTCAGCAGTAATATCAATTTTCCTATTCATTTTATAACATAAATCAAAGATACTACAACGTTACAACTTATGCAGACAACAATGCAGTATGTACATTACTAGCATGACCATGAACGACACAGGTTCACCAGCCTTAAGGAGAGAAATTTCCTAGCACTCTTTACTTTAGCGATATCCCTCATATATAAAAAAATGTTAAAGAATGCAACTATTGTCAAGTCAATACGACATTAATCCAAAAATGTATTTAAAGGTAATATGTCTTGTACTCAAGTTATGTGGAACAAGTTTAATTGTTACTTCCGATTGTGAAGCATTTATATGATGTATCAGTCTTCTGTGTTACTCATAGTATGCGATACTTTAACTCACAATGGTTTTTTTTCATGTTTGTCCTCAAATCTTGCATCCTTAATTTAACAACATACTTCCTGACATTATTGCCTTTTGATGAAATTTTGCACAGTTATTAAGGTCGGGTGATAATACAATATTCCACCATTACTTGCGAACTTCCCCCAGTATGGGGGTAAATTAAGGGTAGGTGTAAAAAATTGCAAAATCTACATAACGCCTATGTGGGGTTTTTGGGGTCGCAGATGATAAATCCAATAGAGCAGTTTGATATAAAAAAATGACAAAAACTTGGTCCGGGAGTTTTTTTGGATTTAAATTTGACATTTTATCATCGCTCATATATATATATATATATATATATATATACACAGAGAGAGAGAGTTGATTTTTGATGGGCAGTATGTTGAGACATAGCTTCTTCATTAATAATTTAATTAAGTAAATGAAATAAAAACTTCATTACTTTGTATAATAAATGTTTGATTGAAAATCTTTTTGATATTTTATAAATATATTAGAAATTTCAATGTATAATGTTATCTGTTGAAATCCAAATTAACCTACTAATTAAACTCATGCAATGTATGATAATAATTTGATTAAAAAACGAATAAAAAGTATAAAGCAAATTTTTTTAAATTTGTAGAAATTTTTGTATTATTTCTTCAATACTTATATAAACCATTTTCGACTATCACCTTTTAGTTTTGACTTCAGCCTATCTGTTTTTCCTAAAATGTTTCTCTATATCCTCAGTCATAAATTACATCTGTCAACTCTCTCCAAATTTTTAGAATGCTCAGAAATTTTAATTTGTTAAATTTTAACCTAATTTTAAATGTGAAATGCTAAAGAAAAAATTGTTTCTAATGGTATAAGAATTCATGGGTTGTATAAATATTTTGTTTTGTTTTTTTTCAGCTTATGAAACCAGGCTATCAAATATTTGTAGAAAAAAGTCTTGAACATGCAACGAGTCAAGCTGTCAATGCTACATTAAGTAATATGTCAAATACTACTTTAAGTAATGGAAAATTAAAACATTCATGATAGCAACATTTATATTATTTTATAACAAATATTTGTATGTGCATATATACACATACACATGTATATGTATATATACACTCCTCTTCTTTTTTTTTTTTGCTTTATAATGGTTTTGTAAAAAGATAAAAGAAGTACATAGGTTGTTAAAATTAATTGTTGAAATTTTGTGTGTTATTTATTATTATTATATATGAAATAGTTTTGTTCATTTTTTTTTTATCGTGTGGCTCATTAGAAACTATGGACTGTGTATGTGTGTACGTTTGTAAAATATTATATATATATTAAATATTAATTTTTATAAATATAAAGCTAGTGCCTCAATATATAATTCCTTATTATTGTTCTTCCAAAATTATTAATTTTGTTCTTTGTGTATATTTTTTATTATTAAATGATTTTTATCTATTTTTATTACAATTTTTTTTTTAAATTATTATAAAAATAATTTGAAAATTGAACACTTGATTTAAAACTGATCCCTGTTTAATCTAAATATCTATAACATTATGGTGTATTGAGAATATATATTTAACTTGTTTTAGAAGTATTTGTAGGTGGATTGTTTACATCATGCATTAATTTTGTGATATATTTTATCATTCATTTATATTTTATGTTTATTAGTGAAATTTATATAAAACTTTTTATAAAAAATCCTCCTACAAAACATAATATTGGTGTAAAAGGTAATTTACTTAAAATTTTATTTTTATTATACTATTATTTTTATATCTTCAATTTTTATGTTTTTAATTTAGTTAAATACATGATAACTGAATTCAAATGATTATTAACTCTTATGTATATTTTAGATAAATCCTACATAAATAATATATCAATAATTCTTTTTACAATTCATACAATTTTTTAATAATAATGATAATGTCGATTACTTTTATAGAACCTATAAAGTATATTGTAAATGTGAAAAATGGCTTTTATTTTCAGCTTTAACTTTCAGTAGAAACTGTTAAGATATGGTCGTGTGATGGCCATGAACGAGACAACAGTGTTGTGTAGCTGTGTTCAATCTCACCCCTTTTTTTTAGAAACCAGTTCTGTTCAGTTTTTTTAGAAACAGATTTCTTTCAAATTTACTGCAATGTATAATTCTAAAATTAAAAAAAAAATTTGTTTAATGACCAAGGCTGATTTTTTGCCAGTCAATTAAAGCTAAATGCAGTGACCAAGTTACATCCAATCACAGTGAAGAAGAACAGAAGGATGTCAACATTATTACTAAAGCAAAACAGTGTTCGATATTAATGAATGATAATTAATGAACATGTGATGGATATGACAAATTA
Organism: Lycorma delicatula; assembly: GCF_047948215.1. Lineage (NCBI taxonomy): Eukaryota > Metazoa > Arthropoda > Insecta > Hemiptera > Fulgoridae > Lycorma > Lycorma delicatula. Next base: position 68,506,331 of record NC_134459.1, on the reverse strand, counting down.
AATAAATAGTCATAAATTAAGTAATGGATGCAACATTCATGATCACAGAAACTTCTGATCTTTTTTTATGTTGATCTAGTTCCTGCTCTGAAAAATAAAAATCTGCAGTTCAAAATTCCAAGTATCTTGCCATTACAAAGGTCCTGTTGATGCCAGTAGTTACTAGCATTTTCTATATCTTCGTAACATAACAACTGCAGTTTTCTTTCAAATGCAACAGCGGTGAAAAACACTTCAGTAGAAAAATCCTATACAATAATCCCCTCTTACTATAATTATATTTTTCATAGAACCAAATTGGCGAAATAGCACTATTAGAACTGTGGTGACAGTTAAATTAAATAATTCATCCCCTCTGAGGTTATTCAACAAGAAGACCTTAGTGCCAAAAAATCTCCATGTTATAACTTAATTACAGGGAAAGTCCTTATACAGTTTCTGTGGAAAATGCTAATGTTATTTATTAATAGAATTTCCCAATCCCATTTTACATGATATCAAGATCTGTAGTAATTTTCCTAAATTGTAGCAATTCCTAAGTTCAGTGTATCTAGGCCTACAGACTACTCAGCTTTCTACTGCCTTAAAGACTTTGAGAATTGCTATTAGACAGTTAATAAAAAAAACTTAATTCTAGAACATCAGATCATTTTACAAGAGAATTAAGTATAATTAGAACCTGTACTCATTCTTTCAATGGCTATCAGAATTCATTATAAAAGAGCAATTCATTTCAAACATTTTGTTTTTCACTTAACCTAATAAAATATGGAATATCTTAAGGAAGTATAACCGAGTCCATGAAACAATACCATTGTATATTTTTATCAATTAATTTACTTTACCGTGTTTACTGATTTTTTTTTTTTCTAAACTGATTGCAAGTAAAACTAGTAGTTAAAAAAAAATCATTAAAACTAATATAGTGATGGGATTCATCTGGAAAACCCCTTATTGGCCTGTATATGTACAATGATCTTTTTGCAGAAAAAATATTTGACAAAATTTAATCTTTTGCTTGTATTTTTGTTTACTGATGAGCACTGATTAGAAAATATGATTATATTGAAAAGATAATATGACCATTTTTGAATAAATGTAATTATGACAAATATAGAGAAATTGGATAACTTAAACCTGTCTCTTTAAATTATGCAAAAATGTACTTTGAAATTTTCACTTTTTTACTGGTAATTTGTTTTACTCAATAATTGTTTGATAGTAGTGTTCACTACTAAAAAATTTAGATTCTGTACAAAAAATAGTTTTGAAGAAAAATGTAAATCAAGATTAAGTTTAATAAAGAATTATTATTGTTATATCTTACAAATTAAGTAGTATCTTTTTTCCTTCAGAATTACCCCATTACATCCAAAATTTATGTAAAATTTTTATGTCACTACTTACTCTAAATTATTTGGATTTTTCTTGCTGAATTACATTAGAAGTATGCTTTCAATTTTATGTATAAAAATATGGCCAGCCATTATTAAGATCACCTTTTATGCAGGCCAAGATTGATGCTTGTAAGATACTATTTGGTAAATAATGACAGACTGTGTATCTTCATTATTTACACTTAGTAGTTTTTTTTTTTTATATATATAATAAAGTGTATTAAAAAAACTAAATGTGTAGATAAGTAAATAATATGTACATAATATTTTTCTTTACGTCTTGTTACTTTAAATGTTATTTATACTAATATTTGTAGAACAATATATCTATTATTGTTTCAGTGTGTTTAAATTATAATATTGTATAAATTTTATTTAACACAAATTTTATTTTATTTTGTTATCTAAATAAAATTGAATTTACATACATAATGAAGAATAATAATATTTTTATTTCAAGGAGTGTTGAATTTTTAAATTTCTTACTAAATGTTATATTAATCAAACATGACTTCATTTTTTTGTTCAAGTTTAAATATTTTGCACAATTTACAGATTCTAAAGGTTATGCTTATAAACCAGTATTTTATTTAAAAGTCAATTTTACTGTTCACTGAAATATCGTTAAGTTTACTTGGAATATTTGAAACGGTCCAATTCTGCACCTACGGCTAGTCTAAGTAGTGAAGTAATGTAAAAATGTAAATTAATTTATATTAATTTTAACAGTTTGTATAACATGTAAATAATGATACTATGAATTTAAAATATTAATGGGCCTGCCCATTTGATATGAATTTATATTTTATCATTAAATATATATAAATGCTTCCCGTAAAATATGGATTAAACTGGCCTATAATTCATTAGGTTACATGTGGCCAGTGATTCATTATAAATTAAAATAGCTCGATCACATTGTATATTGCATTATTAAATTATGTGTAAGCAAGAAACCATTATTAGGAATGAGATTTATGGCATAGAGTGGTTTATTTATAAAGATTAAATATTTTTAAAGACAATTCATACTGCGGTCTGTATAAGATTTATTTTATTATAATCTGTGATTGGAACGAACTATTGGTAGATTTAAAAACTTAATTAGAACCAATTGACATATGCAAACATTATAATTACTGCGTTTATAACTTTAAGAATCTTTTTTTTATGAAAAGTGAATAATATAATGCAATTAAACATCATAATAACTAATCATTTATATTTTTTTTGTAGTTATAGATAACAGAACGGTCAGTACCTTTTTATTTCATTTTTATTATAAAAAATAAAAAAAATAAAAAAATAATTATTGTATATAAGGTGGCAGATTTTATTAAATATATTTCATTCAAATAAAATATTTCATGACAATTTTTCTTTATATTTAATAAAACTGAACTGTGCCATGATAATTATTTAATAAATAAAAATCTATGTATGTTAATAATATTTTCCTTAATACTGTTACTCAGGTGCCTTATCAGATCTATCAAGAAATTGTATGTGGGTGTGTATGTATATATACATTTAAATTAAAACATGTTGTGTAATCTTTTTACCTTTTAATTGTTTAATAATTAGGTAATGCTTATAGTTGTTAAATGATTAATATGTTTTATTTATTCAGAAGGAAAAAATAAGAGATGTTATTAAAATATAAAATTATTTAATGAGTAGATTTGTTTTTGAATGGTATATTGTGTATAAAATATTTTAAACTAATAAATGATTAATGTATATTATACAATAATTTGAATCAATTTTCATAATAATATGTATTTTTTAATCTAAAAATACATTATTTTGTAAAATTGTCCTTAATAATTATTTTTAGCTCAAGTATTCTGATTGATTTATAAATATGTAATCAAAACAATGATTTGATATGGTGATACTGTATTTTTGTGTTTACAGTAATGTATTGATGATAACAATAATAATTTGTGATAAATCTGTTGCCAATGGTATAATTCGTCTTTGTATTATGATTATTAATAATAATGTTATTAATTCATGGGGTTTTGGAAATAAATCCTTAATTTTTTTTACTATTTAAACTTTTTTTTTAATGAATTTTGACCTCTGAATTTACTACGATCAAGTAGCATTTTTCTATGGAGAGACATTAACCAAAATGTACGTAAAAACATTAAATAGTGCTTTTTGTGACTACTTTTTTAAACTACTTTTAAGGGGTGGTTCATCACCCTCAAATGAGAAAATATTCATAATAAATAGCAAATAATGTGTAGTTAAAACAAACAAGTGAGATTGTAAAGAATTCCCTCCACCAAAATTTCAATAAGCTTCTGCAAGTTGTACTTGCAGAAGTGCAACTTGTAAGTTGTGAAAGTAAAACGTAATATAAACCCAGAATAGGAAAGAAATAAAGGTCTTTGAAATATGGTGTTACATAAAAAGACTGAAAATTGAATAGCTTGTAAAGGTTTGCAATAAAGACAGATGAGAAAAAAGCACTAAAGAAGAATTAAGTTTGTAAATCAAATACCAAGGCACCAGGTTCAGTTACTTTATTTATTGGAAGGAAATGACAACAGATATAGTAATTGTGTAAGGACATCATCAGTGCCCAAATATTATATTTATATAATAAACAAACAAATATTAAAAATGAACTTAAAATTTAAATAACAGTAACATAAAAGAGATACCATAGATGGAAAATGCCTATGATGTTTGTAGAAAGCGAAATAAAACCACAGTGAAATATAACATTAAAAATGTAACTTAAATAACAAAATTATCATCTGGCATATGCCACATAGAATAAATAGGTGAAAAAAATTAATAAACTGAAAAAGATATGCATAATTAAATTTTTAAATTTAGATGTATGGCTTTTATAAATCTAGCATTCAGTAATATCGACAAATTGTTGATTAAGATGTCTGATATTAGCCCCTAGTTTAAACTTTTGACACAATACCGCATACAGACAGTCCACAAGGATGTGGTATACCATTAATTGGCAGTTGCAGTGAACACAGTCAGGTACATTGATCTGATTCATGAGTAAGTTTAGTGTCCCCTATTTGCAAATGGCAAATAACTTCCTCTCAGCAGTTATTCCTCCACAGTTACATAGCGTTCTTAACTAGACAAGTTTACTGTTGATGGTGGCATTCCATTTACTTTGCAAATGATGAACCATCCTCTTCAGAAAACAGAGAAGATCGTTCAAACCAACATAATTAGTGAAGGAGGCTGCAAACAGGTTTCTTTTGCCACACAATCGGCATACTCATTGCAATATGACTGAGATTCCAATATTACTAGGAATCCAGCAGAAGCTCACAGTTATGTTACACTGAGTAATTTCAGAGATAATAGACTGTATATCATAGACAATGGGGTGTCTGGAGTACGTATCACTAATCACTGGCAAGGCGCCCATGGAATGTGGACAGAAAACTAATGTCAGAATGTTGGGATAAATATATTTAAGGCCTTGTTACATACAGCTCCACAACAAAACACTGGGAAGGTAAAATATGTATCTTCTACTGCCAAGCACAACCAACAGAATTATCATGTCTAGAGTCGTTTTTAAAAAGTATATAGCATCAGGATTCACATTAATTGCAATATTTAAAAACTTTCTCATAAGATAAAGAAGACAGTTTTGTCTCATTTTTTTGATGTCAAACAAGACTAAAGCAATAATTCAAGAAGAAGGCTGCCAAGGAGGTAATAACATTAAGTAACAGGAGGTACTTTTATATTAAGAGGTAAGAAAAGCCAATGAGCTCTGATGGCTAGCAGATTACTAGATGTTGGCCGTTCTTCATATCGATTAACATGCTGGTTAGAGAACACCATGTTAAAGGTAGGATATTTGCACGTTAATGCAAGCTACGTAGGAGCAGATCATTTGCTTTTGTCTATTCCAAACAGATGACTTACCACTGTCCACTAGTAGACTTACTACAGGGCTTGAGCGAAATGCACCGGTATTAAGACAGATAAATGAATGATGGATTACAACAAGCATCATTAGAACAGTAGCCCATGCAGACAAATAAGCCACGCAGCCATAGTCTAACCATGCGAGAACAGACCAGAGCTCAGTAGAAGCACAAAATACATACAAGATCAGATCTCCAACGAGTATTAGGTAGAACTCTCAGCATTTTTAGACATTTTACCTTCAGCTCTTTGAAATGTGTTACCTACATTAGTCATTGGTCAAACCACAATCCCAAAAATCTAACCCACATACATGGTTCAACTGGTTCCCCATGGTCTGTCAAGCATTGATAAATACCCCATTCATGCAGTTTATTTAGGATTCCTCTCCTCCAGGCCATGTTATACAACTTTTACATCAAAAATACAGTAACAAGGCATTGGCAAAATATGAAGGCATCTTGAATGATTGATTCATGATAGATAGATGATCCATCTTGGCAGAAACTGCATTGTTCGGGGACAATTAGGGCATTTTTTCTCAAGGTACCACACTAGATGACAGTTAACCATTTGTTTCATCAACTTGCACAGGGTAATGGTCAAGGAGATAGGACAATAACTGGAGAGGCATTATTTATCTTTGCCAGGTTTCAGTATAGGAATCAATTCTTTAGACCGAGAATCTGGAAAAACCTGGTCAGAAAATGTTTTTTTGTAAATAGATAAAAGATGTAATGCAGTACTTTGAAGATGAGATAACATACTGAGCCTGATATTTCCAAGGGAAGCATCACAGGATTTATTCAAGGCATACCTTAGCTCATCAAAGGAAAATGGAATTTTTAATTAATTTTGTGAATCTCTGATAACAAATGGCATACTTTCTACCAGAAACTTATACCTGATAAATTCAGGACAATATGATCACGCAAGTGTAAGTGAAAAAACATATTTCCAAACGCGTTTGCCATTTCAATTGGTATGGTTACGAGGATGCCATTGTTTTCCAGTCCAGTTGGCAGAAAAGATTGCCCCAAGCCATACATGCCCTGAACTTTTCTCCACACTGATGATGAAGTTGTCTGAGAAATGGTAACAACATGCACAAACTTGTTCCTTTTTGCAACCAATTTTGGAATGACCAAAACCCTAACATTGGAAGCAGGGTCTTTTAATTAATTTTGTGAATCTCTGATAACAAATGGCATACTTTCTACCAGAAACTTATACCTGATAAATTCAGGACAATATGATCACGCAAGTGTAAGTGAAAAAACATATTTCCAAACGCGTTTGCCATTTCAATTGGTATGGTTACGAGGATGCCATTGTTTTCCAGTCCAGTTGGCAGAAAAGATTGCCCCAAGCCATACATGCCCTGAACTTTTCTCCACACTGATGATGAAGTTGTCTGAGAAATGGTAACAACATGCACAAACTTGTTCCTTTTTGCAACCAATTTTGGAATGACCAAAACCCTAACATTGGAAGCAGGGTCTGGGGTATATATAATCATAAATGAACAGAAAGGTACCAACCTTTATTTGGTCAGTAATGGTCATACTGGAAAAAGTCGGAACCGATGATGTTGGTACATCAACACCATTTTCCCTTCTCATAATCCTCTGCACAGACATGACTGACTGCGATGACAACTCTTCCATAATTACAGGTAACTCAATGTCAGCCAAATCTCAGCAAAAGATCACTACAGTAAAATATAGCGTATTATGGGACTCCACTATCACTTGGTCTGTCTGAAATTGTAGGAAAAGTTTACAAAGATATAGAATATAAAAAGATATTCCATTTAAGAGATAAACAAAGAATAGAAGGTAATGTGAAATGCAGGAATAAATAAAAGGTAATACAGACCAGTTAGAATGGTAAAGCCTAAAATAACTACAGGAAATGCTTATCATAAAGATTCTAGAAATAGGCTGTATTGCCATTTCCATACTGTACAACCAACCCTCATAATTTTGATTTTATGATAAATCATTATTTGAGCACCATGGTAATTCTGTTTCATTAGTAATTAAATTATATTAATTTTCTTACTGTGAATAAGTCTGACTAACAACATGTTTTGATTTCACTTAGCAATCCAGCAAGCTACAAATCAGCTAAAGTATAAAAATACAGGATAAGATCATATTTACATTTAATTGATGGATGAAGTCGTTACCTGATGAAAGAAAATCTATCACAATAAAAGAAAACAAATATGTTACTTGATTTTAAAAAATTACTAAAAAAAAAAAGTCACTCATTTGTAACACCTTAGGAAGATACTATGAACCAAAACAACTGGTGTGATTTTTTAAATAATTTTATGAAAAATCAAATAATATATTTGTTTTGTTTAATTTACATTTGTTCAATTCGTATGATTGCCTTATGTTTTTTCTTCAATATTATGTTTCGGCACTCTAAAAATTAAATTAAAACCTTTTTTGTGGTCATTGAGACAAGTAAAAAAATTCCTAAAATATTATCTAATCTACTTATCTATTTTTTTATAAATAGGATAGTTATCTGTTATCTTCATTCCCTACTTTTTTCTCATAGATTAGTAGTTTTTATCTAACAATTCCAACTTTACGAAAAACAAAACCTTTCTTTTAACTAGATTACACTAATGAGCAATGTTCCAAAAAATTACAGACTGTAAGAACATATTTTCAGATTAGGTGCAAGGGAAGTTGAGATACTTGCTTAAGGCAAGTCATGTCTATTATCTTGATACATTAGTTGTTTGTGAATGAGAGATTTTCTGTTTTTCCTTTATGTCATTATTACCAAAAACTATACTTTTGCATCTTGAAATCAAGAAGTAATCATAAATTCAATACTATTTTACAATCCATGAAGGGGTAAAGATAATAGATATGTTAGCTGCAGGATCATGATTATTATTTTGACCCCCCCCCCCTCCAGGATAGCCATTTGCAGATTTTTTTGGGAAACACTCAAATTAGTCGGACAATACACAATTATCCTTCTGTTCTTTAATTATCTATTAAGATATAAATTCCAATAAAGTAATGAATAAATCACTTAACTATTTTGTATCAATTTTTTTTTAAGTGCTGTTATGCTACTTTATCAGTATACTTCATCTTTCTATTCATTTATGCAATGAGGCTGTGGGATCTTGTAACTTAAGAAAAAAAGCTGTTACTTTTTTGCAAGAACTCAGATGAGATTCTGCCTAGGAATTCAAGCAGCAAAAGTAGTCATAAAATGAAATTGTTCTTTGCAGGCTCTGTCACAGTCTTATTTACTGTTAGATCAGAGCTTACCTTTACAGATTTTTGCAATCACCAGTTGCATATGTGTAAGGGTTCCATCATCATCTGGAGTAAGTATTTGCACAAAATATGTATTTCATATGGCATATGAACATTTGGTATAGCAAAACTGGATAACATGAAAACCGGCAGTCCCAGATACATTGTTGAAATCAGTGAACATCTATTCACTCACCAAAATGAAATGCAGCCTTGTCAGTGGATTTTTGGAGGAATATGTACAAAACTGTTTACTGTTGAGTCGCGAACCAGTCAGCTAATGCCTACTTCAGATGATTAATGTCTTCATACATCAGATGGGGTTCATCACAAGTATAATTAGGTGGATCTCTATAGCAGAGCAAATACACACACCACCGTGTGTTTGGGCTCTATTAAATGGTGGGAAAAACATCATAGCATGGCGCAGTACCATATTGAATTATATTTAACCGAGTTCATGTTTTGTTATAAACATTCCAAGAATAAAATATTTAAATGAATCTTACAATTCAATAATGATTTTCCACCCCTCAGCACCCAATAGAAAGGTAAGAAAATTTATTCAATTATTACTGCTTTTTTTGGCAGGGGTAAAAATTGTACAAATATGTATAGTAATATAAATGTTTCATTAGTAGAGGTCAAGATAATAAACTTGATGCCTAGCCATACATGCCTATTATCTAAATCTCCAGAAGGGGAGATCAAGATAATAAACAATCATAAATTGAAAACAGATAGAAATAGTACACTTTTCCAAGTCCATTATTAGAACAAGTTCTAAAGAATAAAATAAAAGTGTCTAAAAAATTAATATTTTGTGGAAAAACTTCAGAATTATCTGTAAAAATGGTCAATTTTACAATATTTTAATAGCAAACCAATAAAAGTCGAAAGTTGTCACAAATTCAAAAAATACTTATTACTCTATTCTTTCTAACAAAAAAGCAATTCTTTGCAAATTATTGTATAGAATTATTCAATTTGTCAATTATTATAATAAGCTAATAAAAAAAAAAATTTTATTAGCTTCATTTTCTGATTTAGATACAGCATAGATTTAAACATCATTGATGGATATCAATTTAAACAAGCTTTAGATGTTTGCAGTTATAACACAGGCTTTTTTTTACTTTAAAGTACTTTTTTTTAAATTTAAACATTAAAGTAAAATTTAATGTGTGAAAGTTATGTAATACTGTTATTATAGTGCTGTTTGACATTATTATTGATATTATATGGCTATTGTTTTGTTTATTTCAAACTATTTACTTAAACTTAGTCTTTAACAACTGGTTAAGTATTATTATTATTATTAGTCATGTTTATGTTTATTTAAATTACGTCAACAACTAGAATGCCTAACAATACAGATATTTTTTGGGGAAAAATGTTTTTAGACAAAAATAACTTCAGAAATAGTAAAGTTTGTGAAAAAATGAGCTTGTTGAAAAGTAAAACACTAATGTAATTATTAATTTTAAAATTGTTTATTAAATAGATTTTGGTATAAATCTGTGACATCATACTGCATCTACTCAACATTGTGGCAATAGTATAAACTTTAAGATTTGATATCCCACTGCTAATTAAAATATAGTAAATCACAGCTATCTTTAGCAATAATGGTGCCTTTGAGTAAGGATTTCAGATAGTAGTAGGTGTCCCAGGGGACTGTCACTCCTAAAAGAGACACTATAAAAATAATTACTAAGGATGCTAACTGATAACTGTATAATAATATAGTATAAACTTAACCTGTACAAGTTTTTGAGCTCTTTGCAATTGGAATGGAATGCAAAGTTGGCAGGAGTCTATTACTCCCTACTTTATCGCAGAACCTGGACAGAGTCCCTTGCTGCTGGATCTTTCTAATCGGGCTTGTTTTTAAAAGGGTTATTTTTTTAATCTCGGATCTAATTTTTCAAGTTTTGTCTATTATTATTTTAGTGAATTTAAGACGGATTTAATTGCATTCCAATCCGTTGTTAAACCAGCGTTATCGAACCCATTTCATGGGCCGACCGCGGAAGGCTAGGCTTATAAAGCCTGTCCTCCCGACGTAATTCCCCTTCAGACCGTCCACTGAAGTCCTTTCGGTGCTAACTCTTTAATAGGCTAGCAGGAATACGCCACAACGGGGCACTAGCTATAAGGAGGGAGCAATGTGTCCCCTTTTCCGGAGGAGTCGCAATTGCTGGGTTATTTTATCTTACTGTAAGTTTAACTTACAGATGGTGATACCTATTCGCGATCGCGGTTTTGGGGCGGCGATTTTCTGGAAAGAAGTAAACAGTAATTATTCTTTCCACGTAATTTATTAACCTTCAGACACGCGTGTGTCTGAGAAGGGGTTGGGGGGACCGCGTGGCTGCAGTGAAGAAACCATTTGTTTTTGTGGTGGCTGTTGGCATCTGCAACAAAAGAAGAAGCAGAACACCTACACGAGAAAAAAAAAAAAAAAAAAAAAAAAAAAAAAAAAAAAAAAAAAAAAAAAAAAAAAAAAAAATTTAATTTTTACTTTCCTTTCGACTGGCAGGATGAGACGGCACGACGCGTCGTTCCACATCCACGTTTCTCCCGTTTCTGAAACTAGAGAAACAGAACAAAACACACGCGAGAAAAAGAAAAAAAAAACCGCGTTTTTTTTTTTTTTTTTTTTTTTTTTTTTTTTTTTTTTTTTTTTTTTTTTTTTTTTTTTTTCCTTTTTAGACCGCTTTGCAATTGTAAGTAATAGATAACTAAAGTCATAATTAAAATAAAGTTCTATATTACTCTTCTCTTTTAGTAAAATATTTATTCTTTGATTAAACTAAATGTTTACACTCAATTGCAAGTACCCTCTCCTACTTCATATATATATTTAAAAAAATAAATTTTGTGCTAATAAATAATACCATTACTGGTAAGGATTTGAACCCAAAACTTTCAAATGAAGGCAGACACTACAACACAACAAAAGTAAAGTAACTGTATTTTTTAGGGCACTTGTTCTCAAAATATGGTCGGAGAACTTCCCAAAGTGGTATGCAAACAGACACAACAATATAAAAAAAAGCTAGAATTAAATAAATGAATAATATTTAAAGCGTAAGAAGTATTCAAGTTAGGCCGCCACACCAGCGTGAATAAAATACGGTATGCGCGCGCGCTTTAGTTAGAATCATTGAATTAAATAAACAAAAATATTAAATCTAAATAAAATGATATATATTTTAAATTAAGTTGTGTGTAAGCCGTGCATCAGAAAAAAAGCCGCGCGACGGGAAAGTCCTACAATTGTGTTGTCGCTTTCTTTTTAACAATGAATTTAAAGAAACCTAGTAAATTAAAAGCATTAAGAATAAAAATTGTTTTGTTTACATAAATTCTTTTTAAAATTAACATAAATTATTTTACTCTTCAAATTTCCAAACTCAGTATATCTTAAATTTCATTTTAACAGATAAATGTTTGCATTTTATGTATTTCTAACTTTTTTTTTTTTTGTCTTCAGTCATTTGACTGGTTTGATGCAGCTCTCCAAGATTCCCTATTTAGTGCTAGTCGTTTCATTTCAGTATACCCTCTACATCCTGCATTCCTAACAATTTGTTTTACATATTCCAAACGTGGCCTGCCTACACAATTTTTCCTTTCTACCTGTCCTTCCAATATTAAAGCAACTATTCCAGGATGCCTTAGTATGTGGCCTATAAGTCTGTCTCTTCTTTTAACTATATTTTTCCAAATGTTTCTTTCTTCATCTATTTGCCGCAATACCTCTTCATTTGTCACTTTATCCACCCATTTGATTTTTAACATTCTCCTATAGCACCACATTTCAAAAGCTTCTAATCTTTTCTTCTCAGATACTTCGATTGTCCAAGTTTCACTTCCATATAAAGCGACACTCCAAACATATACTTTCAAAAATCTTTTCCTGACATTTAAATTAATTTTTGATGTAAACAAATTATATTTCTTACTGAAGGCTCGTTTCGCTTGTGCTATTTGGCATTTTATATCGCTCCTGCTTCATCCATCTTTAGTAATTCTACTTCCCAAATAACAAAATTCTTCTACCTCCATAATCTTTTCTCCTCCTATTTTCACATTCAGTGGTCCATCTTTGTTATTTCTACTACATTTCATTTCATTACTTTTGTTTTGTTCTTGTTTATTTTCATGTGATAGTTCTTGCGTAGGACTTCATCTATGCATTATAATTTTTTTATAATTGTTCACAAAAATATTTTTAAAAACTTCCAACAAAAATCACCCCATGAACTGCCTCTTGAAACTCTTCAAAATTAAAACCATTTTTAGGGGTGGGAGTGAAATTTAACAAAAACCCTTTTTACAGAAGTTGTAAAAATAGAAAATTGTTCAATTATACTACAAAATTATTAGAACTAATATTATTATTAATACAGTGGCTCAACAGTTCTCAAACTTTTTTTGATATAATACAAAGATATTTCATCGTGCATTTCCTTTTCCTTTAACGTGAAAAAACTATTTGTATATAGCAATAATAAGAATATCAATTATTTGGCTAGCAAGAACGAACACGCAACACAGATGGTTCTTACATACCATAGCACACATGTACCAGACGCAGTTGTCTGTCCCATGCATGTGCACTATGTCACATATGTATGAACAAGATACTTAATGGCCACTATAAAAAAATTGGCCATACTTTCCTTCAACAGTTAAGTCGGTCAAGGTTATCCTACAGATAGATGGGTACAGTTGCTCCCGGTGTTTTACATACAATATGATAGTTTAATTTGAAAATATTGTGTTACTCTTTCATTTGAAAATATTGAAATGCTAGTGTTGGCATACATAAATTAAAAGGGGCTTTTAAGATATGTATGCCAACACAGGGAAAAAAGGTACTTTTTTCTGATATACAAATATAATATATATCAAATCAGGATTTCATAGATAACCGGGTTAATAAAGCAGCAACAGATAAAACGTCAGTTAAAAACACTATACCACCAAGCTCAACTTCAGAATCAGAATAGAGAAGTGTAGAAAAGCTCAAACAATCAATGAAAGAGCTGTTGTTATCTTGTGAAAAATATGGTGACTTGTTTATTGGGTGAACTGACAGCTAATTAGCGAGATACAATACCACTAAGAAATGATATTGTGTACCACAGAATTAAAAGTATGACATTAAATGTTAAAAGAACTTAGCAAGTAAAGTCAAAAATAGTGATTCTTTTTCACCACGCATTTCAATGAGAGCAGAGGATTAAGATACTTTGCTCAACTTATTATGCACTATTTCACTGTACAATTCAAGATAACTATTTATTTTAAGATCAGCTACCAACACAAACTACCACTGATGAAATATTCAAAAAGCTGGATAACTTCTTTGCAGAAAAATGTAGGGAACTGAAAGTAGTGCATTAGTTTCTGTTCTGATGGTGCTTGAGCTACAGCAGGAAAATAAGGAGGTGATGCCACCAAAGTAAAATCAGTTACAGAAAATTGTAGTATTTGTGAATTGCTGCAATTCATTGCAGCATTCACAAAGAAGCTTTAAGAGTAGAACAGATTCCTGAAATATTTAAACATGTTCACAAGGTGATCAATTTTATTAAATCACTGGCTTTAAACTCTCACTTATTTAAAAACTGTTATGAAATGGGTTATGACCACATTCAATTAATGCTACACACAGAGAAGAGATGGCTTTCTAAAGGAAAAAATGCTAAGCAGTTTATTTGAGCTAAGTCATTTATCAAAAAACAAGAACAGTGTTTCAAATAAAAACCTGTAGTCTTTTCCATTTTGGAAAATTTTAAGATAACACCCAAAATTGAAATTAAAGTTAATTTCCTCAATAATATAATACACCATTGTCTAATGTTTACTGAAATATTTGAAGATATTTTAAAGAAAACTTCTGTATTCATATGGATTTGAAACCCTTTCACAATGGATAACATTCCAGAACCATAACTAATAATGAAAGAGAATCTTTTATATAACTAACTTGCAATAGAGCTTTGAAAATGGAATTACTAAATTAGAGTAAGATCACATCTCTGAATGTGACCTTACTCACGCAATGAATTTTAGCTAAAGGTTAAAAATTAATTTTCATTGCTGTCCATTAAAGCATTATTATATTTAATTCTATTTTCTACATAATAATACAGTAACATATTCAGTCTATGAATATGTTACTAGCAACTAAATAATTAAAAATAAAATGTCAATGGTTTCTTGATTAATTACACTTATTTTTTTATTGATTGTTTCAGTGATGCTAGTTACAAAGTAATGTAACGTTTTTTCCATCTTCACAGTTTTTCATATACTTTCAAATTATGAACAAATATTATTTAAGTGTGGTTTTCATTATGTAAACGAAAACCAGTTTGATTTCAGTAAGAATACGAGTTCTTGAAATCGGAGATAATTTTAATTCTCAGAATAATATTGACAAACTGAAGAAAAACTAACTACCTAAATATCATGTCTTGAGAAAGGATTTGATAACACTGGGTGGAATAAAGGAACTTTGAACAATAATAGGGTTGAAATATAGACAAAGATGACATAATAACAGGTATGTATAATAAAGAGTAGGCAACTAGGATAGGCAAGCTCCAAGGTGTAATAAAGTGAATTCAAGATAAAATCAACATAAATTTGAAACTGAAAAGGGAGAAGTGTTCTATATAGTATTTTATATGCTGAATCTGTATATGTATTCCGAAGCAACCCATCAAGTAGCGTTCTTAAGTTACAACCCTTTAAATTTATTTCTAACAATTTAAATTTATAACAATACAAATAAGTTAGTACATCTGTATGTTTGGTTATTCACATCTGATTTATATTGTGATAAATGCTGTAAACCTACATTTGATACATAACAGTCGAATCATGTCAATCCAGACATGTATGAACATGTCAATGAGTCAAGTAATAAGTATTCAATGTGAAAATTTTCTTCAGTATGGGTTCAGCTCTTGGTATGACTTGCTGCGTTTAGTTGTGGTAGTGGTTTTATCATACACATATTATTAAGATTGTTTCATAAGCGATGCCATAAATTTAGTGAAAGATTTTTATGACATTACAACTTTTAGTATTATTTTATTGAACATCAAGATTTGTTAAGTTGTGTGTGTGTCGCACTGTTTTATTGCACTCATGGTGAAACAGTTTTATGAAGTATTTTAAATAATTGAGTATTTATAAATTAAAACTTAATTATTTTTATAATTAAGTATTTCTGTAATATTTCAGTTAGTTTCATTCATTAAAACATTTCTGAATATAACAATGAATGAAAATTGGGCTTGTAAAAATTCGCCAAATATTTTTTGTTACATCTGCAGAGAATTCACAATAAAAACCAGTATTTAACCTGTTGAAAACTGCTTACAAACAACATTATTGATCTCCCAAGGGACAGTTGTCCCTTGGGAGATCAAGATAAATCCTGGGCTTCACGTGTAGATGCATCAAGTACTATGTTAAACTAACCCTGTGGTTAAAAGGAAAAAAAAGCATTTGCCTTTTGGCATACCTATGATTTGGCAAGAGCCTACTAACCTTTATGATAACCACTATTTTTGCTTAACAAATGTTACTGGTTTCAATTCAGACAATAAAAGCTGTATTGCATACCCAAATGTTTGTTAGCTATGAGACCAGTACTTTATGGTGTTGATTTACTGATTCCGATGTTCCAACTTCTTGGAAAGAAATTTCTGATTTCCCAGAAGGTTCAACCAATGAATCCTCAACTTCAATATATATTAATTACATTCCAGAAGAATCAAATACTGAACCTCACCTCATCACACAAGCAGAACATTGAGCAACCTAATTCATGACTTGCATTTGTCAAAACACATAGAACTCCTAGGTTTACATCTTAAAGAATGGAATTTATTAAACAAGGAGTCTAAAATTTCAGTATATAGAAATCAAAATGAAAATTTACCAAAATAATTTAGAAGAAATGGTTTAATTTGTTCCTGCCATGAGGTTAGGGGGCGGCTAATGTCTGAACTGGACATTGAATACGTAATTCATGATTGGTGTTTATTTAAACTCATCAAAAAGAAACTTAAAGACAGTGTTGTTGCATAACTTGAATAAGTTTTCTTCTTTACTGGTAGCATATGCTGCAGGAATGAAAGAAACATATGGAAGTATGTCAAAAATTTTAATTGTTTTAGTACACTTATATAACAATTAAAAAAATTAATTAGATAAATATTACCTGTTTTAAATTATTAATATATTTATAAATATAAATAATTTTTTTTAAACCTTCTCTTTGTTTATTTGGCTCTACTGCAGATCAAATTAATAAAATTTCTACTAATAGTCTTCAGTATTAAATCTATTTATTTTTTTTTTAACTCATAAAATCATTTGTACATTACTGACATAAAAACCAGATAGTAAATGAAATATAAAAATAGACAAAGTATTTTTTCACAAACCGAGGGTCCACCATAGTTGCAATTGGTTTCCACTTGATAAAGAATAAATTAAGGAATATCTTGATCTCAGTTCCTGTGGTCAGCATTGCAATGTAAAGAAATGGGCTTGAGATAAAATTTGAAGCTTGGAGGGAGAATAATTGAGAATACAATATGCTATATGAAACAGTGGGTTAGAATAGCAGCTTACATCATACTACTGTTGTAAAATAAAACATTTACTTACCATCAATGTTCAGGCAGAATTCCAAACTATATTTATACTACCAGTAATATGTGATTCACATATTACTTATTGTTTATTATTAACATTTCTTTTAAGTAATAGCCATTTCAATCAAATATGAAATTTCAGATTGTTACATTACATTACTTCTTTTCACCTCTGCAAGTGAGAGAAGAAAAGTCCAACCCTGGTAGTAACTTATTACCTAAGGGTTCCGTAGCAGTTTTTGCTACTCTTTTTTAATTTAACTTCTTAGATATTTATAATGAACATAGTTGCTTACTTTTCCTATTCCTTTTGGATTAGCTACGTCAAATTTTATCTTTCTAACAAGTCTAAAAATGATATAATTTGTGAGGACTTTCCCATTTAAATGTAGTCAGCTTAAACACCACTTCATCCTCTTAACAAAAAGAGGAAAAAAAATTACTTTGTGGTAGGGAATATATATCTTAGGTTTCAAGTTTTCAATGAGTCTACTCTTGGCACCTCTTTTCAATCCCAATTTAATTTTATTATTTAGATTTAAATTTTTGTATAGTAAAAAATCTTTTCAGAATTCTGATTAATTTCAACGTAAGTAATAATGGGAATATTAGCAGCAAGTGGGTTAGTAACAGCTTTCCCATTTATAATTTAAAAAATACCTAATTAGGTACAATCTTGACTATATTCTACAAACAAAAATGGCATTCAATTTACCCAACATTTATTAACAATTAGATTTAAATTTTATTAATTTTTGAATGTATTTTTCCTCAAACTAAAGGAAGAAATTTGCTAAACTTCCCTGATCTAGTTCAATCGTAGGGAATCCTTCTGTGATTTAAACACCTTTTCCCTTTCACTATCCTTTGTACCTTCTTCCTTGCATAGATACCTCTGAGATTGTGCTGCTATCCTATCTCAAACTATGACATTAAACTGGCATCTTTTGATAGCAGATAACAATTACTTGTTTATTGCATTTGGTCAGGTAGCAATTCTACCTTTGGAAATGTCTCTACCTCATTCAAGAGTTGTACAAAAAAACAAATCATCAGAGCAACTATTCGCTAAATCCAGGCTTTTTCTTAAAATTAAAATAAAATACCTTAAATATACAGTTGCAGAGCAAAAATAGATCAGTTAGACTAGAAAGCAGTGTGGACTGTGTTGCTAATAGATACCGACAAGAACATTTACTACCATAACTACACTAGTTGTAGGTAAATAGATGTGTCACATGCTAGTCATTCCCAAATTAACATAGCCATCTTCAAGAATAACAAGACTCCATGTCAGGTTTACTAGCAAAAATGAGTAATGAACTGGTATCCTGTGACCCTTTTCATTAACTTTTAACATGCCAAGCCCACTGAAATTCAGTCCTGTATATGACACTGTTCACCGCAGGATGGCTGTACAGAGATCACTCAGGAAAAAATAACTGACTGATGCCTCTAGTACCTCAGTGCTTTACAAGTATCACAGCCATACTAAAGACCAGACTTTTAGTGTCAACTAATTAACCCCCTTTTCTAATAAAAAAGCTTCAGTTGGGCAGGGTAAATGTAAATAAAACTTATCTAATCATTAATGCATTTAATGTAATGTTAGGTTATTGCATAATGAAAGGGAACCACATTCTGCAGTTGACATGTTGATTACTGAAAAATCCAGACATTATTTTTAATCAATCACCGTATTAAATCACTCACTATTAAAAAAACAGTTTGGATTTTATTTCAAGTGACTTTCTTCTATTAAAAAAGTTGAACAAATTTACGGTTAACAAAAAGTAACATACAGAAAAAGAAGGTTTGTAATATTTTCATACAAAAGCATTTTTATAATCAAAAGGTCTTTACTTCTGAGGTAGCCCTTGCATTATTAGTTTTGTTTTTTGCAATGTTATTCTTGGTAGTATAATTTGTACATCATATATGTCATTGGATACAAAAATGTTTTTCTCCATAAGGGTATTTTTACAAACAGTGTACAAAACAAAAAAAGTAATTGCAATATGAATAATTTATGATGTTAACGACTAAAAATGAAATTCTACTAGTACTATTATGATGAAGATATAACAGCAATGCAATAATGTATATGAATGACACCAATGGAATAAAATGCAATTTTAATAAATTAAAATGATAAATACGATTATGATAATATGTGGATGTAATAAAGCAATATACAAATTCATCAATAATGTATTTATATGAAAAAATTAAATGAAATTTACTAATGTGAAAAATGATTAATAATGAATGATGTAATGTGATTAGATGATGTAACATAATGTAAATGAGACAGCTGATACTGATATGATTAATTTTTGTTGATGTGAAATACAATGCTCTAATGATGTGTGATGATGATGATGATGATAAGCAGCACAACATGAAGCAGTTGCGATGAACAGATGAAAACAGATTAAACAGTGAAATGAGATGCAGAAATGTGCCAAATGGTGATTAATGATGAATGACGTAATGATGGTTAAGTGATGTTAACACAATGAAAATGAGTTGATTGACATTGAATGATCCACATTTTGATGATGAGATGCAAGGCTCTAATGATGTAAGCAGCATGAATATGCAGCAGATGTGATTAAGTGATGACTGTACGTAATGATATAATAGACTAACAATGTACATGCAATCAAAAAAATGATACAATATTCTATTAATCTCTAATTTAAAAAAAAAATTCTTTGGCATTTTGTTTCTAATGACATATTTTTGTGTTATAATCAATAAAATTTGGTAAAACCCTCTTGATATTTCATGTTAAGGACACATGTAAACTCTAATTTACAATGTTTCTACTCCAAGATACTGTTCTTATAAAACAAACATTTAGAATAGAGTGAAATCACCAGGTCAGCCTGAATGTAATTGTGAATTCAAAATAAGAATTATTTATTTTGTAACTGACTTCAGTTATTTGACATCAGTAACAAATATCTTCCTCTTCATACGAGGCTCGACTGATAAATTTTGCACACTAGCGTGCTACATGGACACAAAAAAGGTACTATCAATTTGTGTGTGGCAGAACATGATAGCTAAAATCCCCCTCCACAAACCTATGATAATGCGTTGAAATCAATTTACCGGTTTGTTTCAGTAGCAGTTAAAATGGAGTCGAGTACGGCCAATACGTCAACACGGTTAAAACAGCACATACGAATGTGAAGCTGGTAAAGCAAAAATTGAGGATGCACATTGCACTATATGACCAGTTTCTGTGACTGACAAAAAAACAAAGGAGGAAGTGGACGATTTGCTTCAAAGTGACCAGCAAATCATCCACCAATGCATTGCTATTCAGTTAGGCAAATCTAAAGAACGAGTAGGCCATATTATCAAGTAACTAGGGTATCATAAAATCTGTGCACGATGGGTACCACACAAACTCTCTGCGAGCTCAAAGGTAATCATTACACCACCGACAATGAGGTGAAGGAAGCTTTAGCCACTTGGATCCGAGAAAGACTGCCAGAATTTTTCAGTGACTGAATGCATAACTTGTCACACATTGCAAAAAGTGCATCAGTGTAAACGAGGATTATATTGAAAAATAAATACTGCATTCTGTAGCTAAGGTATTGCACTTTTATTTCATTCTAATATCTCTTTTCATTCCCATGCTACACATATATGTGCAAAATTTATCAGTCGAGCCTTGTACTTCAAATAAAATGTAGTCTAGAAACAAAAAGTTCATCAATGAAGACAGATCTTGATTACATTAAGAAACAACATAATCAGAAATAGTACGGCAAGAACAAGTAATAAAAAAATTGAATTTAAGGATACATTTACAAGGAGTGAAACATAATAATAATAATCATAAATTTTTAAGAATAGAATAGTTGAAACTGTAGGAAAGAAAAAATGTTAATGAACACCTATATTAAAATTGTGATACTGAAGTAATGTGCATTATGTTTAGCATATACGAGTATAATGCTAATAGATATAAACAACTTAAAGAACATCAAACAAGCAATTCTAGGGCATTTTTGCTAAATGTTTTTATGCAAACCAAGGTGAAAAGATGAGAAACATTTTTCAACAGACAAATGGGATTTGGCTAATGAAAAAATAAAAAGAATACTTCCAATATTAAAGGAAATTTTTTAAGCGAATTTTATTTAGTGTAAAATATTATCATAACCAGACAACTGCTGTGAAAATATAGCATATTCAAACAGTGTAGTTTGAGGTAGGAAGATACATAAGTAAATGATACTGTCTGTCTGCCTACCTACCAACGAATGTTGAAGATATAATAAAAAATGCTCTATAAGAAGATGAAGGGCTCAGTTAGAAGAAAAGAAAATTAATTGCATAAGTTTTACGAATGTCATGGTTTTTTAGCAGTGAATTTTTAAACTCACAATGGAAAGATATGTCAGAACACAAGACATGTCTTGTATTATGGAAGATATATCAGAATACAGTTTGAAAGTCAATGATAAGAAAACAAAGTAATACGAAAAGAAAACTGATGATATCTGCGAAAAAAGAAAGATTGTAAAATAGTACAAATACTTAGGTGTTATGCCAACAGAATATTGAAAGGGGAAAATTAAAATAGTTATAATGTAGTAAGATGAAGTTAAGTCTTGAAGAAGGATCTTGTGAAGTGTTAGTTTTAGAGTACAATTTGTTTTTTTAATTTTTGAATGTGGATGAAAATGTGGGCATTAAGAAAAAGAAAAACTGAAAGCACTTTAAAGTACAAACATTCTTCAATCTAAAATGAAATTGTAACTACTACAAGTGTAACTGGGAACTTGCAGTAGAAATCATTATAATTAATATAATCAAACTTTACAGTATCTGCGTTAATAAGAAAACAACCGTTCAAGGGTATAACGATGAGTTCTGCTCTTAATATATTTTTACAACAAATTGTTAGTAAAATAATAAAATTCAGTACAGCCACTGCTAACTTAAACAATAAATTCAGAACAAACTTAGTTCACCAACGTTGAACAGAGTACAGAGGAAACTACTGTATGTCAACAGTGCACTGTGTTAAGCACATACAAAATAAACATTAATTACGTAAATATTGCATGCAATTAATTTTATTAATAAATAAAATAATGTAATAATTAAAAATAAACATTAAACATTATTTAAGTTTTGTCCAACTTGAATTTATTTCTGGAAGTACATATTTTAACATCCATAACAACAGATTATATTATATATTAATTTTTCCCTATCTACTAAAGAATCACAATCTTTAAACAATCAACATTTATTTAATTATAATTAATTAACCTTTTATAATTATAAATAATTGATAACAACTACAATTTTATACATAATATTAATTATGTATAATAATAATAAATATATGTATATAAACTACATACACTTTTATTTTATAAATTATATAATATATGGTAGTAACTGCAATCTCTAATACAAACTAAACTTTATTTTAATTTTGTGTGCTTGTTTAATTATTTATGTTAATTTTAAAACATACTTAATATTTTTAACATTTAAATAAAGTATACACATTTTTAAAAACAATTTTATATTAAAATAACACTTTATAATACATAAAAATTTATTTTGGAACACTTGTTCATGTCATGTCATTAAAAATTACAATATAAAGTGGTTTATAGAATAGAAAATACAACAGACTCCCTCCCATTTGTTCTTTTTTTAAATAATTATATCCAAACTATGTTAGTCAAAGAATTTCAAGAATGATTTTTTTATCAATGCTTTTATAACCAATCATACTGCTGAGCAATGCAATGCCGTAATATAATACGCATTTTAACCATTTAATATACAAGGTTTAAAAGAACTTTATTACTGTTATCAGCGCTAGATTGTTTTAAGCAAAACTCTGCTTATTATTAAGCGGTATATTACATTTTTTGTCAGTTTATAGTTACTTCAGATTTAACAGATGGAGAAATGTTTTATAATATAAATTATAAATGTAAACACGAATCAAATATTTCTGTTGGTACCAGTTTTTTTAGTTCAGCTAAGTACATACATGTTCATGTTGACTGATTAACACTTACTTAAAGATGCTGTGTATTATTTTTTCCTACTGAACTTTCTTTCTTAAAATAACTTTAATCAATTCATTTAGCTTGTATTGTGTAGTAATTCTTACACAAGAAGAGAACATTGTTTACAGCAGAGAAGAGCAAAATAATAGTTTTTTACCAAAAACTAAATGAATATTAATTTTTTTAATATAATTACTAATGTGAGGTATACCTAAAAATTTAAAAAAATTCTATACTCTGCTGACTGATGGTGGCCATGAGAACACAACTTTTAATAAACTTGTCAAACATCTCACAACTCTTGGGGCCAGATTCATGACTCAAAAAAAAAGAAATGTCAGCAGATTTGTTTACATTGAATAGGTTAATAGGAGGTGGCTTTTTAAAAGAGAAAATTTATAACATACATACCTAAACTTTTGATAAAACAAAGAGTACAACTGATGCCACTGACTGTATTATGGTTCTGTATCTTCAACATGTGACTGAATACTCAACTCTCTCAAGCTTAAAAAGCATCAGTGAACAAGGAACTCGCTTCTGATATCTTTTGCAGTTGTAAATATATAAACCTCTAGAAAAAATTTTTTTTTGAGTTTTCCTTTCATATCTCATTCTTAAATGGCTGCATATATAAGGATTGTTACCTTTTACTGCACCTTTCTGAGCAGGCTGGTTTAAGATATCATTCACCCTATGTATGAAGCATCATAATCCCTATGATTGCATTCAATAAATACTAAATATAATTTTCAATTTTTTCAATTCTTTACAGAAAACATTCCAATTACTAACTACAAGAAACTCTTTTCCAATAAATATGATGATGTAAAACAAATTTAAATTTATACACTGAACTTACAGATATCATAAGAACAACGTGAAAATCACTGTTAATATTATTATTAAAACAAAAAATTTATTTTACCTGCACAGCCCAATTAGAACAAATTATAAGGGAGACTAAAGTATCTAAAATTATTTAAGCTTTTTGACTATTCTGCACCTGTTATACTTATTGCTAAGGTATAACAAATTTCATGTTTAATTTATTGAATTCAAATAATTACATTAAAATTCATGTTTTTTTAACTTTAATTAAAAATTACATTAATAAAGTAAATACCTTCAAAATGAAAATTAAATAAAAATATTAACTGACAGGTAACTACTAATAATAGACTGACATAAAGAAACAAGACTTTTTTATTTTTAAAAAGAAGTAAGTTCAATGAAAGTACAATATTTAAAAAAAAAAAAAGATTGGACCATAGGTATCTCACTTGCCTTCATGACCTACTTTGGTCATTAAATGGTATTTTCATAAGTATTTAACAATTCATTTTAACTGAAATTCAAAATTTACTTTTACTTAAACTTCAAAAACATTTTGGCAGTTTTTCCCATGCCTGCTCAACCATTAGACATCACAATAACGATACTTAAACAAAACTTGAAATTTGTGAACGGCAATTAATTTTTTAATTGAAAATTTATAGGTAATGACATAACTGAATAGTCTGATAAGGTATGGAAGATCATTTATGTACAAATTTATATTTTTTGTATTTTTTTAAACAAACAATGGAATAAATAAAACATAAAATTTATAATTTCTAACAGAAAATATCTTAACTTCAATAGTAACGGAAAAAATTGTGAGAACTTGTCCAAAAACATATTCTTTAAGAATTATTTATTTGTTGAATAACTAAAATATATATTATACTTGCTACACAACTGCAAAATAAGTCAATAAACAAAATCAACATAAAAATAATAAAAGAATTAAAAAAATACAGATATTATATAGCAAGAAATAACATTACAATTCTTTTTTAATATTAATGTATAAAATTACATGTACAAAACAGTTCAAATTAATGTCAAAATTACCCATTTGTCTGAGAATTGCAGCATTAATACTGCTCTACTTTATTAAATGCATCAACAAATACCATCATATGTTTCTTAAATAAAACTAATCACAGTTATAAATTCATTCTTGTCATAATAATAACTTTTAATTAATGCAAGAAATATATTAATTTATTAATTGATTTAATTAGAATTGCGTTTCATTTAATCATACAAATATTTTTGAATTAATATACATTACATTACACAAACATTTCATCAATAATTATATAACATTATAGATAGATAGATAGATATACCATACATATTTTTAGGCAATGAACCATACATTATAGTCTCTTTCGTTACAAAAATAAAACTTCTTTTTCTTAAATTCTAACATATATTTATCAATAAAAATAAAAATAATAACATAACTCATTTATCAACAAATATAACTGTTAACATCATAAACAAATCTTATTAAATCAACAATTTAATACTAGTAATAATAATTATTAGTATTATTATTAAACAACAAACCTAATCTATACAACTGTTTAATATACGGAATGAGCAAGCAATTCATTGCTATAATTTTAAGTAATAGTAAAATATAAATTACATTTTTGTAACATTTAATTTTGTATGTAATTTACATGTAATTACTTCTAGTTAAGTTTTTTTTTAGATTTGGTACCACAATGAAATCTGAAGTAAAACCTAATAAACAAAATAAGCACATTAACAGATTGTACTGATATGTTTAAGTTGTACCATAAAAGATGATTAAATTTAAAAAATAAACAAATTAATTTTTTCAGACCTTGACTGTTGCTAGTATAATTTAATGCTTGGAATTCAATTAACTATGTATTAACATGTTAATTAGTCAGAATTCAAATAAAAAAATCTGTAACTTATTTCTCAATATATTATTGATAAAGTATATAAATTCACCAGAGATTTAAATTTGTTTGCCTAAATTTTTCACAATCATTATTTGAACCATAGTCCTACATTTAAAACTTGTACGGTTCCAGATCATTCAATAAAACAAGATCCAACACATATAATTGATTAACTAATCATCAAAAGAACCAAGACAAAAGGTACAAGTTTCCAGCTCCTTAGAAGCTGGAAAAATAGTAAAAGAATTAACTGAAATAAGTTACCAGGAGAATTTATATTTACATGTAACATAATGACTTTTTTTCCTCTGAGTTCAGTTGTTAGTTATAATTAAACGATATGGCAATTCTACAACTCTCTGAAGCCTGTTTTGTTAGTATTGTCACAAGTGTATTAGTAAAAAAAATACTAAATTAGCAACATCTCAACAAACAGAAAAATCTAAAACCAAATAAAAGGGGCAACAAGAGGAACTATTATTCATAGTTCCAACATCACATAGAAAAACCTTGACAGAATCAAAATTATTAAAGTTTGGGACAGATTTCTTCACTATCAAAGAGAAATCACAACAACCTGAAACCTCAGTAAATAGAATTTCAGAAAAATTGGTTTTTAAGTTAACCAAGTACAAAAAACAGTAACATTTATTTAATAAACTAGTTTTTAAATATCAAAAAATTATATTTTTTGGCATATTTTGGATAAGCCAAACGGTTAATGATAAAAATTGATGATTATTGACAAAGTTTTCCTTTTAAATAAATAATTTATAATTTATAATTTTAAAATTTAAACTTATTTATACATTATATTTAACCTAAAAAACATATTTTAAAGAAAATTAAAAAATTTAATTTAATTTTGCATATTAAATTGAAAATTTTCAATTAGCTGCAGTTTAAATGTACTAATACAAACAAAGTAATGGTTCTTTATAGTTTTAACATCTGTTTGAATCATAGTGGCACCAATAATGAATAAAAAGAAAAATATTACTTGCGCAACTGTTATTATACAGCATCAATAATAATTAAATACCGACAAATAAGTAATAATTTCATAAACATTATAAATATTAATTAATAATAATTACAAATATACAATATAGAATTATTACATTAAAATGATAATGAATTATTAGACCCATTATTTAAAATATAAAAATATTTTGTACTTTCATTACATTCTAATTTGTTTATTTATTTTTCAATGATTAAGTTCTACTTTCCTATAATGTAACGATAATTATTAAAAAAAACTATTTGCTATTTTAAAATAAAATGTAAAATATTTAAGATACTTGATTACAAGATATTAATATATAATAAATTCAAATACAGATCAGCTGACATATCTAATGAAAGATTTTATAAATTAGAGTCTTGATGTATGAAATTACCATTTTACCATAACGATTTTAAAATAACAGAAACAGTACAATTTATATAAATTTCACATATTAATAATTATTTTAATACTAATGTTATTCTTCATCCAGAACTACAGGCCTGTGCCTGATTACAATTATTCCTAACAATGCAAAGCTTGACTCATCAGGCTTCAAACTCAGAAACCTTCTGGATGAAAGCCAGAGATGTTACCACTCCGCCAGATAACTGCTAAGTTGTTTCACAAATCAAATTACTAATGTGATAGTTTCATGAATGCAAATTATTCATTATCATTTCTACATAAATTCAGGGAGATAATAATTTCTGAGTAATGGAACCCAAATGAAGTACATTATATTATAGTATTAAAACATTTAAATATATCTGTGAGGAAGATTGATAGATGAAATAATAAAGGAAACTCTAACTAAAACAAAATGGTAGATAACTAGATTAAAAATATTCTTTATGCAACTATATACAGTAAAAAATTATAATTTGCTATCACATACATATTATATTAAAGAGTAGAACTTTAACCATAAATACTGTAAACACAGCCAAACTTCAATAATCAGATGAGATGGGCTGATTAAAAAGTTCACAACTAAAAATATAAAAAAAACTGATTTGATAGATTACTCCAATAAATTCTGTACATTAAAAGAAATCTGATTAAATTAAAGTTTAACTGTATTTATTCACGATGTTTTAACATTAAATGTTTTATATTTTATTAAATACAATAATTTTCATTTTTGAATAACAATCTGATACGTATTAATGTATAATTTCTTTATTTTTCAGTAATGCAGTTTAAAAATAAAAATAAAATTTGATTATATGTAATGAATGGAATATGATATTAAATTAATATAATTTTTTAATTAATTTCATTAATAACTACATTCATTAAATTCTATCTTCTTATCCTGTCTAAGTAAGATTAAATCATTTTACCTGTCAAAATTTATTGAAATCAACTAAATGAAGTTATTAATAATAAGATGACATATTAATAATGTATAATTTATTACAATTATAGTTTTTTTAATACAGTTTATAATGTTAAAATAAATATTTGTAATAAACAGCATGATAAGAATGATTACTTCAGAACCATCAAAGTTTAAAGTAGATGTAAACAAATAACTAAAGTCAGTAAAAACCATAACTTTACAATGTAATAGTTTCACAACACCTGTAATATCTCAAAGTAGTACCATGGAAAATGATGAGTTTGAACTAAGAATAGACTCACTAAGTTAGAAATATTCCATCAAAACTCCTCCAATAATTTGTAAAAATAAAAAAAAACATTTCCATTGTACTAAGAGACAAAAGTGATAATTTTGCATTCATTAAAAGAGACAGCCGTTCCATATACGGAACCAAGAGATTGGTTTCATATATTATCATTATGTAAAATTTACACTTAAAAGTTTATATTTATGGCAGTCAAAACAGAACAACTATAGGCTTTATAAAGAATAATTACAATTTTATATTCTGTTTTGACAATAATATTCCATGAGTTAATGCTGTATGAGTTAACACAGCAAAACATCTATTTTCTAATTACATGGAACATAAAAATATAACATATACGGGATTAGGAAAATATCAGATATGTTCATTGATAAAATGTACAGTACAGTAGAAATGAATAGAAAACAGGAACAAATATTGAATGAATCTATGGTTTTGAAACCAAAATTTCTTAGAGTGATAGTACAAATTATAGTAAGTTATAATTACGTTATAAGAAACAAGTAAGTAAGATAAAGATGATAGTAAGATAATTAAGTGATGTGTAAATATACATTAGCAAGACAATAAATGTAATCTGGTTTCTTAAATAAAACAATACTGGTCAAGCTGCAATAGTAACATCAAAACATCAGACACAATATATGGTTAAAACTGACCTGATGTAAATAATAGTTGAAAGCTTATTTTCAACTACTTCAACTTCTTCTAGGCTCTAACACATTTTAAATATAATTAATATAAGATAATACTTTTTTCATATGAAACTGA
Organism: Lycorma delicatula; assembly: GCF_047948215.1. Lineage (NCBI taxonomy): Eukaryota > Metazoa > Arthropoda > Insecta > Hemiptera > Fulgoridae > Lycorma > Lycorma delicatula. The sequence continues at coordinate 68,476,747 of NC_134459.1, read as the reverse complement.
ATTTTAAACAGTCAATTTAATGAAACATAATCTTAAATTAAGCAACGACTACAGAAATTAATATAAACTTAATTTAACATGATATTAAACTACATTTTTCTACTTTTGTCATTTTAAAATGTGTACACAATTATTAGATGAACATGTAATAATTAGATGCATTTAATTTAATGCACAATGATAAACTTTTAATTATAGATAGAATGAAATACTTGACAATGCTATAAACTATAACAATTATTTCAACCATTAAAAACTAACACTACTAATTGTTTATTACACACATAAAAAATGCTTATGTTAATGTAAATATCAACAAAAACAGCGCAACAATAAAAGCATATCAATGACATAAATTTTTTTTTTTGTTTAAATGAATGCTCTAATATATATGTTTTCAAGAATAATTTTAATGCTATTGATCATGACAACCTATTATAATGATGAATACTAAAATAAGAACAGTGAACACTAAATTACAATTATTAATAAAGAATAAATTATATAAATAAATTACATTTCTATTTTATAAGACTAATTTTTTTAACATATGAATGACTACACAGTGATCAAAATTATAAGACTACACAGTGATCAAAATTATAACACTAACATATATTTGAATATATAGTATTACTATTTACCATTATTACATATGTCTACTCCTGTAACTATAACTGACTAATTTTTAAATGCTTCTCACATAAATCTATTAATATAATATAATACCACTATTAGTAATATTTTATGGATAAGTCGTATTTTTTTATTTCTAATGAAACAGTGTACTAGAATAGTAAAATTAATACATTATTAAGAGAAATTACTGAAAATTTGGTTTAAAATTAAAAATCAAGATTTAAAAGACATAAGCAGCAAAATATTATTAAAAAAAAAAAAAAACCAATTGAAATGGCATGTTATGAATTTGGTATTTATTAATTTTGATCTGACACAGGAAGAATTCTATGTATAAAAACTGAACGTAAGACCGAACAATTACATACATTAAAAGAAAGATGTATAATGAAATGCGTAATAGGCAAAAAACTGGAGAAATGTAATACTCAATAATTATTTCTTGCGAAAACCCAAAACTAGGCAACCTGAAACTTCAAGTTACTAAGTAAATTTCTGTTACACAATAACTTGCAACAATGCAAAAACTATAATAGAAAAACTTCCACAAGTACCTCATGAAAACAGCATCACTGAAAAAAAGTTTACATGAGCAATTCAAGCTGAATTTTTTAAATAAGAAAAATCCACATATTTACCATTGTGTAACTGACTTCATAACCAAAATACCATGAAAACTGTTTTCAAGGACTAATGGCAAAATATCCAATAAAAATACTGGCATCCTAATAACAGAGTACTTACTATTCTCGGTTATTAGAATTAAACACTTTTCTAAATAAAACAGTTAAACTCAGATTCATTTACAGAATTAATCACGAATATTTTTATTAATAAAAAAACCCCTTTATTATTAATAAAAAGCCTAGGGAAACCTACAGATTGGTGTATTTGCAATAATTTTTCAAGCAAGAATTTCATAATTAATTATCTGCGGGTAAGCAAACTACACATAATCGATTGAGTATTAAAGTCAAAAATTTCACACTGTGTAACTAAGAAAAAATTTCTAACAATTTTTGTTATTAGCTATGCTCATTAAGGAAGGAAGGCATGTAGAAAAAAATCCTTAGCAATGGTAACATTATTCTTCGGTTATAATCAAAACTTCTGTTAAGACTTAGAATAAAATGCTGAAACTATACAATGCAAAAAACAAAAAAAAAAAGAAGATTTTGTAACAAATACTTCTCAATGTCATGGTATCTATAATAACAAAATTACAAGATATAAAATACACATATAAATTTTAATAACATACATTATTTACAATATTGGTTAATTTATTAAGTATCCAAACAAAATTATAACTATGTTTTATAAATTGTATATTTATTAGACAACCTACTAAAATTTTAATTTTATTCTTTAATAACATTTATAATTATAATTGCTGTTACTAATATTGTACTATATATATTTATTACAATTAAAATGTTAAAATTAGGCCTGCTAATATTAACATATAGAATTACATAAATATACATTAAATATTATTATAACCATAGTGCTTCTTACATACACAAAATATTATATGTATATGTTTTCTGACAAATGCTACTTAATTGTGTGTGTGTTTACACACATACATCTAAATAATAAACAAAATATAACATAATTATCTTGTAATATATTTTTTAACACAATTATTTTTTTTTAATTTGAAAAAAGTTATAATTAAACTTTCAATACTATACTGACAAATACAGTATGGTAACTTATAACCAGTTAATTATATTATTGAAAATAATTATTCTAACCTTTTTACATTGTCCTTACAAGTTCTCTCATATATGTTTTTTTAGAATGCCAAACACATTTTTTTTTTAAATCACAGTCAACAAGTTTAATTTTTAATATGGTAAATGTTATAATTACATGCTCTTCAAACAAATCCAACCATGTATGTACCTTGCAGTAAAAATAAACATATTACATACAAGCTGTTTATTATACAAAGAAGCTTATCTTACAGTGATGTACAACAAAGTAATACACATGTTACCTTACAGTTTGTATTCATAATATCTCAAGTAATTACTTTTGCACCCAGGAAAAGTTCTATATAATTGCTCATTTCATCTTCGTCAAAATTTATTTTCAATTTACAATCTTAACTCATTCATCCAAGCTTCTTTGTAAAATAAATTGACTACAAACCCCAAAAATAAAATGTGTTAAAAAAATAGTAACGTATAAAATGATCCAATCTACTTTTTTCAAATAAAATATGTTAATACTTTCTTTGAAAAATTTCTGTTCAATCATGACAAAACTTCTTTCAAAGAAATATGTCTGAATTATTCATGGGTTAACTAAACATCAGGCATTAATTAAAATCCTAATCTTATAACTCCCATACCGCTTGTGAATATCATTTAATTCTTTCCTTGAATATTTAACATAACATTCATCCAATTATCTGTTCAAATAATCAACCAACTGTTCTCTAGGATTTATATTTTCCCTCAATAAAATTTGCAATCAAAGTTTTCCTGAATATTTTGTGGTAAATTTATAACTTGAATCTATTGATTTAATATGACTTGCTCTTTGGTAATGGGATAGATAATGTGTGATTACTTATAAGACCTGTTCGCTTATTAATACCGTACTGGGAGAGGGAATTCAATAAAAAGAGAATAGCAAAAGCCTAAGAAAAAATATTAATTGTAATTGAAATGTTGACTGAGTACTGAATACTCAATTCATCACAGTCATTTACATATCTCCCATATGATACATTCCTCTAAGCATTTGATACTCCTTTAGTACACGCACATTATTTAAGTGTATCTTACTTTACCTCATCTAGCTGACAGCCTGTAGACTGGCAGCTATATATATATGACACGCATATATATATATAGTTATGGTATCTGAACACACACATACACAAACTTTTTTCAATTCTGAAACACACTGCAACTGTGGTTCCATTCACACAATAAAATTCACAAAAAAAAACTAGCTGCTGGTGTTAAAAAATGACATATATTAATGAATTATATCTTCAAAGCTACTTTCTTTTTCACCAGATAACTATAAGGCATCAAGATTATGGGAGTATATGTTGTATTAACTATCAATAAATTTATGCAACTAATAATTCAATTTTTTATTAATTAATTTTTTTTTAAATATAAAATATAGGCCAATGTTCGCATAACTAATTTAAAATTATTAAAACATTTAAAAAAAATTATATCTTGGAAAATAATTTTTATTTATTAAGAGATGCAAAGCATAAGGCATATCTTTTTTAACCAGATATAATAAATTAATACTTTTGTATTCGAACTAAAACATACATAAAAAAAGAAAATTAGTATAATAATGTAAAATAAACGTTAGAATGATTATTTTATAAATCTTTTAAACAAATCTAACTTAAAGTGACTCATGATAATCTAATTGAATAATCAACAAACACTGCTAGGTAACTGATTTGAACACTATTCTTTAATCTAACTTAATTAAATTTAAATAATGGATGTTTAAATAAGCAACCAAAAAATAAGAAATTAAAGAAAAAGGCTTAACAATTATAAAATAAAAAATTATTATTTTCTGTAATACAGGAACCACTTCTCTTTTTAATGAGGTAGAGAATGTATTTATTTATATTTTACACTAATGAAAAAACACAATGCTCATTAAATTTTAGGAGTTTATAGGGGCATATTTTTTATTTCCAAAATTAATATCATATGCTGTTAATATGCATCCTAACAGCTGATGTGACAAATGTTTTCCTCACTGCCTCACTGTAGACGGGGAAAACATTTTTCAAAGGGCAAAGAACTAGCATTAAGTGTATTAAGTATATAACCAAATCTAAACAAAATTCAGAATTTTGCACATTTATACTGACTATCAACTTCTCAACATTTTGACACATTAAATAAAACAGCATAGCTGCCAATTTTTCTTTAACACCAAATATAGATTTTGATGAATCAAACATCTTAACAGTATTTTAGTTTTTTAATAATCATATGCACCAAAGCCGATTTTCAGTACCTTCAGCAAAAACTTTTAAATTCTAATAGTCAGTGAATCAACATTAAAATTCTGCTTAAAATTGAGAAAATGTTTACAGAAAATATACAAGTTTACGGTAATCTTCAATCAAAAGATGACAAAGTCTAATTCTGCTTACCTGACTTGGTTTCTGCAGACCTTTATTTCCTAAACTAAAATCTTCTGAAAAGACAAAAACTTTTATTACAGATAGACCTCCTCACATCCTTAGTTAGGTCTACCAGACTACTTTCAGAAGTGACCTCAGGAGTATTTGTTCTCTCAGTTTAAAATATTCACATTCAAAAGATTTTTTTAGAATAGACTTCATTATAGATGTGCATATAATGAAGCTTAAACAAGCTCAGAAAATTATCAAATAACAAGGCAGTACATGTTACAGAACTGTAACTGGATATGCAGCACACATTCATCTTATGTAAATAATTACACTTTGTTATGTTCTGTAAAACTTAAAAATAAATTATTAAAATGCAATAAAGTTTATTTTTTATATATTTTAAAAATAGACAAAAACACTAAGAGCCAAGGCTATATGGTGTTACTGAAACTAAGAGATATTCAGCTCTACCTTAATACCAACAAAATAAGCTACAGAATTTGTTTTAATGCTGTTTTTTGATGCAATCATTTATTCTGAATTATCTGAAATTATTTTATTGTAATCTTTAGCTTAAAAAAAGTATGTAAAAAAATAATTTTTTCTTATTAAAATTTATAAACTTTCTTATAGTTTGCACAGGTGAGCTAAGCAATATTACTAAAGAAAAATAGATAACATTTTTCACATTATGTCAGATTTGAACTAATACTAGGTTGGTATCAGACATCATTAAAAGATTTAAATGTCAATTTATAATTGAAAAATAATATATCAGTAGCAACTTATACATATAAAAAAAAATTGCCATAAAATATATATACACACACACTCCATCAATCTCTGTTGTGGAGTGGTAGCATCTCGGCCTTTCATCCAGTTATGGCATTTTTCACCCGCAACAAATTTTTTTTTTACTGAAATAAAACATACATAAATTTTAAATAAATTTAAAAAGATTAATTCTTCAGAACTCAAAAATTCAAACTCAATTCATTTAATTCAATTATATTATTTTAATGTGACTGATCAAAAATAATTAAATTAAAAATTGAAACTTAAATATCACTTAAAAAATAAGTAATAATTTACGGAAGTATGGAATTATTAATCCATTATATATAAATACTAGCTGGTCAGGCATGTCTCATCTAGCCAGTGGACCCCAACCCAAGATTCTCAATGTGTTATTATCATAGTTATGGGAATTTATTATGCGACATATATTCTTTAAAAAAAGAGAAGTCATTTTACTTCATTATATTCTGTTGCTGTGGTAAGAGATATAATGAAGTAAAAGTATATTTTTTTAATTTAATGAATATCTTTAATATCTTAACCCCTAAGGGGGCTCTAGGGCCTCAATCTATGGCTTAAAACCTTCCCTAATATAATGTGAATGAATCTGAAAATTTTAAAGCAATCTGTCAAGTTTGTTTTCGCATGATGCTGTTGCAGACAGACAGAACCTGCCACAAACTTTCATGAATTAGATTAATGATAAACTATGTACCATAAATATATAACACTAATAACAAATAAAATTTAAACATTCTACAATATAAAATTTTAAAAATACAACCTTATCATAAAGATATTTATGCATCACATAACAAAGTACAAACAAAATCAAATCAATATAATCATAAAATTCAGCCGTATAATATATTAACAATAACAATACATTTGTAACAAAAATAAATTTATTTTTAACACAAAGAAAAACTGAATTAAAAAGAATATAAAAAATATGCACAAATTTCAATAATTTTTTTAATAATATTTATTTTTTAAAATAGTGTAAATTATTCGTTATTTTCAATTCTTTATTTAAAACAAGGGCTTGAAACTTAAAACTTTCAAAATAAATGAGATAACATTTTCTACAAATAATTTTCAATAAATAAAATTGTTTAGATTAAAAATAAAGTAATTCGAACAATATATAAAATGAAATAAGAATGTAAATGGATAAGAATTCAATTAATATTTTAAGAAAAATGCTTCCTAATTATTATTTGTAAATTACACTCACTGAATATTCTATAAACCAGCAGTGAATGATCAAAATTTTAACACAACATTAGTATTTTAACAGCTAAGCCTAACACCAATATGGTCTCAACACTGAATTGAAGTCCTGATAAATTCTATATAGTACAATTAATTTTTAAATAAAATATTATTAATCACTTTTTTTAATAAATAAATATATATGTTTTTTAAGTTAATTATTTTTAATTTTATCAACCAATTAAAAGAATTACATTTTCTGATCTACTGTAAAATAAACTAGAAAAACAATTACCTTTCATATTTTGTGGAAGTTACAAAGTAAACTCTTTTGTGAATAGTAATTTTGTTAACAATAAAAATAAAAAGATACATTATATATATTTTTGTAAGCAATTTGCATTTTACTATGGTGAAACATCTGTTTTTATAAACAAATGCTGTTTAAATTTTATGTATCAATAGCATACCTCATTGCCAATTTCACGTATAAAGATGGGTTCTCCCCCTTCAATACAGGAAATACAATGCTATTGTAAATGACATTTAGCAAATCATCTTTATACGTTAGTTAGTTATAGTTAGTTCTTTTTTGTTATTATATTTAATTTATACTTTTAAGTCTAAAATTTTTATGCACTTCAAATTCTTCTAGCTCAGACCTACATCTGTAATAATTTGTAAAAGCTCAATTACAACTCAGAGGATTTAATTTTTTAAGCATCATATACATTAATGCAAAAAGTAAATGTCTACAATTTTGTAGTATTGTTTGTATTAGAATACTTATTGAATAAGTCCTGTAATTCTTGACAATTCCTAAACATAGAGTCCAATTAGGAGACTAATAACTTACACCATACCTTACCATAACTTACTCATACCAGTTTATACAGAAAGTTAAATGTGTATTTATAAAGAAGACATTTTGAAGGATGAAAATGCAACTGTATTACATTAAATACACTTAATAAAACTGAAATAAAATTAACATTCTAAGACAATCACTATCAGCAAAGACACTTGTTTTTGTTATTCCACACTGATTTTAACAATTCATATTCCTTGAATAAAATGTTTGAAAAAGAATAGATATATTTCCACCTTTTAATTTCTTGTAAAAACTAACTGCACAAACTCATAAAAATATTGTACAGAAATAAACAAACAAATTGTGTGTATAGATGCTACTATAATTTTATAAAATTACTCTTTGTCTCTTGCAAATTTAAATTTTGTTAACATTTTTAAATTTCAGGTTAAATTAAAAAAGTGTAATGGCATTTTGTTAAGCGAAAATTTCCTAAAATCACTGTCACATACGCAAATCAGAACCAGATCTCATTGATTTATCAAAAAGTAATAAAATTGTAAATAGAATCTTATATCAAATTAAAACGCAAACCAATGACAAGATACACCAGTGGCATTATCAAAGTTTAATTAAATTAAAATGACACTGATTTCTAAGAGTAAATTTCTTGCTTCATTACAAAGCATTCATTTCAGACGCATTAATTAATTAACATCACTATTCTGGGCTATCTGTATCTAATTACAAAAGTTTACATATGATAATCAGAAAATCTTACAAAATGAAAAATTGTACATTAACTTTATAAATAAAAATTAATATATGATACTTGAGTACACGAATAAACAAAAAAATCCACTTACGAAATAAAAATGACTTCTTTCTTCATGAAGTCTAGTGGTATTCAAAGGATGTTGGATATATACATTGTTGGCAATCAAGGTATGCATTGAAACAAGTGATATATTCTTAGATAAAATATAGAATATTTAACCTGATTTATTCTTAGATAGAATATAGCAAATATTTAACCAACTAAATAATGTTAAATAATTTACACTGTTTTGTTAAGAACATTTTTAGAATTAAGTAAACTACATTCTCTTCAATCTGATTGATTTTTTCACTACATCCAGAACTTTGAACTTAAACAGCAATGCCCCCCTCCCTGTCTTCATTCTTATATCCAGAATTGTTTAAATTGAGTAAGAAACTGATTATGGATTATAATACCTCCAAAAAAATTATCATAGCCATATATTCTTTCACTATTAATGTTTTGATACATCTGAAGAAAAGTCCCAGGAGCTAAACAATTCCCGAGCTAAACAATTCCCTAGCTTTACAGGGAATTGAAGATGTTTGATTGCAAACATTAACACAAAAAAAGATTTTTCAACTGCACATTCAGTTCAACTACCAATTAAAATAAATTAACATCAAAATCTTTCTGTTTACATACAGAATTTTAAAGAATTTCATGAGGAAAAGAATTTAGTTAAAGATTTATTTATTTCTTTTATTTATTTAAAGATTTATTTATTTCAACCTGAAATCAATAGATTATTTTAGAATGCCAACTACAGATCCCAACAACCGATTGATAAAAGATTATTGCACATTATTGCTGGTTGGTAGATGTATTTAAAAACTAGCATACTTAGATCACCTATTAAATAATGTTGATAATAGTTTTCCTTTTATTGCGCAACTTCTAGCTGTTTAGATACAGAAGTCGTCATTTTCATCGCAACTACAATTTATTTTTCAACTAAGAAAGAGCTGAAAATATTCAGTCTTAAGTATGTAAGGGGACTATTTTTAAATTACTGAAATTAAAAAGTATTTTAACTGATCAGCCCAAAAATACTATCAGTTTATTTTATAACGAATAAATAGTAAAATGCTTTAATTATTATTTATTAAAATAGCTGAAGTTAATATCCAAAAATACATTCTTATTACAATTAGCGTTAAAAAAACCTGAAACATAATAGGATAAAGAAGTAAATAATAAAAATTTATTATTAAAAAATCACTTTGTTATTTTAATATTAATTTAAACAAGTTACGATTATCATAGTTATCATCTAAGTAAGGGTCAATACTGACTAACATTTAGGCAGTTTTTCTTAATAATTAAACTGTGGTAGGAACTACATTAGACTAAAAAATAACTCATTAATTTGAGAATGTAATTTTATACCAGAAACAGATAAAACACAATATTTTAACCCTATATTGAACTTTAGAATCTATATTTATAAAAAAAAATGTAATAATGAATAAACAGAACAATATTTGCAATAAAATATTAAAAATATGATTTTGAAATTGTGACATCGTTAAAAACCTAGCATACATATTTCTTAAGAATACTTTTCTATTAATATAAATTTATAACAATTTAATACAGTACTTACTTTAGAACAGTTTTAAATACTTACAAGAGTGATCCAAAATTTATGCAACTGTAGTTAAGATAAAAATTTGTAAGCAGGCAGTAACTCCAATTTTACTAGTTAATGACTTGACAGTCTTAAAATAGGCACACAGGAGTTTAACTCTGAATTTGCTGTTACTAAATCTGTAAGATGTTAGTTTTTGAATATTTTAAAAATATTTTCTAAATGTAAACTAACTGTTATCTATGAAAAACATGACCTATGAATGGGTATGGAGATTTATATCCAGTATAAAAAAATAATGTTAACCTTTATTATTTTAATATGGAACAGTTTAATTATAAGAAGCACAATTTACCACTACTATAGCAAATCATACCACTACATTACCCTCTAAAAATGGAGCAATCAATACTTAAAGCATGTTTATGCTCTTTTTCAGGGTGTTAGAAGAAATAAAATTAGTTCTATAAATAGAACTCCAGCAGGATTAAACCTAGCATATTTTGTAATAGTTAGGTTTAAATAGTTAATAAATATCCTCTTAAGAATCAAAGACAAATAAATCAACAGAAAAATCCATAACCTAGTGTAAATATACACCAAAAGATAATAAAGAAATGTCACATAAAGCTAAAAGGATTAAATATATTAAAAAAATAAGGCCAGCATTATCTAAATAAGCGACAACAGCAAACAAAAACGCTCAGATTTTTTAATTTAAAAAAGATTTTACTGTCTCTAGCAAGTCTGAAACATGCAAATCTATTGCATGTCTGGAATATAAACAAAAATTAGAAAAAGTTTTAATTTGAAGAACTCAAAAATTTCGAATTTTTTCTTTTGAAAGAATGATAAGAACCTAAACCTTTAAAAAATAAAACCGGATGAACAGGGTCACAGGAAGACCAAGAAAAAGATACAACAGATATAGAAAAAAATGAGGAAAATTAATTAATAAAATTACCTAAATGGAATAAAAAAACACCAATATTTTGAATTGCTACTGCATTTATTAATTTTATAATTACATTCTCATGTTGATATTAACCAATCTCAGATAACCATTTTTTATTTGACAGTTCTTTTAATTAAAACATCAATAATCAAAATATATTATAACACAGGAATTCAAATTAATTATCCCATTAACTGGATTTTAACTTCAGCCTTGCAATATCAGAATGCTCTGATGCTAATTATTTATCTATAACTAAAACAGAAAATTGAGAAAAAATACAAATATGTATTTTGCAAGATTTGTAAAGTAGGCAGAACCAATTTATTTATTGTACTGGTTATCCTCCACATTGCATGAGTTATGGATCACTCTCTTTCTTTCTATATATATATATATATATACACACACACACATGTAACAATAGAATGAAAACAGGTGTGGAACAAAAAAAAGAAAAAGAAAAAACTATAAATATTTGTCGTTATTTATTTAATATTGTTTTAATTTGAAAATAACAATTTTAATAATTAAAATATATATTTAACAAAAATAATAATGTATTAATATTACACTAAAGTTAATTGCAAATTCATTTCCTGTTTTAACATTATTTTTCAGTCTGATTCATCTCATTTGTACACCATAATTTATTTATTTTATAATGAAATATTAAATATCTATTATTACTACTGAGGAAAGTTTATTAAACATTAATATATTTATAAAAGCGGTAATGCTTGAACGAATTTTTAAATGTTAACAGAAGAGCTATGGAAGAATGAATAATTAATAATTTTTGTAATATAGACAGTTCAGCTACTCTAATCAATGAATTTCAAAAAAAGAATTATAATTATAACTTTAAAAAAAGTTTCAAGATTATCAGAACTTTAAGAATACTTAAACTGTAGCATTCAAACTATATAATTTCTATAAATGCACATTCATAAAAGCAGAGTTGAATTTCCTGGATAATATATCTGACATAAAGTATCACTCAATGGCTAAACTGGCTGACTTTTCATTTCTATTAAAAAATACAACTAACAAAAAGAAAAGACAAATAAAGAAAAAATAAACTACATTAAAAAAAAAATTGACTGCAGTAAGTAGTCAATAATAAATCTGTACTACAGGAATATATTATTAAATAAAAAATCTATAAGCAACCGCTTTAATAGCTCTTAACATTATCAAAAAGATATTGTAAAATCTAACTTTAAAAAGAAAACAAGATCAAACTGGTAACAACCTTTTCAAATTAAACTGTATGTACATAACAAATTAATACACTATCATTAATATCGTACAAACATTATACGTTTAACACAAATAGAATTAACATAAATTTTCATTTATATTCATCTAGAATGGAAAAATTTATAAAAACTTATTTTATTACACAGAACAGATAAATTATGAAGATAAAAGTAAATACTACCAAAAAAAGAAGACTAATTTATTTCCTTTTAGGAGATTCAAAAATACACATATGTACTGTATTATAATTTCATAAGAAAATAAACATTATTAAATTACATAAACAAATATTCATAAATTTACTATTATCAGATCAGGTTTATACATAGAATTTATTAAGTAAATAATAAAATGAAAAACTTCAAACTAAAAATATCAGAATTTATATATATATATATATATAATAACTGTCATGTATTTACTTAAAAATATACACAAAAAAAAAATCACACCAAAGTAACTACATTATATTCATAACTTAATGTAGCTTATATAGTTATTAGAAATTATTGAACATCCTGACTTTTCAATTTAAATACACACATAGAGGTGTATATTTTTAATCATAATTTTTTTTCTAATTCTGTAATATAATTGCTAACTTTACTGTCAAATATTGTCTTCTACAATAAGAAATAAAACTTATATTAACAGACAAGAAAAATAAATAAATAAAGGAGAAAATAAGAAAAAAGTTGAGAAACCAGGAAAAATAATAAGACTGGTACAAAATTTTGAGTAAATACATATATTAATTATACTCAAAACAAATTATAATACTCAAAATTTTACAAAAAAAAGTTTTTTTTTATTTAACATCATTATTTTACATGATTTCTGGATGTATTCTTTATCTGTTTATTTATTTCATTTTAATAAATCAAAGTGAAAAAAGTAGCATTTATTTCATACGAAAATATTCAATAAATTCCTGAGATTGTATACTAGTGCTGAGATGACCTTAATGCACGTTCATACAAGAACAGAGCGTACTGTTAATTTACTATGAGTTCAGTGGGTAAAGCGGATACACGTGATCTAAATTTCAATTTCTTATCATATAATGATAAAGCTGAAATTATTTTAAATGCTATCATACCTCTACAAATTCTTTATAGCAGAATCCTCTATCAATGCTATGCCAGCAAACTTTTTATGAAAAAAAAGAAGGCAATGTACAAATTATTCAAGGTAACAGGGATAAAAATGAACCCTTTTTTCATTATAATATAAATAATTTTTTTTTATAGAAGTAAGAATATAAAATTCCAAATTTACATCATGATTTTTTAAAAATACTTCAAATAAAAAAATTGGTTAAAAATTTCCCTCCATAGACATCTAGTTATTTACTTACATCAGAAATTTACAAACATACAAAAATTCTTCTTTATGACAGCCTCCTGAAGTAAACAATTATAAACATGCTCCAAACTGATTGACCCAAGATGTAGAATAATTTTTGGGTACAAAAAATGGCAGACTGCTTTCCCAACAGGCACTTCATATATAATTAATTTTTTTTTATAATCTGCAGACAATCAGTTTTATGACTGTTTATCCGAGAACAAAGGATAAGGAAAGGGGGAGAGCAGAAGTAAATGACTAACCCACTGTATCTGATCAAAGATTAAATCAAATATACTTTTATACTGCATACTGTATACCTGATTCACTGACACAAATAATCAGTTGTGATTGAATGTTACATAAAAATAATTCAGACAGTACCACAAGCATCACGCAATAATGGGAAATAGCTTAAAAAAAGTATGCAAGAAGTAGCTTTTATATATATAAATCCAATTATAGGAACTTTTTAACAACTGGATTAAATAAAATAAACTAAAAGTAAAATTATAATAAAAATAAATATTTCAAATACTGTGTTTCTTTCAAGATTAATTTCAATGACAATAATAAAAGTTAAATCTCTAACTAAAATAAATTTTGAACAAATGTAATATGGATTTTTTTTTTTAAATCAATTTTATAAAATGAACAACTTAACAGATCATAAAATAAAAAAATAAAATATAATTTAAAAACTAAACACATAAAAAAACAAAATTACAACAAAAAGTATATAACGTATTTATATAAACCTATGAAATCAATATGAGATAAATATGTGTATATACATACAGTGGTATCATATACAGGCCTTTTACTAAACAAAAAGTAATAAATAAAAATAAATATAATTTTTGTAACAAAAATGTTTTTCCTTTTAAGGAAAAATGAATTAAATTAAATGTAAATTAAATGTATTATATAATTAAACTTACATTAAAATCATTTATTCATGAGGAAAAATACTGCAAAATAACCAAAAACAAATTATTAAAGTTTACTAACCACCTATAATACAATTCAATACCGATGACAGACCATTACAATTTAATACCAACCTTAAGAGAATAAAAATTCATTTAAAAATAAAATATACATTGAATATTAAGAAAAAAATATATTCATTTTTTTAGAATTAGAAAGGTAATGCTTACAAGATTTCTTAGAATTACTCGATAATATTAAAACACTCTGAATTTTCCTGGTTTTTTTAACTTTATAGTGCATTAAACTACAGCTCTATTTTATCTTAGATTATTAATATGATAAGGGCATCTGATAAAACTGATTAAAAGATGCAAAAAATATAAATAGCTACAGCAAAATCAAAGTATTATCCCAATGCTCAGCAGTAAGCCATAGAAAAACTGTAAAACCTATATTCTATAAGAATATTACAATTTTAATATACACAGAATTAAACAATATAGGCAGGATATTATATTAAAATAATAAATATGATAAAAATCTTGTCCACATCAAATTTCACACACACACACACACACACACACACACACACGCGCGCGCGCGCGGATATAACTTCAAATTAAAAAGCTGTTTTACATGGCAAAGTTCATTAAGAATTAACTACTGACTTAAAAACAACTCATTAGTGGCAGGCATGTCAATGTGAAAAACTCCAGATAATTTCAATATGTGATTTTTAAATTCTCCTCCGCAAAGTAAAAGCATTTTTCATCATTTTGTAATTTTCTTTCTAGGAACAGCTAAACAAGTTGTTAAGGTAATGTTATGTACTTTATATACAGATAAACCAACAGTTAATTTTTCTCAGTACTTCTATTTTTAATACTACTGTTTATTTTTTTTAAAAATTCCATAAATCAATTTAAAGAATAAATTGCTTTAATAAGATATTTTTTAAAAAAATCAGTATCAGATGCTGTGATAATTGTGGTAGAATATACCTTTATAAAAGTTAACTTTTTAACTACTGAAAAAAATGCTTATCATATTTCAACAAACAGACTGTAGAGTTTAAAAGATTTCGAATTTCAATAGCCATTTTTAAATGAAAATAATCAGTTTCATTTCATCTAGTAGAATTGAGTAAAAATGTAATTATACACAAGTGTGTATTAACTATAAAAAAGAATAAAAAGAAATAGAATTATATGTAATAAAGAACATGGAAAAAAAACCAAATTGTGTATAATCAGATATGCTGCTAATATATATAACTTTAATTTGCACATCTTTGTAGAATACCATTTTAATCTAAAAGTAACAATAATTTTATATTACACATATATTTTATATCTTTAAATAAAAAACAGCAGCAACAAATATATCACATTAAAGGAATAACAAAAAATGATTAATTTTTAATCTGAGACTGCCAACATTTAAATAACAATTTTAATTTTACAGATACATTTTAAATTCTTCATTATTTATAACATTTATAAAATTGACGAGTTCCATTATTTAAAAATATGTACTATAAAATAAAAATCATATTAAGATTTTTAAATATGATTTTAACAACAATAACATGATGAATACTGCTGTATATTAAGTAAAACACACATATACAATCCTATTTATGTATAGGTAAATCATACTTACATATATATATATATATATATATATATATATATATATATATATATATGTAATTATATATATACGTTACACAATCATATAATAAACACACCATACTATAACACACACAAATATTTTCATTAACAAAACCTTACTCAATCAAAACACGTAATAAATGCATATGTAATGTAATGTAACGTAATGCAGACAGTTTTTTAATGTAATGTAAATGTAATGCAATGCAATAATGTAATGATGTAATAACATTCACAATATATACTCTCATTTATTTTTCTTTATTTTTATTCGTTAAAAAAATAATCTCTCAAATTTTTTTCAAAATTTTATATTTATTGTAATTAAAAAAATTAATCTGCACTGCAGATTAAATTAAAAATAAAATAATTAAGTAATAACTTTATGGCTGATCTGTTTTAATGATAATATGATACATATATATATTTACATATAAGATATGTACAAAAAATATCCTAACTTTGTAAGCTGTACACCAATACATTGATGTATCACTTTTCTAACAAGCAGTATAGTCTAAAAATAGACCTTTAGAGGATAAATTGCTGCAAACGTTTTTTTATCTTTCTGACCCGTTTTCATAATGATTATTTGCAGAATACTGACTTTAAATGTTTTGAAGTCAATATTTATATTAGCATATGCAGAATATTGCCTGATTTCTAAGGATATAACATTAACATTAAAATTTTGGATTAAATTTAACAGATTTACAATAACAATTAAGAAATTAATGAAATCCCATGTAGGTTGTATTTTAGTGTGCGGATAGATAAAATATAAACAACTGTTAGTAATCAATCGGTGATGGAACTTAAAAATTTGTTTTAGGATATCAACATTTTATATTAAAACTTATAATAAATCGAGTAGTAATACTGTGAAATAAATTATTTCCTTTAGAAGAAAATCAAATACAAATAACAGTGTCCACATAAAATAATAACTCGATAACATAGAAGACGTTTAAAGTACAGACAGGTTTTGTTATAAAAAAAGACTTCTTTATTTACTGCTTTGTATTTTTACATCTGGCATTGGCAGTCTTTCTGATTTTGAGTCAAACAATAATTTTGTAGAGGGCAGATAGTGAAATATAAAAACAACCTTATGAAGCCCATCAATAATCAATTACCTATTTTCATAAATGTGGACAACAACCTTCTTTGATAAGTCATTCATTAATAATAATAGATAGGCATCCAAATTATGGTTTTAGTTTTAAACACATTTAGTGCTATACCATACAATCCTACATTTTTTAACCTAAGACTTTCATTAATCAGAAATTTTCAAATCATAATGAAGTTTCACAACTGTTACAAGTAAAGTTTACGGATCATAGTTGGATAAGTAAGCCGTTTTGAAATTCTTTTTTGTTGCATCGGTGTACTATTTATAAGATTTGGATATTATATGAACAAACCTCATATTTGATGAAAAATGAACATAACAATAAGTAAATAATAATTATTTATACTATATAAATGAATGACTGTATTTATTTATTTATTAATTAATTAATAACAATAATAATATATATTATATATATTTTTTTATCACAGCCTCATAATATAACAGGACAAATAAGGTAAAGTTAGGTTACATTAAGATCTAATGAAAAATGTACTGTGATAATGTGCATGCATACATACATACACATATTAATAATAATAGTTAAATATTTAATGTAATATTAATTAATAGTGTATGCATATATACATAAAATATTCAGTGTACAAATGAATGGAAAATGAACATATAAATGTTTATAGGCCGGCGGCAAATTTACAGATCAATTTATCACCATTATTATCAAAATAAAAAAATGCTGTTAATTCAAAACCATTATTTGATTATTTATGTATCATATTTAATAAATAAATTTATAAATTTAATACATATATATATATATAAACTTTAAAATGTTGTAAAGTAAGAATACTAGAAACCAATTTGTATATATTTTTTTTAAATTAAACTTATAAATATTATAACTTTAATAACCATAAGAATGATTCTTATCTTAACTGTATTTAAGGTATCTGAAATAATTTAATTTCATCCTATAAATATTAATCTTTGTTACAGCAAAAATCCATTTTAATAAGCAAATATATTTTGCTCAAACAATATAAAGTAACAAAGAATACATTCACTTTGCAGGATACATTCAGAAGGCAGCTGTGAAACAGCATGATGGAAATTTCTTAGATGTTTGGATGTTCTACAGGCAGTGTGATGCGATTTAGATTAGATTTCTTTTCTCAAAAAAAAAAAAAAAACATTATTAAATATAAATCTTTGATAAAAAATTTGCTAAAAACACATTCAAAATAGAGACATATGTAATATATATTTAACTGAAACACTAATAACCTTTCGGATAAATTGAAAATTTAAGAATGGCTCTAAATTTTCAAATGTACAAACAAAAAACGTAACACCCACATTTTAATAAAAATAAAACATATATTTAACATTACAGATTCTAAAATTGAAAATACAAATGTTAGATCTGAAATAGAAACGGTTTAGGATTTATTTTATTTCACTATCAGTCAAATAAATTAATGAATTAGATTAATCAATTGACTCCCCAAGGTATATTATCATTTTTTTAAATTCATCTAATCTAAAACCAACACACTGTTTTTACTTCAAAGATCTTTATAATTGTACAATTTTTACTAAAATCATTATATTCTTGAATCTGTAATAAATGATATAATGATCATAAAAGGCATAATCATTATGTACATTCCAAGATGAGATTATACACCCACCATTAGACATTTAGTGAATCTTCAAGACAATATTCTTGAATGATAACACATTTTTTTTAGGCAAATCATTTACTCTAACAATTTCACAGAATATTTTTTCTGCTTCAGATATGCCTACTGAATATAGTACTAAATAATTTCTATTATTAATTTTGTCTAAGTTAAAAATACTATTTCCCCAGACAAAATAATAACATAGGTTTAAATTAACAGCGAAAACGCATTACGAACAGGATTTTTTTCATGATCAAACAAATTTAATTACTTCTGTAAGTAATTAAAAAAGATATCCAGAATTTATACACAACATAAATTAATGTTGATCATTAATTTAACTTCAAATGTTGATCAGTACATAAAATTATGTACTTCAAAAATATTCATTACATTAAGAATATTACATATAGATACATAATACTCTTCATATAAAAAAATTTTGTACAGAAATACAAGTACTAAATGTAGAACGAATGACTGACATGATAATGAAAATGAAATGAACATGTGTTTTAATATATATAAATGAAATGCTGAAATAAATGAAATGAAATGCTTTATTCAATCAGTAATGACATAAACACTACTAACTACTTTTAATTATTACACCTAATAATAACAATTATGGTAATTATTTAATTACTTCTTAAAAATAAAATAATTATTAAATGAAATTATGATTATGATTTATCTTAATGAGAAAAAAATGACAAATGGAAAATTAACTAATTAATTATTACTGTTACTAATATATTAAAATAATAGTAGCACTAATAATATTAATAATAAAATGTAAAAATAAATATCATTAATAATTCTTAATGAGTAGTATGAGGTGTAGTGGTGGTGACAACATTTGAGACAACAATACGGTTGATATTTTCAATAATAATAATAACAATAACACTGAAGTGACATCATATGACGATGTGTATATTAAAAGGTTTTCTCTTTTATCGCCATACACTCGACATTACATAAATTTTCATCTTTTACTGAAGAATACTTAATGTACTATGTCGAGTGCGTTTTGCTTCCTCTTCACTGATCCTCTGTTCGATGAGATACTGAGCAGTACTGATAGCGTTAATAGTTCCACTGATGGTAACAACTCTGTTTCTAGTACCGGGTGCATAAATACCTTTCTTTGAGATCTGTATATTAGCACCACTCAAATGTTGTATTTCGACTAACGATCGACCACCTGGACCTAAAATCGCACCGACTATTACTTCTGGTATATTCAGATCTACCTTCTTCGGTTCTTTATCTCCAGTATCGTCTTTTAAATTAGGTCCAAGACCAAAAGAATTATTATTCAGACCGGTAGCATGTCGGAATGGATCAAATGGAGCAGCAAGATCTAATGAAGACCTACCGGATGAACTTGTACCGATTGGTCCAAAAACACCACTAACACCGCTAGTAGCAGCAGCTGCTGCTGCAGCGATTCCATTGGCTTGGGCCGGTGAGGCATCCATTGGACTGATGCCGAGAAAACTTCCTGACAGTAAATTAGATCCGGAACCGGTACAATTAAGCCCTAGCCCCATGCCCAATATACCATACCTGCAACAAATATAAATTGACATGTTCATAAAATTACAAAACGGACTGTTTATAGCACTAAAAGTAATTGAATAATCTCCTCAAAATAAAAGAATACTTAAAAGACAATTTATTATGTCAGTACTATAATCCTGCGAAGATAGGAAATAATTTACAATGTATAATACTAGAATGTTCCCACATCACAGTTTTAGGTTTCACATTCTTCAATTTTTATCCTTTAAAATTCTCTTAATGTATTCTCAAATGTATCCTGAACATGTAATTAATAATTTTATATATATATATATATTTAATTAATTACAGGGACAGCATATACACCAATCTTAAAAAAATTGATATTCAGAAAAATAAAAGAACATTATTAATAAACTAAAAACGGTAATGTCATATAAAAAAATTTAACAAATACAATAAAGTAAACTATAACTATACTGATATGAAATGTATAATGTAATGTCAATGCATGTTATTTTATGCAAATGAATGAACTATTAATGAATATTGTGAAATATATTACCTTCTAAATATAATTACATCAACATAACATGCACTAAATAAATGCAATTACGGAGCAGATAATATAATTTTCAACAACTAGAAATGTAACAAAACCAGAAAATCACAAAAATGGTTATTATTAAATGGTCTGATAACAGACCATTCAATAATAAATTGTTACATATGCTTTCAGAAAAAAGTTATTTCCAAAAAGAAACAAGGATTATGTTTTAATTATGAACTAATTTAACATTTTCTTTAGTGTCATAAATGCTCATATCATATCACATCATTAAACAACCAGGTTTTTAAAGGTTTATTCAACAAATTTACTGTTCTAGAATTATCTTGATTTTTGACAATGTTTATAGTAATGAACAATATCATTTATTAATAAAGAAAAAAATAATCAACAGTTAATCTGTGAATTACGTTTTTCACTTTTAAAAAAGTGTACTGTTTTATTAAATTTCGTAATTTGGTTTTAATTAATATCTTGCAGTGATAACAATTTTGTAAAAGTTTATTATGTAAAAAAATATTACATGAAAAAAATTGACAATGGATTACTTCACTGAAAACACAATGTGCTCCTCATATTTTAAATGAATAATGCACAATTTATTTAAAGTTCCTGTAAAACTACAGTAGTGTGCAAATTAATCTGAACAAAGGGAATTTTTTTATTTCTGTATTGTGGCTATACTGTCTGACAAAACCCATTTTTTAAGTTGTCTGTTTAATGTGAGGTTGTTGTTCTTTGATTATTTAGCAATTTTCATTTTACAAATAGTGTTGTGAAAGTTTATTTAATTTTTTATTGGAAAATCATATTTTATTATTTTTTGTCATGTCTTGAATATAACAGTATGACATGGCAAACAGCTTCCCAATGTGGAGTTGGACTACAGACCATGAATGGCTATTTTAAAACAATTTCAAGAAACTGGTTCCTTTTCACCTCAAAGGAAAAGCAAACGTAGCCGTAAATGAAAATCTACTCCAACATAGGATTGGTTTTATCAGTGGGAAAAAGTAAACTTGATCCAAAATTATCAACAGTGGATTTAAATCGAGAATTAGCAGCCAGTAGATTTACATGTGATAACTATTAGACGCCAACTTCTTGCAGCTGGACAGAAAGCTTGTCAACCAGCTAAAAAGCAGCCTAGAACCAGCAATGTGAAAAAAAAAGCTCTTGTGAGCAAAAGCACATGCTAACAGGACCAAAGAAGAATGGAAAATGTTATGTTTTCTGAGGAGTCATATTTTTATGTTCAGGGGCAAAACATTCATTACGTTAAAAAAGCATCAGATGAAAATACAACACTAACTCATATTCAACAATCAGTTAAACATCCTCACAAAAAAATATTTTGGGGTAATTTCACATTTAGAGTTCATTACGTTCAGTAGATGGTTTGTTGAAAAGTGATGGATATATCAAGATTCTGGAAGGAAAGTGTAAAAAAACTTCACAAGGCAATGAAATGTTCCGAGAATATTTTCGCTATACCATACTACCAAAAAAGTGATACAATTTTTTGAAGAATGAAACATTAAAAGTGCTCCTGTGGCCAGACAATTCCCCAAACTAAATCCAGTTGAAAATCTTTGGGTAATAACTCAAAAAATTATTCTCAAAAATGAATTATACCACAAAAATTGACCTCATTATAGCAAAAATATCTCAGTATAAACTGCTCTCACCTATTGTTTGGACAGTTACTTGGTTTGGTATATAATGGTGAATAAGTATTTCATCTACTGTAATAAAACATTGAAGAAACTTGGCAGAATCGGGTTTAAGTAAGTCTAAACACCCTTGAGATGTGTTCAATCAAATGAGTTTTTACTTGACTGTTCATAAATGGAACAGCCACTGACCAGAAAGCTTTTTCATACGCAAAACTTGTGTAAAATGTACTGACACATTGTCCATTAAGATGTTTGCTGTGATATAAAGCTTGCACACATTCAATCGACAACCATAACAAGGGAGTGTGGATTTTTATGACAACTTTGTCAGTCTTACTGGTTTTTGGGTGTCCTGAGTGTTGATAATCATGAATGGATGTACAACCACATTTAAATTCAGCAGTCCACTTTTTTACCATTGAAAATGAAGGGGAAAATTCTTTAACATGGATCTAATTTTTTTTGTATGTCATCGTCGTTAAATCTTTTAAAAGAAAGTACTAGGTGTATGTATACACATGTATATATGTATGTGTATGTATACATACACATAAGCATGAAGAACACAACCTCACTTAAAATTATCTTATTTGATTCAATCATACTGTTAAATGATTTCAATGATAAAATGTAAATGTAATGATAATGTATGTAAATGTACTTGGCAAGCGTGGACATGGCGGATGAGATCTCATTTGTTGCATGTTCGGAGTACCCACGCGAATGAAGGACCATCTTGATGTTATCCATTAGTTGTGATGTCAGCGACTGATTTGCTCCTACGAATGGCGTGTTCAAATTTAAGCTGAGGTTGAGGCCGCTACCAAGGCCACCATTCATCATCATTTGTCCAACTAAACAACAAACATAAAAAAAATAGCAGTAATTAAATATTTAGAGCTCTACAGAAAACATAATTTTTTTAATTATTTTGAAACTAGCAAGAAATAAAATTTACGAATTTCAGAAAGTAAACAATTCAAGTCTTAAGTTGCCAGCAACCAGAAAATTTTGTAAACAAATTTTTCTGTAATAAAATAATATCTTTAAAGCTAATCTCTTTAAAGAAAGTAAAAAATACTTCTTCAAGTCTGCATGAAGAGATAACAAATCCCTATTCAAGAAGATGGATGTTAAACAACGTGCCCTATATCTGGGCAAGATCTTAAACATTTTTAACTACGAGATTATACACAGAAGGGACAGCTGAAATGTAATGCACATAGAAATATAATGGAAGAACAAAATGTTATACAAACTGACAAGTGCTGCTATTTTATAGTTTCATTCCCCTACTATTAAATTAACATTCTAAAACTTGTTGACCCATACCCTCATTTTTTATCAGTCACCGTTTCTATGGAGCTGAGTATGCCTGCTACATCATCATGACATTCATCATCGCCTAAGTCATTTATGGTGAGTACTATGAGTAGGTGGGCGATAAAATTTCATGCATCAGAAGCTGGCAAAGGGAATATTGAGAATGAATTGAATGAAATGATTGACCAGTTTCTGTAATTTGTAACTGAGAGTTATAACAAAAGGAGGTGCATGAACTGGATTCAAAATGAAAGTTGTATCACACAGCATTGCATTGTCATCTACATAGACATATCAGAAGGAAGATTATTATTGCACAATTGGGCTACTACAAAATGTGTTTGCAGTAGGTGCTAAGTAAATTCACAGAAAAGAACAAACAACAACGAAAGGAATGTTGTGAACAGCTTCTGAAACATAAGACAGAGAAGAAATCTTTTTTCAGTGTTGTTGATAAGAGACAAAACTTGAATGAATCATTAAAACCCAGAATGAAAAGTTGTAGAGCACAGAATATTGACACTACGATTTGCCACAATCAAAAAAAATTCTCCTCTGAGTGTTCTGGGATTCCAAACACATACACATACACATAACAGACTACCTGGAAGCCAGGTCTCAATTGTAATTTCTAGGCAATACATTGAAACATTAAAACACCTTTGAAATGCGTGTTGTGATTTGATGATTCACACAAACAATGTATTCCCCCACATCAGTGGAACTACCAAGGTTCTTGTGAAGATGAAATTTGAACCTATTTCCACCCTCCATACTCACTAGATTTGGTGTCCAGCTATTTCTTTTCACAATTAAAGAATATTAAGGAAATTCATTTCACCATAAATGATGAACTGAAGGGCACAGTGAGGCTGGGGATCAAGGAAAAAGCACCAACATTGATGGAATGCATTTCATTGATGGAATGAAAAAACTACTTCACCATTGACAGAAATTCGGAGCTGTAAATTGTGACTGTGAAAAAATACATGTTATTTTTGCAGAAAATGATATGTACTTTTTATTTACTTTTCTATTGCGAGTTATAAGCAACTGTGCATCACATTTACCACCTGTAGTTTATAGTTCATGTTATCTTAATTGAATGCAGATGTTTTGGCAAAAGTTTAAACCAATAAAGGCAAATATATCTTTTCTAAATAATATAAAAGTAAAACCCATCATATGATGAATGTAATCATTAGAAAGTAATTAAAATCTTTACCTAATTAATAAATAAGTGATGTACTTATTTAATAGAAAAAATTTAATCCCTTAAAAAAAAATTAATTTTATATCACCAAAATCTTATGATTTAAGGTACTTGATATAATCCAGTACATATTATGCAAAATAACCATCAAAAAATAAAAATAAAATTATACGATCTTAATATCAAAATAGTTTACAGTATTCTGTCAACAATAGAAATATCTTTATTTTGATGTACACATTATTACATTTATTAACTTAACTCATTGTACATACGAAATTACATGAAACAAAAACTTACAAATGACAAAATACAATCAGCAGTTAGAAATTCTTAGAAGAGAGAGTTAAAAAAGTTAAAAAAAAAAAAAGAGAGAGAGAGAGAGAGAGAGGGAGTGAGAGAGTGAGAGAGAGTGAGGGGGGGGTGAGAGTGAAAGTGAGAGAGAGGGAGGGAGGGCGAGAGAGGGGGGAGGGGAGAGAGAGAGAGGACTACAATTCAGTCACTATAATCTAAGCTTTCATATACTTAACGACAATATATTTAATTAATACAATTTAACTATCAAATACTGCAACACAAAACCCAAACAAATTCTTGAGAATTTTATTTTTATGTTCCTTAAATGTTTGAAAAAATTTTCCATACATTTAATTTTTTGAAGATTTTAGAAACTAAAAAATTTTTAATTATTTTACTTCCTTTTAAATATTAAGCAATAAAAAAAAAAGCTGAAAAGATTTACAAGTACCTGCAACACTATTATTTAATGTAGGACTGGTGAACGTGTTTGCAGCTGTTGTATTGTGAGCATATGGAGAACCAGTGGGGTTATAGTTGGCAACAGGGCCTGCAATATCAGCATAGCTGACATTTAAACAGCTGCCACTTTGAGGATCTTCCATTACCTTTGCCAGTATCATCATGCAAGCTTTTTTGTTATTTTCCATTTCACCTGTAAATGAAAAGTTTTAAATGCTAAATATTTTTAACATAATGTTTGACTATTTTCCACAAATAATTCACAAAATAAATTTTGAATTTGTCAATTATTCTTTTTTACAGTTCTAGATTAATAATTTCAGTATATTAATAATTTGAGTAGATTAATCATTTCAATAATTTTATATTGAACATTATACTGATCTGAAAATTTTTACCAATTAATACAAAGTCAGGAATATCCATTTTATGTGGGTTTAAAGTATACTTAAGATAGATCGCATTAAATATTATGTCCAGAAATAAAAAGTTAGTAATTATAATTATTTTTTTGTATACTAGTAACATCATCTACAGTTGCTTAAAATGCTTCATTATCTTTTTACTACTTTCTTTTTTGACAATGCACAACAATTAAACAGTGGTAATCAAGTTGTATGTTTTTGTAATAATAAAACTAAATAACTTTTAATTTAAGTAAAGTTTAATGAAACTAAATCTTTTTTTAAATTGCTTTTATTATGTAAATAGTTTGAAAACCTTATCTTGTACATTTCATATAAATCTGCTTACTCAGAAAAAAAAAGAAGCTATTTATGAATAAATTAATCTAACAATAGTCTATATATCTATTAAAAAAAAAATCTTTAAAATAAGAAAACTATATTGAATACTGAATATTTTATCTTATCAAACATTATTATTTGAAGGACCGAAATGAAAAAAGTGTCAAGGAAAAATTATGTCTGAATCATGCGATCAGGTATTTATTGTTATTTATAATTACAACATAAGATTATCACTGAATTTTTATATTAAAACCTTGATTTACCATTTAAAATAATATTTTCTTATATGCAACCATCTATAAAAAAGAATCATGGTACATAATACTGTATGTTGTTTGGTTAGTTTTAATTCTAATACAGTACAGATAAGATTTTAGAATAAATTTTGATAGCGAGATATAAACATATAAGCATGGTTTCGGGCCTTTTGATAATGAAGGCTCTGATTTCAGAAAAGAATTTTTAGCTAATAGAATGTTCATCAAAATCCATGAGCAGTTTTGCGAGGCTGGTGACATTTGAGCTGTTGAATCATAAATAGTGGGCTAGTCAAAAGTGAACAAGATCCAGGGTTGACATGCAGAAGAGAATCTGTGGCCACTGGACCAAATGGAATATTCTTTATAATCAGTTACTATATATCCATATTACCTTAAGCATACTCAAGTTATGTTATCAACTGATTTCTGACAAATAAGCCAATGAATGTTTTTTATTTATGGATGAGGAATCATTTACTTGGAAGTGAATAAACAATTACCATTATAACAATCTTTTCAGGGCAAAAGAAAATCCATATTTTATGAAGGATTCAGCATCAGTTTTCTGTCAGAGCATGGGCTAATTTCTTTAGAGAAATGCAGATAGGTCCCTTCCCTTTCTCTCCATCCAACTGATTGAAGAGAAGGTTATTACAAATCTCACAAACACATTTCATGATATATTGAAGAATATTCTTCTGACAATGGTGATCCAGTAGTCTGGGTCCCTTACACACAAATTTAAATCCATGGCACTTTTAATGGGGGTATTTGAAAAGCATGTATGCATAAACTAAAAAAAAACTCAAAATAAATTGAGAGCTATGACGCAAGTAATATAAAGAATAATTGAACACGTTTGAGCTTCTATGATGAAATAGGCCAAATTATTAAGCCTTTCCATTATTAAAGTAATGATTTTATTTGCTTAAGTGAAAAAATGAAGTGTTTGAAACTCCTCAAAACTCCAGTCAGAAAGCTGTTAAAATTTTTTGGATAGGTATTTGAGGCACTGTGAAAATCTGTGAACACTTCTTTTGTAATCTTTTGTTGAAGGGTAGTGGGCCTAGCCAACACTTGAATTTTTAACTTTGCATTTCAATTTTTAACATTGAGGCATTTCAAAATTTTAATACCTTCAAATTTAGTATTTAATGAAATAAAAATAGAAAAGCCAAATTATTTAGTCTGGTTTGAAAATTTTCCAGGCCGTTTCAAAACTGTATTTCATAAATATCAAAAAAATATATTTGAGGCACGCTGAGGTTTAGACAATAGTTAGAAAAATGTTTGAAGTAGTTAAAAGATTCTCATTCATAGTGAAACTCGAGCAGTTATAGAAGTGCTATTTTGTCTAAATATATATATATTAATCATGGAAACTGAAAAATTAGTTTGTGTTATTTGCACAAAAAGCAATGGAAAAATAATTGATTTTAGTGTAAAATATCTACAAAAGCCGTGAAGAGTTGAAAATTTGGCAAAAACATGGGTTAAAATATATAAAGACATTATTTTAACATCCAATATTAACCTAAAAGAGTTATCACACATATTGCTATAAAAGTTTCCTCGCTTTTATAAAGAAATATTATGATGACAACGCTTCAGGAAAATGTAATGTACCTTCTCATTACATATAGTATAATTTTACATTTTATTGTGTATAATAAAATAATATAATCATAAATAATCGTAGGAAATCCATAGTCCTTGAATAAGATAAATCTTGTCTATCAGACTACAACACTCGCTATACCGACTACAGGGTTATATTTATGTATACTATAGTTAAAAGATATATTTTTTAACTACAGCTAAATAAAACAGCTGTAGCATCTGCTTGTCTACAAATTTATTACCTGCTTGAATTTCTACAGTTACCTCAATGAATGGAATGAAAAATTTTAGAATAAAAACTTTTAACATTAAAAGTTTAATAATTTCATTACATTTTGTTATTAAAAATTAAATTTCATTTCATGTTTTGTATTTCATCAAAAATTAGTTAACAATTCTTAGTATAACTAATATTTTATTAAAATTTTTTGAATTTTAATATTATTATTTAATTTTAATATTGGCATAAGGCTTCAGTGACTAACTTAAAGTTGAATTCTTTTTTTCTCTAATATAAATTTTATATTACAGACATTTCATCATCTAATGAATGTGCTTCCAGTCAACAAAGTATGTGTGAAGCATTAACATCTTGAGACATAGAATGTATTGCTGACATTGAGCCCACTTTTAGAAGAAAATGCATTAGAAACTTCAGAGGAGTCGAGAAAATCAAGATGTTTGTATTTTTTGTGGCAAAAGCTCCAAAAAAATACAAAGGACAACATCAACCTCTTAATGCTCTCAATAAGGAAGTTTTGTGAAAAAACTTTAATACTATACAAAGAACTTATCAAGGATACTAAAGTATAAAAAAAAATCCAAAGTCAGACATGATTATTTATAATCATAGAATCTGCCAAAAAGATTATTTCAATAAATTGCAAGAGTATCAAGAAAAACTGAAAATGAATTATCACAAAAATTTAAAATTACATCAAGAAGCTTTGAAGAAATTTGCTGTTTTTGAAGTATTCCCAAAAATAAAACGTTTTACTCCTTTAGTTCATTATGCAAGTTATTTGGATATAATTACAAACACTGCTACAAAAAAGTGTGACAAATACAAAAATATATTCAGTAAAGCTCATTTTAAAACAAAATTTTTAAAAAGATATAGCAACAAGCTACAAATTACATTTGTACATAATAAAAAAAATTGTTGGGCCGAAAGGTTATTATGTTAATGATGATTTATATGTTATGTTAATGATGATTTATGTTATTATATAATGATGATTTATGTTAATGATGATGCAGCAACAAATACTGATGATGAATAAAAAAAATCCAAGAGGAAAATTCATATTTTTATACCTACATATTAGTTCATCCAAATAAATTTTGTCATGTAATTTTATTTTGTATTCATTCATTTTTTCAATCTGTTATATTTTATTATAATAAATAAAAATATAATTTAATTCAACTAAAAAGAGGATAAATAAAAATATATTTAATTTGTTAAGTTATATTGCATATCATTATATATACGAGGTGCGACAATAAAGTAATGAGACTGATTTTTCTTTGCAAGATGTGGCAACCCTGCAGCTTGCGTAAACACACCATCTTTGACCTTGGTCTATAAGCAATTTCTAGTGCAAGTGGCACATTGATGCAACTGCTCAGTCGTGAGTTGTGCTGTAATAAGTGAACACATGTTTGTGTCCCTTGTCACAGCTTTTTGGACATCTTGTGTTATTTGAAAATGGTGTCCCTTGCCGCCATTTTGACTCTTGGAAATAGAAAAAAGTCGCACGGAGCGATATCTGGTGAATAAGGTGGCTGTGGTAGTACTGAAATTTGTTCTGAGGTTAAAAATTGCTGTACTGACAGAGCAGTATGGGATGGCGCATTATCGTGATGCAGAATCCAATTATCAGCAATGTTGGCACGGACACGAAGAACTTGTTTACGAAGTATTTCTAAAATTTCTTTGCAGAAATATTGGTTAACTGTTGTTGTGTCCAGGAGGCACCCACTCTTTATGAACAATTTCCTTGGAATCGAAGAAGCACACAAGCATGCATTTCATTTTTGACTTTGACATGCAAGCTTTTTTTGGTCTGGTAATTCCTTTGAGCACCATTGCGATTTTTGGCGTTTTGTCTCTGGATCGTATTGAAAAAACCAACCTTCATCAACAGTGATAACAAGGCTCAACAAATCTGGATTGATATCCGTTTGCTCTAACAGATCGGCTGCCACATTTTTCCGTGTTTCTCGCTGTTGTTGTATGAGATTTTTGGGGACCATTTTTGCACAAATCTTTCTCATACCAAGATCTTCAGTCAATATTAGACGAACCGTTTCTCGATTGATGTTGAGTTCTTCTGCAATCATTTTTTCGGATAATCTTCGATCAGATCGTACGATTTCACGCACCCTGGTCCAATTGGCATCTGTCCGTGAGGTTGATGGTCGTCCACTGCGGTCTTCATCTTCAACATTCGTTCTGCCTTCAGTGAAAATTTTATGCCACCGAAAAACTTGAGCTCTTGACATAACCTCCTCTCCAAAAGCCTTCTGAAGCTTACCATAAGTTGTCGTCGTGTTTTCACCCAATTTAACGCAAAAAGAAATGGCATACCGTTGCGCAATATTTTGCAGTTCCATTTCTGTGACAAGAGACAAAAACACGTGTTCACTTATTACAGCACAACTCATGACTGAGCAGTTGCATCAATGTGCCGCTTGGACTAGAAGTAGCTTATAAACCAAGGTCAAAGATGGTGTGCCTACGCAAGCTGCAGGGTTGCCACATCTTGCAAAGAAAAATCAGTCTCATTACTTTATTGTCGCACCTCGTACATCATCATATCTTTTTTTCATTTAATGTTAAATATATGAATATTCTAAAAAAATATTACTACAAATGAAAATTTTTTAACTACTACAAAATATTTTCTAACTGCACACTTGCTATAAGTTATGTGGGGACTTGTGAGAGCCAATCGTACCACAGCACACATCAACTCAGCTTGCTGCTGACATACGCTCTCTCTCACACTTCAAGCTACCTATAGTGTAACTCGCACTAAACAAGTATGCACTTACGGTGTTAAATGTATAACATTCCTGATCACATGGCAGGTAAAAGTCCCACCAAAATGGCCCGTCCTTTTAAAAATATCTTTTTCTGGGTATAAATATTATTCTGTCTAAACCTCAGCATGCCTCAAATATATTTTTTCAATATTTATGAAATACACTTTTGAAACGGTCTGGAAAAATTTTAAATCCATCTAAATAATCTGGCTATTTTATTTTTTATTTCATTAAATACTAAAGTTGAAGGTATTAAAATTTCAAAATGCCTCAAGGATTTTTTTGCAACTAAAGTTTCGTAAAGTTAAAAATTTAAGGGTAAAAAACAATTTTGGCTTCGCAACGCTAGCCAAATTCAACTTTGCATTCAGACAATAAGTGTTATCAAATTTTCACGGTGCCTCAAACACCTTCCCTAAAATGTTTAACAGCTCTCCTATTTATTATTAATTGTTTCATAACTCATCAATTTTATTTTTCAATAATAATAAAATATATATTAAGTTTTTTAAACATTACTAGTTTAGTGATATTTGAGCTACATCAAGTAACTTGTGCTACTATAGAGTTAAAAATTAAGATAACATTTTGAGATTTATGAAATAAAAATTTCCAAATTTATTTAATAGAGAACATTACTCTAGAAATATATGGCAATTACATTAAAATAATTCAATCTACTCCACTCTTAAAATAAATATCAGGTTAAAAAAAAAACAGTAAATGGCATACAGATAGATAAAAGTGTTTCTGGACCTATGCTTATAGGAACTTTACTTCTCATACTGATGTTAGGAACACACTATTAAAATATTAAATGACCTTTTTTGTACACCCAGTTTAAGTTGAAACTTGAATACATTCAGTTTAAGTTAAGTTGAATACATTCCAGAAAACACACCTATAACAGTTATACATCTTTCCTGAAGTGACTGATCTTTAGCTTTTTGTGATATCTGTACATACGAACCACTCTCTTCTTTCATCTGTTTAATATAAGCACCACCTTTGCCAATTATCATACCAGCTGTACTGTTTGGTATAAGAATTTTCACCTGAAAACAATATAAATAACTGATGAAAAATAAAATAGAATATCACAAATTAATAATCGCATTTTAATCATAACTTATGACCTTTACATATGAAAAACATCAAATACCTCTAGGGAGAAGACTGTATTTACTTATGAAAATAAAACAAAATTAAAAATTTAAGATATATTAAATCAACTATACAAGTTGAAAGATAAATTAATGACAAAAGGAAAAATTCAATATACTAACTGAACAAAAGAATAAGTTAATTGTTTATTTTTTAATTATTTTAAAGTATTAAATAAATAAAAGGGAGAAAGTATGTTATTAATTTCCATTTTTTCTAGAATCAGTAAAGCTTAAATAAAAGTTCAATTTTTGTATCTGATTCCAGATCAAAAAAGTAAAAACATATTTAAAATTTGATTTGTACAAGAGAAATGATTTTGCAATAGTGACAGTCGCATTTAACTTGAACCTTTGATAACTATTTTTATTTAGTGCAAGTACAAAATTCCCACCAAAGTACAAAAGGTATGTGTGTACACTTTACACACCTATACTGACTGTGTGACCCAGCATATCTTCTTCAGTAATTCTTATATAAGAACTGGACAAACATCCAAAAATATCTCCAGAGGAAGTTAGTTAAAGTTTTTACTATTTTGGTTATTTGGATTTTTCTGACTAAACATCCATCCAGTGAATATTCTGAGTTAGATATAGTCTACATTTCAAATAAAGTAAAAGTAAATTTAACTTGCAAGTTTTGATTAACTTGCTCTTTTTTAGCAAGAAATACATTATTCTTAACTTTTTTTTTAATTGCTTAAATTTCTTTAGGACATGTTCTAAATTATAAAATAAACAACTTTTAAATAAATCAGTAACAAAGAACAGGAAAAATTTGACTTTATAAATTTATTTACATTACTTTTTCTTCAAATAAACAACAATCACACAAAGTTAAAAAAGATACTTTTTCAACTAATAAAATTTTTTAACTTTAAAAAATGTATTTATTTTAACCTCATTTCTATACAAACATATTATATGATTAAGAATAAAACGCACTGTTGTAATATTATAAAAATTACTTTAATATTATTTACAGCACAGACCACAAATATGTTTAAAAAATTTATTACGGAATTGGAA
This sequence comes from Lycorma delicatula, assembly GCF_047948215.1. Taxonomy (NCBI): domain Eukaryota; kingdom Metazoa; phylum Arthropoda; class Insecta; order Hemiptera; family Fulgoridae; genus Lycorma; species Lycorma delicatula. The sequence continues at coordinate 68,442,836 of NC_134459.1, read as the reverse complement.
AAGTTGTCACAAAAATTATTGTAATAAAAACAGATAATATTTTTTAAAAACTAAAACTTTAGAGTCGAACTTAATTAAATAAATTTTCATTAGAAGCATTTTATGAATTACTTTATACACTGACAAATAAATGTATGTACTTCAAAATTCATTTTGAAGTACAACTTTAGTTCATTTAAGAGAATCCTTAAAAGTTGAGTTAATATTTTTTCCAAATACAAAAGCACCATAAATAACATCTTTAAGGGTGTATTTGTTTATTATGTTTGCTTCTAGAGCAGATCAGCCTGTTAATGCAGACTCTGTAAACTAAAACTGATGTTTAATTTTATTCGTCTATTACATCTTGATTTTACGGATTTTGAACAAGTGAATACAAGTTTTTTTCACTTTATGCAATATATATTTATTTTATTTTAGTTCAAGCTATATATTTGAAAAAAGAAACTGAAGCAAGACTTAACTTAGTTACTAATAGAGACGTTTTATGCAATTGAAAAGAAATGTATACAAATCATTAAGGAAATATACTTAGTTCAAAATATGCTATTCAATTTGCTAACCATGCTGGTTGCAATTAAGGGAACAATACAGCATAACATCAATCAAAAAATGACTCCTTCAGTAATAAGTAAAACAAATGATTTGTTAAACATTAATGTTCCTTTTTTTACATAAAACAGTAATTTTTCACAAAAGTATGTATTTTAACAAAATAAACTAGAAACAATTTAATGATCCTAATCTACGATACACCATTGTAAGTGAATTTTATTCTATTTATTCTTGGTTTCATATTCTGATTAATACTGGAGAATTCACAGTAATTAAGTAAGATGATTTTCATTTATGTGTATTGATTTTACATGACATATCTTACCATATAATAGGGATTAAGTATTTATAAACAGGAAAACATTGTGAAACAATTTTACAAAAATAATATAAAAAATTAGAAAAACCTTTGACATGAATACTAATTTTATTCAATTACTAATAAATAAAATTCATGTTACAAATTTCATGAATTTGTTAACTTTTTTAAAATAAAACTATTTTGGAATATATGAAAAATTTTTCATTTCCAGTAGAACTTTTTATGAACTGAACTGATCAATATTTTCCTAACAACAGTTTAAAATAATTAAGTTAAAAATAATAGCAGTTGTACGAAATCATTTTTTCGTGATAAATCATTTATATAGATTAATAAAAAAAAATTCCTCAATAGAATTTATAAACTGTAATATAACTTTCAGAGGAATAAAGTATTATAACTAATTATATAATAACTTTCAGAGAGAGAATACAAAGTATATTGAAAACATCAATATTAAAATATAATAGTAAAATGAGTGAATGAAAGTGAACTGAAAATGAAAATATTAATACTAATATTAGAGATGGATGAATGATAAAAATAAATGAAAATTAATAAGAATACGATAAAAAATCGCAATACAAAATGAAGATGATTGTGAAAATGATATGAAGTAATATGCACTATCGATTTAATCCACTTTCCTACATAAAATATTTTTACTGATCATACAGTAATAGTAGCAATATGCACGTGCAAATTGACCCGTAACTGATGATATAAAAAATAACCCAAGAGCTGCGTTCCTAATAAAAGCGAGACAATTTTTGGGCCATTAAAGTTAACCATAAATTGTATGCTTGGAACATACTCAAAATAAAAACCAAACCGCTCCACATCTCTATGCTAAAAAAAAACAAAAAAAAACACTCACTGAATTATACCTATATTGGTTTTAAAACCAATCGATACAACAGAAAATATGCCAATTTAACATCTATTACTTGAACTGGAAATTTATGGAACAACCCATAATATAAACTTCTGGTATTTATGCAAAAAATATTCAACAAAATTATACAGAAATATATCAACCTAAAAACACCATACACATCTTACAATTGATACAACCTTGATTTTAAATAATTTTAGTAAAAAATATGTTTCAAAATTTTTATGTTAATAAAAAAAATAAATAATAAAAATTATACGATTACTTTGGTTTATGTGCAACCCCTTTCCAGATAGGAAATAATGAGTCTTTAGACAGTTCTTCAAGTATACATAGTAGTCATTATCCCATTAAGTTTTAACCCAATCTGCTTCAAACAAGCAGCTGTCTTGTCGGCTATCACAAGTCAGCTTAGCACCATAAATGGAACCATGATGACCGATACAAATTTGTGACACTCATAAAGAGGAAGAAATAATAAAGGATAAGGAAAGGGGATACAAAGAAAAAGAGGATGACCAGCCTTTACTAGTTTCAACATCAAATTAAAAATATTTAATTGCATATTATATTGCAATAAAGAATTACTTACAAGTCAGTTAATACTTGTAATTAAACAAAAGCAAATAACTTAAATCAGAGTAACCCACCTTGACCAAGCAAGCTTCTTAATTGCAAGACACAGTGTGTATGTACATTCGCACATGCATGCACTCAAGAGACAAAGGAACCTTTTTTACTTCTTTGTTAATTTCCAGCATAAACACATTCTTGTATAAGCACACATGCGCCAAGAAATCATAATTAAACATATACGAGGGTAAGTCAAAAAGTAAAGAGAAATTTTTCCTCCCAATCACAGACATGGCAGCAATGATTGTTCTGCTATAACTCAGAACCTCTATCAGCTGGATACTGAAAGTACTGTTTCAATGTTAGCTATTTGCGATTGTGTTTTAAAAGTCTTTAAAGTGAGTGCTCCTTTGTCTGATTGCACCAAGGAAGAAATGCAAGCAGCGATACAATTCCTCAGCTCAGAAGGGGTGAAACCAGCAGAGATTATTCGTTGAATGCAGTAGCAATATGAAGAGAGTTGTTTGAGTGGAAGCAGATCTACAAATGGATTGATTGCTTTAAAAATATTAAGATTTCTCAGTGTGACAAACAGCAGCAAGGTAGCCTTCAAAATCTCTGTTTTAAGCTGCTGGACCAACCTCCATGTAATCCAGACCTGGCTCCAAGCGATTTCATCTTTTTGGCCCATTAAAAGAAGAGTTGTGAGGTAATCATTTTCAATCTGATGAAGAGGCCATATAGAAGTGGTGAAAAGTTTTCTGCATATCAGACTGAAAACTTTCTTCCAGGAAGGAATTCAAAAGCTCATTAAAAGATGGACTAAGTGCATAGAAATAGGAGGGGATTATGCTGAAAAATAATGTATGTATCATTTACATAAGTACAAATAAATATATTGATTTTTTAAATTTACTTTATTTTTTGATTTGCCCTCGTATATGATTAATCACATTATTGCATAATTTACTCAATATTTTAACTAAATCAGTTTTAATTTCTTATTCATTATTTGTAAATGTTTGTTTTGTTTATTAAAATTATATAATCTCTTACACGGTGTAAATGTAGTTACAATTCCATCACTAGTATTATCAAACCTCAAACAAATAGAACTTAAATGCCATCATTACTAATCAGGTTGTCTTAATGTAGTTACTTTAACCCCAAAAATAAACAGGAATAAGGATTAGGGAAACCAAAAATAAAGGAATAAAAAATAAGGAAAACTTTCTATGAACTTAATTATTTACAGCAACCTAGTTTAAAGGTGAAATTTGTCTATAAGCTCACATATCGCAACACACAAAAATAATTTAACAGCACAGACACATAGACATCATATACAAAAAAAAAATAATAAGTGCAATACAGTACACAAATAAAATATACATAAATTAAACTTCAGAGTTTAATATTAAGCACAATAAACAAACAGCTTCTACAGATAATCCAATCCAAAAAAACACTAAAAAATCAACTATAACAAGACCTACAAAATACTTAAACCAATAAAACTCTTTAGTAATAACCAAGCAAACCTTTAATGTTATAAACCTCAAAAGTTTTAGAACCATGATTTGCAGACTAAGTAATATAAATCCATTCGCCTAGATATAATATTGGAGAAATCAATACTATAAGACATCTAGGACACAAATGACTAATTTACTTATTTACCCCCAGCAAAAAATAAAAACTACGTATTTTAACATATTAACAAGATTCACAAAAAAGTATAAAGAAAAGCTGTAAATAATAGTGATTTCAGAATATAAGCTTGAATAATAAGCCTTGAATATAAGCTAGTTTATTAGCCTTGAATACAAGGTTGTTAATATTAAAAAAAAATTGTTTGAATATAATGAACACATCAAAGTTCCCCGTACAAAATTACAATTTTGCAAAATTGTAAAGATAAGCTGTAAATTTGAAACTACAAATCGAAAAGTATTTTTCACAATATACAAAAATCTCATCTCTTCTCTTAATTCCAAAAAAGAAAAAAGTAATTATAATTTGACATCAGTTAAGTAAATAGATACACCCACCCACACACTCACATTGTTCCACCAGTAAATGACCTATTTCAGGGGGTGATTCTAGTGCTAAAAAAAGAAAAAGGTCATCAAAACATGTAAGAAAAATGTTTTGTTTTCAAGTTATAGTAGCTGAAAGATTTCACCCTGATATTCTATTCACAGTAAAACCTTTCTGAATACTAATTATGGTAAAAAATTGTATTATTTTATCTTATTAACTTGAATTATAACTAATATACTTTTGATAAAATTCACATAAAACTAAAAAAACTAAAACATGATCTTTTTAGGGTAATATAACTTAGTAAAATAGCCAATTAACTAAAACTACAAATTTTGTTGAGAATTTAATTTTGAGTAAATTTATATTCTAACCAAACCGTGACAAATTTGTATAAATTACTGTCAAGGAACAATCAAAGAATCAAAATTATCAATGTGCAAAAATCAGTATGAAATCTTTTGGAAACTGTAACAAAAAATAAAGCATTTCTGAAAATGTTTATGACCTTTTTTTATCTACTTTTTAACTCTAAAACCACCTACCTACCATCAACTCTTACTAGCAAGTAGTCACCACCAACCATTTAATTAAAAATTCACTTTCAGACGTAAAAAAGAAGTTATAAGAACTCCAAGCTGAAAACAGAACTTACAGTTCTTTTAATTTAACTATAAAATTATTTTATTTAGTACACTGTATTAACCAAAATGTAAATGTAAAAAAGAAAAGAAACCCATGATTAAAACAAGCAGAAAGATTAATAACAATCAAACAACTTAATATGATGATTCAAATATTGTTTTTTTAATTGCAATAGAAACTCATTCACCAACATTTGAAAAAACAAAACATAAATATATATATATTTTTTTTGTTTTCATTTTAGTGATCTTTATTTATAAACATCCTTTATAAATTAGATGCATAAATCTAAATTTTTAAAAATGAATTAAAATTGCAGCAGGTTTTATAAATCTTATTACTTAATAAAACGCACTAAAATCTACAATATTGGAATAAGAATAATGTTTACCTTTTGGAAACTATTTTTGCCTTTTCCAAACATAATCTTGAGTACAAATAAATTTGGTTTCATTTATCATTAAAAATTAATAGTTGAACTATTTCAGATGAACTCTAAATGTAAGTTATGCACACAAATTAGTAATTTCCCTTTCACAACAGTTGTTCTTTTTTTATATTCAAATAATAATATAATGTATAGTTTTGGTAATATATACTCAAATTTGTATGCTGACAGAACACTATGCTAATATTTAAATAAAATTTAATTAATGTAACCTATTAATTTCTAAAATTAAACATTTTCCCTGAAAGTTGATTTTAAGATCTTCACGCCTGATGTGACATAAAAAAAAATTGGTTATTTTTTAAAGGAATTGGCTGATACGGTATAACTCTCGGACCTTGTACATAAATAACAACCTAATAAGATTTCATATTACAAAACTCTACATAGAATATTTTAAAATACAATTTCATAATTTAAAAAGTATATTTATCTACTCCAGAAAAGATAAATGAGTTTCAATTGTGTAACTGATTATCGATTTATGATATGATTATGATATAAGAGAGAATGAAATGGTGAGACATGAGCGTTGTGACATGACATTTCAATGATTGTCTCTGTCACCTGCTTGTCCCGCTCTGCTACCTTAACGTCGAGATCAAGGGATGTTGTGCCAGAGCCTTGCGGTTTCCCACCGCTTCCTCCACTTAATTCTGGCTTCTCTTTAATTTTTTCCATAATGAAAATAAGTACTGCCATTATAGCATCAACGTTTCCAGATATCAAACACACTCGCTCTGATGTACCTGAAAAACAAACAAATAACCATTAAAAATGTACAATGAATTAAAACACTTAATGGAGGAATAAACAACAAATTAAAACACCACCTCTGTCAATTGCAGCACCAAACAAACACATTCTTTTAAAAGTGGGTAGTTCAGTCTTAACTTATGTTGCATAAATCATAGCCTAGTTCACTGATTCAACAATACTCTGTTCCTACCATCTCTACTCAGTCATCATCCATCCATACATTAAAAAACAATTCTTTATAATTAATAAACTTTTTTTAAAAAAATACTATCACAGTTTTAAAACTAAATTTTATTTTTCTAGAGTTCAATGTTCTTTAAAAATTTTAATTCATAAAATTTTAACTTAACTCATCTTCATAAAATAAAATTAATTAAAAATAAATCAAATAAAACATCATCGGATAAAAAAAAAGAATACGTTTGAAAATCATTAAATCTATTCTTAATGATGTATATCATTTTATTATTTTTTAGTCACTTGTCACAATCAAATCAATATTACAAAGTAAATATACAACCTTTTTCTAAATACTATTATTGTCCATTGGTTCCTGTACATGAGTAGTTTTGGTCTACAAAGAAAAATCTACCTTGAAAGCCGAACCTCCAAGGAGTGACACTTGTGTTGACAAGATATTTACCAATATAGCTAACTGTCAAACAGAAGTTATCTTAATGTTCATTTTGGATCATGGAAGTTCTTATTGTCTGGATAGGATCTGATGCTGCTTCACCATATAACATGTGCAGATGTAATAGAGATTTTAGTGATTTCAATTTGAATAGATTGAATTTTTTGTTAATACTGGAAACATTGAATGATATATGGAATATGATATGGACGAGAAATTCTATTTATTTCTGAGTTGCTTTCAGGAAATTGTTTATCAGTCATGCCCAACCAACTATTTTGAGTGACCTTAGGAGTTTGCATAATCTTAAAAATCCTTGGTTTATCTATTAGTTTTATCTATTAGAGCGTTATGATCTAAGAAATATATATAATGCATTTAAAATATATAAAGATACCAAAATATGGGATGATTATAAAAAGTAAAAAAACATATGAAAAAAATATTAAGTTAGCAAAACAAACTTAAACTTATCTTGCTTGCAAACTTTCCCTTTCCAAGGATGATAGTAAGAAAACATGGCAAATAATAAATAGGGAGATTAAACCTTTTGTACGTGGAAAAAATAATGAGTTATGTAGTGGGAATTCTTTTCTAACAGACCCAAGGGTCATTGTTGGAAATTTTAATGATTATTTTGTAAATAATATATATGAAACTAATAATACATCAAGGGTAGAACATTCCGTTAATGATCATGTCGATACTTATATGAATTATGTTACCCCATTGTGATGGCCTATTTGTGATTCTTATAAAGGAAACTATTACAGCTGTAGTCTCACCATTGGCATGAAGCCAAACACTACCCCTTATTTTAAAAAAAGTGATCCTAATGGAGTGGAAAATTATAAACCTATTGCTCTTCTACCCAAGTTTCCGTAAAGTTTTTGATAAGGCAGTAATCGCACAATGTCTACAATTTTGGAAGTGACCAACTATCTAATTGACAGCCAATTTGAATTTCTTCCAAAAAAATGTGTAAAGAAAGCTACTGTCTGTTCATTGAGAGAGTAACTCTAGACTCAAGTCAAAGGGTGATGAGCTGTTTCCTTGACTTAAACAAGGTCTTTGATATGGTATGGGTAATGGTCTCTTTTATTCAGCTGAGTTCTGTAGGATCAGGTGATCTGTTTAAGCTGGCTTAGGAGCTACACAACTGACAGGAAACAATGTTGAGATTCATTGTAATTGATTGGACCATTTAACTTATTACAAATCACAATTGCAAACTTTGAGGGCTGGTGGCTTACCATAAGGATCAATCCATAGCTCTATCTTATTTTTTATTTATATAAATAGCATTATAAAATTTGTATAAAATGCTATTTAACAATTTTTGCTGATGATACTAATCTGATAAATTTTAAACCAATGATGATGAACAACTGGAATTGGATACATTTATTAAATTAAAATAATTGTCCCAATATTTTCAATATTTTGGTTTGTCAATTAAGACTGTTTATATGAATTTCCATAGCAGTTTTAAGATCATCTTTCCTGACACCCAGTCTTTTTTTTTGAAGGCAGCCTTTGAAAGAGATTGAAGACACCAAGTTTCTAGGTGTCTCAATTGAAGACCAACTGAACTTGAGTTATCATGTTGACAGGTTTTCCTCAACCTTCTCATATGATACGTAAGGTAGCCCTAATGTAATACCAACAAAACAAGCTCTATCCCTTATCTGTTACTATGGACATTTTTATTTGCATGTACGTTATTCTACTCTTATGGGGCTCATGTTCTATACAAAAATTTGGAAAAATCTTTCTCCTTCAAAAAAGAACAATTAAACATATTTTTTATAAGACCTAAATTCCTGCCGTGAATCTTTTATTAATCACAATATATTAACAATTAATTCCAATCCCTCTTTATATACAAATTCAATTTATTTTCTGTTAATAATGTAATTACCGATTCAGGTAACCATGGATATAATAATCACCATAGAGGTTTTGTTTTTTCTTACAGGCAGAAACCTTCAAAAATGTTTCTTCTCTTCTAGAAGAAAACTTCAGTTTTAGGAAATAAGTTTTTAAGAACAATTCCCCAAGAAATTTTTTCTCTAATTCATAATTTTAATAAATTCAAGCAGACAATAAAACTGTGGTTAGTTCAAAAATATTTTTATAATATTGGGGAATTTTTGACTGGTGGGTCTGAAAATAGTATAATGGAATAATAATATTATTCATATAAGATTGTAGGATGAATTTACAGTACCGAGTTTATGTTTGTGTAATGCATTAAGTATCCCTCCAAACAATTAGGGCCCTGTTTTGGCATATTCCTGCTAGCCCATAAAGTGCTAACACCGAAAGGACTTCAGCGGACAGTCTGAAGGGAAATCACGTCTGGAGAACCAGGTTCAAAAAGCTCAGTCTCCCGCAGTCGGACCCAGATAAGAATGCAAATCACTAAATACGTCCACAAATAAAATAAAATTTAAAACCTATAACCGACATTAAAAGAAAACCCTTGAAACATGCCCGATTATATAATTATACAGCAGCAAGGGACATTGTCCAGGCTCTGTGATTCGTAGGAAGAATTGTGATACTACTGCCACTTTTTCGTTCTGTTCCATGGTAAATGTATTTTAATCAAACAAAAATCATCTAATACAATTTCTTATAAAATTCATAAAGTGCATACTTAACTTTAAATAAAAAATAAAACTACACAATGTAATCTAGTTTCATTTTTAGTATTAGCTAAAACAATGAATTTTTTAGAAAGGTGTAAAACACATAATATTTTAAAACAACGTAGCTTTTACATTATAAATACATTATTCTTAACTATCCGACAAGTAATACAGGAGATACAAAGGATGAAATCTGTTCTCATTTGCACTAATTTTATTGAAAAGATTAGTCTCTATTATTCCATTTGGTGTAATTATCTTACATATTTCAAAAGCTTGTTTTATGTAGATGTTGTGCTTTTATAAAGTGCATGTTTACTTGTCATTAAAAAAAAAAAATGAAGTAATAAGGAGGAATAAATAAACACAAATCTAGCTGGATCAATGTATATGTATGTATAACTGTGTGAAGTGGGAAATATGAGTATATCCATGGCAACAAGTCCCAGTTGAATCCCAAATGATTAATTAAAACTGGAAGAAGTAAGAAAGATATTTAGGAACATATCATTAGAAAATATTGCTAAAAACATATTTTATTCATTTTTTTGTCATTGCAGTTTAATGCTTTTCTGCATTTATTTCTGTACTGTGTTACTTTCTTAACTTTAACATCTTGCTAAATATTCTTAGTTACCCCTTTTCAACTTGCACATCAAAAAACACAAAATTAAAAAAAGATTTTCAGCTCTTCTGATACAGGCTTATTAAGAAAAAACAGTAAGAGCTGTTTTCAAAATAGACATATGTTAACTGATAACTACAATGATTTCAATAAAAATTTCATTTAAAAAAAAAAAGAAGCAGAAAACAATAATGTCATGGTCAATAAAAATTAATTCAGAAATAACACGCTTGGTTTTGTTCCAAATGATAGGTTTGGCACAAAACAAAATACATAAGCAATCAAATAATGCAATCACAGTTTCAGACCAGTATAAAATAAAATAGAAACAGACAGAATATACATTTCAATAAGAAATGGAAATAGGTAATAGAAACATTATCAGAAAAACTGACAAATGTACCTTTGCTTTTTTCATAACTCAGTAGTTATAAAATATTCTAATTTTTAATATTTAAGAAAATTTAATTCCTTAATGAATTCTAAATTTAACAAAAGCCATCTGCCATTCTGGCTGATGTTACAAATACAGATGTTCATATACCTGACAACAGTGGTTTTCTGTAACTTTATATTTAATCTACTTATTTATACATCTAATTAATAAAATCATTACTAAGTAAAAGTTTCAAAGCACTAACACCAATTATGGCAATTTTTGCTACCTTTTCAAATTATGGTACAATATCATTATCAAAGGTAAAGTATACATTGCAAGATTGCATATATGGGGCCATAAACAAAAATAAATATCATTTATTATAAATAAATATGATAAATAAAAAATTGATAACAACAATGAATTAATTATTTTTGTATTAGTAAAGCAATCTCATCTTACTGTCACTCAATAAAAAAATATAATCTCCGATTAAATACTTGAAGGACTGATTTTTTTCAATATTTTTGCAATTTTCTGGATGTCTGAATTTCATGTCAGAACATGTAATGGTAGTTTTTACAGCTATTTCACGAGAATTAGATATTTTAGATTTAATCTAATATTTGAATTTTTCCTTTCTGATAAGCTGTAAAGCATCTAGAATGTAACACAAAAGTAATTATCACAAACAAAGTATATATAGCATATCCACCAGCAACTTACAAGCTTAATAGATTAGCTTAGTTAAACTGATAGACAAAAAAAAATTGTTAATGTTTCCCTAAGTGTGATACCATTTCTTGAATTACTTTTTTGCATATATTACAGATCTGTTAATAAAATTTTTCTATCATCCTTAATTCTAAACAAATTATGCTTCAAAAAAAAATTAAGGGAAAATATAATCAAAATCTATAAAATTTATAATTTTGCATGGGCATACCTGTGTTAGAATGATTTCACTGATGCTTTTCTTTTATAAATAGCCTCAGGTACATCCCAAATTAATGTGTAACAGTAATCAGCATACAGGAAAGTTAAGGAAAATTTTGGGGTACATAAATTAAAATCTAATAATGTGTTAAACAAAGATGGTACACCTATATATAATACGAAAGGTAAAGTCGATAGATGGGTGGAATATATTGAAGAGTTATACGGAGGAAATGAATTAGAAAATGGTTTTATAGAGGAAGAAGAGGAAGAAGAGGAAGTTGAGGAGGATGAAATGGGAGAAACAATACTGAGATCTGAATTTAAGAGAGCATTAAAAGATTTAAATGGCAGAAAGGCTCCTGGAATAGACGGAATACCTGTAGAATTACTGCGCAGTGCAGGGGAGGAGGCGATTGATAGATTATACAAACTGGTGTGTAATATTTATGAAAAAGGGGAATTTCCGTCAGACTTCAAAAAAAGTGTTATAGTAATGATACCAAAGAAATCAGGGGCAGATAAATGTGAAGAATACAGAACAATTAGTTTAACTAGTCATGCATCAAAAATCTTAACTAGAATTCTATACAGAAGAATTGAGAGGAGAGTGGAGGAAGTGTTAGGAGAAGACCAATTTGGTTTCAGGAAAAGTATAGGGACAAGGGAAGCAATTTTAGGCCTCAGATTAATAGTAGAAGGAAGATTAAAGAAAAACAAACCAACATACTTGGCGTTTATAGACCTAGAAAAGGCATTCGATAATGTAGACTGGAATAAAATGTTCAGCATTTTAAAAAAATTAGGGTTCAAATACAGAGATAGAAGAACAATTGCTAACATGTACAGGAACCAAACAGCAACAGTAGCAATTGAAGAACATAAGAAAGAAGCCATAATAAGAAAGGGAGTCCGACAAGGATGTTCTCTATCTCCGTTACTTTTTAATCTTTACATGGAACTAGCAGTTAATGATGTTAAAGAACAATTTAGATTCGGAGTAACAGTACAAAGTGAAAAGATAAAGATGCTACGATTTGCTGATGATATAGTAATTCTAGCCGAGAATAAAAAGGATTTAGAAGAAACAATGAACGGCATAGATGAAGTCCTACGCAAGAACTATCGCATGAAAATAAACAAGAACAAAACAAAAGTAATGAAATGTAGTAGAAATAACAAAGATGGACCACTGAATGTGAAAATAGGAGGAGAAAAGATTATGGAGGTAGAAGAATTTTGTTATTTGGGAAGTAGAATTACTAAAGATGGACGAAGCAGGAGCGATATAAAATGCCGAATAGCACAAGCTAAACGAGCCTTCAGTAAGAAATATAAGTTGTTTACATCAAAAATTAATTTAAATGTCAGGAAAAGATTTTTGAAAGTGTATGTTTGGAGTGTCGCTTTATATGGAAGTGAAACTTGGACAATCGGAGTATCTGAGAAGAAAAGGTTAGAAGCTTTTGAAATGTGGTGCTATAGGAGAATGTTAAAAATCAGATGGGTGGATAAAGTGACAAATGAGGAGGTATTGCGGCAAATAGATGAAGAAAGAAGCATTTGGAAAAATATAGTTAAAAGAAGAGACAGACTTATAGGCCACATACTAAGGCACCCTGGAATAGTCGCTTTAATTTTGGAAGGACAGGTAGAAGGGAAAAATTGTGTAGGCAGGCCATGTTTGGAATATGTAAAACAAATTGTTAGGGATGTAGGATGTAGAGGGTATACTGAAATGAAACGACTAGCACTAGATAGGGAATCTTGGAGAGCTGCATCAAACCAGTCAAATGACTGAAGACAAAAAAAAAAAAAAAAAGTAATCAGCTACCACGTTAATATTCCATTTCCCTTTATAGCAGCTTTCTATCACCAAAATGTCTTGGTGGAAACATTCACAGTGTTCGTCACTTACGTCTCCCAGGTTTGTCCAGGAAAAAATCCAGATATGAGTGGAAGAAATGTATTTTCAGAGACATATTGCATACCATAGCTCTGTATGAAGTAAGAAGTTGATTAACAATATCGTGGTAATTGTTAATTGTTGGATTTTTGTTTGCAGAGAAAGGTTTTGCAAACATCTTTAAATGAAGCCCCTGCACTTTCTACATTATTTAACATTGAGTTAAATACATCATCTTTGACCGACTCTCTTATTTGAGGACCAACAAATATTCCTTCTTTAATTTTTCCTTCACTTACTTACATTCAGAAATTTCTGTCTGATGTACAAAAATCTGCGACTATCCTTCTTCACTGCTTTTATATAATTTTTCATTAGTACTAGCTTGATATGGAGGGGGTAAAAATAATTTTCTGGCTTCAACTAAGGGCTCATGATTAATATTTTTCCCATTTGGAGTTAAGGTGCCTTGTTTCTTCCACTCTTTGGTAACATAATGTTTATTCCTAGCTCAGCTGTCCCATTCGCAAAGAAAACACATGTACTTAGTATAGCCAACTGCATGCCTAACAAAATAGCTGCAACTTTCAAATCACCACATTTGTTCCAGCTATGTTTTTTATAATTTATTTTTTCAAAAATGTCTTTCATCACATCATGTCTCTTTCAAATTAATACCATAAGCAATTGGTGCCAAACACACACTTATTAAACCAATGTAACAATCAGTTACATGATCACACCAAACCACAAGTACACAAATGGCAAAGCCTTCCGTGTACCATTCAGCCATCCTCTTAAATATACATAACAATTAGTGCATACTATATGAGGAGCCCACGTCTTATCCTGATCACCAATTTTACAGTGAAAGTACAAATGATATGTTTTTTTAATTAAAAGTGTAATGTTTTTTCTATTTGATTTTATGGCAAACTCACCACACACATAACAAAAAGACATCCACATCATTTACACAATTTTGAGGCATTATGAAACTGCACTGTTAGAAAACTTAAGACAGCAATAGAATGAACAAAATTAATTCATTTCTAAATCCAGTGCTTAATACAAACACAGGTGTGTTTTCAGTTACATGTTTTGACCTGCACAGATTAATCTTTCCCACGAAGGCTCACTCTTCAGTATTAGATATGTCATAATATGTGACTATGACATGATTTAATTCTTTGTCTAGTATTGTTTACTTATAGCTTAAAAATTATTTTAACTACATTAAACAATAAAAAATGAAGTACAAATTACAATACAGGAGCTTAAAATGCTAACTATAGGTTGAAAAATGAAAAACATCCTTTAATTAAAATTAAAAATTTTTCAGAAATGATGGATGGTAAAAAAATTCAGATTAAAATCATGTATCGCATGTTAGGAAACAAAAATTATGATTATCAGTGTTCAGCTAGTATAATTACTAACATTTGCAGAAACATGCAATAAATAAATTTATTAACATGCAGTTTCTATCAAAAGTTACTCTATTACATTCATAATTTTACTAAATAATTATAATATTATTATTCTGATTCCTTTCTGTCAAAAAAATGTGTTGTTTATACATCAAATTTATTTCTATTATTATCATTACTTATACAAACTCTACTTAATAAAAAAATTAAATCAAAACATAAAAATAAAAAATGAATTTTGCTTAAGAAGCATTCTGTTAGTAGTCAACTGATTTTAATTATAAATCACAGCAAAGTATGTTTGTAAATAATAAAAATTCCTGCTAGCCTACATAAATTTCTCAAGTTAATATTATTTTTTACACATGCACTTCCTTACCATGATATAATCTCCCTTATCATACAATCTTCATAAAAAAAATCTAAAGATGTAGAAAAGGATTCATAATATTGATAACTAACTATAATTAGCTGAATGGAAATGATGAATAAGAAAAAATTAGAATCTGAAATAAGCTTTATAAAAGTACACGACAAAGTTAAAAAATTATACCTCTAGGCAAAAATCTATTATCTGCTTAATGGACAATAAAATAAAACACATTCAGTGAATTATAGTAGAATACTATTAAAACTCTTCTCATTGCTACAAATAATTATACAGATAACTAAACATGCAAGAAAAAAAATTTAATGATAAGATATCACTATATACAGAAAAGACTTTACAGTACAGCAGAATTACAAAAAAATCTGTCCATTTACAATGTTCTCATTTATGTGATTTCAGTCTAATAATGTAATGATATAGCAGAAATTGTGGCAATGGGGCAGCAATTAAAAGGTGAAGGATTTAGATTCTAAAAATGAATTACTATTGCACTTACATAATGCCAAATTGATTATAAACTTGTATTATAAAAGATAATTGACAATGACCCAAAAAAGAAACAGAATGACACAGAAAAAATTGATCACCGTGTTATTAATAGTAAACTAAACAACTAATTTCATTGAAAATAGAGGTATAGAAATTGAGATAAGTGCTTCATTATTCCATGAATCCATGAATTAAATGCGAAGTACAGCATAAAAGTGAATCTTGAGGAAAGTTTACATAATTTTTTTTAAATGTAACCAACCATGTATAAAACACTCTTATTTTTATTACTTCTTTTCTGTTACAAATTTTTTTTTTAATTTATAAGAATATATTTTATACTACCACTCCATCTAACTCCATTTAACCTAAGTCTCCATTTAACATATATAAGTTTTTTCAGTACCAATTAACGTAAGTACAGGTAATAATTAAATAACAGCATTTAATTTGGTCATAAGATAAAATCTTTTGAATTAGCATTAGGTATTACAATGACAAGTAACAAGAAATTAAATTAAAAAGCAAGTAATGTAAAAATTAACATATAAAACCTTCGTGCACATTTTTTGTCGGCAATGTATAATAATTAATTATACAGTATATTATTTCATTTATTTTGAAATAATGAAACCCTAACAGATTAACCAAATTCAATTAAGTAGCAAAATTAGTTTAGCTCTAAGACCTACCAATGCTGAGATGATGTAGTTAGTTGAACCCAGACCAAAATGAATTTCATAAATTTAAATAAATACAGTTTTTAGTTTTGTTGTGATTTATTACCTAATACAAATTTAAACACTTCCAACAAAAAAAAATAAGGAGAACATGATCCTATTGCAATAATGTTTTATACCATTAATAAAATTCGTTCAACGATAAATGTATTTTTCCAACCAATAAATCTTTTTTTAATTTGCAATTAGTTTATTCCTTTGAAACGCAATTTTTTTTTTACATTAAAAAGCAACAGCTGGTTACACTGGCATATTATATAGTATTATTTTCAATTAAAAATTTTTATATACTAATGACATAATCATCACTGCAAAGCAATTAATTTCATTTATACCACTACCTTTTCTTATAAATCTTAAGACTAAATATACGTATGGAATGTAGAAAAACAAAACTCAAAAATATCAATTACTCCCATTATTTCCAAATTACTCACCAATTAACAAAAATCAATATAAAATTTATTGCAAAGATAAAGCAGAAGAAAGAAAGAAGTATGGTGTGCACATAAATTCAGATTTAAACAGTAGCTGGCAGTTTAATAAATGAAAAACAAATTGTTCTCTAGATAAGAGAAAGAAAATTCTAAATCCGATGAGAACTCATACGTTTAACTCTTTCTTACTTTAGCCATAATTTCAAAATTTTATTCATATTCTTTTCTAGAAGTTAACAAATTTTGCATCTAGTAAAAACTTCCATCAAATTGGTAATACCTCATTTTAAGATTTTACATTCAAACAAATTACATTTGTCTACTAATTTCATTTCATACTCATATGTCCTTAGACAATGCTCCCATCTGATTAATAATATTGTTGAGTCAATAAATATAACATGTGTTTTAATACTGTAGTAACTTTTGACGAGCTAATGTCACACATCTAACAGTATTTCTTTCTCAGGGAGGAAAGGACTCTGTCGCAAATCCATAATTCATCGCCTAACACATCTCATCTCACTATTTTTATTTAAAATCCATTATTATTACCCCACAATTACAGCTAATCTGGTAATATGGCTATTTATCAAGGTAGCCAACCAAACTGTAAGGTTATTCTTCCACATGACTTCTAAAAATCACAATTTCCTGAGATGTACAAGTTATTTGCAGACTTACTACGTTTGACTATATGCATTACCTCTTACTACTGAAAAACTGATTTCAATTTATCTCATTTACCAGTAAACAACTGTAGCATATCATTTTGATTAGCTCTGAATTTACTGGAGTATGATTGACATCTTTCACAGATTTTATTGTCTTAAACAAGTAATAAGATTACTTGCCTAGTAAGTTTTCTAACTAATAACTAATACTGCCAGCTTTTTTTTTTAAGTTGTTTTCTCTTTTTTGATCATATTCTACCTTTTTGTTTTCATAAATTTACATAAAACAAAATAAGCCTCCTATTTATTTCATTTAAAAATCTTTGTAGACGTTTCATTTAAATTTCATTATAGATGTATATTTGGATGATGATCCCAAACTTAATCTAGCTTCAGAATCTGCTATTACATTTTTAAATATATTGATATCTTTTGAATCATTTATTCATCAGTTTCATTTTTTCATTTTGGCCACTACAGACTACAATATTTCAACTATTTCACTTTTTCAATTTTTTTCTAATTTCATTCATCCATTTCCTGGTCTTTTTTTTCTTTCTTTTGTCCAGGGTATAATTCTTCCAATGTTCTTGTTTTTCCTAAAAACCTGTGATGTTTTGCAATTTCTTTCTCGGTAGTGATGTTCTTTGATATCGTTTTGTGTTATTGTCAGTTCCCTCTTTAATTTTTACTAAACCAAGTGTTATTGACGTTTACATTTTTAATTTACATTTAAGTTCAGCATTCACTTATATTTATGTATTACTGTAGGTGCTCTTAGTTAATTTGAAGTTAAAATTTGTGCTCTTGTGGATTTTCAATTTTATTTGCAATCAATAAAATCAACAAGTCATAAAGATAGTTTCGTTTTAGAGTGGCATTAGCCAATGTCCAGTCAATAAAACCCAAAAATCCAATTAATAAAATGGAACTAGCACATGACTAGTTCCAACAGACCTTGACCTGATGGCTTCCTTTTTAGAGATATTGACTTCAATTGTCTTCCCCTTGATACTTGAATTTTTTGGTTTTGTTAATTAAATTTTTTGGGATTGATTTTTCCTTCATCAAAAATTCTGTTTCCTCAAAGGAGAACTGAACTTCTGCTTTTTCGGCTAATTCTTTTGGTGCTTTGTTGCTATCTCTATGTATCTGATGTTAGCCATAAAAACTATGAACACCAGACAATCACAATCTGATTTTGTTGCTAATTTTCTGTTCTTCCACTTTTTTCTCTATTCTCTAATAAATTCTTCCAGTACATAGTTAAAAAATGAGGTAAGAGCCTACTTATCTTACCCCAATCTCAAACAGTTTTGAGGTTTTTCCTCTTAACTTTATTTTGGGATGAGTATTTGTTAATACATTTAGTGCTAATGACACCAAGGCAGCGTTACAGATTAGGAATTGCTCTGTGCCATGACACTGCCTATGTATCAAGGGTAAGGTTCTTCTACCCTCTCTGACTTTGTCAGCAATCATAAAGTTTAGTTATTATATATTAATTAGCTCGAAGAAACAATTCTTCAATTAGTTCATTTTTACTTTTTTGTTTTATATTTGTACAGCTTTGTTCAACATAGAACACTTTTTTACAACTTCTTGGAGGCTATTTTACAGAAAATCATGTTGATAAAATTTTTTAAAAATTGTATTTATTTTTTTTTTTAATTCTTACACATAAACCAGGCTAAAAAATTACTTTTTTAGTACTGGTGTTTTTTTTATAACCATTTTTTTCAAATTTTGTTTTTAAATACGTAATGTGTTATCATTTCTTATAATTTTATGTATTTTAAAATAATAATCTTTAATAAGTTTTTTAGTAAATTTTATATTTTTTTGACAAGCTGAAAAATAATTGTTAAAATATAGTAAATTAACTTACTGTTTTTACAATAAAACACAGGCTACTTGTGACTTAATTAGTATAATCTTTATCAGTCCTAATTAAAGCTATCTTCTCATAACTAACAGTAGGCCTATATGTACTGTAAAAGATGAAAATTAATTATTGTTTATCTTGCAATACTTTTGTAATTTATATTGCAAATCAGAAAACTATTACTCAGAAAAGAAAAACATTTAAATTTAAATATACAGAAAATCTTTCTGGGATGTTATATTATAATTTCAGTAAATTATAACCCAAAAAAAAAATTCCTAACTTTGCTCTGACAGAATATTAAACCACAGAGGTTAAACTAATTTAATAATACCCAAGAACAAATGGGAAAATATATGTTAAGAAGCAATCTTAACAAGCAGGTTGCAAAACTGTAGGAATCATTTATATGCTGCTTGATGACACATTTTGACACTTTTCAAATTGCTTGATGACACATTTTCAAACTTACAAAACTCATAGACTTAAGAAAAACTAGCTAGCTATTTTGTTACAAACTAATGCAATTTACTAAAACAAAAATCAGTACAGCTGATAAGGGAGAAAAAATTTAGCAATTAATGTGTTAATGTTTGTCTGATGAGTATGCTTGTTTTATTATCTAGCCTGAATTCCTCCAGCATTTTAAATAGAGTCAGTCTATCAACAAAATCATACAATTTTTTAAAGTCAACAAAGATGATTACACATTTTATACACATATTCACCTCCCTCTACAAATGAAAAATGCACTAATGTTTACACTTAATTGAAAGTGATTTTTTCTGGAGGCTAGAAAAAATATGAAAACTAATATATTTTTAACCGTAAAGCTCAACTGATTATTACAATTTTTTTAAACAAACCTTTATTTATTACATTAAACTAAGGTAAATAGAGCAGCAAATATGAAAACTATTATTACCATTACAGTACTTCTAAAAAAAAAGTCTGTGATAAAAACTTACATTTTCCTTCAGCAATATAAAAATCATTAATTGTAAAACAATCAGCAGTACGAGAGTTAATGTTCTAACAAAATCTAAAATCTTGAATATATATTTGAAATATGTCAAGCTATCATTTTAAATTGCAAATCCTTTATTAATTACACTTGAACGCTACACTAATTTTACCTATTACAAAATAGCATAGTAGTATACCTTTCCATTAAAAAATAAACACAAAGTGTCCACTCAGCTGTGTAGTGGTTAGCGTGTCTGGCTTTTAGATTGCCTCATGTCAGGTCCAATTTGTAGTAAACATTTTTTCACCTACAATTTTACCCATCTGATCCTCTTTATTACAGGAGAAGTATGCCTGAGACCATTAAACTAAAATAGATTTAAATAATCTATTCATTACTAATTTGTTACTCATGAGTAATGTGCATATAATGAATTCATAACTAATGAATTAAATCGCATCATTAAATCAATTTTACATGTTCAACAAATACATTCCAATAAAAGAAGTCACATAATTCCTAAAAAAAAAAATGAAATAGAATGTTTTAAAAATCCTTTTTGTAAGATTTCCTTTACTCAAACTCTACAGAGTAGATAATAAAATGTACAGAACAATAATAGGAATCAAACACTACAAACTTAAAAAGAAAAAACAATACATATGAACTCTAATGATTATAGTTAAAAAATGATTGTATTAATTTACCTGGATAAAAATCATTAGCTTTAGACATTTTAACACGAGCACTCGTATCTTTCTGTAACTGTGCGATAGTTTCACCTCCCTTTCCAATAATAGCGCCAGATGCAACGCACGGTACCAGTATCTTCAAGTGATACATCCCATCACCGCCTGAAACATAAAAAAATAAAAAATTGTTAAAAGTACACAACACATGAAATGTGTACAATATAAAAACTAAATTATTAACTTAAGTTTACTCAGTTCACACAACCTGCAATTTCATTTTAATAATTAGTACTAGGCTTCAACTGTAAATTAACTTTGACCAAAATTTTCATACAAAGTGTTAAATTTTATTTTTTTTTACACAAAATAAATATACATCAAGTGCAAAACTTTATACAAAGAATAAAAGAATTAGATAAAAAGTTTATCTTAAATACAAAAATTTGATTTATACCAAACAAGAGAAATTTTTTTACAACTGGATATCCCACTATGCCTGTAATTTTTACAAGTAGCAACTCTAAAAGAATAAGAAGCAGAGATAATATTCAAAGCAACATTTAACATACCGATTTCTATAAATTACTAAATTTAAGCAATATCACGCAAATCTGTTTCAGTGAATAAATGTGTAGTCTTTGCATTTAATGGTAAATGAATAAAGCAGTTGATGCCACTTAATCATAATCACAGCACACTTTTGTCTAAGAAGAGTGAAAACATTTTAATTCATTGTTATGATCTGAACTTCAGAAATTCCACCTTTTGGATGCTAGTTTCCTTCAGTTGACAGATGGAACAGCCACTGCCAATCTGTGCGATTTCCTTCAAAAGGTCCTAGACCCAAATCTTGGAATCTATAAGATTTAGTGCATCATTCCTAAATTATAAAATTTCTAGATAAAATACAGAAATTTTGGGAATATGTCTCTCTTCTCCCCACATACATAAAAGCTAACAAAGGGTAAAACACTAACTAAGGGTAAAACACAAAAGGGTAAAAGGCTAACAAAGGGTAATATTAGGTAAGTTATAAGAAACTTTACTTTGTTAAGCAGCCATCAAAAAAATATTTATCTTTGAAAAGTTTATTAGAAGTCAATGAACTATCATTTATGATCTTATTTTGAGAATATGGCATTACCTAGATGAAAATCTGAGCGAGAGAAAACTCAGTTGACAACACAATCAGAACTCTAATTATTCAGTGTAGTAGTAAATTGATTAAACAATCATTTTTATAACAAAAATTTCCACTTTCACAAAATATTGTATGAAAACATAACATATTTGTATCATTATATATTAAATAAAATTACAAACTATTCTGAGAAATTACAGGTTGTATGGTTAACAGTTTCAATCATAAATCTAGAGTTAAAATCAGTAAGTATATATTATCAAATATCTCTTAAGACTGACGGTTAAAACAAACACAAGATAAAAACAATTTTGTATCTATCTTTGTTCAATATGATGAAAAGATCTCGCTAATATTATAATATAATTACAACTCACACATTTAGGAACTTTTATACACTGTAACGCATAATAACCAACTTAAGGAAACACTGGTATAAAATATACTGTTGTCAATAAACACAGTTCACTTTCTGAAATTAAAAAAAAGAAAAAAAAAATCTTTTTTTAAAATCTAAACACAGTTGAAATAAAGTTAAAAATGTTACCCAACAAGAGTAGATCCAACCTTAAATATAATAGCCCTTACAAGTTCAAGGAGGCCATGAAAAAACTGTCTTACTAACCTAACACCAAAAATAGGATTTAATCAATTATGAAAATATGACAATCACTAATGAGTAGTTTAAAAACAACCATCACAAACTGTAAAAAAAAACTTATACTTAAAGTTTTAATTAAAATCAAGGATGCATTCACTTTTTATTTTACCTGAAATTCACAAAATTTATGTTGCAGGCACCTTAAAACACATGTGATAAATATTCATATATAATAAACAAATGAGCCGGTTACAAAATATAATGTTCACAATACTTGGCTAGAATTCAGAAAAGCTGAAGTTAAATTCCTCCCCATGCTATTAGATGGGCAACTCTGTTAATAAAATAAAAACAGATTACAGTAACAATTTTATTAATGTAATTGTACGACTAATAATGAAGATTGTATATAAAGAAATGAAACATACACACCCACTCACTTTGTCTATTAAATCCACATTCAGCCTACTATAGAAATTTGTATACTTTAAATAACAATGACATAAAACAAATCTTAAAAGTTTCATTCAGTAATATTCAATACATAAAAAATAATAATATACATTATATTTCAAACCTTAAAAACAGATACTGAAAAACTAAATTAAGTACAAGAAATAACAATCATGATGAATTTATAAATAAAGATTTGTTGGCATCAGACTACTTTTTTTGAGGAGACACATGGTCTCCACAATGGCAGCCAGGCCAGCTATTGTGTGGCCCACTGGACTCAAAATTTAAATCCAAGAAAATTATTTACATTTAAGTATTAACTCAAGAATGATTAGCGTCATGAACATAAAAAACAAGACCTTCTCATGAGCAAATCAACTCACAACAGGCAAGAAAAAAGTACACCTGATTAACATGCAGTCACCAATTTGACAGAAGGCACACCTCCCAATGCTCAACTTACACGACATTTACAAACTAATCAGTTAAATAAGGCTTATCCAGTACACAACTTCCATTGAATTTAATAAAAAAAAAGTCATGAAGATTGAAAATCGGGCTAATTTCTTAATTTGTAATCGGCCTAAATACAAAAATCATAAATCCAAGTTTTTTTCAGAACTGACTACCACAGCATATAATACAAAAAATACAGATGTTTGATAAGTTTCCATACATAGAATACATTAAGCCGATGGGGAGCATCGGCTTCCACTTTGCGCACATCGGCACTGAACCTGGTCTTCGCAACTGCTGAATATTGTGCGCCAGTATGGCTTAACAGCCCTTATGTTCATAGAATTGATGCTCAACTTAACACTATGAGAATGATTGCCGGAGTTATTAGGTCTACTCCCGTGGAATGGCTCCCGGTATTGAGCCACATACCACCCCCGGACCAGCGCCGTATGAACGCTCTTGACAAGAGTACAAGATTATGGACAATCGAAACCTGCCAATACATGAGGACATTGAGGATGCCAATCGTGGTCGATCTAGAAAGCCACCTATCGAAACAGCAATTGCTGCCACAGAGGACGGATTTAACCTAACTGACGCCTGGCGTCGAGAATAGATCACAAAGCAGAATAACCAAATCAAAGGCCGCCGGGTTTTGACTTGCCACGTAAGACATGGTCAACGCTAAACAGAATACGGACTCTCATGGTAGGTGCGCCTATTTCCTGAATAAATGGGGTAAAACACCGACGCCCCTTTGTGAGTGTGGTGAAAATCAAACTGCCAGACACATCACAGAAGTTTGCCCTAGGACAGCTTATGAAGGTAATCCTGAAGATTTCCTGATGGCGACTCCAGAATCAGTAGCATATATTAGTTCGTTAAATCTTTGTTTGTAATTTTGACTACTTTTGGTGCCATACGCTAAATAAATAAATACATTAAAAATGGTTTTTATGAAAAATGTTTATTTTTCCTATGTATGCAAACTTATGAAACATTGGACACACAGTTTGTAAACATTATATGTATGTACGAGCGTTATTTTTTAAGTAAGGTTCGATTGGCTGTAGCTAAGTAAATTTTGGGCGGCTGTCGAAACGCGCACGCAACCCGGCTTCCAGCATGCCTTGCACAAATGCAGACGTCACTTGCTGCTGTAGCGTCAGTGTTTACGGTTTATATTGTGAAAGTGAAATGTTTCAAATAATTATGCAACCCGCCTATTGTGAAATACAGTCTGCGATTCGATTTTTGTACAAGGAACTTGTCAGTAGACATTCATCGCCAGATATGTGAGGTTTACGGGCCTAATTCAATGAGCAACAGGGAAGTGGGTAAACGGGTAATACTGTTCAAGGACGGGCGGGCCAATGTCCATGATGAACCGCGATCGGGCCGACCTTCTGTAATCACAGACGATTAGGTGCCCCAAGTTGACGCAAAAATTCGTTTCACTAGTTTGCTTGTCACGATGTTCCCACAATTTTCAACATCAGTGCTATACAAAACCGATTTTGAAATCTAGCGGTTCAAAATAATGGGTTCGCAAGCTGCTTTCTGAAGAAACCCAAGAAATGAGAATGGCTACTACCATAAAATTTTTTATCGCGTCATCACAGACAGGGGACGAGGCATGAGATTCTCGCATCACTCCAACATCAAAGCGGTAGTCAATGGAATGGCCACACACATCTCAGTCAACGTAAGAGCCAAACAGCCAATGTCAACAGGTAAAATTACAACTGTGTTTTGGGATCGACCGGTATCCTGTTGCGTACTGCGAGACCTTGACGAAGCTTCGGCGTGCCATACAGAATAAGCGACGTGGCTTGTCATCTGGAGTTTTATTGCTACCCTGACAATGCACGACCTCATTCTGCTGATCAAACTCTAAAGTTACTCAGATATTTTGGATGGGTGCGAAGGGAGCATCCAAAGGTACAGTCAAGACCCTGCACCGAGCGATAGATAACACCTGTTACAGTACTTGAAGGAGTTTCTCGGCGGTCGGCGGTTTGACACCGATGAAGTGAAAACAACGGTTGAATACTGGTTATCTTCACAGGTCGCCGATTTCTTTCTAGTCAGCATAAACATTTTAGTAAAACGCTAAGATAAATGTTTAAACGAACAAGATAAAAGTAGCATAAATTGTAAAGAGTGAAATTAAAAAAATGTTTTTGACAATATCTTTATTAGTTTTGCTTGTATAAAAAACTAACTTTATTTAAAAAAATAGCCTTAATATATAATATATTTAGGGACCATAAATATGCTCAAAGAAACGTAAAATTAGAAAAATAAAGTATATAATCGAGACAGTATAGCTAAAATATAATACTAGTGGGTAAATTGAAATTCAATAAAATCTTTCTGTCTTTTGTCTCTCTCTCACTCTCTCTCTCTCTCTCTCTGTGTGTGTGTGTGTGTGTGTGTGTGTGTGTGTGCGCGCGCGCGCAACTTTGGGTGTGTAGAATGATAATTACCTAATTCTTTAAGCAAGATGTCAGTCACCTACGTATAAAATTTATTTTCTACAAAATAAATATGTATATTCTCGTACTCAACTCCTAATATAAAAAATTTCTAAATTAATAACAAAACCACAATATTATACAACCATATAAATTCATAAAAAGATTAAGAACGGGAAGTGAGAAATATATTTTATATAAAAACAATGATGACAATAATAACTTAATAATACAATACGAGCAAAAAATAATTAAGTATCTTTATGATTTAAATAATAACGCGTAGCAAATAATGAAACATAACAGGCATATATGAATTCAAATGCAGGAGGTCAATTCTCATGTCAATATGGCAATTGATTCCCCAATAAAAGACAACAGATAATAAAGAACCATTATATAAACAAAATCAAAACAAAATGAACTTCGCCTGTAACATATTTGTAAAAAAAAAAAATCACATGTACATATGCACATGTATTGAGAGATATGTTTGTACAACCACAATCTATACAACTGTGATGATGTATGTGAAATAAATAATGATCAGAGATATCATAGACAAAACAAAATGTACAAGTTCATATTGTGTAATAATGACACTATTTATGGATTGATAAAATACTAAAATAATTCAAGGGCAAAAGATATATATATATATATATATTTTTAAAATATTTATTGCGCAAAGATCTATCAAACCCCAAAATAATCAATCCCTTTGCTCATCTACAATTTGTACTTTATAACATAAAGGTTAATGATTATATAAAAAAATTAATACTACTCAAATCAGGTATGAATCCCAGTCAATGGTATTTTTCATATACTACAAAATTACATTTCCATATTCCCATGTACAAGCTCCAAACTTCAGCGATGAATTAAGTCATCAAAAAAGAACCACATAAGAGATTGAGTTAATAATGAGTTTAATAATAATTGAGTTTCCTTTTAAACAATTAATGATTTGGAATCATTATTAAACTACACAATCGATGAATTTTATTTGAGAATAGATGATAAAATTAATTCACACTAATTGTTTACTCCTATGTCTTTTAAAGCCAACTTATACCAAATGCTTTTTCACCAATTTTTTTTAAAAATAATCTTTTAAAAACAAAAAACCTAATAGCTTTAAAAAAAAAGTTTTGTCATCATTTTTACATTACTTCACTGGAAAACAGATTTTAGCAAAATATTTCAAGAGATGATTATTTAAATTATACTAAACAACAATTTCTTATATATTTTTTATCAGTATCTCTTTTGTCATCTACAAAATTCTGCTCAGGTATGGCATTTTCCCACTCTACAAAATAGTTGTTATAGTTTGGGTAAAGTCAAAAATAATAAATAACTTATGTAAATTGAGGAAATAAAGGAGAAATACTTGAAAAAACACCCAGAAACAGAATTAGGTTCTAGTATTTTTTTTTTTTTAATAAATAAATATTTTTGTCATCTCTATGGTAGAGTGGTAGCGTTTCAGCCTTTAATCTAGAGGTCCTGGGTTTGAATCCCGGTCAGGCACGGCATTTTTTTTTACTCAGGTAGATAAAAAAAAACCGTAAAACCTTCATTCCAGACTATGTCAAAAAACACAAAACCAACTATAAAAAAAGTACCAGATCTGTTCAGAAAATAACCGAACTTTATTTTTTTAATCTTTATCACTAATTTTATAGATTATTGGTTCTTGTCTCCTTCAAAGTACTTCCCTCTCCTATTCACACACTTTTAGCAGCGGTGCTTCCATTTCCAAGGTTCTTGACGAATTTGCTTTAGTATCATCAATTGTCTCAAAACTGCGTCCTTTCATCGTTGATTTTAATTTCAAAAAATCGCAAGGAGCCAGGTCTGGTGACCTGGGAGGCTGAGGGAGGACAGCATCTGATTTTTGGCACAAAACTGACAAATTGACAAAGCTAACTGTGCGGGCGCATCGTCGCGTTGGAAGGAACCGTGAGTTGTCTCGCCACAACTCCGGTCTCTTTTTGCGGATTTTTTCACGTAACCGTTGTAAAACCTCTTGATAATGCGCACGGTTCACTGTTTACTTTTGAGGCAAAAATTCAAAACGCAGAATTCCATTAAAATCAACTTTGACACTCGATCGAGACTGACGTGCTTTCTTGGAGCGTGGAGATCCGATGCCAATCCATTGTGATGATTGAACTTCTTGTCTCAACATCGTAGCCGTAAACCCAGCTTTCGTCTTCAGTTACGATCCTTAGCATTTTCATCGTCATCGGCTTGTTCAAGAAGTTGCCCACAAACGTTCATTCGATGTTCTTTCTACTGTTCGGTCATCAAACGAGGAACAAACTTTGCTGTAACTCGATGCATGTTCAATTTTTCAGTCAAAATGTCATGGTACCCTAATCGAGTCAATCGGCGATTTGAACCCATCAGATCGTTAATTTTCTGAATGTGGATGTCATCAGTTTAAGTCGAAGGTCTTCCTGTTCGACGATCATCTTCAATTGACTAACGACCAGTTTTAAATCGTGAAAACAATTCGTAACTTTCCGTATGACAGAGAGCATTATCTCCATAAGTTTGTTTCAAATGCTGAAAAGTTTCTGTGAAAGTTTTTCCCAGTTTCAGGCAAAATTTTACCTTGTATCGTTGCACATTACAAAAATTGCTACTATCACTTAAACACGTTGCACTCAAATATCGATAACACGAAAACTAAACGAGATCTCAACAATCCAAGAACATGTGATTACGGAGGATGTAATGCGAAACACAATGCTACCAATCGCACGTCACTAAATATATCAGTTAGCACGTAATTAAAAATGTTCAGTTATTTTCTTAACAGAACTCATATAAGCAGTAAAGCCCATTCTGATAAAAATGATAAATATACAAAATAACAATAAGGCAAATATAGGATATCATTAAATAAATTAAAAAAAAAAAAAATTTAATTGGATATTCAGAAGGATGTGGCGATTTGAAAATTCAAGTTATTTATCTTATTTAGAATTCATCTCCAAATTAATTTGGTTTTAAGAAAGTTGATTATGCATTTTTTCTGGCACCATGAATTTTAATCGAAAAGCAATGGCAACTATTTATTTACAACGCTATAAGAAGCTGTTATGGAAACAAACTAATATTAAGAACTTCAAAATAGTTTTTTATATCAATGAAAAGTTCAATTAACAGCACAATTTTAAAAATGGTGTACTAGGCCTAAATATTAATTGTAATAACTTAGCAACTCTCTCAAGGCACATAATAAAAAATCTAGACAATTTTTAAAAAAGATTTGCAACCAGTAAATTAGAATAAAACGAGTAAATGGCATGTTTTCAATTCTCTAATGGGGGCTGGTAGGGTTTATAAACTGTAAAAGCAATTGTAATTTATATATTACAGTAAATAGATGTACATATTACCTAACCTACTAATAAATCATGATAATTACTTAAAAATGAGATAAAAATTTGAAATTAAATAACTAATGAGAGAGAGAGAGAGAGAGTGTGTGTTTGTATATATATATATATATATATATAAACGTCATTTGTGAAGAAAAACTGGTCAACCAATAGACAGGCAGCTATCATTTAAATAAAATGTCTATATATGTATATCTGACCTTGATTTTTACAATATTAATGTTAGATCAGATGTTGTACTATATAATACACATTTTTAATAATAATAGTAAATTGTATTTAGTTGTTTTAAATCAAGGACTACATGTCTATTACAGAATACATTGCATTCAAGGTCCTCAATGAATCTAACTCCATGACATCAACTTGTCCTACTGCACTCCACCTTTAAGCATTTACAGTGCTCTAGACCTAGTCTCCCAGGATCTAATACTGCAGCAGGCAAATAATAATACAGGAAATAATAACCGACATAAAATATTCTCATAATTATGAAGCTGATTAAAAAAAGTCATAGCATGCTATTGTATATAACGATGGTCTTCTATTTACAACTGTCTTAACATATATAAAATATTATTAATGTAATAAATTAACATATTAAATAGCCAACAAGGGATATTACTAATTAATTATCATAATTCAATATTTATGATTGCATAACATTAGGATCAACTTCTGAACCAAATCTTTTCGATTGCAATTCACATGAAAACGCTACATTATAGAACTTCACAAATATACATATTATACGCACACATTAATAATAATACTTGACCTTGATTCATATTTTCCAATAAACAACCTTCACAGACATCAAGCTCAAAAATAACTGTTAACAACCCAACTGCTTTCTTTTTTGTCAAAAAGGCCTATACTAGTAATAAAATACCTATAATAACCTTTAATAATTCACGTTAACAATCCATCATATAAATACGTCATCAGTTAGTCGACTGGTTTAATCTTATTCTCTACTCATAAAGCATACTAATATACTGCTTTTTAGCATGAAAGCATTCCTTTCCTCGTATGAACAAGTCCATCCTTTGTAATTTTACTACCTTAACACAATTCTTCTATTTCAGTATCCCTTTAATAATTTATTTTCATTGTGCATCCCTTTAATTTTTAATCCCTCATTATCCTTCTTTCTATCATATTTCATTACCTTTGTTGTAATCCTCAGTATTCTGTACTTTGTGAAACTTATCTTTGGTTTCTGCTTAAAGAACAGGTTTCATGCAAGTTTTAATATCTTATTTTTTCTTCTCAATAGTTAATAAATTTTCTTTCCTTACATTTAAGCCCATTTCTATTAAAAATTTTAATAATTTACTACAAACTATGACATTAATGATTACAGAATATTTTTTTTTCCCAGAAGTGAATTTATCTAATTGATGTTGGTTAATCAAAACATGGTGCAAGTTTAATTATGTATAGAAAATTTTTATTTAACTAATTGCCAATTAGTTGATAAATACGTTTATAAAGATGGAAGGAACTGGGACATATCCCATTAATTTTTAGCCAAGGACAAATCTCTATTTCAACCAGTTTTGTAAAGCAACTGACCATTGTATGTATGATATGAACTTATTGCATGGAGAAAAATTTAATTTTAAAATAAGCAAGAATACAACATACATGTACATACCAAAAGTTTATTTAAATAGGCATTTTAAATTGCACAAAATATGAGAAGAGAGAAAGGTATCAAAAGTAGACTGATATAAGCCAGGAAAATATTTACGCAGAGATTTAGAATTTGAAAGAACTTCTACATATATTTATTTTAAGTGTAATAATAACAGCAGTATAACATGACATGATGGAAAAAGTACGGGCTTCTCCATTATACCCAAAAATATTTGAAAATTGGGTACATCAGTAAAGTACTAATGAAAATTTTTTAAGATTACTCTAAAAAAAAAAGAAGAAATTTATGACAGAATATAATAAAGAAAGAGGAAGGTTTGATTAATTACATTAGTAAAGAAATAAATAAAAGAGCTTAAACACTGTAAAGCAAGACAAATATTACAAAATGTAAAAACAGATAACTGTATATGTAGGATGCAACAGGTAAATTAGGCCAAACGACCAAGAGATATACAGAAGAGAATACAAAAGAATATAAATACAACGCTGAAATTCATCTGACAAAAAAAAATGACTGGCGACAAAAATTATGGTGAGAAAATAAAATTAATGAAAGAGAGCCTTGAGCAAGACAATAAACTGCAACTCATACAAACTGGTGGTTTCAAAATACTTGGATCATCTCAATTAGCACCGTAAAATTAAAAGATGCTAAATATAGATAAAAAGCCAATGGACGGCAAATTTGCCAAGACGTCATTTTGCCTAGATGGCAAAATGACCTAAAATGACAAAGTCATCTTCCTACAATTCACCTAAAGTACATTACGTACTGTGTTCAATTCACCACATAAGATTATGCTTGGGAACATGGGATGGAAAGTTTATAGCATGTGGAAAATTGAAAGAGACCTTTCAGATAAAAGATTGAGACTTACCATTCTACTGTGGAGGTTAGAAATTATTCTGAATCCTGTTATTTATTAATTACTAGTCATCTATGTCATTTAAATTAATTTTAACATATTTAATAACAATAAAAAAGGAAGACTTACAATATAATGAAATACATGTAAATATTAAAATATTTGTTGAATAGCAGGGACTTCAAACTTATGCAAGAGGTTGCTATGTATGATCACTTGATGACTCATCAGGTAACACAACAGGTACCAGACTCTTTAAGAATACTAATTTACTTAACTTTAAATTATGTTGCTATAACATTTTTATAATTTTCAAATTAAAAAAATTATTTAAATTTTAATTTATTTTTTTAAATCTCAAATTTAAAACAAATTCTGATTTAAAAACCTTAAAATATTAATTAAATAAGACATCTGAATTCAAAGTAAAACGGTAAATAAACTTTTTTTAAATCCATTTTTACTGAAACCATAGTTAAAAACATGGTACTTCAAACACTACAACTTTTTATAGTCATATTGCATCAACACCACCACTGAGTCTGAGGGACAGAGATAAATAAATTTAAAAAACTATTAAAATATGAAAAGAAATCATTTTATTCCAATGAATGTGTTTTGACAGATTTTAAAAGTTGCAACAAAAACTTAAATAAAACGGTTATATAATATTTTATACTATATAGAAATAATTATTATTACACAACAGCCTTTGTTATTCTACAACTGATGATAGTGAGTAGTGGAAGAAGTAATTTTAAATTTGACAAGATAACAGATAAATAAAATACAATGCAACTGTTGTATAAACGGAAATTGAGAATGGTTTTTGATGCTAAGAATGTAGGAAATTAAAAATACTTCAACACTTCTTACAGGAAAAAATTAATTAACATTTTTATCACATAATTTGATGCTTATTTTATTACTCGCACACAAATCTTACAGCTTCTGTTAAGTAATTCACTAAAAGAGAAAATTAATTACTTAACATTTTTAATGAATAAAATCATCAGATTCTGAGTTAGTGACTGAATAAATTTTATTCTTACACAACACAGAAGAAATCTACTTAAATCTTAGTTTCAATGTGTATAATAAATAAATTTACAACTAACAAAAAAGAATTTGTTACAAAATGTTAAAATTAATGAAGAAAGTAAACTAGTTTATTTCATGTTAGTTGGTGTAACTGTTCCAGTTCTATAATAATTAACTAATCAATTATTTCTAGATTTCAAATAGCAAACAATAGAAATCAAATACTGTGTATGTTTATGTATTTCTCCCTATTTACAGCATATAAACAGAAAAATTAACAATAAAAGAAAAAAAGATATTATTTCAGATAGGTAGTTTTCTACCTACCTCACTTTACACTTTTGGAAAAGTTTCATTATAATAATCAATTACCAATATATATATGTGTATATGTATATATATATATATATACAGGGGTTTCTAAAATGGTAGGCTGGCTATATTTTTTTTGGATTCTACTTGTAAAACTACAATTTCTACTTCATTCTCCCACTGTCCGCCAATTTGTTTTCTTTTTATATAAAAATGTATATCCCAAGTTCAGACAGACGAATCACATTAATATTTGGTAAGTGGTCTTGGTAATAAAGTTTTAAAATTAGCAAAAAATTAGGACTTAGATACCTTCGCAAATTAGAAAATGGCGGCCACGTTGTTTATTTTTCAATCAATTATATCTACATAAATATTAGTTTTATCAAAATTTATGTTTATATATATTCTTTCTATTTCCTGTTTAGCCTCCGGTAACTACCGTTTAGATAATTCTTCAGAGGATGAATGAGGATGATATGTATGAGTGTAAATGAAGTGTAGTCTTGTACATTCTCAGTTCGACCGTTCCTGAGATGTGTGGTTAATTGAAACCCAACCACCAAAGAACACCGGTATCCACGATCTAGTATTCAAATCCGTGTAAAAATAACCGGCTTTACTAGGACTTGAACGCTGGAACTCTCGACTTCCAAATCAGCTGATTTGGGAAGACGTGTTTTCACCACTACACCAACCCGGTGGGTTTTTATATATATTCTAAAATACTAAAACTTTTATTTTGAACAAATCGGTTAACAAATAACCGATCGGTCGAGTTATGGCAGAAAATTGATGTAATTATGTGTCTGTTTTCATATCCTCCACTTTACGTTCAATTCGATGAAATGTTAATTATTTTTATTTATTGTTAAATTCTAGCACTGTAAATTAGTATCAGATTAAGTAAAATTTTTTCACACCTAATAATTATGACATAATATTACAAACATCCATATTTCACATCGCCACCCTCCATTCTGCTCGATTCTGTACCATCAGTTTCATTTTATAGTAACTTCTACCCTTCTTATATTGTCTTACCAGTTTCATTCGTTTCCGGCCTTTTGCTTTTCTCCCAATTAGAAAACCCTCCAACGCTGTCACCAACAGGCAGTCACGTCTCAGCCAACGTCCCAACCAACTACATTTTCTCCTTTTTTAATTTCTTTTTAAGATAAAGTAAGCAAAAGTAAAGATTCTATAAATTCTTATAATTCATTTTCTTAAACATTGCAATCTGTATTTTTCAATCAATCTGTTTCAATTTTTCATTGAAATCTGTAATTTTCATATACATTACAATCTGTTAAAATGGTGAACAATAAGCAACTCTCCCACATTCTAATGAGATGAGGGTGATACGTATGATGACATGTAAATGAAGTATAGTCTTTGATAGAATTAGGCAGACTATTCCTGAGATGTGTGTTTAATTGAACCCCAACCACCAAAGTCCACTGATATCCATTGCCTAGTATTCAAATTTGTATAAAAGCAACTAACTTTTACTAGGATTTGAACCTCAGAACCTTCGACTTCAAAAATCATCTGTTAAACCATTAATTTGTGATGAGTTAACCACTAGATCAACCCGGTGGACTGAAGTGTTATAATGAACATAGACATTTCTTTTAAATCAAAAACACAAATATTCAATGCACTGTCATGAGCTTTGTTATGTTATAGCACTCAAGTCTGGTATCAAATGATACAAGAAGAGATGAAAATGTATAGTTTGTTTTTTAAGGTTTTTAGCCTACCATCAAATACAGCAGATTACAGTTTGTAATCTGCTAAACCTAGCCATACTAAGGCTAAACCTTTGCTTACTTTTGTGTTATCTTTAAAATTACACCTGAAATGTACATCCTTTCTTTTTCCTGTTTAGCCTCTGGAAATTACCGTTCAGATATTACTTAAGAGGATCAGTGAGGATGATATGTATGAGTGTAAATGAAGTGCAGTCTTGTACAGTCTCAGTGTGACCATTCCTGAGATGTGTGGTTAATTGAAATCCAACCACCAAGGAACACTGGTATCCACAATCTCAAGTCCGTATAAAAATAACTGACTTTACTAGGACTTGAACAGAAGTCTACAGAAGTCAATTACTACAAAAAAGACCTTAATACTATATGAGACTGTATTAGAAGAAACAAGGAGTTGTACAGATTTAATAAGGCGAATCTTTAAAATGAGAGTCAAGTTATTACATTTAAATAATTACAATCTGTCAAGAAATGAAAGAAACTGTTTATTGTGTGACAGAAGAGCTACAAGATATGATGCACTTACATCACAGTTTGCTTGGTTGACAGAATTTAGAATTAGGTTTTTAAAAGATCTCTTACTGGACAAGAATTAATAGAGTACCTTAAACAAGTGGTTGAATAAAAGTTTGTATTATAAATATGACTGGAATTATATGCAACTAGTAAAAAGTTTCATTACAAATAGCTGTTATTTTTATTATTATCTTTTATTTCTTTTTTTTGTGGTAGCTAATTAATAATAATATGTTTGTACCATGCATTTAGTCTAGTGTTTTAAAAATATTGTTTTAATTATTTAGTTATAAATAAATTTATTTATTTATTTTGTTATAAATTTAAATTATAACTTTTAATCTGTATTATTTTGTATTATTTCATTATGATCTATATAGCTCCTCTGGTTATCTGATGACCAAATAGAAGTCATCTGCTGTGATTATTTCAGTTTCACCAGAGTTTATTTTACAAAACAGTTTTTGTGTATCTAGCCACTTATTATTCCTTTCTTAAATGTTGTCATTAATAATAACAATTTTTTATTATTATTATTAACTTACAATGAGAATAACCGATAAGAGAATAAATCTGGGGAAAGAAGAGTTACTGTCTAATATTTAACAGTTCCTGGGTGTTATATCTGCTACAAAATAGGATGAGAGAAAAGAAATAAAATGAGAAGACAGCTTAAAGCCATCACTTCCTTTCTTTCTAAAAATTACACATTGAAATGTCTGCTGAGAAATTTGCATTGGTAGTGTCCAATTAATTTGAAACCTAGATGATAACTGAGATATGTGTTCAGTAATTTTACTGAAGAGCAGTAGGTATGGTGACTGGAATTGTCACCAAGTGGGTGGTATCTTCCATGCAGAGTTGTCAAAATGTTACATTCGACCATTCTGTACAATGAACAAACTGCAGCAATATTAAGATAAAAAATTCAGCA
The DNA here is from genome assembly GCF_047948215.1 of Lycorma delicatula. Classification (NCBI taxonomy): domain Eukaryota; kingdom Metazoa; phylum Arthropoda; class Insecta; order Hemiptera; family Fulgoridae; genus Lycorma; species Lycorma delicatula. The sequence goes on along the minus strand of NC_134459.1, from coordinate 68,406,098 downwards.
ATCTTAAGAAAAATTTGTATAAAAGATAAAATTTAAATTAAGTTACATAAAATTCTAAGTCCTGAAATCCTCAAAATAAATACAATCTCACTTTGAAAATAAGAATTTTAAAAATCCTTATATCATGCCAAAATAGGATGAGGATTTACCGTAGACATTCTTTTGATTTTTTGTTAAAATTTAATGGTTTTTCTATTCAATAATTAATAAATAAGCCTGAATATAATTACTATGTTAATTCCAAAATCAACTAGAAAAATTTACTTTACAGTAGAAATGTGTACTTCAGAAATTCATGAAATAGAAGTTCAAATTTTATTCTTTAAATTTTATGCAAGGTTATCACAAATATTACTTTGAAACAGTCTATTTGAATTAAAAGTTCAAGGCCATATGAACAAAAAAAAAGTCATTTCTACTCTATAATAAATATATCCAATAATAAATAAAACATATGAACAAATATTAAATCTTGATAACTCTTCTAATTAGGCTGCAAACTATATACTATACAGTTAAACATGTTTAAGCTCATAAATTTATATCTATCATTGATTGTAAATTAATAAAACTGTAGTAAACTTATTATTGCTTTTTATATGAGAGGGTTAGGAGAACCGATTTTACCAGATAAGGCTTATTGTGCCACAAATGGAAGAAAATTTGAGTCCTTAAGAAGAACCTAGCAGGATCAGAACTACATCCACAGTATCAACAATGGGGAAGGAATTAAGGACAGAAAAATACAATCTACCAATAGGGTTATTTAATATCTTACTCAGCCCCTTATCCACATTAAAATTACCCAAGACTTATACCTTAGTAGGTACTTACACATAAAGAAATAATCAAATCAAGACGACTGTGGAATTTGTTAATAAGCTATAAATTATATGTAACATAAACTGGAACTAAATGGATTATAGTAAACTGCACAACTTTAAAATTTTCCACACCTAGAACAACACATCTAAGGGAATAATAGTACACAGGAAATTGTAGGACAAAAATTCCAAAAGCTTAAGTTCACTTAATAAATTTGTTTTCACAAAAGTTAAACATTGTTGGATGTAGTTTTCCATGAACAGCATAGTTTTAATTCTTAACTATAGCCATAACAGAAATAAATTCGATTTAAAAATCAATAAATAAAAATAATAAATCTATATTAAACAGATTAAAATTTAAATATAATCTGTTAAATAGACAGATAATCAATATATCTTATGTTTTTTTTTGAGCGATTATTTTTTAAGCTTAAATTTATTTCTGCTTAAGGATAATTCAGATATATAAAATTCTAATGATATTCATGTTAGAAATAATTAGATTCTAAGTTTTAATTCATTAGTTCAATATAATTATTTTTGACAACAGACTGCATAACTATATGTTGCATATTTTATATAAAAAAATGTGTTACACAAATAACAACATAAGAACAATTTTATCTTAAAATATACTGATATTCTACATTTGCAAATTAACTTGAATGTGACTATAATTAAATTATTAGGATTGAATTATTTGGGATAACTATTTCTAGATTGTTCACGACTGCAAGAGATAGCTACACGCTAAGCAATTGCTTAGCGTGTAGCTAGGAAGTACAGCCAACTAACCTCAGAAAAAATTAATAAACCACCAAATTTTTATAAAGGAAGTAAGCTTGGTAATCGTGATATTTTTAGGTATAAAGATATTCACATTTCCCCCCTTTTTACTTTTGAACCTGAATGAAATTCAAATTTATCAATGAAAGTTGTAAATACTACCATTTCCCAGTAACTAAAAATAAATGGTAAGACAATGTTTTAAAAAATGAAACATCCAAGAGATGAAAAAGACAAAAATAAATAAATATATAAACTATTGGGATTGGCAAGAAAATAATTTCGATTTTCACAAACAGATAGCTTTGTTTGTTTTAAAGGACTTAGTCAACATTATGATTTTTTCCCTGGAATTTGTTAGCTATCACTGTTAGCATACTTTAGAACCAAATTCCATGTAATTTTGTTTGCACCTATCAGTTTATGGTAAGTTTTAATGTGCAATGCAAAAAAAAATAATTTTCAACAAATTTTACTTTTTTATTCCTACAAAGGCTGAATCTCATAAAAGTGAAGTTTATGGTGTTGATTGCCTAACAGAAGAACAGTGTCAAAATTGGATTAAAAATTCCATTCTGGAGATTTTTCAATAAAAAATGCCCAATATTCTATACCAATATTCTATTCAGTAGGGTTGACCTACTGAAGTTAAGCAAGACCAAATCAAAGCCACAATTGAGTCGGATTGTTGTACAACTGTGCAAGAGATTGTAGTGAGGTTCAATATATTATACACAACAAATCAATATTTGCAATATGGATCTTAAATGCAATTAAGTCAACCCTTTTTTTTTTTTAATGTATCATTAATTATAACTGAAAAATGGATCATCTACGATAACATCAATCAAAAACAATCAGGTTCACGTGTGATAAACCAATAAAAAGCTGCATCAAAAGCTGATTTGCATAAAAAAAAATATCATGCTGTCAATTTGGTGTTGATTATAAAGGTATGTTGAGCTGCTTCTAAGAAGCCAATCAAAGAAAAAGCCAGAATTGGCAAATTTCAAAGGAATCATGATCCACTAAGATAACGCAAGGGCTCATACATCAAATCTTGCAACATCAAATTGCCATTTATTTTGAAGTTTGAAAAATTCTTTGAATGATAAAACTTTCACTAATGAAATAATCTGAAATCACACTTGGTTCAGTTTAATACTGACAAGGACCAGAAATTCTATTACCGATTAATCATAATGTTACTAGATGATGGTAAAAGGTAATCAGAAAAAATGAGAAAAATAAGTGATTAAACTTCATTTTTTGAATAAAAAAATTGAGTTTCATATTTCACACTACAAAACCAAAATTACTTTCTTGCCAACCTATATAGACTTTTATATTCTAATTAAATGAAAATAAAATAAAGAATGTTTAATACTTATGAAATGTTGTAAAGAGCTTGTATTTTTTTTTTAATTTAATTTTATCAGAATTTAATACCTACAAATATACATAAACATTACACTGACAACATTTGATTAGAAGATTAACAAAATCAACATAGCAGTAATGACATACCATTATAGCAAAATAATAATTATCCAAAATACTTTAAATAATCAAATAATAAATTATGTCATTAAAAATTTATCATAATTATTAAATTATCGTGTATACTAAAGATTACTTAAGATGATTCACTTAATTAAAGAATATAAATTAAAAATCCCATTACATAAGAGGAGTTAAGTAAATATGTTTAAGTAATTTTAGTTACCCAATGCATCTGATAAAAATAATATAGAAATAAATACACAAAAATAAAGATTAAAATGTTAAATATGAACCATGCTAAACGCAAAATGTTTGTATAGTAAATATTAAAATTTAATAACTTTTTTCTTATCAAATAAAAACAATTATCTACTAATCAATCATTAACACTATCTCACAAGTCATGCTCATAAAATACTTAAAATAAACACATGATATTAAATATTTTTTTCTTAAATACATATGTAAATTTAGTTAATATGAAATAGTAGTTTCATAAAAAGAATTATATTATATTATATATATATATATATACTTCTTTTTAGTATATAATAAATAAAGTATATAAATTAATATAAATATATAGCTTTTGTAAGTTTTGTTATATTTTGTTTTTAATAATAAAGTTGAATTTTGATGGTTTTTCACAACATTATTACATCAATTTTCTCAAACTTAAATTCTGTACAAGGTTAGATAATAAAATTTATACATTTAACAAAGTTATTGTACTTCAAACCTACAAAAAATGTGTTTTTCATCACCAAAGTTTTCAGTTTTACAGTGGATATCATGAAAACTATGTTATGTACTGGAAACTGTTTTATTTGATTTTTCATTTCAAAAAACATAAGAGACTGTCAAGTTTACCCCTTATGAAATGTCTTTAAAATTTCAGTTTGATCTCATTTAACCTGAGGAAATGAAACCAAGGAAAAGTTTTTGCTAGCCATAACTTGATAAAGCATTTTCAAAAAAATGTTAGTTTTAATTATATATATATATATTTATTAGTCAGTTTTCTTTTCTTATATTATGTTTTTATTTATGCCAATTTTCTGTTACATATAATTTTTTTAAATTTTTTACTAAAAACACAAATAATTTTAATTCAACTCTTATACATCTGTCAAAGGAATTTCCTGCATGTTTTGTTGCATCAATAGATCAGCATAATCAGGGAATGAAAATATTCACAACATGTATGTATGTATGCAAGACTGACAAAACATAATTGATTATTTTCATTCCCTGATGATGCTCACACACTGATGCAGCGAAACATGTAGAAAATTCCAGTGACAAATGTATGGTAAGATGATAAATTAAAATTACCTGTTTTTAGTAAAAAATATATATACACCATACAATAAAAAATGCTGATTAAAAAATATATATAAAACAAATACTAATGTAAATAATAAGTGTTTCTCATAGTTTTACTTTGTTATCAGAATGCATGCAACCAAAAATTATTAAGAGATAAAACTATAAAACGAAATAGAATCACAAAAACTTTCTCATTGTAGTATTAAAAGAACTGAGATAGTTACAACTAAATTAAGAATTAAACACACCACACATTCATAACTATTCATACCATTATGCACACAAGCATGACTGCTTTATAGATGCATAAATATCCACTTCATTTTCTTGCAAACTACAAACTAAAAATAAACTATATGTTAAAAAAAGTCTACTAGATCTAGCAGAACAGTTAAATACATATTTCCATTTATCAAAAATTCTTTAAGAGCAGGGGTTTTCTTCAGGGAAGTGTAACCCTGATCTCAAGGACGTAATAGAAAATTGTTAATTAATAAATGTACTGTAACAATCCTGGACAAAGAACTCAGTGATTATGGGAGGATGCATGTCCATCATCAGGAAGGAGGCTGGAAGTACTCCTTTGTGTTGGTTTGTCCGGTTCTGAAGTATCCCCTTGTCATTATTTATCCCTTTTCCTTTTTGTTGATTCCTTATTCTTCAGTGTATTGGTTAGACCTCCAATGAAGCCATCCCAAGCATATGACCTGTAGAGATACTGTGTTCTTAGTAGTTGTGCAGTTTGGTGGCATTCATTGCTGCTTTGAATGTTAATCAGATTGAGCTGGGTTAATATGATGTTAATACATAAAAATATCTTGTATATCTAATATATCTTACAGCCCTTGAATTTGTTTAATAAAAAAAAATTATTCATCCTATTCGTTAAACCTTAAAATCTATTTGAATGTAAGCTGTTTCAACTTTACAAGCCCAATAGTTATCAAGTAGTAAGACTACTTCCTTTCTTTTCCGATATCATGTTAGATATATAACATTTTTAAATATTTATGTCCATGCATTTATCAGAAGTGTAATTTTAAATACTAGATTACAGGAAAAATGACATTAACATTTACTAATTAATCAATTTGCCTGCACTTTCACTATATTGCTATAGTTTCTAAAAATTGTTACATCATACCAACTGATGAGATACCAGTTTTCTGCTATTTCTCATAATTTAATATGCTTTACCAATTTTAGATTAAATAAAATAAATCTGATGACTAATTAATAATTAAATGTTTTAACTGATTAAGATATTACTAAACTACTGAAATGTTACTGAAAGAAATTATAATTTCTAAAAACCATTCAAGTAAGTTATCTGGTGATTTTAATAAATCTCTTTTTTTACATACATATTTACACATGTAATACATTTTCTAGCATCTGCCATTAACTGGTAGATAACTGTCAGTCAGTAATTAGCAGAGGTAAATTAATTCTGCTGCATACAATTTTTCCCAGCTGTTGAATAAATCATTATTCAGTTTCAGATTTTTAAGAGGGATCGGAACTAAACATTTTCCCTTTAACTTTTGTCTTATTACATGACCACTGCTCTGCTCTTTTCATACTGTGCTTAAAAAAACAAAAATGAAGCCAACTGTCATTTTTTGTATAGTTTGTAATTTTTTTTACATAAATCTTACAGAACGGGGTCAAAAGATTTTAACCAAATTTTCACAGAAACCTAATAATTAAAACCTAGGCTATGTATGAACTCACTAGAAAGTGTGTTCAAATTTAAACAAAACCTGCTTCCTACCATTTATCAATCGGGAAGTATTTCACAAAAAAATGTACAAAATATAAAAATAAAACATATTCAGATATTAGAAATATATACTATACAATAATTTTTGTACAATTTTAAATTGGATTTTCCTTCTCGCTTAGGGTGAAAGTTTTTTGTGATAACTCCCTCAAAACATGTAAAAAAATATATTAAGAAATACTTTAGAACCCTTCCCATTAATAGAAATAATATAAGCTGATCTAGAAGACATCATATTTTAACTAACACATTGGCTGACCAGTTTCTAATGTGGATACACATCCAGCTGATTCATGTATGTACACATTATACATATATATTTAATTTAAAATGGACACAGATGGTAAAATACTACCATAGTTAATATTACTCAACATCATTTAACAATATTTACTCAACATTATTGCTAACTCATTTATTACTCAGCATCATTTAGCTTCAATATTTTCTTTCCCAAGTAAATTAACAAAAAACAATAAATAAGCGTGTTCAAATAAGTGGATCAATTTTTCCCATTTCCTTAATGATGGAATCTGAAGACAGATTTCAATAATAAGAAAACCAGATCAAAATTAGCTGATCAATTAAATATAATAAATTAAACAGTTAATTTGATTTGATTTTAATCACACACTTCATCAAATTTCAACGATAAGATTGTCAACTAGGGCATGGTTTAATTTTATAACACAGACTTCTGTCTCAGGAAATAAGTACACCTTCCTTCATAACCTTAACATACTTGGGATTAAACAACTCCCACCACAGTAATATTATCACATTAACATTCTCTCTTAAATAAAAAGGTTACATGTAATTTAACAAACATAAAAAATATAACAGACAGCCAGCCAATTGTTGTTGCCAATGACACAAAAAAAACAACCACTCCCAGCATAAGCCCTTCACTTCCTTGCCCTACAGGGATACATTCATATGTATGTTATTAAATCATAAGTATCATAATAGGTAACAAGGAGGACTAAACGTGTTAAGCAATATCTGAAACATTTTATTAATATATTCAAAAAGATAATTTAATTTATCACAGATTAAATAGTTTAATATAAAAATTCTTCTGTTAATATAAAATCTTCTCACACATCTGAAATTTGTCTTACATTAATTTTTTTGCAAACAGAAGGTTGTTACAACACAAATGAAGTAATGGATTGTAAATAGAAGAGTTGAAAAAAATCTTAACTTCCAAAATATTAGAATAAGATTAATCTAATTTATAGATATTTCTATTTTTATCAAATAAATAATAAGCATATATATATTTCATAGTACAATTGTTCCATAGATGCATGTCCTCCATTGCTGAAGAATATGTAACCCTATAGATTTCTGTACACAAGAAAAATAAACATTTTTTTATGAAGGTGTATCAGGAAAACGCATAAAACATAAATCATCTCACAGAATGTATCACAAATGCCATTGCAAGTGCAACTCCATTCATTCCTAGAGATGATTTGAGTTTTTCCCCCAGGTACAACATGACCTAAGGAAAAATATGTTTATTTTTCCTATGTTTGGAAACTTTAAGTTATTTCCTTAATTGCAAAATGATCACGAAACGAATATGAAATGATAGTGACAGATTAATCACTGAAAAAGATCATTAACATGAATTCTTGAAGAATTCATCAACCAGCCAACATTTAAAGAAGGAAATCTTGACTATTCAATCCAATATCACACATCAATCAACTAAAATACAAACTTCCTTCTTAAAACAAATGTGAATTAGTATATCAAAGAAAGTTCATAATTTCTCTTAGATTAAATAATCTTTCTACTACAGTAAATATTAAATTACTCTACTGTACTCAAAAAGCGCACTTTTAATGACGTAATAACAAAAACTGTAACCTTTAATTGTCCTTCTACGAACAAGTATTTTAATGCAAAAGTGCATTGCATTACACAAAAAACCCCAACAGGCATTGCATTACAAATCTTGTATGGCTTTTTGTGTGATCCCTGGGTAGAAAGAAAGCAGAGTGCAGAGTAAAAAGGAGGATCATCACTTCACTGACTTAAAAAAAAATAAGAGGCTATTATGGAATAATAACATGATAACACAGATGAAATACAGAGGTTGGTTCAATTTTCATATAACCTATCCACAGAAGAAATAAATGACATCAAAGGAAAGTGAAGAAGAAAAGAACAATACACCCACAGAATTACTGCTTATAATATTTGGGATAGTTTACAATCTTTCCCACAATCTACAAAATCCCACATCATTATAGATATTTCTATCATGCCAGAAATAATTTAATGAAGAATAACAGAGAAATATTAACAGAATTAATGTGAGAATAAAAAACTAACCAACTATCTCATAGATTGTCTATGAGAAAATCATATGGAGGTAAAACGGAAAAAATTATTTCCTTCAATTTTATTATTTAATAAAATAATTTTTTTAAACACATTTTAGATCAATAATGGGATAAATACTTCATAAGATCAAGAAATCCTCTTTTATAACAAAGATATGTAATTCATCATTTTTATAATAATGAAACATTTTCTTTAATTGGGGTAAAAATCACATCGCACTGAAAATCAAATTTTCTAAGTTAATTATAATTGTAAGAATTAACTCGTCAAATCTCTCACCTAAAAATAAACTTTCTTTTAAACTGTATTTCTACTCCCATCAAACAATTATAATTTAACCTTGAGTACAAGAAACAGTGAAGATAACAGTGAAGTCCCTGAACAGTTTGTATAATACATACAATAAAAACTTACTATTTTTTCAATCCATCTTTCTCTTTCATTAGATTCAATTTTTTTAAGTAAATAATATTTATAGCAAGCCAAATATTTTCAAATACTCATTATTATAAAACATAAATACTGTTAATTTTTAATATTGTTAAATTATGTCAAAAGCAAAATAATAAAAAAATCTTTTATCTTTTCCAAAGAACTGCCCTAATGCTACCTCTGCTGCAGTTACATATTATTATTTATATGTCAGTTTACCTACCTACAAACAAGTAAAAGTTAATGTAGAAATCAACCACTTGAAAAAAAAAAAAGTCCACCTATAATTGATTATAAATGGCTATCAAATAACATGATGCATAATATAAGTAGAAAGAAGTATATAATGTTATATTACGATATAAAAAGATTACAATATCTTTTAGATAACAAACAATTTTTATGGATGAAAAAATTTTGCAGTATAATGTAAATATAAAATTGGTAACATCTGTTACAAGAGCAGCAAGTTGGGTGTATATAATTATATAATAAGATTGACGTGAATGACAAATGTTATATTTAAATTTGACAGAATATCTAAGATTGAATAGTTGCCAATATACCTTATGCAACACACATCCACACACTAATATATATATATATATATATATATATATATATATATATATATATATATATATATATATATATATATATATATATATCAAATATTAATATCAATAAAAAATAATATAATCCTAAAATTTGTAACTGTTCCCAAATTTATTTAAATTGGATAAAAAATCTTGACTAATTTTTTTTAATAATTTTCTTTAAGTAAATTAACTACTGGCAATTTTAGATGACCAAATGGGTTCTTTAACACCAATTAAATGTTTGGTGTTGAAGAACAAAGTATAATATATTTGGCTCTTACCACATGTGTATATAAAAAAATAATAATAATTACATGTTCAACAAACATCCATACGAAGTATTTATATGTAATGTGGAAAGAAAAAATAAATATGCAGTATAAATATCACATAAATATACAGTATAAAGAAAGTATTTATAAAGATCCCATTCACCTGAATATCCAGATAATTCAGGCTGATTTGGCATCAAGATATTTTAAACACACACTTTTTTTATTAAACTTCAAAACCAAATGTATATGTATTCTTCAAAAGAATACATATATATTAACAAAATATAAACTGATATACAGCAACCCAGGATTACACCCAGAAGTATACAAATAAAGAACTGCAGTGATTGCACAAATTATTATTTTGGGCAAACTAGGACTATATTCACTCATATACAAACAAAATAAACACACAAATCAGAAGTAACCCGCAAGGCTCAACAATTATAAAATAAAAACAATTAAGGCTCAACAATTAAGTGAAATAAAATAAGACTTTAAAAATTAAATAAATAAATTTTATTAAATTAAATTTAATAAATCTTTATAGTGAAGTGAAATACTTCAATATTAAAAAAAATACATCATTAATTAAAAAAAAGTATTTATAAATGGATGAAATGTTTAGGTTCTAACTTTTTAACTTTTCTCCAAAATAACAACTTTTACAAAAGTCAGTTCGAGCCTCAACAAAGTGCACCTGGATATATCCAGAACAAACAGGAGAAATTTGTCTGATGAACTGAATCTAAACAAACTTCATCTATCAAATCTACTCCACTATCACCTCACTAGATCATCTAGTTGTTAATATAGGTCTTCGTCCCATAAGTAATGGGACGAGGTCCTATAATAACAGGCTTTTTGGACCTCCAAAAAGCAACTCCAACCCTACTAATGAAGAATGAAAACCATAATCTGGCCCTACAAAGACAATGTGGAAATCCTAGCTAAATATTGCAACAAACTCCTAAATTTCAAAGAACTGACAGAACTCCTAAACATCTGAACCAGCACCATAATAACACCAACAGAAACACTGACCCTCCCACAATAAAAAAAAAAACTAACCAAGCACTGGATGAAATGAAGAATTACAAAGCGGCAGGAGAAAATCAGACCTTTTTAGAGATCTGGAAACATGCAGAAAGACCAGCAAAAATCGCCCTTCAACATCTGAATCAAAGAATTACCACAACACTGGATGACAGCCCTCATCCACCCGCTACACAAAAATGTGAACAAAACATACCCTAACACATACAGGGGAATCTCACTCCTAGACACAATATATAAAATTCTTACAAGAATCATCCTCAAACGGATCGGTTTACAACTCGAGAAAGAACTAAGACAATACCAGGGAGGTTTCACACCCTGGAGGAGCTGTACAGATCAGATCTTAGACTCAAGCTAATAATGGATTACAACAGAAAAAAGTAGACATGGTGGTAAGCTTTGTAGACTTCAAAAAAGCAAACGATTGCATCCACAGAGAATCCCTAACAAAATTCTGACACCTCGTACTACATACCAAATTAATCCCAATAATAAAAATAGGCCCAAAAATCAAAACTGCCTTCATTTTGACGACTTGGCAATGATAGCAAGCAACATCCAAGCTAAAACATAGATATTGGAACTTCAAAACATTGTAAATATAATTGGGCTACAAATATCATTCAAAAGGACAGAAATTATGCCCCAAAAACCAACACAATTAAAAAAAAGTAAATATAAACAGTAATTAAGTCAAAATAGTAACACAATTTAAATACCTAAAGAAATAATAAACAACCTAAATGAAAAAATCTCAATCAAAACAATAACAAACAAATTTTGTTTTATTTTCAATAAAATAAAAGGTCAAGAATGATTTCTTTTAAAGATTAAAATTATTTGTTAAGACATTTATTTTTAGAGTTTTACAGATAATAATGTATCACTGGAACTACTTAATAAATACTATTAATAAAACAAATATATATAATAAAAGCTAAAAACTTACACAAAAGGAAGGAACAATAGTCATTTTTCAGGTAACATAATAACAAAAAAACGAAATAATTATGAAATAAAAATTATAAATATTGTAAAATCTATGCAACATCATCAGTTTACAATAATTTACCACTTGCAAAAAGAATTTTTGGTTAGGTCAAAACCAAAAAAGAGCAAAGTACAAATTTATATTATAACCATACTCTATCCTGGTGGCAAAATTTGTTTTATTTGTCAATGATTGAGTCACTTTTGTATTCATTTTCACTTTGTTATATTAAAGGAAGTATTGTGATAGCGAAAAACCCCGGTTTTCAGATTTCAATGGAAATATCCATTTTGAAAAGTTTCGGCATGACGTCTGTACATACGTATGTATCTCGCATAACTCAAAATAGATTAGCCTTAGGATGTTGAAACTTTGGATTTAAGGCTGTTGTTAACATCTACTTGTGCAACTCCCCCTTTTGAGTGCAATCGACTAAACCAAAAGAATTCAAAAAAGCCCAAAATCCCCCAAAAATTGGAGTTTGGACTTTTTTCTTAACTGCAGTAATAATCCCTCATTGAGAGCTTTTCAACGACATATCATAAGTGGTACTTATTTTCACTGGTTCCAAAGTTATAGCCAAATAAAATTTTAATTAATAAATTTTTGGACATTACAAGGGAAAGTCACATCGGTTCAAATCCAACTTCATCTACTTTTTTTTAACTTTTTTTTTATTTTTTTTTAATTTAAATATATTGATTTATTAATAATTATTAAACTCCGATTGTAAAAAAAATTACAATAAATAATAATTCAATAATAACAATAAAAAAAAATAGATGAAAAAATATCAGATGTTATTAATGAAATGAAATTTTATGTACTTTTCATTTTAAAAAAAAATGTGTACATGTAATTTTTAATAGACGTACAAGAAAGTTATGTGGTGTCCACATAATTTTTTTTTAAAAAACCCAAAATCAAAGCAGTACAGTGTTTCTGTTGGTGTTGGTTGTGATTTATATTAACCAATCATCAACTATAGTAGCAATAGTGATGCTTTGCATTTATTACACAACTTATTCCCAACACATATTAAAACAAAATGGTAGCAGAATAGAAGTTAAAAAAAAGTATTGACAGGAAGTATCACCAATTTTAACCAGTAGATTACATACAGAAATGATGATTGATGAATGGTCAACAAATCCCCTAGATTGGGCAACTTTCATTTCTGTGCTACAGATAGAATTAAAAAGGATGACTCTAGTCATAACATAATTCATTAAAAAACAATAAAAATATGAAAATATAAAATAAAGTGGATTATAGAAATTAATTTTACTGTTGTAGATACCAATTGTAAATCCCCTTTAACAGCCCTTTTGGATCCATTCCTGTTCTTCCTGCCTTATTAGCAATGAATTTCAGATATGTATGTCTTGTAATGTGCTGAGAAATCTACTTCTAATCAACTTACAAGGAAAAAAAGACAACTACATTTATATTACAAAATCAGGATATGACTGAAGTTATATTAACCCAAATGATTTTAATTTATTTTTTTTGGGGGGGAAATGGTCGTAATTTCAGTTCTACACTAACATTTTATACTTTCAAAGTGGTAGTCAACTACCAGCAGCAGTGATACTTTCATATAGCACAGAACTTAACAGCATTTGCAATATGCTTATTACACTTTTTACCTGATGATATTGCCACGTAAGCTTAAAAGAAGCTTGTGTGTGGAATATGGAGATAGATTTTGTATAGCTTATGAATGAAAAATGCTATGTCTGAATGGATCTCCAGATTAAAGTTCAAGATGCAACCATTTCACCAGAGAGATCAACAGAATGGTATTTTTAGGAATAAACAATTTACAGTTAGAAATTTACCAAAATTCTGCCATAAAAAAGCCTTTCAAGAAATTAATTAAGCAAGAATTAACAGCAAACAAATATTTTTTTTAAATTCTACTTATATGAAATACAAAAATGTAGATGTTAACTGGATTTTAAATACGGAAATAAACAGCTTTGATTTGACATTCCAGAACAGGAAAGAAATTCTAATTTTATATTAGCACAAGGTGATTAAAACTTGATTTTCTGAAAAAAGATCTATTTTAAACCCTAAATATCAATGTATTAATGTTATATATGCATGTTATAATTACCAGAAACCAAGAAACAACTGACATAATATTTCATATTTTTAACCTAGTTTTCTTCATTAAATATTCAGAGATTTTATGACAGTTTATTATATAAAACAAATGAAATCAATTTCTATTACACATAAATATGTTACATGTGTACACAATCTCCTTGGATTGTAACTTTCTCTTGTTCCTTGACCTGCCCTATTCACCAATCATATGTGTATCAGAGTATGTCAAGGTCCTAAGATAGCAATTCAACTCTCAAAAAAATTTAATTTTATTTTTAATGTATTGCATTTATTCAAAAGATCAAGTTAATATTATTTTATAGTCTCAAATCAATTAATATAATAAAATCAAATCGATTACCAAAGTAATAACATTCCACACAAAGGGCAAAAGTTTTAATTTATTGTAAAGCAACAGCTCATTTCACAAATTATCAGTTAATTAAAATACAATAACATTACAATTAACGGGAAAACACTTGCATTAAATTAAAAAAATATATATAAATATGCAATTTTCAGCAGATTAAATTTATCAAACCAGTAAGAGCAATTTAAAAGGTCTACAGAAAGATTAGACAAAATTATTAAAAAATTATTTTTAATTTCTTTCCGTAAATTTATTCTATACTTCATGACTTATCATTTGTTAATCTGATCTGAATAAAAACCAACCAATGCACTTCAGTTTTAAACTTCAGCTTAAAGTTCAGAATTTGTCACTTAAAATAAGATTTTTAAGTAATCATAAGTCTTCCAGTAATCAACGGTCTACACATGGTTCTAATCAATTTTTATAGAACATCTTTTTATATGAAAAATTGCATATTACTTCATTCTGTTTCTCCAATTGAATTAACTTTGTGTTACCTGAAGATATCTAAAAATATTTTATTTGTAATAAAAAAAAGAAGCTACCCACTTTATTAACAATAATTTGAAAAAATTATAACTGTCCGCTACTAAGAAGAAGATGCAATTACTACCACTGACTTTTTTTATGAATTTTTATACATGAGAATAAAATCATAAAGTTATTAACCAGAAATCATTCTGAATAGTAAAAATTACTAAAACCTCCACAAATTTCAGGTCAGTCCATTAGGAATTCCAACGAAAGTAGTTAATTCCATTAAGTAGCTATAGACAGGAATAATGAACACTGCATTTAGAAATTTAACAGAACTCATCTAATATAATTGTACTTGCACAATATTATAGTTTTTTAATCCTAAGAACTAAAACATTTTAAACGAAATATATTGTTAATAAAAAACTTGCATTTTTCATTTGTTACTAATACATTAATAAATGATGATTTTTTTTTTTGTAGCTGAAGTAATTACATTTTATTAATATAAATTAACAGACATCAAAACGGATCACTTTTTGTATATTAGGCCGAATACAACCGAACATTACATTCGTTAACACACATGTGGAGTCGGGGTTGCTGTAGTATGTGTAGATTACCCAGATTGTTGGTACACGATTTGTTTCTTACAATTTCATTTTTTAAACCAATCAGTCACCGATAAGCAAGCAAAACATAACTTTTCATTATAACGCTACTAATATTGTTATAACAATGCTACAACCATATTCTTTTATTTGAAATAAAACCGACCAATAAATTTTTTAATAAAAAGAAATTTATATTTTTTGTTGTTAAAGCCAAAAGTAACTATTCGAAATATAAATGTAAAAACAAATTTATTCGCAAATGGCGTTTAAATTTACATATTACTTCCAATGAGTATTATTAAACTTTCGTATGAAAATAATTAAAACTAAATCAATACACAAAATACTATAAACCACTAGAGATAGTATTTTGTAGCTTGGTGAATTCTGTAACGTGATAAAAATAATTAACCGAACGGGAATGAAAATTATATTATATAATAAACTACGATAAAATAAAATAAAAACAAGAACAAGATAACCTGGCTTAAAGAAATAGACAATGACCTAGTAAACAATTCAATACCTCAGACATTTTAACAGACAGAGCAACATTCAGAAAAACAATACAGGAGTTTCAGGAGAGGAAAAAACTCACTTGTAGAAGAGGGAGAAAATGGACTCAAGAAGATAAAGAACACCACTCTAGAAAAATGAAATAAGCATGGGCTAAAAAGTTGGTTAGGCGTGCCCTCTAAATGGGCTATTCGAAAAAAAAAACGGCCGGCTATCATAAAAAGCAGTTCCCTACACACATTCATTACTGAAAGTCGCAGCTAGTTCATGAGACGACTACACTGATGCAATAGTATGCTGTTGACCGAGGCTTTTAACAAAATTTCGGTTTTCATCATCACTTTAAAAAATAAAATAAAACTGTTTACTATTGATTAAAACATTTTCGATGTAACTGGAGACACATATCTTTAAAATTTTAACATTTATTAAGTAAAATTTAATTTTGAGAATTTATAAATATAATCTATTTACGGAATATTGGGTATATAATTAATCTGGGGTAAAGTAATTGTGCTTGGAAAATGTATATTCTAAAAAATATATAAACTGTTTTTGTCTTTTTATCCGTTTTAGAAAGTTTTTCACGCACTTTTGTTTAAATATGTGTTTCTAACCATTTCTTAATAAAATGGAAAACAATACTGCGTCTAATTAGGTGTACATTACCTTTTTAACAAATAGGAAGTTATAAAACAGCCTCAACTCATTTGTCTTCTTTCGTCAGGCACTCGGCAAGATTTGTTTTAATTCCTAAGAGATATTATCTTCACGGGAGACCACAAAAGTACATATTACTGAAGGGTTAATTGAAAAAAGTATTTTCTGAATGAAATTCATTCTACTTTTTAAAGTAATATGTATAAAATAGAATGTTCAAATTTATAAACGATGACCTTTTAGGTTGTTTATTACAGATAAAAAGAATTTCGATTCGATAACTGGAGCTGGGGACTAATTTTTGTTTTCAAAGCATCTACGCTACCACCTAAGTGTAAATAAATACCGAAACGACATGAAATCTAATAAGAATAAATACAAAAGTCTGTATCTGTACATAAATCTAATAGAACTGTTATCTAAGTTGCAGATTTCGTCAATTGTATAATATATCTACCAAGAGTGCAAAAACTGTGTATTCCCATGTTCTTCTTCAACTAAATATATCATTTCATGCTTTTTAAAAGATTTTATTTGGTATTTGATGTATGCACACTATAGTAAGTCAGGATTCTTCTTTCATTATCCAGACTATATCAAAATTATTAAATGAACAAGACTAACCGAGCGAAGAATATAAAATAATTCATGGACTTCAATCTCAGTCAACGAAACGGCAAATTCTGCGCACATGTGTTAATTGCAGGGCCGTATTACATGCAATCAGCAGAAACCGATCCGGTATTACAAAACAATCAGCATACTAGAGTATCACCTCGCTCAGAAAGCGAACAATAAAAAATCGAGATTCGTTAGTAAAATGTTACAAGTACATTAACTGGAAACCAATGGATTTTTGTGTACTTGCAGTTTTATGATTTTAGTTTCAAATTAGATCATATTTTAGAGATAAATGGCCTGGTTTTCCCCAGTAAGAATCTTAGCCGTTTGTTTTTTGCAATCATCGAGTAGAAAACAAGCTGTCAGGCAGTCACCGTTCCAGGACAACGGCTGACACAATCCCCAATTAACCTATAAAAGCAACATAAAATGAAACACAAGGAAACAGAAAGTGGGCATTCACATACCCAAGAACTACTTCTGATAGTGAACCATCCTTACACTGCCTAGGGCCAAGAACCCACTTAAATTTTTCATAGAACAGTTTTAATTAAAAATGTAATTATGTTAATGAGTCCATGTAGCATGTTAAAAATGTAATGTTACAAGATTCTTAACATTAAAAAATTGTGAATGTATGATATACTCAAGAGAATATACGCATCAAAAAGAGTAAGTTAAGTACTTTTAAAACAGTCTTGAATAAAGACAATGAGAATGCAGATACCAAAATGAAAGCATAGTAAGATGATTTCATTCCTCACAAATAATTTTGTTCATACGATTTTGCTGATCTAATGATAACTTCCGACAGATTGGAACTGATTTTGATAGTCTTCATGAAGGCATAATTTGATGGAAAAAGTTATATAAACGTTTTGGTTTGAACCCTAATATCCTTTACGTGCGTCTGTAGAACCGATCAAAGGAAAATGTGCCAGAATCACTTGACCTACAAATCCTAAATACTATTTGCCTTTTATGTGCAGGAGACGCATTAGAATTAACAAATTTCTGTTTTCATAACATACAATACTTTACTTTCAGAAAAAATTACTTTTTTTATGAAGATATTGAAGAGAAGAACAACGGTGAAGGATGGGACACTAATCAGCACATTATGTATCAACCAGTGGTTCCCAAACTTTTCCGGGTCGCGGTGACCTTTTTCAATTAAAATTTTTCCATGGCGCCCCCCCGTGAAAGTATGACTACTAAGTAAGAGATAAAAATAAATAAAATTTGTGTATTTTCATTATTTTTTTTACTTTATTAACATTAAATTAATGATTATAAATGTTTTGGTTCAATTAATTATGAAGCTTTTACAATATTTCGCGGCCGTTTGGGAGTCACTGGTATAAACCATAATGTTAAGGATTCCAGTTCAATTACAATTTTCAAATCACTAGAATGAGAGATGCATTAAAAACTGTCATTCCTAAAACAAACAACTACTACTTTATAATACTAAAACCTGTTTTACAGCAATTTAAAAAAAATCCAAACCAAAATTTTTTTAAATATTTCTGGCATTTCATTGCCTCAACATTGTCTCCCACACAAAACCACATTTTACTTCTATTTTTTAAAACAATTTCTTTTTTTGTTAAAAAATCTTATATTCCTTCTCAGAAATTTATTGACTAGTTTCAGATCCAATAATACGGACCGAGAATCTTGCAATGTGCGAACATACTGGTATGCTGATAGTTACAATTTTACAGTTTATAATCCGACAAGAAACAAAAAGAATTCTAATTAATGCTAAACGGCTAAACTTTAGACATTAAATAAGGTAATTTAAAAATACAGCATAATTTCAAAAGTGACCGTTTCTGCATCTCTTACCTCTTACCAAACACTAATAAGTAAAAATAAAAATTATGGATATAGGAATACCCAATGCCATTTGTTGAAGTAACGAAATAATCATAAAAAAATCCACTTTAATCGATATTAGTTTAATTATGGATACGTTTTTCTCTTACAACAAAAAAAAAATTTATACGACCACAGAAAACACAAATTTTCCCGGCTCTAGCAAATATACGTCGCTATGGCTATAAAAGAAAATATACACATCAATCATTTTTTTTTTTTAGAAATATTAAGGAAGGCTTAAGGAAACATTCAAAAAATAATTTAAATAAAATTTAAAATAATTAAATAAAATTAATTAAAAGAAAAGTCCATTGCTTGCAACTCCAAAAATTATTTTTGTCAGGCGGACGTATGAACGTTGTTGGCCTATATTGATCTCGTAACTTTGGATCATGTTGATTGAATTTCAACGAACTTTGTATAAGGTACTATTCTTCAGAGAGGGAAAAAGGAAGTATTAAATTTTTGCAAAAATTGGAAAAAAGTATGGGGGGGGGGGGGTGTTGTCTTGGCCGAAATAAAAAATTTCCAATCTGTACTGGGGTACTTTTTCTTACAAAAATTGAAGTTTTTTAATAAATTCCAAACAGTTAACGCAGAAAAATAAGCAGACTGGAAGAAGTTAAAAACAAAAATCGTTCAAATGTTTTGATTACATAAGTATTTCTGTCATTTGAATTATCAGTAATGACGTAATAATTCTTGAAAATAATTTAATTCATTCATAATTATAATTCCCGAAAATTATAATTCATCCAATTTGAAAATGTTTATAATTAATTTATATTCAGCAAAATAGTTCTTCCTCCCAGTATTGTGTACGGTAGACGACTGCACAGTTTGCTGAATGAAATGAACCAAAATTACGTATGTAAATAGATATTTAGTTGATTAATTATACTTAAAAACTATCAATAATATTACATAAACAGTAAGAAAACCTTTTAAAAAGTAACATCTTAGTATGATAAATTGATTGCCTAATGTATAGCTTTAAATACGTATATGCAATTCCTTTATATAACATTTTTGTGGGATGCCTCGTAATGTAGTCATTAACAAATAATTTTTTTAATTTTCAAAAACGAAATTAACTTCCTTTTAAATATAAATTAAATTACAGTCATTAGGTGGGTTTTCTATCAATCGCTTTACAAATGATTCATCAGGTACATTCACTATACGTACACTGTCTCATACGCTGAATAAAATTATTTAAAAAAAGAAAATACATGAAACAGGCTGATGCCAAACCATATTCGCTTCACTTTAAAGCACAAGATCATTTAAAGCAATTTTTAGCTGATAATGCAATCTATTCAACTGATAAATTCGTTTCCTCATGGAACTACATTTAGCGTTATGAATACTATAATGTTTGAGTAATGTGTAATGTGTAATAAGAAATAAAGTTTGTACGACTATATTCAGTTTTTAGTTCTTTCTATCCGTCTTTAAAATTTCTAAACAAACTTATTAAAATACTTACGTGAGAACTTATTTTCACAAATACCTAAAAAACTTAAATCTTTTACGATAATTTAAATTAATAATATATATTTGCTACTTAATGTGAAAGTGAAAAAAACTAAACGAAAAAATCCATCGACAGATGTAAGGAAATAAAAACGAAAAAGAAGACATTCTTTTCTTTGAAGAGTATATACTTTGTGACCTTATTTTAGAATCGCATTTTCTGCGGCATAATATTTCAATTTCCTTCAGAACATAAAAAATAAGGGGAAAACTACAGCGGCTACGTTATTGTATTTTATTCATTTCAATTATCTGATGTTAGCCTCAATATCGATTCTGTAGTTTAAACGACAATTTTAAAACGGTTTCATTAGTAATAACACAAAATTAGTAAAAGCAAAATGAGCACAATTACTACATAATATAAAAATCAATTCAGAACTTTAGTTAAAACATTAAAAAAAAATCAACAATATAAATTACAAGAATATCAGAAATGGGATATTTCAAAACAATCACAATAACTAGTTTTTAAAACATTAATTTTTTCTTTACTAAATGAATGTCAGGAATTTTGTTTTTAGACTGCAATAATAATCAAATAATAAAAACACATTAAATATAATATCATATCTGATAAGAAAGTACAGTATATAACGCATACTGCGTATTTCAAACTAATGACAAACTGATATTACGAGCATTATATTGTCTATTACATTATGTTACTAAAAACAAAAGTAAGACAGCCACAACAAATACAATTTACTTTCTCTTTATAGAATGAATAACATGTAATCCTGTACAAATGCTGGTAATATAACAAAGATATATCACATCATCAGCAATAAAACATCATTATCTATTGAATAGGCAATATATCGATGAAATTTAATTATATAAGACTAACAGAAAAGATAAAAGAAGTATAAGAACGAAGAATAAAACAAAATAATTAATAAAAAAAAAGTCATCGATAGATTAACAGTAGTGGACTAGTTATTGGTTAGTGTAATATATTTTGATGGAGGACTATAATTAATGGCAGATTAAACTTTTTTAACAACGTACTAAAGTGGTAATGTTCGCATATAAAACCAATCGTTGTGTAATTGTTACTACAATAGTGATAAGCAACAAACCAACATAGAGTTATGTTTCTTTAAAATTAAAAAAAAAACTTAAATCAATAAGAAACAAATTATTTTACTAAATGGTAATAAAGTTAAAGCTACTGACAACGATAAAATTATTATTAACCGAATCTAATTAGTAAGAACTTGAAATTTTATTTCTGTGGTTTGAATGAATGCACCACAGTAAGTACTATTATATTTTAGTACAACAGGCATTTAGTAGTAAATAGTAATATTTGTTTTAAAAATAAATCACAGTTAAACCTAGAATTAAAAAAAAATTCACCTTGATTCACCAATACACCTACAGCAAGACATAAAAATTTCAGAATTAAACAGTAAAAAAATAATTTTTTTTTTTAATGTTAACGTATGTCGAGGCATAAAAACCAATGATGATAAAATTAAAAAATATGGCAAGGGATTGCAATCTTTTCAAAATTTATGGTTTGACATCGTAACATCTGAGAGCTGGGTTTTTGAAAATCTAAGGTTAATACCGAAAGCTTAAATTTAATTAATCTTCATTGTTGTCAGTAGACTCGCCACCACTGTGAACACTGGTACACAGTGTATGAGTCCATCTCCATTTTGTCAAAGAATATATTTTTATATAAATCAATAAATAAGGAAGAACCATCTGACATCGCTTGCAGAACCAGAAACACAGCATCAACAATTATTTATTTTAAACAATGAAATAATAATGATAAATGATATTTAATAAATAAATTTGGCATCTATTGGTAATAACCTCACTTTAATAAATCATCCTGAGGTAGTGCACCTGTATACTCTGATGACAACTATGTCACTGAATGTCATATACATATAAAAACAATACAAACCCATTAATCCACAGACTGCTCTGGCCTCGGCCAAGTCATATATAATTTTTTTTTTCAATTTGTGGAAAAAAATAACTAACAGAATATTAAAATAATTCCTTACAAATGTTACACTTCAAATTTAATAATTAGATGCCAGTGTTTAGGGACAAGATAATTTTTTACCAGACTTTCATAATATATTTACTTAAATAACATTCTTCCTTAGTTGGAACCAAATCAACCTAACAAGAGAATAAATTACTTTTATTATAAGTTTCACTTTAAACAGTGAAACTTCTCTTCAAATAGTAACAGAACCAGTAACGACAAGAATTGTTATTGGCCAGTAATAAATTAGCTTTTCAAGTATGTGAGTTGCTATTTTTCATATAATACGGACGAGGGCAATCTTATAAGGATAAGAGGTACAGAGCAGTCTGCAGAACTATTAAAAAAGAAGGTATATTGTCAACCAATTATAAGGCAATAAGGTTGTATTAGTGCTTTCATATGGTTAAGTCCTAGATTTTAAGAGTTAAAAATCCAGTCTCTTTACAAGCAACAAAGATGATCCTTTTTACACGGCATGAAGAATGTTTTATATGACTGCATAGTCAGGAATGGGAATACCTACAGACAGGTATTTTTATAATCCATAATAAGACTGTCAAACATACTCTTAAAAGAAACAAATAGAACTTCTGATAAGGATGCCTAGTGAAAGAATCCTCAAATTTTACACGAATACGGAAAAAAGAGACCACCCATAGAAACGCTGATTTAATCTATAAAGGAAATGATTACTTCAAATAGAACACTAAAAAAACCAACAATTAACATTAAAAGTTTTTATACTCTAAATCTACACAAAGGATATAAAATTAATTATAATTTAAAGTTAATCTTAACTTTGACAAACCTAGGTCACTTATAGCCCCCATCAAGACTATAGATGAGCATTTACTCCATTATCATCATTATTAATTTGAATTATTTGATCTTAGCGTTCAGCCCTTATACTAACAAGTCCTTACTTTAGACATACAAGCTAAACTTAGTTCTTTTGTTCTTAAAATGTTTCTTTAATTAACAGTCTATATTTAAATACTTAAAAGAGAAGCTTCTTCTAACTACAACAAGATTTTCAGAAATATAACTAAATTAAAAATCAAACAGGCAAATCCAACAATTCTAATTTTAAATTCAAATACAAAATGTTGCATTTTGATATACATTATGCATTAAGTCTGCCAAACTAATCAAAACAATGACCGAAGCTTCAATGAGAGTATATGATGATGCTCAAAAATTTAAAAAGCTATATATCTAATGCTCAGCTATTATTCTTCATGTTGACTTAAGAAGTAATATTGGATAATTTTAGACTATTTCTTTTAAATCTCCACCTCAATTTACAAAACTAATCAATATAGAAAATCTA
Organism: Lycorma delicatula; assembly: GCF_047948215.1. Lineage (NCBI taxonomy): Eukaryota > Metazoa > Arthropoda > Insecta > Hemiptera > Fulgoridae > Lycorma > Lycorma delicatula. Next base: position 68,382,013 of record NC_134459.1, on the reverse strand, counting down.
TGAAAATAATCACTAACTTCCTCCTTAAATAAATTTTGAACAGAAATACTTCAATCATATTATCATGATTGGTTATCGGGAATCAAGAAATATATTAATATTTTTGATATCATTAAAGTAGTTAAAAAAAAAAAACGTTTAACAGCATCAATTTTAAAATATAACCCACTCTGTAAACTAGTTAAATTAAAGACTCAGGAAATCATAAAAATCACTGATAAATAAGTTAACAGAATATCTCCAGGATACTGGAGTTGTTGGAACCTCAATGTCATATTTTTTTTAAATGTGTTAAATATGATTAAAATTATTGTTATAACACATAAAAATTTGCTTAATATTAACAAATTAAAAACTTAATAAACAAAAAATGTATATTCAACAATCAATATAGTTTACAATGAAAGGAACACAGTTGTTACAAATGAATGGACAACCTCCAATTGCTACAATTATAGAACTACTTCACGCTTAAAGCATGAAGTAGCAATTAATAATGAAATCTAAACCTATTAACACTTTTTAACAAAACAAATTCAGGTAATAAAAAGGGAGTTTGTAATTATGTGTAATACAACTTATTTTATGAATGAATTGATCTAATAAAAAAACAACATTTTAAAATCCAACACCTCAATAAGAATGTTATTCAGAACTTGAAAACTAGTAGAAAATAACAAAATCTATTACTACAATAAACTATCTATCCTCTGTCAGGACTAAAAAGGTGATGTTTATTATTTAAAAAAGAATATGTAACACACCATTAGTGAAAATTAAATCAGTTACTTTTTTTCTCATCTGACTCAAGCTCATTCTTTTTCAATTAAAGCAAGGAAATTTTCCCCATCCCAGCAACAGCTTATACCTCTCTCTCTTTTTCCTGTTTAGCCTCCGGTAACTACCGTTTAGATAATTCTTCAGAGGATGAATGAGGATGATATGTATGAGTGTAAATGAAGTGTAGTCTTGTACATTCTCAGTTTGACCATTCCTGAGATGTGTGGTTAACTGAAACCCAACCACCAAAGAACACCGGTATCCACGATCTAGTATTCAAATCCGTGTAAAGATAACTGGCTTTACTAGGACTTGAACACTGTAACTCTAGACTTCCAACAGCTGATTTAGGAAGACGCGTTCACCACTAGACCAACCCGGTGGGTTAACAGCTTATACCTGGCTTTAAATAACTTCACAAGCACAAATTTGGCTAGCTACCCACCATCTTAAAACCAATGAGGGTTAAAATCTGGCTGATATTTCTAGCGCCAGAATTATTCAATGAGAATTGGTAAAGTGAATGTCAGAGTACAAGTATGGATGACAACTGTATGAAGAAGCAATATGTAGGTAATATGTGTAGATAATAAATAAAATTTAACTAATCAAATATAAATAAATTTCATAGAAGAAAATTTTGTCATATTTTCTGTATAGTTTTTCTAAATTTATACTAACAATAATAAAATGCCACTTAATCCAGTTACAGACACTAATGAATTTTTTCCGAGTTTCAAATTAAACTGTGATAAAATAAAAAGTTCAATTAATGAAATTAATTCAATTATTAGTTTTTATTTAATTGTCTGATAATTCATCAATAAAAATCAATTTAACATTGTAGCATTTATCTCTTCCATGGGTCAAATTTTAACACTAAAGTAATTAATTTAAAAAAATTAAATGAGAAACAATAACATGGATCAATAATATGCATTACTAACGCTTCATTTTCTCAATAAAATAGTTTTAATACTATTTCTTTATTCACCTTTATAATTTGTTTATTCAAACAACTGCCAAAAAAAATTTGTTAAAAATTATATCAACTGCAAAGGACTTTTTCAAATACCACAAAACATACAAGTTCAAGAAAGAGAGTAATACATTTATCAAAAGAAATCTGAAGATGGAATTTTAACTTCTAAAATTATTCAATTTAAAGTCTATTTTGTGTTTCATGTGCTTAAAATATTAACAGAGTACATTAATTTTTAAGATTCATCTTTCAATTATGAAAAAAAAATTAATTGAAAAATAGCAATATATCAATTAACAATATCTACAAAAAATAATTTTCAAAGTCTCAGTTTGGATTCCAATCAAAAGTTGACCCAATAGATTTAAATAAAGGCAATTTATTTATTGAACTACATAAAATGTATCCACCTCAAATAGACATATAGGGCCAAATAAATGGCAAGAGCATTATTTTATTTTACTTATCAAATAAAATACAAATATCAATTATAATTAAATTATAAGAATTTCACAGAAAGAAAACGCATACAGAACTTATTCAAATAATTCTGTTATTTAAATAAAATTACAATAAAACTTTGATGCAACTCAAATAAAATAACAGAAAAACATGACATGCTAAAAAAAATCTTTAATCTTAATAAAAATTATTTGATTTCATTTTTTCTTACTTCTCCATTCATCATTTATTATTTTGATAAGAGTAACATGATAAATGGTAATGAATAAGAGAATGAAAAAAGTTAAGTTAAACAAAAAAGCTATCATAATTGTTCAAACATAACTGAACACAATATAATTAAATTCCAACAATCAACGAACACCAATAACTATTATTCATAAATTCACCTAAGGTAGAAGAAGCTATGGAACACATATATTTCATATGTGCTTTATTCACTGCAACAAAAATAAAGAAATGTAATGAGAAATGCTGAAATACAAATCCTATAACATGAAATAACTCCAGGTACTACCCAGATAACAGTCTGTCACCTGACAAATATAATTAGTAAATATTTACTAACAGTATTAAAAAAAATATATACAATTCCTACTAAAACTACAACAAAATAAACATACAAACAGAGAGATTTAAAACTAAAATGAAATTACTGAACCCTTTCTCACATAAGAATATTTTATTCAGTAATGAATAGGTTTTCTTGCCCAATAAAAAATGGATTTAGACAGCACTATGACAAAAAAAAACATATTTGTAATACACATAAAAGTAACACCACAATGAAAGTAAGTAAGCTAGATTAATCAAGAAAACAGGCTAATATAACTGTAACTGTTATTTAGAAATAAAATTAAAAATTACTGTGATATCAATTGGAGTATTTAATACTGTCTTCGCTCATTTCAACTCAACCTATGAGTTTTTTTATGTTCAATTAAATCTATTCAAACAACTAAAATTATTTTTTTTTAATAAAATGATCAAGAACGAATATACCAAATAAAACCATCAAGTACTATTTTAATCTATGGAAAGTAAAAAAGATACGTTAACAAAAATAAAGACACCATGTTAATTTTATGGGCTTCATTTCAAAATAATATATTATAAATTTACCTAAAATTAACAATTGAACTATTAATTAGTCAACTGGAAAAATTAGAAATAGGATTTTTTTTCTGAAACAGTCAATATCGTATTACAAAAAATTTAATAATTAACAAGTTGTTTTTCTGTTTTATTTAACTTCAAAAAAAATTGTAAAAAAAATGTTTATCAATTTTCCACATTCATTTTGTGTTTCAAAATAATGAAGTCGCCATTACATATGTAAAAATCTACCCCAAATGTTTTTCAATATTTTTGTACTAATGCAGTATTGTCTGACATTCTTATTGTTTAGTGCTGAATCATGTTTTCATTAAGATATTTCTTTACATTAACCAAAGCAAAATTGTTAAAAAATTGTTTTTTAAGTAACAAAATTTGATTCCAAATTGTTAAAATTATAATTGTAGTTGTATTTTGCCACAAAATGTTCATAAGGAAAAGGTTTAATAAGAAATTTCTGCTTCTAGGAAAAATTATGAAATCAGAATCAGTTGTAAGAGATGTAGGACACCACCAGATTGACCCCTTATTCTCCTCAGCTAAACCTTTTTTATACAACCCAAGGATAAGAAACTTGTCTCTAAAAAGACATAGATGTCATCCCACTAAGAAAGGAACCACCGCACCAACAAGACAAATCGAGGCAGTAAAGCACATGATACAACTCCCACATTACTTTGCTGGGGAAAAATGATCAATATAAATAAAAATAATGATTAATTTACAAAGGAATTGCCCTTCCCACCTAACAATCCCAAAACATCAAGAAAACTTCAGAAAAAAAAACTGAAAAATAAATGCTAATTGTCAATGTCAAGTTAAACAAAAACTGCTCTCTTTTAATTGGGAAACAGATCTCACAAACTTTTTTAAAACCATCAATCATATTAACACCACCTCATATTAACAACTGTATAGAGATCTAAAAAAATTAGGCATCCTGAAACATTATAATACTAACTCTTCAACAGGTAAAACCTCTTAACCTCTTCAATGGGTAAAACACCCCCCTGCTGTGTGTGTCAAAGACAAAAGTATAAAAATCGTTTACCACCTAGAATACAAATTTTAATAATTCTTCTTATCTTATGCTTAATATTTTTTAATAGCGCTTTCAAGGTTTTCCCTCATCAGTTAAACTTTTCTTCTTTTTTTTTAAATTTTGAATTTTTTAACTTTATATTTTTAATATTTTGACTATATATCTTGATATGTTCTAATTTTAATATGTGATTTGAGAAAAAAAAAGATAAGTTTAACCGATGATGAGGGAAAACCTCAAAAGCACTATTAAAAAATAATAAGCATAAGGTAAGAAGCATTATTAAATTCTGTACTCTTGGTGGTAAACAAATTTTATACTTTTGTTGTATTTCAGTACTAAATATTAGTACTGAGGAGAATATGGACAAATACAATAACAAAATAATTGTTTTTGCTAATTTAATATTAATATATATATATAAAATGTACATTTAAAGATATCAAAGTAGTTAGTAAGACCTCAAGTAAGTTTAGATTCACTAATTACCATAATCAATATTTTAAGAATATCTTATTATTAATATACATATGCATTTGTGAGTGCGTATATCTGTTAGAACATTTTTTATAAGGTCACTGACACAATAAAGTACTCTAAATAAATGAATATGTATTTGTCAACATTTATTGCAAAATAAAAATTATGTATATACATGTGTACAGAAATATAAATAAAGCATATAACATTAAAATGTAGGTAATATTCACCTCTATACGCAATGTTTTATAGACGTATCAGCAATATTAAGTACATGGTGATGTAAAAATACACAAACATACTGGTGTAGGAAAGAGAGAGAGAGAGTTAGGATTAGAGATAGAGAGAAAGAAAGAGAGAGAGAGGGAGAGGGAGAGAGAGAGAGAGAGAGAGTGATGAGGGGTTACCCCCACTTGTATTATATCACAAACTACTCGTAACAAAACCACATGCAGGTGTTGATGCTAACTTAACTATTTAATTACTATATATTATACTCAGATGAAGCATGATAGAATTACAGTAACTCAGCAAAATCAATCAACATACATTTTCATTGACAATTAAACAGTAATTAATTTTACTTAAAGCTTTGATAATTTTGCCTATTCCTTTATGAATATGAGTAAAAAGATATTTGTTCTAAATTACAAATTATATTGTTATGGTTAGAGATTATTTAAGTCTAGAATAATTGATAAGATTTTTCCCAGTTAACAAGCTTAAAAAATAAAATTCGCTTTAAAAAAATATACCAAAAATGTAAGATTTGCTTTTTAAATTTTGATTTTTAATAGTTGGCACCAAATTACAAACAACTTTGCTAACCTTTTTTTGGGACCAACTTTAAAACGTTAAAATAAAAAAGTAACTGAGAAGTATTACTTCTTACCAATCATGTTTTTTTTGCTATTATTACTTTTTTTTTAGTTTATGTCATCTTTCGATTTTATTCATCTGAAATATCAATATCCAGAACAAAAAAATCACAGCCAACTTGAAAAAATATTCAAAAGAAAGACAATGTGATTCTGTCTTTGTAAAAATAACAAAAGAATTAGAATATAAAAATTTTATCAGAAGAAATTCAAAGCCAAAAATGATGACAAAAAAATTACTTTTTTGTGCTTTACATTTGTTTTTTAAAAATCTCCCACCTGAATTATAGACAAAAAAAAATTAAAATGGGATAAGCAGAGAAGAACCTCTACCATAAAGCAAAAACAAAAACTGAAATCGGCCCCCCTTTGGTGAAAAATAGGACCTGAACATACGTTAAAAAAAGTGTATAAAATCATCAAACTGAGAATCTCCTTTTTACACAACTGCCCAAAAAGGAGTGTAATGTATTTAGGGTGTATGTGTATGTTCCACCATAGTAGCGCTAAATGGCTGAACTGATTTAGATGTATGACCTTGTGTTGGAATCCCTACGTTACCAGAAGTGTCATAGACTATATCGATATGTACATTATAAACAATTTTACATTATACTTAAATTTGAAAAAAGGATTACATTATATACAAATGCCATATACAAAACTGTCACCTGCACGTGAAATGTTTTGTTACTCGCACCCCTAACATTCTGAGACTAGAAGCTTCAAATCTTTAGATTTTTTAAAGCTAAATGATGTCTATTTTTTTTTTTCTTTATGTTTTATTTTAATTTTTAAAACTTGTTCTTTTTAAAAAGTAATCTGAAATAGTTTGTTTACATTTTAAAACCTATAAAATAGTAGCAATTAAACCATTAGAAGACAATAATCTATTAATATTAAAATCCATACATAACTTCAGTTAAAATCATAAAAAATGTATTAAAAATTTCCCTAAAAATCACTAAAGTCATCTGGGAGTAAGTTTCATATATTATGGAAGCGAGGTATTTTCATTTTAAAAAAAACCAACAACAAACATTAGGTTCACAAAAAGCAAATTTTTTCAGAAAGCATTTCTCCATCATTTTTTCATACGTTCATAATTTTTACGGACTTATTTATAATTAATATTTATACAAGGCTACAAAAAAAAATCAAAAATAAATATAAAAAAAATTTAAGCTATTTTTTAAATCACCAAAGAAAGCTAACTAATGAAAATTCCCATTAAAGTGTATTTTATTTCAGCCATACAACCTGTTGAAATTTGACCAGTTTACACCACCTCTATTTTGCATTTTATCCTATCTCTTAATGAAAAATTCACTTAATTCTAACTTATCTTCATTTGTATTTAATTCTATTTAAAAAGACAATATTACCAGAAAATTACAAAAAATATAACAAAATATGGCTCACAATGATGACTTGCGCAAATAACGAATCATGTTTTTTTTACACAAAAGGGCATTCTTAATTTTTTCATAAAATAATTTAACAAATTACTACCTAAATAAATTGAAAAAAAAAAAATTAATTTGAGTGTATCATTCTAGCAATATTAAATACAGAAGAATTAAGAAAATTTTTTTTTATAAATACTGTAATTTCATGAATTCACAATAAATTTACTTCTTAAACAAAGAGTATAATATAAATAGGTTTACAAAAACATATAAAACTTATACGAATGAATATTAACATTAAATTCCACATTAAAAGATATTAAAATGTTATAATTTTACATAATGGGCCACACATTTTACAGCTAATACCAAAACATCTAATTTGAAATCATAATTTAAATGACAAACACATCACTTACATAATATATCTTAAATCTTGGCTGAACGTAAGAACACTGTGTCAATAGAAAAAACAGTGTCGTAAATAGATTAAAATTAAATAAACCAAAACACTACTAAACCATTAACAAAGGACACCCATCATTCATCTTTCCAGTATATTACAAATTCCATAAGTAACATGTGTAACACATGTTTCTAGTAGATTGAGAGTGGCGAAAGTCATTATTTAACGACACAGAGGATCTATCTAAAAGTGCCATGACATACTTTTTGTCATTTTTTTTTTCAATGACAACATTTTTTTTACAACTTCTGTAATAAAAGTGTAATCAATTTTTGGAAAGGCTATTGCTGTAAGGTTGTTTATATATATATAATTATATCTCATGTGGTTGTTCAAATCAGTTCCTCACTGCCATCGCTTGTTCAATATCATAACCATATTACTTGTTCATGTAAATGCCAGAAAACATTTCAAATATACCTAACTAACAGAAAAAATAAAGAAATTTACTTTTTAAAGTAAAAGAAATCAAATAATTTAAGGTAAAAACTAGTGGTTTCCAATTAATGTAAAAATACTATAAAAACCATTAAACATGAGAAATTATCGTGATGAATCATGAATGACTAAAATCTATGATATGAATCTAGTCTTGGTTTTTTATCACTCAAACTCTTAAGTTGCAACAAGATATAATCTTGATAAAAAGACATAGACATCAGTCAGTCTATTGATTTTCACAGGAATATTGGAACAAGCTGCTAGTTTGCAATTAATCTTGAGTAAATATATTACAGTAGTTAGCAAGTATATTACACACAACCTACATTTTCAATTTTTAAGGGAAAATTTTTTATATCAAAGCATTACAATATTTTTCTTTCCTGTTTTTATTATATATATATAAAATATCATTAAATTAAAAAATAGTTTATTTTTTTATTTATTTAAAGCTAACACAACAAAATATTAATTTTCCATAAAATTCAGAAACCAATATTATTTAAAAATGTAAAGAAATTACACGGCCCACAACAATACAACACCTAACATTTTTGTTCGTATAAGTATTTAATTTTTAGTACTTTTAAGCAAAAACATTATACTAATAGTACAGATCCTTTTCTGAATAAGTCAGAGATTATTATATTTTAGAGTTTCTCTTATTCTGTATTACTGGAGTACTTCTGGACAGATACAGTTGTAATCTAAATCCACATAATAAGATGGATAATGTCAGTTACCATGATACAAGAAACATACAGTAGTGATAAGCTAACTCCCCCCCCCCCCCCAAAAAAGGAAAAAGTACAATAAATATAATTGCGAATAAATTTTTGTTTTCACAAGCTTCACATTTTTCTCATACACATTTAATTTCAATGAACCTTGCTAGTTTCCAAATTAAATGCTAGTATAAATAAAGATCGGAGCCAAGAATAAATTAAATTAATAGATTTTTATTTCTGAAACTAGTGTTTTCTCACCCCATCAACTATGAATGAATGAAAAATTTGCAAGTATAAGCATAATACACAAAGAAAGTGTTCTTTATGTGCACTCATTAACTGCTGAAAATTAATTGCAAATTATTGTAAAAAATTAAGTCATATCCTGCTTATAAAAACACTTCTTTTGACAGAGTGTTCATCTTATTTTAGACATGGCCCCATCAATGTAATATACATAATATACTGTAATATTACTTAATATGCTAATATTATCTAGATTTCTACCTATAATCTTTGGGAAAATACAATTATTTTTCACACTTTTGTACTCAAAAATCAAACTGCTTTTAAGCATACATCCACAACAACCTAATTCTTTTAGTTAAAACTGCACAGGTTATACAGCAGATTAATTTTTTGGCATTCACGAATGTATTCAATTGATTTGTATTCATTTGGAATGAATATACAATCAAAAAAGCTTTCCCTAAGATATATGAAAGTGTAAATGAAATAGGATATTTAAAAAAAAAAATGGTAGGGAAATGAATGCTTTAACAATTATGTTGCTTTTAAAACTACTGTTTTAGTGGCTGAATTTTGAAACACACGATTTTAAATACATCTTTTACCGATAATTAATATTTTCTACCAATGCCATATTCAATTCCTACATGACCCTGTTCAATAACGCAAGCACTAATGATAAACATAAAAAAAAACACAAAGCAACAAATTGAACTGTTATTAACATGAAGTACAGCTAAGTTCTAAGCATTAAAAGATGTATATATTAAATTTATAAAAAATCTTTATTGTTAAAACTACACATGCATAAAAAAGATAGAAATACAATAAAAAACAAATACCATACTCTAATTAAAATTAATATTTTCAACGCACAACAAAATATAAACAACTCCAACACTGAATGTATTTAAGATTTGTCAAGATCAAAATAAGTGAGAAGCAAGCAAAAAAAAGAAAAGAAACTAAATAGCATGAGAGATACAGAAAAAGTAAGGCATCTTCAGATGTCAGATAATCTGAAAAAAGGAGCCAATCTCAGAGGAACAAAAGAAAAGGTTATAAAACAACGAGCTGTTAAGGGGAGATCATTTACAAGTAATCTGCCATAAAGCACGTCTATTTTTTGACAATGATCAATCTGTAATATACAGGATACAATAGGGCGGCTACATACCCATGATGGAAGATATGATTTTAATTACTCCCTAAAAATATTTAAAATATCACATAATTTATTTTTTCCAGAATTAAAAGAAGAATTTCCACAAATATTGTTAACAGTTTTATATATATAAATAATGCTGGTATCAATTTACATCTAATTACTAAGTTACTAAACTTTTATATTTTACATTAAAATATTTCCCATTCAATTTTGATATTAATTAAAAATCAATTAAAAACATTTAGAAAGGAATGTGTACATGCAAAATAGAGAGAAACAGAGACAGAAAATCAATATTAAAAAATAATCATGAATAATCAATTATAAGTAGGCTAACCCATTTAAAAGAAAAAAAAATGTAATAGGAAACTTACAAAAGTAAGACTTTATTGTAAATGAAAAATGTACATCCAATTTATATTAATAATATACATGGCATATAAATGAATATGAGAGGTAACAGGATGTGAAAAAAACATTACAAGCAACCTTCCTCCAAAATGAGACATTTATATAGTTCCTTTTATGAACACATTAGCTGGTTCACCTTTTTATCACTTGACACTAAACAGCCCGTATAAGATCACAATTTCATTATATAAATCCAATTTATAAAATAAATTTGAATAAAACATCAGAATATAATTACCATCAGGTCATGTCTGTCAAAAATAATAAAATCTGGATAATATTTATTTTCTGTCATACAGAAAATCAACATTTGATTTAACATACATCTCTTTACCAGTGCAGTATTTTTTTCTCACCTTAAAGAAAAAATTTATTATATTTCACTAATTATTCGATATCAGTAAAGTTCATATTTTCACTGAGAATGAAGTTGAAAGCAAGATTTCAAAACAATTGGCTACCAGTTAATGGATGAAGAACAACTGAAAGATCTGTTAAATATAAGCATTATAAAAATATACCAAACTAATACCAGGAATCAAACCAGAGACCAACTCCTGTTTCCCAACAATTCTAATACCTTTTTCTTTTCTTTTTTACCTCTAGAACCACTGTTAGGTATTACTTCAGAGAATGAGATAAATAACAATTTTTGTAGCGTGTATAAATACAATGCCTCACCAGGATTCAAACCCAGGACCTCTGGATGAAAGGCCAAGACGCTACCACTCGTGCTATGGAGGCCAGCAACAATTCTATATAATTACACAATAATTTATAAGATTAATTTCTTCTGTATTCATCAGTAGAACAAATTAAAATTAGTGTCATTAATTAATTAAGTGATATTTTAACTTTCCTGTGCTGAAAGAATGAAAAGAAGGAAATGAAATTTTAATGTAATTAAACATTTCTCTTAGTCAAAGTGTAACTACAAAATTTAATCTAAAATTACACTCCCAAATAACAAACATGACAAGTATATTGAAGGCAAAAGATTAGAATTGATTTAAGATTGATGTTTAAAGTTAAAAGAAAAATTATCGAGCAGAATTACTAGTATTAGCTGTTAAACCTAATATATTCAGGTGTGTGTGTGTGTGTGTGTGTGTTTTGTATTCAAACACAACACCACAAACACACAGTTCCACAACCCACCCAATTTTGGGTGTTTGTGGGTTTTGACAATATAACATATACTGACACAAATTGATGAAAATTTGTATACGTGTACTTCTTACAGTGTAAGAACACGCTACGAAGAATTTTAGAAAATTTTAATTTAAAGACAATCTACAATTTTTTTTATTTTTCAGAAACAAATGAAGATATAAACTTGATTTTTGGTTTGTGTAATAATCATGTGAATATCTGAAAACCAATTTTTAGATTTTCTGAAATTCAATCTTGAAGGGGTAAAGGTAAAGATGGCAAATTTTCATCATTTCTGACTATACTAAACGAGTTATTCAGTAGATTAGGGCTTGATAATATTCTTCAGATAAACATCTAAAACCATTTTCAGGATTTTTATATACTTTTGATTTTTTAAGAGAGGGGGTACAACAGTGTGGCAGCTCAACCAATACTGTGTGTGACCCGACTGGCTGCACCTGCCTCTGGTTACTAATAAAAAAAATTGACTGAGACAGAAAATAAGCAAATAACCATATAATGCAACAAAGCTGTCAGGGATGCTTATATATTCCATGGCTTGGGCATTCATGGATCTTAAAAAAAACCCCAATTATTCCATTTAAAAAAATTAATGATAAAGTCTAAAATCAGTAAACTCAATTAAGAATTTTATTATTATACAAGTGATTTTTTGGCACATTGCATTTAAAAAAAAATTATTAATTTTATTTACATCAAAAAGTTCTTAAAATGGATGGAAAAAAGTAGTATGTTTAAATATTTCAGGAAATAAATCAAAAAGAACTAATCATTAATTCAATTCTATAAAAATTAAGATTTATTTTTACAAATAATCACAAGTCAAAGTAATAAAAATATTTAAAATTATACTATTATAGAATCATAGTAACAAAAAGTTTAATTTGTCTTAACTTCAACTATCATCACTATAAGTCAATGTATGCGTTATTGTAAATAGATTTTTGTTTTATTGAAGATGATGATAATAATAATAATAATTAGTGCTGTTGAAATACATAATACAATGATGAACCAATTTCCAGGGAACTCTTAAAATCTAAAACATATAACATATTTAATGTACATTAAAATGGCGTAGTACAGTAAACACATCATCTTAATAGCCCAAGTACAAATATTAACATCCTGCAAACTCTATACACAAAAAGATAGTCAACCGCAAAGCATTGACAATAAAAAAAGAGATTTAACATTAACAATCTGTACACAATAAACACTGCAAATCATTAAACTCAAAGGATAATAATGATCATCATTAGGTTAATGACAATAATTTTATGTAATGAAACTGCTCTTAAATTTATTCATTTAATCATTTGAAGAATCGATCCACAAATTTGATACACTTGTAAAGAAGCAAGTTTAATAATTAATATATATAAAACAACCACCTGTTTTCCCTAGATTATTATAGCTTTGTCATAACTCGTACAATAGATTAATTTCTACAAACTAAAACAAAAAATACAAATTTATATGCTTATTGAAAAAAAATAAATAACCCTTCTCACTTATACACATTTGTAAATAAATTCTAAATAATTATCCCATATAATGTCTTATTCATTCTTCTTGACTGTGCCAAAATTCAAGTCACTAAAATACTGATGACTCAAAAATCGGGAACTTTTGAAATGTATAATGACAGCCATGTATGACTGACAGCACTGCTTTATGCAGAGGCAACCTTGCCACTAACTCATCATGGAGCAGCAGAACGGTTAACAGCATTCTTTCGCCAAAAAAATGTTTTACAAAACCAATGATAGTTTGGAAGGTGCACTGAGGGAGTTTCAAGGGCATTACAATTAAGATAGCGTTCAAAATCAAAACGCCCAAAAAATGTGGATTAAAAACTTACAAGACGACCAAGAAGTGCTCGTACTACACACAATATTGAATGCTGACAGTACAGAGCAAAGGGCGTTAATAAATTCGTAATCAAGCAACTGTGGTCGAACCAACAACAAGCAGCTATGGGTTGTCTCGAAAGTATTCGACGAATTTTTCATTTCGACTTAAAATTTCATACTTACAAGTTACAGATCGTGCAGGAACTGAAGGAAAACAATCACCATTGTTCTCGTTTGATTTCTGTCATAAAATTACGGCAAACATTAATGTGGCCAACGAATCACTGGACAAAATAAGGATGTCAGAGATGAGGCACTTTTCCATCTCACCGGTTACGTGAACAAGCAGAACTATCGTTACCGGGCGGACAACAACCCCAATGACATTCATCAACGCCCTTTACACAGCAGCAAGATAACTGTATAGTGTGCAGTTATGGCGCGACGTCGCACACTGCAAGACAATAACGGAAGCTGATCGAGAATTATTCGGTAACCGTATCATCTCAAAATTCGGTGACATTCCCTGGCCTCCGCAATCACCGGATTTGACATATTTTTTTGTTTTGGTTTCTGTCAATAAATTTTTTTGTTGCATTTTTCAAAAAAGTTCCCATTTTTTGTGCTGCCTTTAAAATGTAAGAAATAAATATAGTAAATGTAAGCCTACATATTTTAATTACCTACAATGAAAGGGGGAGGAGAGAGACAAAAAGTAAAATTTTAAGCATTAACGGATTAACTACCATCTCACAAGCAAATATTATTTCTAGAAATCCGTTGGCGAACTGTTCAATTTACAAGAAACTAAAAGAAATTCTCAATTTACGGGAAAGTATTTCTAACGACTGCTATCTGTATAACGAACCAAAAATAACCTTGATGTACTTTTAAAATATTGTTGTATTTAGTTAATTAAAAGGATTACAAAAACATGAAACTCTGTTTCAACTTATTTGGTCAAATAATATTTCGAAAAGCGTTATTTACAACTCATCTCATTTATTTAAAATTATTCCAAGACAAACAGTAACGATCCAAAATACTAATGAATGGAATTTAGAATTTTACTGTTCGCTTTACTCACTAATAAGAGAAAATTTTTATTTACTAACACAACTCCTTAAAGTTAGCTGAAATATCAGCGTAACGAAAATATAAATTATATCTTACTAAAATAAAAACTAGGCCATCGGCTGCAACCAACTCCTTTCTCTTTATGCAATCGAATAATTTTATTTACTTTAAATCGATCAAACTAGTAACTTCGAAATATTTCATTTAATAGAGAAAAACAATATAATCAGCTAGTGCGCAATTTTAAGAAAATATTTGAAATATAAACATTATATTGGAAAAAAGGTTCCATTAAACGATAATGACTCGCATGACGCACTATTTACTACGCTGTTTTCGCATTGGTTTAAGTCCCAAATGTTGTACACTAATATATAAACACAAAATCGTATAAAGTATATAAATGTTTTTAAGTGGCTATTTATTAATAACATTCTTGACACACACACACACACACATATATATATATATATATATATATACACGAATTTGAAATTTTCTTAAACATTAGCGTAACGAGAAAATCAACATTTTGACAGCCGGTCGACCATGCGTGAGATGTAATCCAAGCCGTTAAGACTAGTAAAGAAAAACACTATGCTATAAGCACGATAAGAATAAAAAATGAACCCGCGAGATAAAAACAAAATCATTTTACTTTATTTTTTAAACAGATTCATAAAATTTGTTTTTTTTTCAATACACACCCCGTTATATCATTTTAACGCATTGTTAAACGACTATTTATATACATTAATAGACTTTTTATATACAAGCAACAAAAATGATATATTCAGCAATTAATGAGATGCGATCCACTAATATATGTAAAATGAAACGAAAGCATAACGTTTTTTTTTTTTTTTTTTATTCATTACTTGAAATTAAAACTGCTATCAATTAAAAAAATAAAAATATTTCAATAATCGCCCATACCACACAAAAGTATTCAAGTACTATACCTTAACAAAAAAACGTTCATTCACTGACAGAATCTATCATAAAACATTTCATATTATCTAAAAATCTAAAACGATTCTGCATATTTTATTGTTGTTATTATTATATTTTTATACGTACAAATAATCTTTAATCGTTTTTTCTAGTTTTTGACTTAGCAAATGCAATTTAAATAACTCACAAGACCTAGTAAATGATTACGTCACTACAAACCCCTTTAAATCAGATAAGCCGTACAGTTAACGAAATATTAAATGAATGGCATAATGAAGAAACCGAACTGAAAAAACATAATAAAATGACAATCTCACTACGGCACCATAAAAACAATGTATTTGTCAATTGCGATTGTTTGCAAAGGCAAAATTTCCTGAATAAATGCATATATATAATCAGATTAAAAACTATGAAAAAATAAATACATAAATGGATATATAATATACATAACGAAATAAATCAATTTTAATAATACTATTGACTGCATCAGAATATTTTTTTAATTCTCAAGAATGTAATTCCAAATTTGTTTTGCTAATTTGAAATTTGAATCGGTAATAATGCGGTCAAAATATGATTGAAAATAATTTTAGTTTCTTTTTATTCCAATTGACAACAATTTTAAACAAAATTAAAATAATAATAATAGATTTGAAAAATTACATATTCAATTATATCAATGATCTAATATCGACTAGAGAATATGCTGTACACGAGTTGTGGATATTAAATAACGAGACTAATGCTGCTACATAAGAACTGCGCATGCGCCAAATTTGTACGACCGACGACTGAGTAGCGTGAAGCCTTCACTTTCGATTGTTACCACTACAGTTTCTGTAGACATATTAGTCTGGCCGTGGCCTTCGTTTGGATAACATGTTGCCGAAAGAAGAAGTGTTTTTAGAGCAAAGAATTGTGAAATTTCATGAGACTTGAAAAAACCGATACTGAAACTTATTTTTTATTAAGAAAAGTATATTGCAATGAATGTTTATCACGTGCGCGGGTTTTTGACTGGTTTAAGGGTTTCCAAGATGGCCGAGACGTTAAAAATTATGTTCGCCCGGGTCGCCCTTCCACGTCAAAAACTGATAAAAATATTGAAAAAAATTGGTAATCTGTTTCTGAAGGTGAAACTATTAATCAACATTACTACCTTGAGGTCCTTGCTCAACTCCGTGAAAAAACAAAGAAACAACGACCAGAATTGTGAAAAAAAACAAGTCAAGTGAGCCGGGGCGTAATCCCGTTCAAGAATCCTGCATTGTCAGTCAAGATGTTTCGTTTCTTTTTCTGTTTTGCCTCAGGAACCACCGTCAGGATTACTTCAGAAAATGAATGAGGATAATATGTATGAGTGTAAATGAAGTGTAGTCGTCTCAAGTGGACCAATTTTGAGATGTGTGGTTTGAAACCCAACCACCAAAGAACACCGGTATCCACGATCTAGGTATTCAAATCCGTATAAAAGTGCCTTTACTAAGATTACTAAAATACTAGTATTTGAACCTTAGTACTCTCGACTTCGAAATCAGCAGATTTACGAAGACGCGTTCACCATTAGACCAACCCGATTGATTCTGTCAAAGAAGTTTGTAGCGAACCCAGTATTAGACCATCCGCCTTATTCGCCTGGCCTGGCATCATGTGACTTTTCCCAAAGGTCAAATCTTCATTAAAAGGAACATGATTTCAGACTGTTGAAGCTGTGCAAAAAACGGTACGTGTCATGAAAGAGCTCACAAAAGCTCTTGTTCGAAACAATACTCCAGCATTGTTTCGAACAATGGAAAATTTGCATAGAGCGTTGGCAGGGAATAATAACTAAATATGTATAAATTTAAAATAAAATATTTTACAGTGTTCCTCTCGTTATTTAATAACCACACCTTGTATATCAAAAACTTACACTATGTCCCAGCCAGCATATGCGACTCCCTTCGGAAAGGGGGTGCGCACTGCCTCTTCGAAACACTAAGGCCCCCGAAAGGCGTATTCCTGCTAGACCGGAAGGCGCTAGCACAAGGACTTAAGGGGACGGACTTAAATGGATTCGCGCCGGAAGAAAGCTCATGTGCGCCTAATCTCCAACGATCAGCCCCGGACAACAAATTCTAACCGGTCTAAAGGATCGGAACGCAAATAAAAATTCCTACCGTAAACAAAGCAAAATAATTATTATCGCCACTAAGTAAATAATAACCAGCCCGATAAACGAAAGAGACAGCAGCAAGGGACATTTCGTTCAGGTTTTGCAATTAGCAGGGAGATACAACTTCTCCCGCTATCATTGCATATATATATATATATATATATATATATATATATATATATATATATTATATAAAAATATAGTTTATAAACTGAAAATAAATATAATCAGGAAGAGAATAATTAAACACTTAATAAACCAAGATATATTAATGTAATTATTTTTTCATTTAACTTAACGTAAATTCATCACAGGTTGGTTCAATTAGGGGAAAAACCTTTTTTCTCTATACATAGAGGGTATTATTTTAGTTTTAATATAAATACAAAATTTAATTTTTTTTTTAATTCTAAAATTTCTTCCCGTGTGGCTTTTTCTTCAGGTTTTAAAAACATAATTTTCACTAGAAATTACTTGTAAATTTTTGGTCTATGAAATTCAAACAATTACCTTCATACTTTTAATAAATTTTTAAGTTTTAATAAAATTGAATCTTTCACAAATCTCAGATCAATTTGGAACACAAAAACACTTTCAGCATTCCTTCAACCTTTCCATCTATTATTTTAATACAAAATATTACTGAATTCCTCACCACATTTTCAAAATATTAAAATTCTTCCCTTTTATCAAATTTAATGACCACAATGGTAGTCAGTCTATAGAGCTTCATTCAGTTCGGGCTTGTTCTTTCTTGATCCTGAAGTTAATTACTTTCTTTGAAATTCATTCCAAACACTACTACTCTTCCAAAAATTAAAAAAATTAGTTATGTTAAAAAATAATTTTTTAAACACTTTTATTGACTTTGAAACCCCTAATAATATAAAATTTAATGAATGCACTGGGATTTTGAATAAAGCATAAGTTGAAAGTTTAATGAGTTTCTACAATCTTTGGTAAAAAAACACTCAATCCATACTTTCTCCTTAAATTAAATCATATGAAATCTAATGAAAGTAATAATTAAATTAATTGTACATAATTAATTAATTAATTAGGTACACTATTACTGTACCTCCATAAAACTGTTATAGCAAGGGTTTTTTTCTGGATCAATATGACGTCCTCCAAAAACAAAAAAAAT
This sequence comes from Lycorma delicatula, assembly GCF_047948215.1. NCBI lineage: Eukaryota > Metazoa > Arthropoda > Insecta > Hemiptera > Fulgoridae > Lycorma > Lycorma delicatula. The sequence continues at coordinate 68,363,033 of NC_134459.1, read as the reverse complement.
GAACATTCAATAATGTAAAATATTTCAACTGAAAAGACTTACTTTTTTTTGAAGTCTGTAAATTACCACTTTCGTAATCTGCCTACAACAGATCATCATCAAAGAAGATAGAAGCAGCACTAAAAAGGAGGAAGAAGGTTTGAAATTCTATCACATAAAAAAGAAGTCAAATATATGAAAAAAAAATGCTCACATTAAGAAAAATTGAAGACTCCTTGTTGCTACCTACTATAAGTCATTTGTAATGACATATGCTAATTAAAATGATTGAGAACAAAGAGAGCAGGCTGCAACATTAAACCTGTTGGTTGAACAGGTTTGATGTTGATTGAAAATGAATAACAATGACAGACAAGTATAATAAATCTGTTCAATAAAAACTATAAAATTAGTTTTACTATAGTAAACAATAATTATCCTTTCTTTGTAGTACATGTTCCAAATTATTACTTTTTTAGACATACCTAGCCGACACACAACACATAAATGATTCTAAAAGTCCAAAATATAAACTATGCAAAGCTTAATAGTCAAGCCAAATAATTTACCTTCAGTAAGAACAAAAGCTTGTAATAGGTAGTCGCAACAGACACTACCCATGAATAAAAATTCTCTTTAGAAAGTCTGGCTTGTACCGTACGGTTACAAATATCTCTAGAAAAAATACTGTAAATTTTTGAGATGGTCAATACAAAATTTTTAATCAGTAAGACCTCCTTTTTAATAATCACCTCTCCCCAAAAAATGACTTTTTTTAGCTATATCTTACTTCAGAAAAGGAGTTAATAAGAATGCTTAGAACTTAATCTTTTGCATTAAAATTAATTATTTTTGCATCATTAATTAATTTTAACAGAATGCTTCAGATTAAAAAAAAATACAGTATTATAAATAGCTGTAAACTAATAATTGATATGAATTTTTTTGTAAGTACAATTTGAATTATTAGTTCTTTTTTCATTCTAACCTTCCTCAAATGAATTACAGGAGAGCATTACTTGCAATATTTGACAACTGTCAAATGATCAACACATTAAAGAGTTAAAAACCATCTACTACACAGCAACATTGTATATTTACATCTCAGTAGCAATAACCTAACATGATATATGCTTTGATACTAAAAAAATATTTGATATTCTGAATAAACCTTTATAATACAGAATTAGACAATCAACTGCTATAAAGACTCTTAAATCATAATATACTTAAAATTTGATAAATTCATTTATCCAAGCTAATTTATATAACTATATTTGTCATAGGATAATCATATTAACCACAATTAAAAAAAGAATTACTGTTTTGTTTTCTGAAAGTAAATACACAAATTGTTTTAAATATTACATTGAAATTTAAAAAATAAACAATTTATATAACTACTATATGATGTAAGAAAAAAAATGTAACCTATTAATTAATGTCTGTCCAACTTAACTAAATTTGAGAGTAATTAATACTTAATCTAAAGCTAATTGTGTCACAAATTTTATTACAAATTAATTAGATAATAAACTAACTGTTCTTGACAACAGTTTAGCAACAGGATAAATAAGTAATGAATGTCTCAACTTAATACATATCAGCTAAATTATATAAAAAGGAGTAATAACACATATATCACATTACACATATATTGTTTCAATTTCATTGAACAATTTAAGTCTACAAGAATATAAAAAGTAGAATTAAAAATCCATTATAAACTACTTAAAAAGTTATAATATTTTTTTATTAAATTTATTACTATGAAATTACAATAACTTGTTTTATCTGAGTCAGAACAATTATTTATTTTACTCATTTTTACCAACTACACGCTAACCTTCCAATTACAGTCACTAATGAAAGAAGAATTTTGTGGGATATGAAAACACCCAGCCAAATGGGATTAAACCCAGAACTTCCAAAAGAAAGGCATAGATGCTACCACTCTGCCAAGTCTATGTCAGCAAATATTGATTGATACTAGTTAATATGAAAAATATTTTTAATTTATCTCAAGCAGTCCAAATAATGTAGTCAAACCACCAGAGTTTTACAATTCTTCTGTCAACATATATCTATTTCTTTTGTTAAAGTCTAGCAAACGGCTTCTTAGCACAATCTAATTTGAGAATAACTTCTTTTTTTCTATTCACTTACAAATTATTTATTTTTCTCTGTATATTATTTGTATTTTTCTGTGATTCTACTTTTTTTGTTTAGAACGTATGAATACACATAAGACGCTAAACATACGAGCTTTTAATATGAATTTACATTAAATACATTTAAACATTCTGATGATGGAGAGTTATTTATCACTAAATATAAACGAAAAAAGTAGTACGCAAATTAAAAAATCATATTCATTATTAATAATCAACATTTAATTTTTAAATGCATTATATATTTGAATATTTTTTTTTTTTTGTAGAACATTATTACATTCATAGGAAATATTACAACAATTGCCATCGACAATTTTATTACACTCTAAATGAAAGTATAGATGAGTTAATGCAAAGATATATTACTAAACTGAAAAATAAAATTTTAGATAAGCTAAATTTAAGCTAATTTTAATTTTAGATAAGATAAAATAAAGTTTAAAGATAAGCAAAACCCAAAATCAGAATTCCATTTAAAAGTTTTGATGTAAAATTTATTATTTCCATATAATAATCTAATATAATAATATTTTTTCTAACAATTTGCTTCATATGAATTGACAAACTACACTGTATATAACTCAATATTAACTTGCATTTTCTTACAGTAATTTAAACATTTGTTAATATCAAATACACTTTGTTCACAAGTTGTATATTAGTCTCTTAACCAAAATGATTCCAAATTACATGACAAGTTATTCCTGAAAATAGACATTCTCAGGAATAAAAAGAATACGGTTCCATGCTTACAAAGCAAAATGTAGATTGAGATAACAAAATGTAGATAAATTTAAAATCACATATAAAAACTTAGTCAACTTTAGGCTTTCTCCCAAAAAATAACAAATCAAAGTATCTTTAAACTCCAAAAACGCTGTTAAAAGTTGTTTGACTAAGTCATTCGACTACCTTAATGCACTTCTATATTTTTTTTCTATTCATGATTTAAATTTATACATGTATATTATTATAAAAATAAGAAAGATAAAATGAGTAATTAAAATTTAAAATTAAAATGAGTAATTTTCATTTTGAAGTTTACTTCAAAATGAAAATTTTTTATCGAGTAAGTACCGCAATTCACTTAGTACTCACTTATTTTAGTACTTCACTTACTCAAATCACCGAGGTACAGAACCAAAAAAAATCTTTAACATAATGTTAAGATTTTTTTTCAATCTTAAGGACCACCATTAGTATTTCTTCGGAGGATGAGATGAATGACAATTTTTTAGCATGTGAAAATGCCATACCAGACCAGGATTCGAACTGGGGACCTCCAGATGAAAGGCCGAGATGCTGCCATTCGCACCACGGAGGCCGGCAATGTTTAAAGAATTTATCTAAAGAAATGTTTTAGGTATGTCTACTTTACATAAAAAGATTGTACACAATAATTTACACAAATATAACAAGAAAATAAAAATTTTGTTCACATACTATATGTAAATATTTTAAAATAATTTGCTTGTTTATAATGTACTCCACTTTTATAATAAACTTTAGAAAGAAATTACACAAAAAAAAAAACTGCTTAACTGGCCTTAGTAAACCACAACCCACAATGAATAATATTCTACCAACAACTTTGTAAATTCAGGCCAAAAACAAAGCATATAGAAGAACAATCAATTTACAAAATTAAAATGAAATGTTTAACAATAAGGATTATACATATATTTAAGCACAACAACTTCCATCAACTACAAATACAGGTATAATACAGTCATAAGACAAGCAGACACTACTATTTTATTAAAAAGTAATATAATGAATTTAAAAAAAGGTCAAAATATAACACGTACTTATTTATTTTGATGAAAGCTCAAAGTAATATAAAATTTTCAAACAATTAAAATCAAGAAACATTTTATGTTAAGTACATCAACATAGTACATTAACATTAATCTTATTTTCACTGACAACACAGACTAAAAGCTATACAATTTTATTAAGACATTTATTTCTGATCATGACATATCACTAAAAACTGTTATCGCTTTAAGAAAACTGAAAGCACATATCCAAGAAGATTTTAAAAGAAATCCTTACATTTATATTTCTGGCAAAAAAAAACCCAACACAGATGAATATAATAAACTCTTCCCATGAATAAGAAAACTAAAAATAGTTTTCTCTACAGTTTCAAAAGTATATCAAACCAATAACCACTATGGTTACTAATTTCCAAGAAAATATTTAGATACTTATTTGGGACCAATTTTAATACAATTTGCACAACTTAAATTCCTTGGGTAACTAAGCAAAACTCAAATACATGTATTAATATCTAAGCCTAACGTAAAATATCAATCCACCTTGGTTTAAGTCAACATAGCCATTTTAACGTAACCTACAAAAAAGATAGTTAAAAAAAATTTATATTTCTATATACTATGAAATATTTATCGTAACCTAGCCTAGCCATAAACTATTCATTAAACACATCAGAGCTATTTATCAAATATGTTCGTAAACGAAAGATTAAAAAATTATTAAATTGAAACTTAACAATGATTTATTATTATTAGTTACAAACACACAGGCAACAATTAGCTATAACTTTTTAAAACACAAAATCATACTTCTAAAACTTAACAGATAATGGTTACCATAAAACTTACAGGAAAAGAAGAAAAAGAAAAAATATAAGACAACAATGATAAAAAAATCTTTAATTAACGTTCAAATTGACAAGTGCAATTAACTGAAGTATAACCTAAAAACTGAATAGCCAATCTGAATGAATTTAAAATAAATATTTAAAAGTAAAAAGTAATGTTTCACAAAAAATAACTCTACCTGGGGCTGTATTTTTTATTATTCCTTATCTTCCTACGTAAAACAGCAATTTTTTTAAATAAATTTCAGTGTTTTCCATATTTTGGAATCAAACCGGACAAAATTATTTTACTGTTTTCTATTTCTCTTATATTTTAACCACAATAAGCGAACTCGTATTGTTTCCAAAGAAAGGAGTTAAATAACAAGTATACATCAAATGTAAATAAAAACGAAATACCATAATAATAATAATAAAAAGTTCACAAATATACTATGTCAAAGCAATCATTAAAAATGCAAAGTAAAATATGATATCAGCCTGTCAATGTAAGATTTTAATAAAACGAAAAGGGACAAAAATCACACAAACATGAAGATTACGCTCTGCTAGCAGAATGTAGTCTGCAAGCTGAACGCGCATACACTGACAAGGGTAAACCGAGCGAATTGTTAAGTAAACTTTTAAAGTTATAGCTAACAAACAGCAAAATGCAATATAAAATAATAATTCTTACCTCCTCCATAATGAGATCTTTTCGTAGTACCATTTTCAATATCACTATCCAAGGGTCTTTTTCTGGAATCAGGATTTTCTGGTGACGGACACGTATCCATCCCCGAGTCGGCCGCCATATTGAACTGTACTGAGTTGTCTATAGTTGAATACCACATGCGAAGATAAAGATCCACTACCGCGCGATCCCCACTTCCGGAATCAAATGAATAACTGTTTTGCCAATAGTGAAAATTCCAATTGTTGACTAATAAACAAAATATCCGAATTTATCTCTGATTGTCTTGTCACATTAACAACTTAATTAAAAATATTAATTTTTACTCAATTATATACTAGCATGCAACTCATTTATAACCTAAGTACATAAAACTAGCAGTTATCAGTTTAACAAAACTCAAAGCAGGTTAATGTGAGCAACATTCAAAAGAACGATTTTCTCATACTAAACACAAAAACAATAACATTAATGTTATAAATTTAATTAATACTTCGTATTAAATTTTAATGAAAAAATTAAATATATGATTGAAATAACGAAAGAGTTTACAAAAATCACATTGCCGAACCAACAAAGTAAAGCAATATTATTCACATTCAAATCGTACAACGGTTTGGCTGTGGTCTCTACTGTTATAATACTATTAACTCATTTAGTTTAATGCTAACGCAGTTAATTGAGGTAAAAAACAAAAAAGACTACTGACGACAAACAAGTTTCAGGGCAAGCTTCTTTTGCAGAGTCATTTAGCCTTTAACGGCAAGGAGAGACCTTGTCCCACAGAGACCTCAATTTGTCTCGGACCTTGAAGTATAGTATGATTTAAACAACTATCTGTAAACTAGACTTACTGGATATTTTACTTGCGTTTAAGCAATTTCACTAAATAATTTTGATTAATTTTTATCTACATATCATTACTGTTTATTCAAGCCACCTGAATATATTAATGTTTACAATATTATTTTTAATACCGAACCAAACGATTAAGAATTAATTTATTACCAAATGTTATAATGCAAACAACTTTGTCCAAATCTATGTCAGCGTGTCAGTAAGATATTCGAAAAAATGAAATAGAACACTGATATCCTCGTATCTGATTTAATAGACATTTATAATTCAACGAAGGTCTTGTACTTTTAACTAAACCAAAACTAATTTTATAAACTATGAGTTAAGTTAATGCTAATTAGTAAAACCTAAAAAATCCACCGGGTTGGTCTAGTGGTTAACGCGTCTTCCGAAATCAGCTGATTTGGAAGTCGAGAGTTACAGCGTTCAAGTCCTAGTAAAGCCAGTTATTTTTACACGGATTTGAATGCTAGATCGTGGATACCGGTGTTCTTTGGTGGTGGTGGTTGGGTATCAACCACACATCTCAGGAATGGTCGAACTGAGAATGCAACAGACTACACTTCATTTATACTCATACAATATATCATCCTCTGAAGAATTATCTAAACGGTAGTTACCGGAGGCTAAACAGGAAAAGAAAGAAAGTAAAACCTAAAAGTCCTTTAATACTGCTGTCATCCTGCTCGATGTTGCTTTGTATCTAGGCTGGTTTTATTTGCTATAACGGTATAACAAAATTCACGGCCGTAAGAAACGATAGATTCACACCACCCTTGTATAAATGACAACTAACGATTTTAAGGGGCATTCACAGCCTAGCATATATCCATGTTTCTTTGTTAAATTTCAGAATTATAGGAAGCAGAGAAAAATGTTTATCATCCGTTCATTTAATCTGCTGAAGATCTTTCATTACTTTTACACAGGAATCTCTAGAAATTATTACCACGATAACGTGCGATACAATGGAAATTGTCGCATTTGTATCTTAAATTATTTCAATAAAAATAACTCGGATTATTAAATTAAAAAAAGATTATTATTGTACTCCTAATATTTTTGAAAATAAAATTAACTAATTTTTAGAAAATCAACTGAATTTTTTGAAAAAAGTAAATTTCCAGTGTCTTATCATCATGTCCCGACTTCTACAGTCATGGTAAAAAATATTATCAACAGAAATTAATAACCTTCAATTTTACATTATAGTACGTTACGTAATCAGCATACTCTCAAAGAGCAGAAGAGTAAATGAATAAGTAATAATAAGGTAAGGCATATCTCACTTGCATAATTAACGGACTAGATTTTAACTACAAAAGTATTTTTTTTCTTCAGTGAAATAGAACACTAACAAAATAAGATCAACTGACCATCAAATTCATTCATTAATAATTAAAAAAATTATATCTACATTTTGTAAATTACAAATATTTATTGCTGCAATTTATAAATCAACGATCGTCCCACATTTCACAGTTTTTTATTTACTTAAAAGAAAATTAATACAAAAGCTACCAAATTATGTTACCGATACCCAAAATGATTTCTTCCTAATTATAATAATTCAATTTTTTTCAATAGCTTGTACTTCCATAATTAGCCTTCAAATACTCTGCCATTAGGGATCTGTAAAGTGGAACAAAGACGGTTGCCAGTTTGTTTCACATACCCTAGTAAAGTGAATAACATTGCTTTAAGAATTTGAAAAAAACCATAAGAGAAAAAATTAATATTTTCTCAGATGCGCTTAAAAGTCATTATATTAACTAAATTAATAAAATTTACATTACATTTATTAAATCATTTTATTACATTGGAAAGAAATATAATTATTCTACGTACTGCGAAACATATATAACAAGTTTCAAAGAACGTCAGTTAATGCATAACCTACACGTGGGTATGAACTTTTGTAAACTGATAATACTTACAAATATTACGCATAAGTCAGGTATATGCGGGGATTGAGTTCTGCTGATGTCATGGAAGGGATAAAATTGTTTGCGTTATTCTGAATCCTCCTTCACAATTTTATTTTTAGTAGGTTACGAAATTTCTCGCATCCGTAATATTTGTTCGATGCTTGCAATCATGAACAATCTATTATCTAATTTACTTTTTATAAATTATCGCATAGTAGGGTAGCTAATTCCATGGAATAAATTAAGTCAATTTCTGAGTAGTGTATTTTCCTGTAATCTATCTAGGACATAATTTTAATTTTTCAACTCAAGGTAAACGAGCTGCAAAAAATTAAAATTGTTTTTAAAATCGATCAGAAAATTTTCGATTTATGCTAAAAATACATCGTGTTTAAAAAAAAATCGGTTGAAGTTAAACAAGAAATAATCTAATGTCAGGCTCACCCTTGACAATCGGAAATTCTATAATTACAAAAAGCTGTAATAAACTATGAGTTTAAATTTCAGCATTTTACTAAAAAAGTAAACATTTAATTTTAAAAGATAATTAAAACCCAATCAAATTAATTTTGATTGGAAAATCAAAATGACATGAGGCAAACCAGTGACATGAGGTTGAATTCATAAGGCTTTAATAATTATAATATTAAATATTACCCTCTAATTCAGTAACAGTATAGTGTAAGCATTTTTCTTTCTTTGTTTCGTAAAACCTTATATTAAAAAAGTAAACTTTATTTTTATATCTGAATGAAGAAGTAAATATGATCTACATCTGTTTCAATATTAATAAATAAAAAATGCGACATTTAGGATTTCTTACCAAGACCTTACAGTTATGTATTAAGTCTTAATTTGTTAAAGCATTTCACAATTATTGTAAAAATTATGATAGATAAAAACTACCACACACATTTACTAAATATTATAAATAACAAATAAATCACACATATCATCTATTCAATTTTATTCTATTAGTATTATATGCTATATTTTGAATGCTAATCAATATTTTCAATTTTAAATATTTTATTTTTTTGTTTAATTTATGTGCATGGAAATATTATTCTTTTACAGATTTAGAGAAAATGTTAAATGTCAAATTATTACTGAAAAATTTGATGTAATTTCAGAATGAAAACTATATTAAATTGTACAGTATTACTTTTTTGTTAATAGAACTTAATTTAAAAGTGTTTAATTTTTTCAAAAAAGCTGGCAAAATATTGCATAACTTTTCCAGCTGCTCTGGTCAAGTCATAAAATGGCTAGAAAATAAATTTTTTGGCTTATTTATACATGCATTGTAGATAACAAATTTGCTATAATGTAAGTTTTCTCTAAAATGCCTTTTAAGAAAATTGAAATTGGATTTTTTATGAAATACCCCAGACCCTTAATGAATTTCGAAAAAAAATTAATATGAGTAATGCCCCATATATAGAAATATTTTAATCAAATTTGAAGAGAATTATATTGGCCAATCCTTAGATGCAAGACCAAAAAGCAATGCAACTTAATACCAAATGCATGCATGTTTGTTTTTGGTCTAGATAAACTAACTGGACCCTAAAACATAAAGAGTTGCAAAAAAAAAACCCGAGCCCTTTTTTGACAAGATCACTATACTTTCCCCTTTAATATAAAATAAATTAATAGAAAAAATATTTTGCTGTTTTATATAGATTTATCAATCATTATTTAACAATCAGCTTAACCAGCTCAATTCTGAAAATTTAAGTAACAAATCTAAGAAATCCATATTCTTATGAGTTGGTTTTGGTAATTTTCCTAGGATAAAGCTATATAAAATAGCAAAATATTCTTTATTTCAATCATTCTAGAGAGGAATAAAGTAAACATTTTTGTTCTAGAAGCCTTTTGTTTTTGTATGTCAATGGTAGCATCTTAAAAAACTAGACAACCCAACATTGTAAGAATTCAGTTGAAAATAGTAAGTTTTAAACCATGTATGAATGAAGACCTAATAACATAAAATAATTCAGTAAATTTATTGTTTCTAAAATGAAGGGGATCAAAAACTAATTAATCTGGCCTTAAAAAGGTGACACATTCTTATGTTAGGTTAACACGAATAACGTTTGCTTGCCTGTGTACATACATTACACCAAACAGATCATGTTATTTCATTGTAAACGCACATAAAATAAGATCAATTTACAGATTATGGAACATTACACTTCTAATGAGGATTTTTTTCATGTTTAACAAGAAGCTACAACATAAAAGTGAGAGCTGATATTTTGCAACAGATGTAGATGATTACACTTCATTTTCCAAACTAGAAAAAATATGTACTTTTTACAGAACAATACAGATTGATTATTATAATTATACATTTTTTTTTTTTTTACAAAAGAATATCATTAAAAATAATTAACATTCTATTATAGCAAGATAAAATGAGTAACTGTTTTATAAGATTCTCTATAAGAGATGAGGAATATTACATAAGATGTGAGTAAGAAAATTAATGTTATTTAACTACTTTATTTATTCATGAATAAGTTGATTACCTTATTATTAAAATTGACCTAACTTTCAATATACAGGTTTTTATTTTTCTCAGTGCTCTTTTTTTTTAGTAGAACTTGTTTTTCAGTCACTATGGATTGCTGAGGTGTATTTAATATCAGTTTTACATGAACAATCTAACATTGTTTCAAAATTACTAGTTCAAGCTATGATTAAATTCAGTTCTGTAGACTTTGTCTAATTTTGTATAGGAATTTTTGAATAACTTTAGGAATCACATAACCAAATTGTCTAATAATGACAAACTGTTCTAAACTACTCATTAAGAAAAGTATGCATAGTGTTTGTAGACATTCCAAGTGTAATTTTATGTAGTTATTTTATCATGTTTTAAATCAGTCTTGAACTATGTATGGATTATAACACTATTTGTTAGCTGTGTTCCTTCTTGGTAAACATATATACTTAATAAAGTAAAGTTCACTTACTCAAAAAAGAGAGGATCAACAAACAATTCATTTAAAATAAAATGTATGTTTGAGAGCCAGTAGTCAGTCACTGAGTTTCTTAAGTAAATGTTAAATTCTTTAAGAGGCTCATGCTCATCTCACTAATGGCTGTTGAGGTGGTATGTGTTAGATTACAGTTTAATGACAGTGATTTGTTACTTTTGTAAGTCTCTAAATCAATTATAAATAGATATAATAGAAGTTTATGTGGTCATAACTGGTTTTTAATGAAAATTAAAAACCAGTTATGACCAGTGAACTTTCAGTTATTGGTATTTAAAAATCAGGTAAACCATCAGTTTTTAAATTATGAAACTTGATTTGTGTTTAGCAAATTTTTTTCTTTCAGAAGTTCTCCAAACTGAAACCAAGCACAATTTTCAAAACATTATTCATTTGCACAAGTTTTAAAATGTAAGATTTTAGAAGTCTATTCTTTTGAATAACATTTTTGAGTTTCAGTAAAATCAATTTTTTTATCATTAAACTGTTATTAATAAATTTATAAATGAAATAGTGCTGCCATAATTACAATAATTTAGCAATGCAAAAGTTTATTTATTATGAATAATTTGCAAATTTAGTGAAAAGGCCGATCATCGTAAGTAAACAATTTTTTCATAGATGATTAACAAAAGAAATTATGAATGGTCTAGATACCACATCTGCCCTAATACACAAAAATAGAGTCAATTGATGTGGATGTACTAAACTAATTAGAGTGATTGATAAGCTGTCCCTACTGTACTTAATAAGAGTTTAAACAAATTGGTACATTATAGCAAACAGAAGCACTATACCACATAATACTGGGCTACTGTAATTCTGATTATCTAATTGTCTACTGTGTAAGATATTTTTCTGAATTCTTTGTTAATACAACGTATAAAGTGATATGATATTTTGCATAAACATTTTTAAAACTAAATTGAAATTTATAAAAAATAACTGAAAATAACTGAAATCAAAACTATCATATTTTAACATCAGAAACACGGAGCAGTAGGCATCAAGCTAATTTCTTGATATTAAAACATTTTTTTACATAAGGAACTAATGCAATTATAACTCTGAAATATGAAAAAATCCAAAAATAATAGATACTCTAAAAAGTAGTGAGCCTTTTGTGCACAAGATAGCATTAGCATCCCAAATCGGTCTGACCCACTGTTGAATCACAGTGGGTCAGGCCAAACATCATTTGACTGCTGGCAGTTGAAGCTAGCATATGTGCAAAAAGGTTGGAATTCTTATACTCATATGTAAGGTATTGCACTGTGAAGATGAGTGAAGTTTCCACAAAACTGCACTACATTTTTTTAAATTTAAAAAAAGGGATTTTTTTACAATTTTTTTATTTTGATAAAGGGACAAATGCTGTGCAGGCCTGTGAAGAAATTTGTGTTGTTTATTGACAAGATACATTATCAAAAACAACAGCCAAAATTTGGTTCATTCGCTCTCGTTCTGGAAATTTCAATGTCCAAGATGCTCCTCGCAGTGGACACTTAATCACATAGAAAGTGAATGATATTCTGGCAAAAGTTGAGGAAGACTGGCATGTAAGCACTTGTGACATTGCCAATGAACTAAACATCCATCACCAAACAGTGTTAAACCATTTGGAGAAAGCTGGCTACAAAAACTCAACATTTGGGTGCCAAATGATCTGAATCAGAAAAATTTACTTGATCGAATTTCTATCTGTGAATCTCTACTGAAACATAACGAAATTGAGCCATTTCTGAAGTGGTTGATCACGAGTGATGGAAAGTGGATAATAATCTATGACAACAAGGTGTGAAAAAGATCATGGTCAAAGTGAGGAGAAACATCGCAGTATGTGGCAAAACCCACATTGATACCCAGGAAGGTTATGCTGTGCTTTTGATGGGATTGGAAGGGCATCATGCATCACAAGGTGTTGCTGCCAGGCAGAACAATGTTGACCTGTACTGTCAACAATTAGTGCGATTGCACCTAGCAATTCAAAAGAAACAGCCTAAACTGGTCAACAGAAAGGGTATACCACTCACGCAGATTACATACATCTTTAATCATCCAACAGAAATTGAGAGAAATTGACTGGGAGGTTTTAATGCATTCACTGTACAGCCTGGACCTGGGACTATTAGACTTATTAACAATAAGTGTATTCTCAATTTTGGCCTAAAATTTATATTTTAAACATGAACATTTTGATTTGCAAGGAATACAATTTAACATGTTAGGTTTTGGATTAATTAAATTTCAAACCACTTTTTTCTTGTATGAAATAAACTCACAGAAGCAAACTTTTTTTTTGCTCAGGACAAAAAGCATTTAAAGATGGGATTCCCCTCTTTACAATTACTTTTATGGTGAAGATCTAAAACCATGTTTGTCCAAGTTAGTAACATAGATATTTAAAAGTTTAATTTCTCATTAATGTTATAATAAAAATATATTTTTATTTGCATCAGTACATAATTATATATAACATAAAAGGTGCTAGGAATAAAAAAGTGCTACTTCATGGGTAAAAATGACCCTCCCCAGCATTTTTCTGGAAAGATTAAGGAAGACCACGGTAAAACCTTGATCAGAGCAGTATAAACATGATGCAGTTATTATAAAAAATGTATAGGTAATTCAAAATTATAGACTCAATTTCGTAACTCTGTATTCCAAATTAAGATGTAATGAAAAACGTGAAGTAAATTACATCTGATAATACTTAGAATAAAGTTTACAATTACAATTCATAAATGTTCAATGTGGCCTCCTCTGGATGTATGGCACACATCTAAGCAGTAGCTGAACTCATCCCACACGTGAGGAAGTATATCTTGTGTTATGAGTTCAGTGCAGCTGTTATATTGTTCCACAGGTTGGCCAGAATGTTGGTAGAGGTGGTACATAAACTGCATCTTTCACAAACCCCACAAGAAAAAGTTACATGTTGTGAGTGAGGCCAGGTGATCTTGGAGAACAGAACTGAAGAGCCAGGTTAACATTCCTGATGCGTCTTAGCCATTGTTGATGTAGAGATTCATTCAGATAGCGTCAAACATCTAGATACCAATGGGGTAGAGCTCCATCCTGTTGAAAAATTCAGTCTTGTGAATCTTCATTTAGTTGAGGGGAAAAGTCAGTTTTCCTGCATGTCCTGGTACATTATCTCAGTAACCGTGTGTTCCACAAAATAAAATGCTCTATAAACCTTTCTTTATGATAGGGTGCAAAACATATTTTAACTTTGAGGGGAGTCTCTCTCATGTTGCAGTGTGTCATGCGGATTTTGTAGACCCCATATGTGAACATTATGTCTATTCACTTTTCAACTGAGAAGGAACATTGGTTCATCGTTAAAAACTAAATCTGGAAGAAAAGTGTCATCCAAGTTTTAAAGCATTTGATCATAAAATTCAATAAGTTTTGGTTTATCACCTCTGACAATCAAATGCTACAGAGAGCCTATAAACGTTGTAGGCTCTAGGTATGGCTTGAAAAGTAAACGATGCCTCAAAACACACCGCTTTTGGTCAAGGTATTCCAAGTTCTCTGCTCACTCTATGGGTTGACTTTCTTAGGCTTCGTACAAAACTTTCTTCAATTCATCTCATGCTCTCCTCTGCCAAACGTGGTTGGCCCATACTCTTGCCTTTACAGAGACACTCTGTTTGTTCAAACTTGTGAAACCAACGACATGAGCTCTTCCTTGTTGGAGGGTCCATGTTAAATAAAGAGATGAAATGCACACTGCACTACAGTTGCTGATTGAAATTTGCTGTAGTCAAGAATACAGAAAACCTTGTGTTGCATTGCAGCCCTCTTACTCACAACTGAATGCGGCGCAAGCATTCTAGTGGTCGTTTATGCAACTACATGTGCTCTAGCGATGTTATTTGAAACTTTTGGACCTACTCTTTCAAAGTAGATCAGTCAGATACAATGTGTAGTTTGGGAAACATAAGAGTTACTAAATTGAGTCCATCATTTAGAATTGCCCTGTGTAAATGTGTTTCAAATCCATATCAATATACAAAAGTAATAAATATATGAAATAATTGTAAACTAAATATGCAAAGAACTGAATAAATTACATAAGTACAAAAATAAAACAATTTATGTATTAATGTAAATTAATTTAAGAGATATTCCCTGCTACATACTAAAGATTTAAAAAATTCAGCCTTTATTTTAAATTAATAAAAATTATTATTAGTTCTGAAAGTAAGTTTTTATTTTAAAAGAGTCAAACTGGTTATTTATTATAAATGGCAAATAATACAACCTTTTTCTACGTTGAAGTATTATAAGAAAAAATAGTTTTACTGTCCAGTTATGTAGGTAGAGATAGATAATTTTTTTATTTAAATTCCACCCACCTCCTGTATCTCAGTAAATATGCTTTGTCACATGCTATGACTATTATTGGAGAGTGATTCCCTATTTATTTACTGCTTCATAAATAATAATGAAAATACAATTAGTTGCATATCTTTAAAAGTGTGAATTTTTAGGAATAAGAGACGCTTAATAAATATCAAAAACATCTATTTTTTTTTCTAAAATGTATCTAAAAAAAAGAAGGGTTTTTTCAGTTATAAAAAAGAAATAAATTCAGAAAATGTTACTAATTTTTATTTCCTTTAATTTCTGTCCTTTAAACTAAAATAACACCTTAAATATTTTGGCAAGAAACAGTTTTAGCTTCTGTTCAATTTTTGTTAAATAAATAACAAAAGTTATTGAAAAACTAAAGGCTTTAATTTTTAGTAGATTATCCAGAGTAAAAATATACCAAATAAAAAACTTTTCTGTCAAAGAAAGGTTCAGTTTTTTACGAATACCTTAAGTTAACATACCGATTCCTTTTGTAGGTATCGGTAAGACACATTCAGACATTAGTGCGTTACATACAGATAGACAAATTCCTGTAACTGACTGATTAGTTTCAGTTTTATATAAAACAAAAATATAACATAAAGTGATTGTATTTCTATTAATATTCATCAAAAACTTTTACTTTTTAATTACAGGTGAATTGTTTACTATCAATTGACCATCACACAATAACTTTAATTATCATGTTAACTTAATTTTAAATCACTAGATGTTTCATCATCTAATGACAATTTATTCAGATTAAAGGAGCTGCTTAATTTGAAAAAAATAATGGATACAGAAATACAATTGTATACCTGAAATAACTATACAACTCCAATTTAAATAAAATTTTTGTGATTACTGTGTTCATCACAAGATACCATCTGAGGCAAGGTTAAATTATTCAGCAACGGAAATATTTTAAAACTTAATGTCTGTTCCATTATTAAACTTTTATTTGTTGCGTTGAAATTAAATGAGTAAAAATCTATGAATAGATGAACTAATAGTCTACTGGACAGCTATTACTGCAGGTAATAGTGTATAGTTTGGTATCGGTCCAATTTAACAGTCATTATATGTTAGAGACAAGTTGTAGGTATAGTAACAACTAGATCAAGATACCATGTGCTAACTTCTTGATATAAAGTAGTATTAACTTATGTATGACTCAACATACTGATAATGAATAATAAAATTTAAAAAAAATTATAAAGAGTGGGGGTCTATTCCTGTTTTCTATCATTTTATGAATATTTTATATCTAAAGGTATCGTCTTTTATCACTTGAAAATAATTTGTTTTTGTGTGTTTCTAATAGATCCACGTATAGAGCAACTTTTAAATGAAAAACAAACACAACCATCTCATTAATTTATTTTCTTTATTTGTGTATTTATAAATGAAGTAAAATGTTTACAATAATTTTTTTTCTCATAAAATGATTTCATTATTGTTTATGTGTAAAGTTTTAGGATAATTTCACAACCTCCCTCTCATATCACCCCGCACCCTGTGTTGAAAAACGCTGATATAGAATAACATTTAATAGAAATATGCCTGATTTATTTATATATGAGTTTTAGATGCCATAACAAAAAAGGTTATAAGAGTCCTGACACAAGATAAAAGTCACTCTTGAAACTGGCATTGCAATTCTTTAAAACAGCTATCATTTCATGCTTGTTTGAAAAATAGAGCACTAAAGTGTTTCTTGTTACCTTATAGAATGAGCCAAGTATACTCAGAATGAAGATAACAATCAGTCTTACAAATAAAGTGTCCAATATACATCACAGAGACTTATTATATAATAAAAATCATTACTCTTGAAGAAAGAAACTTTGATCAAGTGCATTATATATGTTAGTAGTAAAAAACACTGGGACATGTAAGTGTAAAACAACAAATTGATGTACCTCTTTATTGAGAAATGATGCTGACTGTATCTTAGTTATGTAATTAGTTTAATTGGTAAATAAACATTTTAGTTATTAGACCAAGTTATATTTTAATCTATTTTTGAAAACATCTTTCATGGTAATAAATTCACTATACACACATATTGATGGCATTATAACATTTTAATTTAAACTTTTTCTTAGAATACTTCTCGTACAATGAACTAATTTAATTCATATGATTTCTATAGTTTCAGTTTTACATTCTATTAATTTCAAAATACTTGTGACTCATATTCACACATTTGTAGCAACACAATAAAGCTTCTGTAGACCCTTGTGAGTGTTTATCATAAGTGAGCGAGTGCTTATGAATAATACTATTATTAAATTGTTGAACAGTGTTGTTGAAACATGATAATAATTGGTAACTTCCATAGCACTGTGTTCTGTTTGCAAAAAATAAGTCAAATCACAAACCTCAGTTAGTGCTAACAATAATGAGAGGTTCATTTTTCACTGACTGGTGTTTTACTAGCAGTGAACAGAACTAATATGGGTGGACATCCAGTGAAATTATAGATTGCTATTAGTTATTGCATACATACTAAGCCTGCTATGGAAACCAGTTTGCATTCAATAGTTATTCAGAAGTCATTTATATCTCAACTTGATGCTTTTTTGTAAATATCTGATTACATTTGTAATCATTTAAGATGGTGGAACAAGTATATTTTGAATAGTTCTACATTTCTGATGGAGATTTTGTATTATTCAGGATCCAGTGGATTATGAAGTAATGAGGAAAGTATCTTTATGAGATTAACATGCTATCCATCTTTCACATAACTGGATATTTGTTTATAAAGAAGTGAGATGGAGTAGGGTTTAATATTTTACTACATTTAGTATGTATTTAGTATTTTAAGTATAAAATAAATTTTGGCATCTTTAAAAGGTCCAAGTAGAAAGTAAAAATAAAAGTATATTACTATTTATCAAAAGAAATTGCAAACTAAACTAAGTATTTTTTTGTTGAAAAGCTTAAAGATCATTTATGGATCAAGTTAAAAATGAGATTTAATATTAAAAGTAAACCTTAATAAATTTTCAACTAATAAAAATGTAATTTTTTTATAATAAGCTTACATGTATTTATCAGAAGAAATTCACAAAAAAATAACATATGAAATTAAATATAAAGTATTCTATGAACAAGGTCTGCAAAAACCAGGCAAGTGTGGCTGTAAAAGAAAACTACTCCAGTATAGGATCAGCTATTGAGAAAAAAAAATTCAAAATTATCTACTATGAACTTAAATTGAGAATTAGCAGCCAGTGGAACATATTTACATGTTACAACTGTTAGACACAGACTTCATCAGCCAGTTTTGAATACCTGCAATGTGTAAAAAAAGGCTCTTGTGAACCAAAGCACATGCTAACTGGACTAAAGAGAACTGGAAAAATGTTGTTTTCTAGCGAGTCAAAGTTTCATGTTCAGTGGCAAAGGGTTTCATATGTTAGTAATGCATCAGATGAAAACACATCACTGGCTCATATCCTACAATCAGTTACACAATCCTGGAAATGTTTTTGTGTTGTTTCACATTTGAAGGCCTTGTTCATTAGTTCCAGTAGATGGTATGTTGAAAAGTGATAGATACATCAAGATTCTGAAGGAAAGGTTTGAGACACAAATTCAAAACAAATCTTTACAAGGCAACAGTGTTCCAACAATATTTGGGCCTTACCATATTGTCAAAAAAGTATTCAAAAATGAAATATTAAAATGCTCCTATGGCCAGGTAATTCCCCAGACTTAAACCCAATTGAATATCTTTAGGCAATAGTAAAAAAGTTACAAAAATTAATTGTACTACAAAAATTGACCTCATTAAATCAGTATGGTTTCATGTTGAAGAAATAAAAAAAAAAATGCGTAGTACAATTGATATCAAATTGTGAACATAAGAGTGATAAAGAATAAAGGAGAATGCTTATTAGTTACTAGGTATTCACAGATATGATTTTTTTTAAAAATAACATTGGTTTGGATTAATTTGTACAAATAATACACTCCGTTTACCATCTGGCCTTTTGAGGTGTATCCTTAGTAAACAAACAGCTTTAACATTGCTCTGATTTTGCACACTTTCTTCAGGCTTCTTCCACTATGAGGCTTTTGTTTTGGGTACATAAGCTTAAACTCATGACTCATCTCCAATGATGACATTTTCAACATTTCTGCATTGTTCTGGGTGACTTATACTTGCTGATTTTTTTGTGTTCTGTCATTAACTGGAGAGCAAATTTTGTAACCATGTGGCTCATCTCTTAATATTTCTGAAACTATAAATTTTAGAATTCAGAGATTTTCCTTTCCTTTCAATGTCAAACTGGTTTTCATTCATTTTACTTCATTCTTAGAGTTTTTGTCATTGATTGGAATAAGGGTTACTTTCAACTGAAATACATTTTCTAAGACACTCTTTAATTTGACATCTTCATAGATTCATTGGCATATAAGTTACATACCACAGCGACTGTTTCTGAACAAGAATGTCCAATTTTTGACAAAATTTAATGCAACTCTGCTCCATGCTTTTTTTGTGGACAACAAAGGTTCATTTTTAGCACCATAATATATAAACTAATTTTATAACATGTGCTATGTATAACAATATATAAACTAAATAACAAGAAAATAAAATTAACAAACAATGCGTACATTTTGACGTTATGAAATAATGAACATAACTCCAATAACATATTGCTGCTGACTGAATCTTGATCGACATGCTGTTTGGTCAGGTTCATCAGCAAAATGAATTCTAACAAATCTTTGTGATACTTCTATGATGGAAGTTACAGCACAGGGTCAAGTCTTAAGTTAGATCTCATTTATAAATTAAAAAAATAAAGCAAATTAAAAAACAGTGTTATTCAGACAAGCAGTTCTGTTTTAATTCAGTTACTGATAGTCTTATACAGTGATAAGTCACTTTTACTCAAGAATATTGTCAAACTGTTACAACTAGGGTTGTCTGAAAAATAATCCATATTCAGTAATAAACATAAAACAAATATTTGAATGAATTAACATTAATTGGCCAAAAGAACTTACGTTTACTTTTTAATGTAGTTGTCATTTATTGCTATATATCTCTCCCAACAGTGAATCGGTTCTCTGATTCCGTCAATGAGGAATTCTGATGGTCTTTCCATGTTCCACAACCTCAACTTCTGTGATAATATGAATACCCTTATGGTTGCCCTTTAAATTCAGGAAGAAATGAAAATCACAAGAAGTGCAAATATGGTAAGATTGGGTTTGAATTTCAACTTTGAGTGTCACATGCTTGGTGTAGCATGTGATGTGATGCTGAGCATTATTGGTTCAGAGAATTTGCATATACACACAAATTTTTAAGTTTTATAAATGCTGCTTAGAATTTAAGGACATCCTAATTTCCATTGTGTACACATTGTTTGGTAGTCCAAAACAGTGTCAAAGTTTTTTGTGCGGAAGATCATGTTCTGAATTTCTTTGGATTGCAGTGAACCTAAGTACTGATATCCAAACTTTCTTTTCTTTTTGACAAATGTTACTAGTGTAACTTTTTTGGCATTTAAATATTCAGTCACTACATATTGTTTTAAGTATGTTAACATAGAAGGCACATGTGGCTTCAGAGCACCAGCTGCTGACAAAGAACAAGTGAATGGAGTTCAGCAGGACTTTATATATTTGTAGAGGCATGATGATAGCTCATACTGCTCTGTAAGATGTTTTGTTCTCCTACTACATGTAACTGTGCATAACTTAACAGCTAGCTACCCCTCAAAATTAAAATAAAAATTATTGTAACAAATGAAATATTTATTTTCATGTGGCATCAATTTGTATTATACACTAATGGTAATTTTTTATTTAGATGAGCTAACAGTTAATAAATTGGTAGGTACTTGATGTTGCCTCATAGTAACAAATTCTATATGTTATATATGATGAATGATTTCAAAACAATGCAATAATGAAGTGTCTACATTAAAGAAAAAAATAATAAATCAAACTTTATATAATCCAATTTGAAATGATGGTGTAATATTGAAAGACATTGGGTACAAAATAATTTGTAATAGTCTATTTATCATGAGAAGATAGTTTACTGAACTGCTAGTTTGCTACTGGGCTTTGTCAACTAATCTAGTCTTAGTATTTATTAAACTATTCTTATTATTTTTTATAAGCCATTTAACCCTATATTAACATTGAGATGTTTTAATAAATTATAGGTTACCGTTCAGTTTACTGGTAGCTGATAAACTATGTGCAGCACTGATTTTTAATTTTTGAGTCTTAATTAAATTTCATGTAACAAAATCTTAAGTGTTATGCTCAAGTGAAATTCAATCCAACGTTTATAATCACAAACACCTGTTATACATTTTTTTATAACAAAGGAAGAATGAAAAATTTTAGTGATCTTATGAGATATCAGGAATGTATGAAATATATACTCAAAATAAAAATAATCAATACAAAAAGAATAAATATAACTAACATTTTAATACAGAACAATTTTAATAAAAATTATTTAAATAAATTATTTACAAAAATTACATAATCACCTATCTGAATAACAAAAGAAAATAAGATGTTAAAATAAAATTAGATTAAACAAATTATAATAATAGAATAACAACTGAATTAAATTTTTAACAGCACATAATAAATTTAAATATGATTCTTACCATATAGTGTAAAATATATATTTTTTAAATCTATACAGGAAGTGTTCATATTTAAATACATATTTGTAAATAATAAACAATATATTTGTATAATATGTGTAATAATGGGATGGATAATAATAATAATAATATAATAAGTTCTAACGTAAATATATATGGAAATATATTTATTTATATGCTGCAATGTTGCGCTGTTTTAAATTTGGCAAAAATAAAAACTATTAATAATACTTATTTCTAATGATAATTAACTAATATACATAATGACTTGACAAGACTATACACTGCAAATTCTATTCATACAGTGAGCAGTTAATAAATAATAAAACTTACTACATTTATATAAACAAAAATAATATAATTAATAATCTCCTACATGAGGAATGTTAATAACACAATATTAACAATAAAAAAAATATCTTATAAATAAAATTAAATATCAGGAAAGTTCTTGAATTTATATATATATATATATATAAAATAACAAAGAGATAATTTTTCTTTCAAATATAACACCATAACCTTGCTAAAGTAAAAGGAGAGGGATAGAAGGAGCACACAAGAAGTAAGAAAGAAATATTGATTAAAATATTTATGATTGATGTATTTAATTTATCAATTAATTTTTTTATTAAATGGATATACCAAAATTCAGGAAAATACTGAAAACCGCTGGTGATGAAGAAACTGGTAATCTATCTTTAATATATATATTTAAATAACCAAGCATGATTTTATATTTAAATGACAAATCAGCACAGCCTCACATTTATTTACTTACAAACTGAACTAGTACATGATAAGGATTATTGCGAATAAAGTTAAAATAATATAAAGTTAACTTTAATTACATCTGAATGCTCATAAAGCCAAAATTCTTTATTAGTTTTAAAATCTACTGTCTATCACAAAGTAGAATTACACAAAAATAATTCCTGAATGAGGTCATGAGCACAGCAACTTGAAACCTGATGGTTCCATAATGATTGGAATATCTCAGGGAGTAATGAAGAACAGAAGGATCTGAAATAATTATTAAATTGACAGTCATATTAAAAAAAAAAAAACATGCTCCCATACTTCACATAGTTAAAGATAATGGCTACATAGTTAATGGTAAACTCTAACAGAATGTGGTTGAAATTTAAAATACTAATTTTATTACTATAGTGGTAAACTAAATTTAAATTATCAACAATTTAGTTCTGTACAAATTGTTCCTGGTTTCAAGAAAGAAAACATAACATTTTATTTGAAATTTCATTTTTCAATTATTGTGATATGAATTTTATTTCCTACTGAATAGATTTTCTATCCCATTTCAATCATTGTAAGATACTCACATACCACTTGATATATTCAATTTTAATAAAATTAAGCATCAACAAATTTATTAACAGCTACATCCAAATGTTGATAAAACTTTTCAATTTGATTGCCTTAGATTTATATTGGGGTATAAATGTAACAAAAACAGAACATTACTGTTAATATTAACATTAGCATAATATATAAAAACTCCTATTTTTTGGTTAAATATGGAAGTGCTCAAAGTTCTTTTTAACGGAATATTAATCAAACATAATTGAACATTATGAAATATATTAACACAAAACAATATACTAAATTTACAGAAACAATTTAAATATAATCTTTGACTACAAAAATTAAACTGCAAGTAATAACATCAGTTGATGCCAGGGCTGAAAATAGCAGCACAGAAAAAGAAGCTAGTTCCAATGACAACTGAAAATATTTTTAAGGGTATAAATGATAGGGCATTTAAAATTTTTTAAAAGTATTTTACAACAAACTTTTATACAGTTCTAAAACATGTGAATTCAGTGTTAAATGAGAGTAATGTTTATAGAAACAACATAGAATTAACCACAGATACTCAAGTACTTAAAAACTACATAATTTACAAACAAATAAAAGAAAAAAGAAACTTGCTGCAAAATTTTACAGGTGCTAAGTTTAATGATCCTATGTTATTCGATGTATGCACAATTGCTGAGGCCAAATTATCAGTTCAGAATGGAAGAGAAAAACTGGCACTAATTTCATTATAAATTTTGTGCTGAAAATATTCTCATCAGAAGGTCATATAAAACATTACAAGCCTCATGATTTTATCCATTCATGTACATGTTGTAGATGGGAGGAATGGAGGTATTTTATATCTGGAGATGAAAAGGAACTGTCTTATGTTTTACATAAGTGGTTTCAGAATTAACTGCAGGCAGGGGCTGAATTTATGATTTAAAGTTCTTCCCAACAGTTAAGCCTTGGAAAATTTAACCAGCAAATTTTACCTTACCTTTGTTCACCTGCAAAGTAAGGCAGCATTTGGAACAATCAATTTATATTATTTTTCCAAAATTATATTATATAATAATACTATTATATTATTTTTCTAAATTGGTTGGGAGTGCTTTCAAGCTGCATTTATCAATCTGACCACAATAAGGTGTGAAGCTGCATTCATTGCTTCAGCACTACAAAAGGGTTAGAAAATAATGAGAAACTGATGGTCTCACAAAGGAAGAAACAAATTTTATATTTTCAAACTTCTTATGTCTGCACTTTCAAGTCAATTGTAGCAAGAACTACAGTTTTCAAGGCAAGCTCTTAAGGAGCATACAATAACTGGCAAAAATATCCTGGAAAAATCCAAGGATGATGCTGATCTAGTCTTAATAGGCCACTTACATGGATAAAAGGCTATTAGAAAGTCTAATTTTTTATTAATAAACATGAACCATTCTGAGGATATCTGTCTATAAGAGTTTAATCTGGGAAGATGTCCAAAGTAAAATTTGTCTTATTGCTTGCTTAACACATACCCTGAATATGAGGCACTAAGATGAAATGTTTGTAAGTCACTGGTGTGGTTTTTCAGGAGGTGTTGAGGTTTCTCATTTACTTGGCAATTACAGGTATGGAATTGAATAGATGAAGTTAAATTTATGTGAATACACAACAATCATTACGATTGAAGCACCTCGAGGAAAATTTCCACACCAAGGCGAACAAATTTCTGATAATGTAGTTGATCAAAACTAATCAAATGATAACAAAAACTGCTGCAGTTGTATCTACAAAGACAACTGATGCAAAATTCATAATAAAAATTTAATTAGACAGTAATTCATCACTTTTTATAATTCTTTAAAATAGGTTGAGAATAACTCCTGTACAGCTGCAGGATCTCAACTTTATCCAAGGAATCAGGTAGTTTTACTCTTAAAAATAGTAAATAACCTATGAAAACTAAAGGTGTTAATAAATGGTTTTTTTTTAAAGTTAAAGATAGGAGATTTGAATTTAGAAACCAGAAGCTGATTATTTAGAACAAATATAAATGACATGACATATGTAAAGAGGACAAAAAAGTCTTACTTCAGGACATATTTGATTATAAAACTATATGTAAATCTTTATGATATTTTTTTTAGAATTTGCAAAAATGATTTTCAATTACTGAATAGTAATTATTTATTTAATACCTCCACTTAAATGAAAATGAGTATTAAATAAATAGAAGTTATTAGTTATATAAAAAATCTACTACAAGAACAGATTACAGTAATTAAAATATAAAAATCTTATATAATTCAGGAACTTTCCAGACATATTTTATTAAATAATAAAAATATAACCAACAATAATAAAAATAACATTAAAAATAATAATTTTTCATTTACTGAAAAGAAATGTCACATTAACAGTATGATGCAAAAAAAATCACGATTCTGTCCATATTTTTTTTATTTAGCGATAAACCGCAACTTACAATTTTATGATTATAATAGTAATATTAACAATAATGTTTATAAATTGTTTTAATATGATGACATATTATTACTTTTTTCATATTTATTTATTGTATTTAAAAATATTTATTTATATAATTATAATTTATTACATTATAACCTACTTAATGCTACAATACACTAATAATAATAATAATAGTAAGATCTATAAATAAATTTCACTAGAAACTATTCTGTATTACTGAGAATGCAGATGTTCCGGAAATTTAAATATTCAAATTTTTTTGACAGACCTTTTTTAATATGTTATAAATATATATTTTGTTCCAGATACATATTATAATAATAATCATAATAAGCAACCATGATAGAAACATCATTTGTAAATAAACATAAACAATAAATACAAAACTGGTTTATTTAAAATAAATACACATTAAAAATTAATAATAAAATAAATGAAGAAATATGTTAATATATAAAATATAAGTCAAATTAAAATTAAAATGATTAATTAACAATTCAAATGAAAGCATAATTATTTATTCATAATGGAAGCAAAGCTATTTTCCTATTTAAAAAAGGGGGAAAAACCAAATTATATTATAAAAATATATGGAATGAATGTTTTATTTTTATATATAATAAATAAACAAAACTTTAATTTTACAATTTTTTTTTACATAAGAAAATATTATCAGTAATTGATTTTTATCCAGAATTTTTAATTAATTACTTCAATTTTAATGAACTGAATGTGGCAATGATCACTTAAGAATCATTAAGTGAATAAAAGCTGATTAATTCTGTACAATAGTCATTATTATTTGTTTTTAAAAGAAAATAACTGGTAACTATCATCTTTTAGTAATTATTTTTGCTTTCTTAACCAAAACCTGAAGTTAGAAACAATAATCAATCACTGACCTTTCTGTTTTTACCAATGTCAAAGCAAGTATCAACATTACTACCTAACCCATCCATTCATTTGTTCTCTCGCTGTCTATTCCTTCTTACTTCATAACACCACAGTTACTCTGTCCTGTTTTAAGTATTTGATGAATTTATATTAACAATATATATATATATATATATATATATATATATATATATATATATATAGTCAGAGGTTGAGGAATGGATGAGATGAACAGAGAACTACACATACACATATGCAATTGACAATCAAGAAAAGCTAGTGAGAGATGAATTCAAGGAGAAACAGAAGCAATTCCCCTTTGTCCTGTAATATAACATTTTGGTTCTTTAATATTAGTTATTCTAGTGAAACTAGAATAACTTAACTTAATGAAACTTTTTAATAAATAATTACAAAATCAGTAAAAAAATTGCTTATGATTTTTTTCTAAATTCTTTCATACTATTTCAATGTATCATTGGTGGATAAAAATATTTAAAAATTACATATATAATTAATACATCAATGAGTATAAATTAACAAAATCTCTGGTAGCTATAATTAGGCCAAATGATAAATTTTTGAAATTTAATACATCTATTATTTGGTGTATGAATAATTTCATTCAGTTTAATGATAGGTATCAACATTTTTTTTTAGTAATATATACTAACTTCACCGTTGATTTATTAATTTGTAAATGTGTTTGATATCCAGCCGATTACCCACAGAAATATTGTAAAAGTAGTCCTAGAATAAAACTGGAAGTTATACAACAAACTTTTTATTTTTACTGATTTGCTGTTTATCTTTTATTTATCATTGCTGCGGTTATTGCTGAGATTATCAATTTAACTCGTCATTAATTATGATTAATTAGATTTAATAAATGATATAATTTGTTTTACAACATTTATTGCCATCATATAATTTATACACTTCATTTTATGAAACTTTTAAGCGATACAATTAACACAAACTTCATTAATTTGCATTTGCAATAAAGACTATTCATCACAGAATGAAACTTGTGCTAATTAAGTTAATCAATAAGGTACATTAATTAAAGGAAAAATGATTTCTTTAAAGAACTTGATCAAAGAAATAAGTCAATGGTAACTGTAAAAATACTGATTCAACAGTTGAAAATAATGGAAGAAGAATCAGTCAACTGCCATACTAGCTTTGTACAATGTGAACTGTTATCAGAAAAAATTAATAAAAAAACATACACTTACATCTTTTTATTACATGACTTCATCCAGATATAATTAAAAAAAAGATTCATTATTAGACCTGCATCTAAACTTTCTTTATAAGTATTCTAAAGAGAAAGTACTGGTAATAATCCCATCATTTGCATGGAGCTTAAAATTAAAACCCTTTTGTTAAAATAAACATAATGATGATGACTAATATATAGTCGATCATAATAATCTTTTATACATTTCTTTGTCTCAATTGAAAGTTTTCCTTGAATGATCTTTGACAGTGAAATTGTAACTAATTCAAAACCCTAATTACTACAAAAATATGAATTAACAGGAAATGATTAGTTATTTTCAAAAGCTTTATGAGCTTTAAGATGTACAGGGAAGCAAGCAAGGTGGATGGATGCAAGGGTATTGCTTGTCCACAGGAGACAGGGTCGCAAACATGGGGAATTAGATAACGAGTTGACCCAGTTCTGTGTTTTGAAAGCATACTTGTGAGCGTGGATTGAAACTTTCTGCAGAATGTGACTATTGCAGGGAAGAGGATATCACAGAACACAACACAAGTGTTTGTGCAAGATTGATTCCGGCAGCATAGAGAAGTATGCTTAATAGAATTTGGGGTGCTTTCCCCAGATAACATCATGGGGCCTATGCCACAGACCAAATAGCCATGTCCATGATGGTGAAGATCATTTATTTCTAGTGGAAAATCCATATTAATTTTGTGGTAGTTAACAGCAAAAACTTTGTTCAACAAAAAATAAATAGCAACAGTCTAACAATTATGTTACTCAGAGGTAAGGACTCACTGTTTGATATAACAAAGGAAAATGTTATGTCAAAAAGCAGTGATGAAAGTGATAATGTAATAGAAACGGGAGAACCTTCACACTGTGAAAATAATAACACAATAACTGTACCTATAGATACTGAACATAACCTCAATGATGAAACTTTTAATAATTGGGGTTAATATAAGAAATACTGGAATAATTACTCAGCCTCATTTTTGACCAAAAAACAAGGAAAAGAGTAAAAAAAGTCAAGAGTTGCCCAGAAAAATGGAAGGGTAATTTAGCAAAATTATCCAGGAATTTTGGTTAAAAATATACTTCTAGGAGAGGGCAAATGATACTAGAAAAAGGTTTTGATGATAAACTGTGTAAATGTAAAGATAAGTGTTTTGAGAAAGTTGACTGTATCAAAAGGAAAAAATGTTTGAAGAATTTTATGCCTTAGCAGATTTCAAGAACCAAATACTTTTCTCTTTGGACTGATTCAATGGCAAGTAGTTAAACAACAAAGACCACGTAAGAAAAACCCTAATTTGAGTTCTGGTTCAAATAAATATTTCTTGAAACTGAGTGATGGAATATCTGTTCAAGTTTATATACATTTGTAATTTCGATGCTCGAATGACTGGCAATACTTGCCAGTATTAATTTTTTAATACTGGCAAGAATGTAGGAGATTTTAGATGAAAAGATAGTGTTCATCGTGTAAAATTTCTCAAGAAGATACAGATATTGTTTGCATTCATATTGAATATTCCCAGTTAACCAAAGTCACTACGCAAGATCAGAACATTCAAGATGCCATAAGTACTTAAATGAATCACTGAACCTGACGAAAATATAACTTACGTTTTCACCCAAACAGGAAACTCTGTAGTTTACCTACAAAAAGCAGAGTAAGCAAGAAAAGTATTAGATGACAGAGAAGATTCCAAATCTAATCAAGAATATTATGCATGCACGGTGGACTTATAAAAGGCTTTGGCTTTCCCAGTTCTAATAGTTTCTTACGCTTATTGTAAGCAGAATATGTACTGTTACAACTTATATGTTCATGATCTCTCTACAGATATCAGAAATCTCCATGTCTAGGATGAAACTATTGCTTGTAGATAATCACAATAGGTAGCATCATGTAAAATTAAGCATTTACAAATTTATACTAAAAATTAAAAGTGACTATTTTTAGTAATGCACGTGGCAAAAGAGATACATTAAAATTGCCCTGGCTCTAATGAAATTTGTTCAGAGTAATGAACAAATTTAAAGACAACTGAAAAAAATTTCTAATACCATGATACATGTTCCTCCTGAATGATTCAGACTTAGCATCTGTAGAGAATGTTGCTAAAGATGAAATAATTTACTGTGCAGTAGATTGGTACACACTAATGGGAAAGGCTTGTTGCAACAAGAAGAGTCATTGCTTGCAAAATGGAGCCTCATGATTTATTTCAACTGAACAACTTGAAAAATCTATTACTAAACAGAAAAAAATAAAGATTCTCAGAAAGTTAACCGGTTGAAAATTCAATGGTTGAGGTATGAAAAAATTGCCATTTTGAAATTTTGTACAAGGAGGTATTAGAAGACATGGTAGAATTCAGTATTTTGGACATAACACTGGCAAAGAAAAGAAGACCACTAACATGCCAGAGATGCCACTTTACTCAACAATCCAACCAATTTCTGTACTGAAGAAGAAGGATATTCTGGATTTGTTATGTTTTATTCCACCAGTGCGTATCATCAATTTTTCATAGATTTGAAAACCAATGCTGAAGGAAACAATCATGATGCTGATGAGACGATTGCTTTCAGCGATGATAATAGTGGACACGAATAAACAGTAACTATTTCACTACAACCTTTTTGTTAAATTTTTATTTCTATGTTTCTAATTTAGTTAAATGAACAATTTTATTTTAACTAACCCACGATTATTGTTAAAAAATATTTTTTTCAATTTATTTAGAAAACATAAAAGGATATCATAAAAGTGGAAAAATAATTTCAAAATTATCATGAGGTAAGTAATTTTTATTTATTGTATACTATTAATTTTAAGAATGATGGTGGTGTAAGTCATGTAAGTATCATTTAATTATACAATTTTTCAGGTTTATGTCATTTTACTTGGAGATTGAATTTATTACTTCAATTTTAGGCCTTCGTTGTGGTACTGAAGAAAGATACACTCACCAATATTTGTCTTTATTTTTCTTTGAAAGTTTTCACAAAACCTCATTTTTCTCATTACATACTTAATGTGACTTACACCGCTTTCATTCTCACCGATGCATTTAGTCTTCTCTCTTTACAAGAATGAACTGTCATCTGGTAAACTCTTAAAAAATCTGATTAAAAAAATCATCAGTGCTACATAAAGTCTAGATAATAACTTCCAGTTATTATCTAGACTATTTTCATATTAATAAAAAAAATATCATAAAACAGTTTCAGTTTTAGTACTAAAAATTCTGGATAAAAATTACATAATTTATATAAAAACAATATTAATAATTTTCATACAAGATTATTATTATCATCATTTTCATCACAATATTTTTTAATTAATAATAATTATTACTTATAATAATATTGAAAATATAACAAAATTACAATAATACAAAAATATATTTTTTCATTTACATACCTATCATTAAAAATCATTTACAATATGTATATATATAACTTTTTTTAGTTAATTTGTATTTTTATCAATAATTATTTATTATTAGGATATAATAATTATAATTATTATTACTATATTATAAAGATCAGTATGTAATGTTTGTCACCATTAATTTTA
Organism: Lycorma delicatula; assembly: GCF_047948215.1. Taxonomy (NCBI): domain Eukaryota; kingdom Metazoa; phylum Arthropoda; class Insecta; order Hemiptera; family Fulgoridae; genus Lycorma; species Lycorma delicatula. Next base: position 68,331,242 of record NC_134459.1, on the reverse strand, counting down.
AATTAATTGTCGAGTAGTACAGTTGTATTTTTATTTTTTAATAAAAATTGTTACAATTAATAATAATTTTAGTTTTATATGAATGTATACAGAATATAAAACACAAAAAATTAATACATTAATAACCTTTGTATGTTATGATTCTTTAATCACTTTTAAGAATTTCAGGATTTCTTAATTAGTCAACTGAAAGTACTTTGTGTTAGCTTTTGTATTCAAAGCAATGTTTTATTATTAATATGCTAATATTCATTTGATAAATGATTATCTGCTACTGAATTGATATATTTTAATTTTATTGAAAAATTATCATTTAGAAAACAATTATATAAAATAAATTAATTATTTCATAAATTTTAACTTGATAACTATTATTATAAGTGTTAACACCATAAAACAAAAATTAGCTAAATATTTAATTAAGTGCAGCACATCTGGTTAATCCAACACAAAGCAGTCCAGGCAATTGATGTCTGACAATATATATAGCTAGTAATATAAAATAAAGAAAATATATTATTTAGTTTTCTTAAAAAATTTAGTTGTTCTTTACTTATACGATTCTCCAGAACGAAATGCTAAAAAAAAACACAATTGAAATTAAATGTAATTGTTAACTGGTAGTAACAAGGATTACTATGATTTTACATTAAGTATGTTATTTATACAAAGTTTTAATAACAGAAAAAAATTAAATCTAACACATTAAATGAATTATCAGTACATATATATTTTGATAATATTTTCCACATTATTCCAAACAACCTCAAAACCTGTAGTGATGCGGACTCTTTTTCTCTCTCTTTCTGTTTAGCCTTCAGAACCACATATGTATGAATAAAATGTAGTCTTGTACAGTCTCAGGTCGACCATTCCTGAGATGTGTAATTAACTGAAACCCAACCACCAAACTACACCGGTATCCACGCTCTAGTATTCACATCTGTATAAAAGTGCCTTTACTAGGATTTGAACCTTAGAACTCTTGACTTCAAAATCAGCTGGTTTGCGATGAGGAGAGTGATGTGGATTGAAATTAAAACAGATATGAAAGCCAAGATAGTTTCAAGACCATTCTTTCCAGAGCAGAAGATTATCCTTTCCAATTTTAATAACAGCAAAGATGTTTTTATTTTATTGTAAGGTAATAAAACGAATGATCAATGTAGAATTAAACCTAGCATTAATTAGAAAGAAAAATAAATTCGAACCACAACAACATTATTGATATTGTTATTAAAAAGCTCATGTTATTAGGTAAATACATATGGATACCGTAAAAATAAACCCTCTTTAACAAATAGTATATTTAAATTATCTAAACAGTTAACATTTTAAAAATCAGAGTGTACTATTATTATAAATATTGAAGATGTATTACACATGTCTTAATAATTAAATGATTATAAAAAAACAAGAACATTTTCTGATAGAATTATGATAAAAGATTAATATTAGTTTTCAGTGCAGTGTTGTTTGACTAAACTATGTTGAAAACAAATGGTATTGAGCATAATTTTTAATATTATGAGCAATAAATGTTTTAGCTGTAAGTGTGGAATTTTTAATAAAGTACAACATATTTCTTATTTTTAATAAAGCATATTCAATTATCCTAACTGTATCTCAGGGTTTCTATATTGTTTACTATGAACGACATATATATATATATATATATATATTTATAAATTGCTTCAGAAAAAAAACCAGCAATCAACAAAATATGACTGTATTTAGTCTACAGTAACTACTAATTTTCCATTAAGTGTAGTTCACATATAAAAATACACTTCTGACATAGCATTATAGTTGATTTAATAATATTATTCCAGTGTTTTCAACATAGGTTTTACTAAATCAAAATATAACATCAATAGGTATAGTTTCTGTTAAAAAATGTTATAATTAAAAAATAATTCTTAGAATAAACATTTATGTAAAGTAATCGCACTGTATTTTTTGGTTAATCTGTATTTATTTTTACTTCTTTTTAAACTACATTTTTATAAATATATATATAAATAAGTAATTTTTATAAGTAAATTATGTATTTAAATAAAATCTAACACAGAAAATAATTATGGCCGACAAGAAAGCATAATTAAAAAAATTAACTGAATGAATATAAATTTCCTTAATACGAAAGCTTGTGATTTAAACAGAAAAGTAAAAGTTTATAATTATTACATATTTTATATAAAAACAATTGCAATTTTACATTGAAACTAATGTATAATTTAAATTATAATGAAAGTTTAAAGCTGTGTAATGTTCCCCAGCAAAAAGGCACTTCTAAACAGAATTTCAAGTTCAGTAAATAAAATTAAATATTAACAGAATTACATATTATTCCTGCAGAATGTAATTAAGATAGGTTTATTTTTAATGAAATTAGATCTTGATGTTCAAACTAATACAACTCAGTGATATAGGATAAGAATAAGTAAATGACCAGATCAATTTGGGCAATTTGGAGAAAACAGAATTATAAAATCATTAAAGTACAGCATACAAAATCTCTTACATAAACTAATGCCGAACAACTTCTAAAAATAGAAATCTAAATGATTTTCCCAAGAGCATAGAAGAATAGGTAATTTATACACCACTGTTATGCTAATTTATTATTATACAAAAAAAAATGATATAAAAACATTTATATATTGTACAACTTATTATGAAATTATTACAGTTTAACAATACGCAGTCGTAAAAATACAAGTTGATAGATATGAAGTTATGTTCCTTTACATAATAAAAAAAGAGAAAAAACCAGTTTCCCTTCTTAAAAAAATAAAATACATGTTTTTCTTTTTATTAACAAATTCTTTTTAATTTTATACATTTCTGAAATATACAAACAGTAAATAAAGTATAAATAAAATATATTAATAAAATTAATATATTAATTAAAATATATTAATAAAATAAAGTATCATAAAATATTGCATAATTTTAACCAAACTGGACCATTGTAAACTTGATAATAACTTTTCTAAGATTAACTACTCATATACATCTACAATGTTGAAGACTGCATAAAGTTTTACATAAACAAGCATATAAGTCATTTTAAACAATATCTATAAAGTAAATCATTTCTAATTGGTTAATGATGATGTAGATTTTAGGTTTGATTTAAAATCATAGAATTCTCTGTGATATGTTGAAAATAAAACTGTGATATTTCTTAAACTAGTAACTTATTTGACTGAGTTTATTTAGATCACATTCCAAGTTTGAATCCCAATCAGGCTTGACATTCTTCACATGATAAAAAATTCACTTGTCACATGTATAAAGAAAACTTAACTATTTACTGGGTCTTAGCCTACTGTTAGTATATAAACAAATATATCTTCTCAAATCTTTCAAAATTTTTGTTGCATTTCATTTGATAATTAAGTTTTATTTTGTTATTACCAGTACAACAGGTCTACTTGACATCAAACTCAACAGTTTTTTAAAAACAATTTTCTCAGGAACTAAGATCTGAATTCAGAACTGTTCCAGTAAAAAAAACAAAAAAAAAAACAGTGGTCAAATATCATATAAAACTGCTAATTTATTCCATGCTTTGTGTCCCAAAAATGTTAGGATAGCATAATTTTACCTTTAAATCATAAATCAGGACAAACATTTTTACTAACTGTAACTTGAAATTAAAGTGTTCTATTGTAAATTATATAAAATTTTTTCTCCAATTTGACCTGTAGAAAGGATGTTTGAAATATGTTTCATTTCTTCACTAGTCACTTGCATTATCACTATGTCTTGAATGTTTAAAATAAAACTCATGTACAACATTTAAAACAATTAATTTAAACTCTTATTTATTAATACTATTCTCTTTTTTCCTGTGTTTCAGATTTCCATCAAATAAAGGCATATCCAACTACATACATTTTCACTTGATTACTATAAAATACCTTTACTAAAATTAGAGAAGAAATGTAATATTAAATAACATATAATTTAGGGTAATGAAGTCTTCTTAATAATTTATAACAACAAATAACAGAATAGCTATTAGTCATTATCACTTTTGTTTGTCTAACTGATGGTAACCAATCTGTAAAGTATGCAAATGCCATTAAACAATTCTTTGTGGTTACAAGCCTAAAAATTAAGCATCTTATGCAATTAAAAAATAACTACCATAGAAAAAACCCAAAATTCTTATCAATATAATGGGGGTTTATGCGTGAAATCCAATATCAATAATAAACCACCAGATACACAATCAAATAGTTAACCAATTAAAAAGGACTTCCTAGGCTTAGATTATTTTTTATCTGATTTTTATTAAATTTAAGTTTAGATTACTGGAGTACATTTTAAATAGTTTTATTGAATATTTACTAAAAATAATCTTATAAATTATTATAAAAGTTATAAAAAAACTGTTATTATAAATGTTAAGCATTGGTAAGTATTTCTTACCAACTGGCAAGTTATTTTTATTTATTATTAAATTTGATGGTTTATTTATCGATTTGCAATTGATTGTTTACAAACACCAGAGGGCAAAATGAATAAACGTTTCTTACTTTGTAAAAGTAATAAAAAATTTCTTGTTTTGCAGGATCTCAAATCAGATTAATGATGAGAAGGAAAAGGATCAGAAGTGAACACTGAAATACAGCAAGAGGCAAAACAGAATTTCTCACATTATAGATGTGACTATATTAATGGAATTCATTACAGGTCATTGCCCTAAAACTTAAAAATAAAAAAATGGGGCTTCAGTGGTAAAATAATCAAGATCAAAATTTTCTTTTAAACAAAAAAAAAAAAAAACTATAACCAGTTGCTATTAATAGGTTTACATTTTTAGTTTAAGATAAAATTGCAACATTAAAAAAATGAAATATACATTTAGTATTTTGTTGAGGTATCAAGAACAAGCAGTAAAGTTAATCATATTTTTTATTGTTTTATCAACAAGTTAAACAAAATTTTATCAGATAATAAATTATTGCAAAACCATAATACCTTAAACTACTACTATCATAACTTTAATAATCTATATAAAACTACTTATTGTTACACTTGTTCATAGCAAAATCATTCTCTAATTCAACAGGTCAACTGCCATGAGTATACCATATATGCTACTTGCTAAATTTTCCAGCCGGCCATGAATACCAGATATGGTACTGGACTTTTAAAAACATGATTCTATTTCTTTCTTTTAGAACACACACTTTACTCAAATTTTTAGAATTAGTGATGTGTACTAAAAATTACACCATCATTCTACTTCAGTGTGTACAACAATCCTAACTGATTAAGTTTCCTTCAAAAAAAACATACACCATGTTATTTATGTCCTGTATAGAAAAGTTGATTTAACATATAGTGGTCACTAATTAAAACAGGGCTAGTTTTCTAGAAACGGCAGAAGAAAATGTTGGCCAAGAGACAGGTAAAAAATAAATTTTCATAAAAATTACAAATTATAATCTATACCTACAGTAAGGCAGTGTGTAGCAGTGTTATTCTCATACATAGAATGTTAAATCATTTTTTTCAATAATACTGTGATATTTAATTATTGTAAATAAAATAAACAGTTCAGTGATAAAAGAATAAAATTGTAAAATGCAAAAAGGAAGTTAATTGTAAAAATTGAAAATATCTCTTGTAACTTTTAAAAATGAAAAAAAAGTGTATAATAAAAGTAAAAATAAAAAGCCACAATAAAAAATTCAGAAACAGTAAATCTAGTGACATCAAATTCAGAAGAATTTTAAAGATGATGTAATGATTACACATTCAACCACTCCCATTTCTTTAGTTTCTTTACAATATATTAAAATAGAATACCTACACAAAATTAAATATATTACTATTCTAAAAATAAAGTTTAATAACATTTTTATTTTGGATGGTGAAAACTTGAATTTAAAGATCATAAAATGTTGACTTTGAGAATATTATGTTTAAATGTGATATAAATTGTATGTATTCTATTTTTATAATAATTTAATATTTTAAAGACCATAAAATACATGTTAAAGAAAAGTTTTTCCAACTGATGGGTGTCAAAGATTTTTTGTTCTTTCTTTTCAACAATCATACATTCCAAAAAATTGTTCATTTACAGTTGCATATAAAATGGAATTGCATTATGAAATGAGATGACAATTTTCATCACATTTTGTGGTGTGTAAATGTAGTTTTTTAAACTTGTAAATATGCATATTAATTAGAATTACCTCAACTTTGTAATATTTTTGTTCCTAGAAAAACTACTTAAGTTAAAATATATAACATACTGCATGGGCATGCAAAAATAGGTTGACTTGAGTAGTTAGCTACTACATACTTTTCATCAGCCCTGAATTGGTTAAAGATTATCATATTAACTTATGGCTATTTCCAAAAAAAAATTACTTTTTTAAATAAAATTTTATTTTAATATACTTTCTTAAAAATTGATTACTTATTTTTTCTTACTATTTTTCACATTTAACCACTATTAAAAAATAAACTTTTCTTGCTGATAAACACAGTAGAATTAAAAAAAAACTGCAGCATTAATGTAAAACTTTGCAAATTGATTAAATTAATAACTAATTCACTTAAATTTATGACGAGTATAATTTATTCACTTCCAAAGAACAAAATACCTTCTTTGCCATGATCAATATCATAATAATACTGATATGAATATACAAGTATGTACACATATTCACAAAAATTTCTACCCGCTATTTAAATTATATCATGATTAAGTAAAACCTCTAAATTTCAATAAATGGAGGAGAAGATGCAAAATTATATCAGAATATCTTATTTACCAATGAAATTTACTTTAACTCATGCAATCATTATAAAATTATATGTATAAAAATTGCAGGGATCAGATGAGACCACTTCTATAAACTGTTCACCAAAATTATATATGAGCATCTTTCCCATTACATACATGCTTCTATATTCTAACAGAAATTGTGGAAAGTTTAAACAACAGTTTTACATCTCGTCACATCTGGCATGGATCATGTTACATGTACGTTCATATTAACTCTGTGTTTATAATTCTCTAATATTTCATAATTATTTAAACTCATCACTAATTAAAAATTTTCAGAGCTTACATTTAGTATGTAAAGTGAAAGCAGTATCATACACAATCTTGACACTAAACAGTATATTTCAATGCAAGCAAAGGTGGATCAGCCAAGTATTCTGCTATAACCTGTTTACCATGTAATCCAAACAGAAAATTAAGTTTAATTTATAAAAAAAAATTCTCAAAGTTAATTTTGAAGTAAATGAATATTAAAAATATTTTTGAAGTTAGCATCCATCATAAATCATAAGTAAAAATTTATTTTTTGGTGAACATAGCATCCTACAATGAATGACTAAAATTTTCTGTACACTTCATGGACAGTTTGAGCTAATCATGAGTGATAACAATAAGGTTTTAAAATCACAGATTGAAGCATATTCACAAAACAAAAAACAAGAAATTCTATAACCTGATGCATTTTTGTTGAAAAAAAAAAAAAAATATATATATATATATATATAAAGAAAGGAATTTGAAAAAATATATAAACATACTCAAAGCACTTAAAAAAATAATCTAACTGAATTTATGAAAAAAATCTTATAACTTAGCTGAGGGCAATAGAGACAGAAAGTCATAATAAAGACCACTTGCATTATCTATCTATACTAGCCTCCCACCACAACTTTCCACTACTCTTATATAAAAGACAATAAGATACTGATCACTCATCAATATTCAACTGTATATCTAAAAATCTATTTAAATTTAAAAATTGTAAATAATTTTAAACAATTTATAATCTAAATGTTATCTAAAAGACATGATATATGAACAAATTTTTCTACAGGTTCAAGCAAGATGGAAATTTTATACTGTAAGGTATATTCTATGCAAAACGTTTTACTTCAACTAGGATTGTTCACAGCTAAGTAGCATTATTTTTTAGCTTTCAGTAGTTATTTTATAGTGTAACAAGAACAGTTTTCAAGTATAACCATACCATTGGGTTTTTTGTTTCATTATTTTTTTTATATTTACTTTTAATTAATCTACACATACCTAAATATGATAAATATTCAACAATCAATTTATTATTTCAATAAGTATTTAGCAGCATAGTTCTTTTTTTATATAAATTTTTGTGATGGACTGATCATGAAGAACATTTAAAAGCACTTTTTTCAGGTAAAATCATCTTACTTAGAAGTAACACACACATGATTACAGAAGTTCTTAGTATTTATTATAAAATAAATAGCTATGTTTATTAGAAAGGAGTAACACATAAGAGAAATTTAACAAAAAAATAAGTATGGGCACGTTAAATCAAATCTGCATTTTGTTACACAGCTAAGTTCCCATAACAGTTCTTGATAGACCAGATTAAACAGATGCAAAATAATCAATACTATTACTGTCTCTGTGTAAAACTAAAAAAAGTCTACATTACAACCCTAAAGAAAGTAAATGTGGAAACCACCAAGTGGTTTTTAATAAAATGCAAATTTTATAATATGATTTTGAATTTTAGTTATTAGATTCGTTTTTTAAAGCCTTAATTAAAATGTATTGCTGTAAACTAACGGTTTTTTGTTATTTCAATTAAATTATATTAAAATAAGAAGATGCTGTTTAAATATTAAAATTTTCTACAATCAAAGTATCTCACATAATAAGCAAGTTTTTATATCATAAAAACACTTCAGATTACAGAATCTTTTGTATTACAAATCAAATTAATGAGGTTTTACTGCAATCATATATACACACACACACAATCATATATTTCAGTTGATGTTTCAGTTTCATTTTTTCTATGCAAAAAACAATTTCCTTACAGCTTATAAATAAATTAAAATTAATCTTACACTAAAACCAATAATAGAATTTAATAATAATAATAAAATCATTATTACTATTAATGGCACATTATATAAACTAAATGATAAAAGAATCAACTTAAAAAATAGTATCTAAATTTAAATGTCTTAATTTTTTAATTAGAAATTTAAACTTGCATTTAAAATTTAATCTTAATAATCTCAATTATAACATCAAATTAATCTAGATAATAACAAAAACACCAGTCAGAGTAAATAATTCCTATCAACAGTCTATCAACTATGTAAAAAATATATTTCTATGTTAACTTTTATATAGATATATTCATTTTAGTTAACTTTCCCTCCTAAATAACCTTTAAATTCTCACATATACATAGTGACTGATTGAATCTGAATAATTAAAAATTATTTGAATTGAAAATAGAAAAATAACAGAATTTTAACAAAATTTATATCCTTATTACTGACATTATTAATATCTACTCAGGATTTTTCACAACAGTAACAGTAATTATTAATTGTTTTAACATATGTTTTATCTAAGATAAAACAAATTATTTACTACAAGACTGTAGAAAAAGATTTACTATATCCATTATTGTAATATTACTGAAATTGGAATGGTATTGGCAATTGTAACTGCTGTGATTTGCTGAAAACCAAAAACACCCTTTAAATTTAAAAACAGTGTCTGTAGTTATATACAATGTTGCCAAGATGATTATGCTATTATGAAAAGCAGTAGATATGCCATCAGAGTCATCATCTCATATATCACATAACTGATTAGTTCTGTTGAAGTTTAAATTTATAATCTTTTATTCAATTAAGAAATTTGTTTTTTTCTAGAAAAATATTTATTTGAGTATGAACGCAACTACAAGAAGATTTCATTGCGACAGTGATACTGTACTTAAAATAGATTACCACATATTATTATCAGCTTTCATAATATACATAATGTTGGCGATACTTTGTGATAGCACTGTTCTACTATTTCATTATAACTATCGATATTTACTAATTTTAATACTATTAATTTTAGAACAGCCTTTCTGCATCACAGTTATTAATTCTTTTATAAATTCTTTAACTTTAAAAAATATTTAATACAAACATATGTTGGGAAACTTGAACCCATGTATACAATCTAGATATCAAAAAAAATATTTGAAGATTTTCAGAGCATTTATATACAAGAATTTTCACTATCTTTACTTAAATAATGAATGTCCAAAAATAATTATAAAGAATGTTTTATTGTTATTAGTAATCTTTTGTAAAATCTAGATGAATATTTTTGAAAAAAAAATTGTTAACCGTTTAATAATAGAATAGAAACCAATACTACCAACAAGCAAGAGGTAGACAGCATTTCATTGTTGACAATAATTTTGAAAGAAATTTAATAGGAAAAGAAAGTGAACTTAGTAGATTTCATTAATTGTTCAAAAAATTTCCAAGTCTTAAATAGTGTACTGATATGATGAAGCTGTAGTATTATAAATAAAGTGCTGCTTACCTCTTATCATCATATCTCTATATCTCTTATACCATCAAAACTGTGGTTATTCATTGAACTGTTTGCTGAGGTGCATGCACAGTACAGTTTTTGATATTCTAGACCACTAATAACATTATCTATTGTTTAAAACTTGTGAAAACAGATGAAATAATAAAACAAGTTATGTTAATCAGTGCTATGGCCATATATATATTATGGCCCAATGGTTTAAGTGATTTAAACATGGTTATTTGTTAATAGATGACCTAAGTTTGAGATAGCCCAAAACATCATGTTTTTAAGGTTAGTTACATCTCATGAATTTATGCATTCTGAACATCATAAGAGTTTATACTATCAGATCATGTGATATTTTTATGGAAAAAATTAAAAATGCTTAAGTAGCTGCAGTTTCTTTCATATGTATGAGCTGGCATTGCACATCACTCTTGTTTTACAACTTTTTGGCTGAAAATATGACAAATGTGCTTCCTTAGACAACCTTCTGCTGTTTCAGCGACCTTTCTTATTTTCTTAATTAAAATCCTCTTTATTTAAAAGGATAAACTGATATTATGATAACTTGGTGATGGGTCTATCTATATGCAAAACATAATCCTGAGAGACTGCCTTTCCATGAGTGGTAATGATAATGGGATTAGTACATCACACCACTTGTATGAACTTTTTCAGATGTCTGAAAAAAAAGTTCAGGAACTATTTAAACAGACGTTGTATGTTTTCAAATACTCCAAAATTATTTTCAAATATTTCCAGAGGTTAACGTTAAGAAGAAGAACACTTGAATGAAGCTATTGATATGCAAAATATAAAAAATTAAAATAATGCTAAAATAAAAATAAGTTTTAAAGATAAAATTTATGAAACAGATGATAAAAGTAATAATAATAAGTATGAATATATTAACAGAGTTTCAAGTTAAGATTCTTCTTTTACACAATGCACTTATCCAACGTTGAAGACCGATAAGGCATAAATTTGTCCACATAATTGCATCATTAGATGAGCAGTAAAACTTACAAAGAAAATGTGCTGTATTTTACATTGCTATTTCAATTTTTGTGTAATAATATTTTGAGTCGCTTACTAATAATGTAATGCAACAGATACATATAGCTATATGGTTCTTGCAAATGAAATTTAGAAAATATTTTAATTTTGCTATTTCATTTATTAAAATTGGGATAAACAAAATCATAAATCTGTACTCAAGACATAAGTGATTAATAAATATATTATTGAACTATGACTTTAATGAGAAGGAGAGTGACGTTATTTTCATAATGTGGGTTATATAAAACATTAGAGTTAAGTATAAATAACTGCCAGAATCAATTCTATTTTCATGTTGGCTTTGTATGGCCTTCTTTATGCATAGACTAATAGATAGAATACTAGATTATGCATGAAAGATGTAATGCATTTTAATTAGACAGTAATTTAAATAATTTAGATTACAGAAATGAAGTTACTTCTTTCTTCACTTATAATCACAGTATGGATGAATTTTTACTGAAACATAGAGTAACATATTTTTAGTAAAACATATATTTTTACTAAATATATTGTACTTCTGAAGTGGAAATAAGTAATAAAATTAGTTCTGATATATTATTTCTAAATATTTTACTATCATGAAATAATTCAAAATAAAATAATACAATCTCAATTTAACTGTGTAGTAGTTCTGAATGCTGGTCTATTCAAAACAAAGCATATTTGTGGGGGGCAAGGAGTACAGGCGCTAGCTGATAATACATCAACATCATGTTTTAACACTATTATAATAACAGTCCTCTTCTCACCAAAGTCTCTTGCATTTTTTTCATACCTATCAAGTGCACGGAATTTGGAATAAAACAGTACAGTAATGTCTGGCAATATCCAATGACTAATAAATATCAATGAAGTTGAGGAAATACTTCTTGAGATAAACTTTGAGAAAATCAAATTACTTACATATTTTAGTACATTTAAATGTAAGAAAAAATTGAAAAATTATTCTACTTCTAACTGGAAAAGAACTAAGAGAATTTAAAAATGTAATGCTTTCAGTTACATAAAAATAGTCATAGCCATAAGATGAAATATGACTATTCAGTAAATGATGACATACTATTTAAACAATAATATATTACTGCCATTTGTTTAAGTAATTCCTAAAATATGTTTAATTATTTTTTTAAAACAAAATTTTTGTTTATTTTTACTTTCGTATATTAATAAGCACAGGTCTTGAATAAGACTGCAACTTACTCAATAAGACTAATTCCTTACAATTTAAATGTCCCATATTTGTAATATCTCAAGGAGCAGCATCTTGAAAATCGAACAATGTGAAGTAAGGTCGGTCACATGTAATAAACTAATCCTGGTAAATCACTAAATTTAAATAATGTAGGGTACAGTTTCAGGCCTTTACTCATGGCTAATTATTGTTATCAGTAGAGATCCTACTTAAAGAAAGAAGCAAAACACTTATTTTCTACTAATTCTGAAAAAAATATGATCCATATGTCATTTATATATATATATATTAGCACATAGGTTATATGGTGATTAATTTATACTATTTAAAAAAAAAGATTTTGGTAATGCTCAATTTAAATTATTAAACACAAACTTTTCATTTACTTTTTTACTAAAATAATATTCAGAAACATTTAAAATAAACATGAAAATCCTTAGATAATTCCATTGGCAACAGTAATCTCTTTTTTCCTTAAAAAAATCCAACACATAATAATGAAAACAATGAAAATTAGAATAATGCATAGGACAAAACATACATTAAAATAAAGTTTCAATTCCTTAATATAAACACGCAAACATACCATTATAAATGACAATCTGATCAATATATGTTGAAGAAAATTTATAAACACAAAAAAGAAAAAAACAAACATTAAAAAGTAAAAAATATTTCCAAAATATATATATTTGTTCATTATCATATTGTTTATAACATATTATAATAGATGTATTTTATTTTTTTAATTAACATTTATTTTTATAAAATGTATTTATTTATTATAATGAAATAAAATTAAAAAAAATATTACAATAAGACTGCCACTTATTGACTGACATATTTATATTTATTTATTTAACTGACAAGAGGCAGGAGTAAATGATAAGATTAAAAGTTGGAAAAAACAAATAATATATTATTAATATGGTATAATTTTATATTGTTACCGTAATAATTAGTTTTTCATTTTGTATTTATCATTAACTATTACACTTTTAGTATAGAATGTATTTTCAAAGTTCCTAATAGTAACAGTTACTGATAATTAATTACTTGGGGCTTACCAAGAATAATGAATATACGATGCGATGCATATGATACATAATCATTACCATTATTTGTAATGAGTAATAACAATAATAATAATAATCATAATGCAGCAGATATTATAGCGAAGTTGTCAGCATAACTATAATAAAATTAAATATATGCTGTAGATATCAGCTAATATGATCAGTAGCAATATTATGGTGGATATTAGTTATATTATTATTTAAAGTGCTACTACGATTATTACATCGGCCATTGCTAACGGTCAATAAGGTTGTCACATATCGATGAGTAATGTCATCTACCGATTACTAGCACTGGTTAACATCAGGTGGTGTAGTCAGGTACTCATCCGCTCTCTTATGATCGCTCAGTGCCCGGACAGTGTATGAATCATGTGGCAATTCCGATTTCCTTCGCAATAATGGTTTATCCTTGTTTCTAACTTTACGTACCTGTAAAATATAATAAATTTTACTGACAACATTCATAAATCAGCAGGTTACTTGAAGCTGTTTGTATGATAAAATAATACTACTTTATAACAGTTGACCTCCAAAGTAGAGTGACAACATCTTAATTTTTCATCTGGAATGTACTGGAGTTCAAATTCTATTCAGGGTTGGTTTTTTTTATGTTAAAAAATTCCACACCAAGCTTTGAGTTTGTGATGAAAATCAATAACAATAATAATAGAACTTCTTAAAATAAAATGATTCAGCAGAACTTTGTTCATTTTACAGAGAAATGAAGAGATATTATGTGAAATACACAAAAAATGTCCTATATTCAAAGTCAAATTTAATGAACTGGTTTCCACAGATTACTGAAGTTATACAACATGGTGAAATTTCATTACAAGATGCTGGCTAGTGTTTATTAGCTGCTAAAGACTGTAGCAGTCAATGGTACTTAAAAGTTTATATTAAGAAATAACATATATTTTCACAAAGACATTGTGAGAATACTCTGGTACAAACCGATGTTGATACAAAGAAATGCTGCTTCATAAGATTAAATTGTTACATCACATATAAGGTAATATTATTACAGCTTGAACCTTTGAGTTTCAGGAATCCCACATTTGTGGGCCAATTCATGTGCTGTAATCTTAATAATTTCTTACAAAATCAAACATTGGAAATTTGTTATTTAAAAAGAATGTTACTTAGAAAAGAATAAGACAGTTTGTCTTTAAAATGTTCTATAAGTTATAAATGTTTGGGCAACAACACTTTTTCATTTGTATCAATAATAAATGGTTTCCTCATCTATACTGAACTGATACCCAGCTTCCCTCATCACCTTTGTACAGGGTGACTTATGGGAAATGGATGTTTTTTGAATAGCCAGTGCATTTTGTGTTATTTTGTTACAGGTGGTGGGGAAACTGAGGGTAAGAATTCACTAGAGTGTGGCCTACCACTTTAGTCACAATGGAGCAGTGGACGATACAGCATTGTGTTTTCATGTATGATACTTTTATTCAAAATAATGAGTCTATTGTCACAACACAGTGGATCTTCCATCGCCACTTCAATATCGGTCGGAATGGTACAGTTCCAAGCTGAAACATGTTGTTAAGATGGGTTGAGGTGTTCAGAACAACAGGAAGAAAAAGCCACCAGGCCCTGCAAGAACCGTAAGGAAGCCCGAAAACATCACCAGAGTGAGAGCGGCATTAATCAGGAGTTTGAGTTGATCTGCATGTAGACATGCATGAGAACTAAACATGAGCTATGATTGTGTGAGGAAGATTTTATGACTTTATTTGAAATTCCATCTGTATAAAATGTAGGTGGTCCAGCAATTCAAAGTGGGGGACTATGAACAAAGAAAAGACTTTGCAGTGTGTATTCAAATGTTATTTAATGATAACCCTAATGCAATACTGTTGGTGATGAAGCTCATTTTTCACCTAAACAGTTCAGTAAAAAAACAAAACTTTCATTATTGGGCCCCTCAAAATACCTGTAACATTCATGAAAAACCTTTCCATTCTCCAAAAGTTACTGTTATGTAAAAGGTTGCCTGTTTTGGAGTAATCGGGCTGTATTTTTTCGAGGAAAATGACGTCACAGTGACAAGTGAACTCGCAACGCTATGTTCACATGTTGAATACATTTCTCGGACCAGAACTTCAGAGGCGAGGATTAAACATAAACATTTATTTTCAACAGGATGGTGCCACAGCGCATACTGCCCGCACATCATGGCAGTTGCAAGAAATATGTTTCCTGGTCAGCTGATTTTACATTTTTGTGATGTATCGTGGCCCCAGGATCACTGGATTTGTCCTGCTGTGGGTATATTTGAAAGAACGGGCTTATGCTCACAAATTTAATAGACTTGAATGAAGCAATTACAGAAGAGGTGCATTTGATTGAACAAGACATGTTGACCCGAGTTGAGGATGATTTTTTAGAGGCTGAAAACCTGCATTCAAAAGGATGGCCACCACATGCATGACATAATTTTCAAAAAAATTATTATTTTTAATCAAATAGCATGTTTTGACCTTTATTGATGTAACAATGAAACAATATTATTTTGTAAATTAACTTCGTACTGCTCATTTGAAAACCGTCTGTTTCTCTTAAGCCACCCTAACAGATGTTAATTAAAAATGTGATGTGCAATTAATACACTTCCTCATTTTCTTATTAATTACTTTGTACATACAAACTCACAGTAAAGTGTAAATATAATACACACCACTGAGAATCATGTTATGTGTTCATGTTTAAGAACACTTAAAAATATCAATGAGTAGCAGAAAATAATGGTAAGATAGAATAGGTTATCTGAGGCAGATTTAGAATTAGGCTAATAACTTAGCGGTAGATTGTTAATGGTAAGTAAGGAAGGAATGTGAGGTACAACCGTTAGGCAGTTCTGGTTGAAAAGCTAAAGTACTAGCCTGCCACTGAACATATGGTTTGGAAACATACCATAACGTGTGAATACAAGATCTCATTATTTCTACTCATTGGATTTTTTGAATTGTCCTTATTTCACTTTCTTTTATTCTTAAATTTTGACAGTTACTTCTATGTTTACAAATATGTTTAAGAAATCACTTAAGTACTTTATTTTAATTAAGCAAACTCCAGAAATAAGTTTTGTTACTTGAAATTTTTCTTGTCTGAAAAGTTCTTAACCCTTTCTGTGGTTAATTCAACTTTACTTAAATTTGTGGTACCTACCTTCAGTGCTAAGTTGACTTTAGTCCACAGTCCCTTTTCTCATCTTTTTTACCCACGACGGAACAGAGACGTATATGCATTTAGGGTAAGAGGTTGTGTGTATGTCGGTTATGATTTTTTGGATTGATTTTGATGCAGTTTTTGCATTACATATGAGGTGTGTGAGAAAAATAATGAGATTGGTAACACTGTGAGCGATCTGGCAACGCGGTGTCTACCGGTCTGTGCTAGACCGGTTTGTTCATCCCTTCCACACGCTCAGTACGAGTTTCAACTCTGTTCAGCCAACACATTATTTTTAACAGCGCCATCAGTGAAGTTGTGTTACGAAAATGAAGCATCGGAATTTAGGGCAACTTTGTGCAATCAAGTTTTGCGTTAAACTTGGGGAATTCGTGAGTGTGACCTTTGAAAAAATGAAACAGGCCTGTGGGAAACATTGCTTATCAAGAGCACAAGTTTTCCGCTGGCACAAATAATTTTTGGAAGGCCAAGAACACATTGAAGATCAACCTTGCTCAGGGAGACCTTCAACTTCAAAATCTGATGAAAACATTGAGTGTGTGAGGGTTCTTGTGAGATCAGACTGTCGTTTAACAATAAGAATGATGAGTGAACAGTTAAATTTAAATACTTTCACCGTATATCAAATTTTGACAGACGATTTGGACATGCGAAAGTTTTGTGCGAAATTGGTGCCGAAAAACCTCACAACGAAACAGAAGGACAATCGAAGAAACGAGTGCGTTGATCTTCTTGAGAGGATTGACAATGACCAAGAATTCTTCAATTGTGTGATCACAGGTGATGAATCCTGGATATTTGAGTATGATCCTGAAACAAAGCGAAGAGTGGCATACTCCGTCATCTCCTCGACCGAAAAAAAGTCGAATGAGCATATCAAAGATCAAAACCATGCTGATTTTTTTTTTTGACAGTAGGGGTAATGTGCATAAAGAATTTGTTCCTCCAGGACAAACTGTCAACAAAGTGTTTTACAAAGGTGTCCTTGAAAGACTCAGGAAAAGAGTGATTTGCGTGAGACCAGACATTGCAAACAAGTGGATATTTCATCATACAATGTCCCGTGTCACATGGCCATTTCCATCAGGGAATTTTTGACCTCAAAACAAATTCTTACAGTTCCTCAACCCTCCTATTCACCTGATTTGAATCCTTGTGACTTTTTCCTTTTCCGGAAATTGAAACATGTCTTAAAAGGATGTAATTTTGGAACTCTGGAGAGCATTCAAAAGACTGAGACTGACCGGTTAAAAGCCCTACCAGTTGAAGCCTTCCAGTGCTGCTACCAGGAGTGGGAACGACTCTGCCAGTTTATAACTGCCCAAGGGAACTACTTTGAAGGGGATAATATTGTTATTTGAAAAAAAATAAAAAATTTGGCAAGTAAGAAGTAAGTCTCATTACTTTTCTCACACACCTCATAGGTTATCAATTCAGAGCAGATTGTTAGACATGTTTTATGGTTATAGGCCAGCACTGCAGTAGATGTTTCTCTAAAACAGCTGGACCAATTTTGATGCGGTTTTTTGCAATACATAGGTATCATCTCAGAACAGGTTCTTAGATTAGTTTTACGGTTATAAGCTACCAGGGGGTGCTGCAATAAATATGTTTCTTCAAGATGGCTTTTGAATGTTTCCAAGTCTTTCTAACTCTAGCAAGGTTATATTATTGTGTAATTAAATAATTTGTGCTGGTCAAGTTTCCAAACTTTCATTATCATCATCATCAGCTTATAAATGTCCCATTGTTGGGCACAGGCCTACTAATCTTTAAAAAGTAATAGGTAAAAAATAAAATTAAAAATTTTAAAAACCCATGAAGAAAAAATCTTAAATAATTAAATAAATGTATTTTTACCTTATAATCCTTTGTTACATTGTCTTTAAGACAATCAAATTTAAGATTTTGATTAACTGTCATAGGTGGCATTTATAACTAAGATTATGTATGCAGTCTACACGCACGACAGTCAATCCAAATCTTAAATTTTATTGTCTTAAAAACAATAACACAACGTCACAGAGGATTATAAGGTAAGAATACAGATTCATAATTAATTCATGTTTTTTAAGGTTTTTTAAGATTTTAAAACTTATTTTTTACAGTTAATAAAAATTACACTATTAAGTCTCTGACATGTGCTGCCACCTTGTGACTTGCTTATAAAATATGAGAACAAATAATCAGCTGTATGTAGTCACATTGTATTTTTATTTTATGTTCTTCATGTATATAAAGTGATTTTTTGTTTTATTATATAAAATAAAAAAAAAAGAATTTTTATACTAAATGCAGTAAATATATATTTTAAATTGCACTAATTAATTATTTATATGAATGGGTATAATTTTTCCTGTTTTATTTGTTTTTGTTAGTATTCTAAAAAATTTTTATAACAAATTTATTTTTCCTTTTTAATTTACAGCTACTAATTTTGATAAATTTGCTCTTTTTTAACTTAAATAAATAAAGATATGTATTCATTTAAAACAATAAATATACTAGAAGATTTTTTTTCTCCTTTAAAATCGATAATTTTTTACCTCTCTGGCTTCAGCTTCCAGTTTCTCATATGTTATATCAGGGTCTTCCATATCACCAGTTGGTGATGTTACATTACTAGATAATGGAATACTCATTGATGATGTCCGACTCAATGTTGACTCATAGCTTGGATTACGCATTGCCAGGTTTTCCACTCTGCCCCATAAATCCTCTCGTTCTTTCTGTTTTTCTTTTTCTCTATAAACACAACATTTTTAAGAATTATCAGAAAAGGTGAGCTGCCTTTCAGATTAATAATATTTGCTAGCAACTATACAACATTAATTTTTTTTTTAATTAATAAATTTAGAATTCTATTTCTTAGAAATCTACACCTGTATCTCAATAAAATTAAAATAATTACACACATAATCCATATGGATACCAATCAAAAAGAGTTATAAACAACATCCTAACTGAGAGATGTCTTTTGAGACTTAGATTATCTTCAGTCTTGAATTTTAATTAAATAATGCATTATTGAAGCAATAATTAAATGTTAAAATAAAATTTGCATCTGATGAAAGGGACAGAAATAATACTTAGGTACTTTTTATATTAATATTTTATTTTTTCTATTCAGTGTATAATAAAGTACAGAAGTTTTCAGATGGAATATTTATTTTATCATTTAATATTTATCAGTGCTGCATTAATAATATATATAGATCATAATAAGAAATTTAGATTGATGAATACCAATTTTAAAAGGTATAAATAAAATATATTGTGATCAATGAATGAATTTCTTTATAATTATTATTATTTTCCTTCAAGACAACTGAAATTGGATACAAAAATAAGCATTTCAGATATAAACTTATGTGGAATTTTCCCATTCAGTTACCAAACCATGAATTCTTTTTTCTATACCTGGTAGTAGGTGAATAAATCCATAAAAAAAAAATAAAAAATTATTTTCAGTTTTTTTTAATATTTAATAAAAATAAATTTCATTAAAATATGTAACGAATTTTGCATGCAAATTAAAAATTACACATACAGAAAAAAACTTATTTTAATGATAAAAAAATAGTTTTCTAAAATATAATCCTCACTCTATTAAAGGCTATATGCGCAAATAATCTTAAAATTTGACAAAATTATTTTTCTAATGCTAAGCTTCAGGATTATTAAAAGATAAATAAATAATTTTAATTGGCTAATAAACTTGTTACAAACATAAAATTTGGTATAAAAGACTGATATCATCATTGAATCCAGTAAAACTTGTAAATTTGATTAAAGTTGTATAAATGTAAATTACATCTATTTGACAGCTATGTACTAAAAAGATTGGTGTTAAAAGTATGACATATATCGGTAACATTTACTAATATAAAAATCTATTGGATCAAAACATTATCATATACTGAAATAAATAAATATTGATTAAGTAAAATCATGGCAAAAGTAACCATGAAAAAGATTATGTGCAGAAATCATTTGTTTATACCAATAAATATCCATCCTAAAAAGAGAAAAATTATACAGATATATCTGATCCCATCCATAGTGAAAATTAACATTCATGTAGTCATATATCTGTTAGATTGGGAAGGGAAAATACAATAAATAAATACATTATAAAGTTTTAATAGGAATGAAGAAAAAACATTATGAGGGTAATGTTATAACTGTGAAGTGTAAAATATAGTGTTTTTTGACAACATAACAGAATATGAATAATAATAAAATGCCACAAATTGTGTACATTTGAAGAATATTATTTTCATTACTTAGCAGTTCCTAGTGACATCTGTTAACCAAACTGATCATGAACAATACCAATTAAGAATTTTTTAAATTATATATGTAGTGATTTAGTGATTTTAATATTTATAAATTTATTGTAGCACCATCTGACAATACAAAAAGGATAATTTTTGCTAAAAAATGTGGGTATTTTGATTTGGAAAGGTTAGGGCTGCTCAATGATCACTGAATAAACATCCAATGAATTGCTCTAACTAGAACAGAAAATCAAACCTTATGATGAAGTTCAACAATCTTGGAATCAAGCAAAAATCAACGAATATTAATGTAAAAATTTTCATTTACTTGTAAATGTAGCATGTGAGCGATTAATCCATATGCAACAGTAAACCATCTATCTGTTTTATCTACTATTAAAAAATCTTAAATGAGTTGTATTTTCTGAATTTACTGTAAAATCATTAAGATTGTTGTTAAAGAACTATACATTATTTCTATGTGTTCTAATGACCATAAATAAAAATTGAAAGCAGAATGGAAGTTGCTGAAATTATTTGTTTCCTTAGCATTAAAATTTTTAACAAAAGTCATACATAATTATTAATTTAAAAAAAAATTCACCAATTCTAAATGATGCCCCATTCTTAAAATTTTAAGGATTTTATTAATATTCTGCTGGGCAACGAAAATTCTTATTTACCTGTCAAACTATGATGTAAAAAAAAAATTAACCTACCAAAATTGTTAAAATGTACACAGAAAAGAAAATTAATTCACAAGGATTACTTAATTTTGTTTTGTACATTATTATTATTATTATTGCTGTAATTTTCTTTTTTATTTAATGTGATTATTTGCCACATAAAGTACCACACCAATCTGTACTATTAAGAGGGATTTACTGTTACTCTAAAGAGGGAGAGAAGTTTTTGTTTGTTTGGTATAAACAAAAAAACTGCTCGATCAATTGCAACCATATTTTTTACCCACATTTGTTGACCCACATTTGAGGTTTTTAGATATATTTCATATCAAAAAATCTCTAAATACATATATATATATATTTATATTTATAGTAGTGGAGATTTGCTTGCTGGTTGAAGCACAAATTTTAATGAAATAAATTAATGAATTGAGAGTCTCTATCACTGGTGGGTTTGAACTGAACAAATCGAATCAATCGAAATAATATTGCAAAAATAATAGAATTGAAATTATCTTAAATAAAAAATATTCCAATCATCACCACCAACTGGTAACAAATGGGGTGTCCCTGCGGCACTGTTTTAGGAGGTGCAATGGGGTGTTCTTGTAATATTTCTGTAAACAATCATCTGATTTTCAAAATTCAAACGGGGTATTTGTTAGTAGGTTGAAGGCTAACTTTTGCATGCATCAGGTACACTTTCGATCTAAATTTTGCTGTATGTGATGGTGCATTATCACAATCACATGTGTTGCCTATTTTGATATTCTGGTTGTTTTTCACGCAATGCTTGATTCAAATCAATCATTTGCTGATGGTAGCAGCAAGTATTAATGGTAGTATTAATAGTTAGTATTAATGGCTTTGCCAGATTTTAGCAGCTCATAATAGATCACACCCTTCTGATCCCACCAAACAGAGCATTATCTTCTTTCCATAGCGATGTAACCTTGAAATCGATGTCGATGGTTTGCCTTTAGTTTCCCATGATCTTTTATGCTTAGGATTCTCAAAATATATCCACTTTTCATCACCTGTCACAATTCGATGGAGAAATGACTTTCTTTTGTATCTGGCAAATAGCATTTCGCAAATGGTTTTTCAGTTTTCTTGCTGTCTTTCATTCAGTATTCGTGAAACTTATTTTCCCATCTTCTGGATCTTTCCCACGGCTTTCAAACGTATGAAGACAGCTTCTTGTGTTACATTTAATTGATCTGGAAGTTGTAGTTGCATTTGAGTGTCATCCTCATCCAACAACGCTTGCAATTCGCTGTCTTCAAACTTTTTCGGTGGTCTTCCATGATCTTCGTTTCTCACGCCAACATTGCCACTTTTGAATTTTTTTTTGGTACTCAAAGCACTGTGATTTACCAAGAGCATGCTCATGTAAGCTTCGACAAGCATTTGATGCGATTCTCCAGGAGTTTTCTTTAAATATAACAGAAAATCAATGCTGTCCACAAATCTTAGTTTGTAGGTACAAAACTCGACATGTTCAACGACAATTAAAACTATGCTGTTGTATGAAACTTGTATTGTTGTGAATTGAAAATCTTTGTCAGCTGTCAAAAAAAGAAAATAGGGCCAATGATGCAGTTTGATGGTAACTAAATTGACAGCTAGGGCCATCTATGGGCAAATTCCAGTTTCATATTTACACACCTGGTACATGACTGTTTACAAAGAATACCATAAAACAACCAAAGTATGACAGTTATAATTACTTTAAATTACTTATTAATACTAAATTGATAATTTCATTAAAAAATTTACAAAAAAAAATATGCAATATTAAATGATGAAAATGATGCTAATAGACTAGAGATGGAAAAGTATGGTTTTACTCTGCGATTGCTAATTATTATCAATTACAAAATTTTTTAGCATTTAATTCTCTTATAACTATATGTTAAAAGCTCAGAAGGTTAGATCTGATAGATGATGAGTGCACTTTTTCATTTTTCAAATATTATGTAATGTAGCAGAGTAAGAAAATTAGCATGTACATTATATGTTTGTGTAAATCATAACACTTGCATAAGTATGGATAATTTGTACAAATTATGATAGACTACAATGATTCTTTACTGTTCTGTGTTACACATTATTTAAAATCACACACACATACACACTAAAATTTCATAAAAATTGGACATAAATATAAGTTTTTTCATAATTCTTATTATTTTAATAATATTGAAATGACAAATAAAGCACAATGCCTCAGCACTTACTGATGACATAAAAACACAATATGGCTAACAGAAAAGGTAAAGATTTCACAATAGCATTTGTAATAAAGGAAATATATATACCAAGCAGTGTTCTCTATACCCTTATGCAAGTCTCTGATACCACTGTGGTGATCTGCAGTCATCAATGTGTTAATAATTATGTAGCAAGAAAATTTAAGTTATTTAGGCTATGGTAATATAACAGATATTTCTACGGGAATACAACAGTTATTATTTCATAGTGCCACAATGATCTCTTAAAAATATAATGAGTTACATCATTACTACTAAAATTAATTTATTATTGGAAAAGAATACAAAGCAGTACGCTATACAATAATTTGAATTTGGTACAATCTTGTTAGAAGAACTGAACATTTCAGGCTAGAGAAATAAATATCCTTTAACCATATAGAAATTTTTTTAGCCCTTTATGTTAAATGAAGGAAAAAAACAAGAACAAATAGTGCCACATAGTTTATATATAAAAAAAGAAAGTTTTTTATATTTTATATATTCTATCTCTATTTTATAGTGAGACAATCATCTTTCTAGGAAATAATATACACATTATAATACCATAGAATACTTTCAACATACTTCTGTTTATCCTGTTTGTATTGCTGAGTACATTCATCAAACAGTTTTTGATTCATTTCCATAAATAATTTTAATGCATTATATATAAGACCATGTATAGTCCTGAAACAAAAAGATAAACACTGTTTAAAAGTTATAAACACTAATATGCACTATATCGCTATATACATACCGTACATGGAATTATCTAAGAGGAATATGAGAAATGATAGAATAATTTTTGTGTGGCATCTAGTGGAATAATGTGACCCTGAGGAGTCTTGATTTTGTAATCAAGTATCACACATTTAATTGATAAGATTACTAATCTATGAAGATTCATTACTAACAGTATTATACAAGCATCCACACCAAAATGGAATGTACTTTTTCAGAATATGTCACTCAGCTTTCAACTATGTCTGTTATGATTTTATATGAACAAAGCAATTAATTTCCTTTTTTAGTATATGCCTGGAGCGAGCCAAGCATTCATGTGTGGCATAGATGAAGAGTGAAGATATATATTAGCTGCAACAATTTTCCTAGCTAGACAAAGTGATCAAAATTTATAGAAAATAATAATTTGAAAACATATATTTGGTTTTCAGCATCTATGTTAATATTTATGATTATTCCCTGACACAATAGGTGAAATCCTGTTAACCTGATAGAAGCAAGTTTGTAAATATAAACTTGTGCTAGATGAATGTTAATTGAAGCTACTTGTTCTGATACTCACAAAAGGCAGATAGATAATAACACTTTTATTTAAAAAAAAAAAAACAATGAAAAATACAATGGTCATTAATTTACATACACTAGTGTTGCTTAGTTGTAGAAGATGAAGTAAAAAAACTGCCAACCTGAACATCTTATTATAACTAGAAAGATTATTATAGGTTGCTGGAGTGATAAAATTTTATATTATTTTAAAAGCTGTCCCTTTTGTTTGAAATTTTATGTAAATGTTTTCTAATTCATAATGCTAATTACTATGTTTGTCTGTAAAATTATGATGCATAAAAAAACAATTTAGCAAATATTTATATACTACGGTTTGCACACAAATTGAAAATAAATTTACAAAGATGACTAAAATGTATGTTTTGTACTATGTTATTATTAAAATAAAAATCTTTATAATCAGTATCTTCAAATGTGTTTGAACTTATGGTGATGCTAAATGGCATTATGAAATATTAAAATGTTTTCCTTTTGAGTAATTCCAACAATAATAATCGTAACGTAACAAAAATGAAAAAAAAAGAAAAAAACAATAAAATACTGTTTGAAAATTTTTTCTCTTTTCCCCTACTAAAATTGTGCCTTTGATGACCAACATGATGTACAAATGTGGCTATACAACAAATAATGATCTCCTTCTGTTATATTTTATATCTTGCTTCTAAAAATGTAGGAGCAGAATTCCTTCTGATGGTGATGAAGAATATTTATCATTACATTTTAAAATTATATTTATCATCATAAATGACATAAAAACAAAGAAAAATATGAACAGTAAAAAAAAATCTGTTCATTGTAAGCCATATTCTGTAAGCTATACACAACTACAATATTGCCAATTACCAAATATCTTTTTTTTAAATATTTTTAATTTTTCCTTGCAACAAAAAAAAGAGACTTGGAGACCGAAAACAAAATATGCTGAAAAATATCTGTCACAGATTTTCATTATGGGGTTAAAGTGGTTACCATGCACAAGAAATGGTAGGGTACTAATTTATAACTTTTGGTAGGATAAGCTGAAAATGTTGCGATCAGGATAGTCTTAAAAACTGATTATGATGCAAATGGATTACAATACATTTTATTTTTTAACAAATCATCAGTAACATGAGGGCTATTTTTTCAAGTAAGGTCTGATTAGTTGTATCTATGTAAATTTTGCACGGCTATTGAAACGCGCATGCACCCCAGCTCCTGGCATGCCTTGCACAAATGCAAACATCACTTGCAGTTGTAGCATCACTGTGTATGATTTATATTGTGAAGTTGAAATGTTTCAGATAATTTAGTGGCCCTATGATTGTGAAATATGGTATGTGATTACATTTTTGACTGCAAGGAATGTGTCAGCAGTGGACGTTCATTGCTAGGTATGTGAGGTTTATGGGCCTAATTCAATAAGTGACAGCAAAGTGCATTCAAGGACAGGTGAGACAATGTCCATGATGAACCATTATCAGGCCAACCTTCTGTAATCACGGACAATTTGGTGAAGCAGTTGATGCAAAAATTCATGAAGACCGGAAATTCACGATTTCCGTTCTGTTACTGATATTCCTGCAAGTTTCACGATCAGTTCTATACAAAACTGTTTCTGAAATCCTGCAGTTCAAAAACTGTCCTGGCAATAGGTTCCCAGATTGCTTACTGAAGAACACAAAAAAAAAAGGAGAATGGCTAGTGCTTTAACATGTTTGACCTGATACACTGCGAAGGAATGAACTTTTGAACCACACTGTCCAAAAACAATCACAGGGGATGAGACATGTGTTTCTTACATTGCACCAGCATCGAAGCGGCAGTCAATGGAATGGCGACACACAACATCTTGAGTCAAAGTGAAAGGCAAACAAACAATGTCAACAAGCAAGATTATGGTAATTGTGTTTTGAGATAGACATGATGTCCTGTTAATCGATTTTATGCCCAAAGGAATAAACTCAACTGCATACTGCGAGACCTTGATGAAGCTTCAGTGAGCCATACTTCATTGACACCAATGAAGAAGTGAAAACAACTGTTGAAGACCGTCTTCACAGGTGACTGATTTCTATGATGTGGGTATAAACAATTTAGTAAAATACTATGATAAGTATTTAAATGAACAAGATTTAAATATGATGATGATACAAATGTAGAAAAGTAGCATTAAGTATAAAGAGTGAAATAAAAAAAGGTTTTTGACAATACCTTTGCTAGCTTTGTTTGTATTTAAAACAAACCTTAATAATAAAATAGCCATTTTAAAAAAAATTATTATGAAATGGATAAAATGAAATCAGTACACATCAACAGTAATTTTAATCATCATTTATGAATACTGTATTTTTACATTTATTTATATTTATTTTAAATATTATAAATAAAAAAAAAAGTTAATAAAAACAAAAATATTTACTCACTTATTCCAATGTGTCTTTGAGTTACGATATAATGATGGAAACATTATTGGAAGTATTGTTGGAGCGTTATCACTAATTAGCGACATAATGTATTCATTATTCCAGTAATACAAAGCTCTTTCAGCAACCTGCAATGACGATACCATATAAGAATTAACCATACCAAACTCAAAAGATAATAACATACTTTTAAGTTAAAAAAACAATAAAAAATTTGTTCAGCCAAAAATCTAAATTTTCTACACTCAAACTAATCTTGGACAGGATTTTATAAACCAACCTGCTCCAGCAAGTGCTTACTTGGATATAATTAAGAACTACAATTATAAGTAGAAAGTTTAAATTTAATAAATTCTACTTTTAGCTTTGAAATCTTAAAAATAGAAATTTCATATATGGTTACAACTATAAACAATGTTTTGAGATATTTATTATAATATAAAATATAATGTAAAACATTAAAAAATAAATAAAGCAATTATTTACTACCCAAGAACAACATACATGTCTCTGTCTTTCTGGATTATAATCAAAGATGGGCTTTTACCATTACCAAATATTTACTATTAAGTTGGAAAAATGGTTGGTTATAAAAGCTAAAAGAAGAAAATCAATTGGAGCTCTAAAGAGAAACTGCAATAGTTATTTTATGGAAATTGTACTTGACAGATTTTATAAGATGTTAGTAGTGCATTATGACAAATTAATAATTATCTGTGTGATGGCTATATTGCCTCTTAAGAAATATGTCTTTTTTTAACTGCATATTAACTAAAGACGAATAATTTATTTATTGAGATGTTACTTGTTCTCAATAATCATTTATGGTATGATGGCACAAAATCTCAAAGATTATGTGCACATAGAAATTTGAGGATTTATTGTTGAATTCTAAGGAAGCCTTGGATTGGTTTGGCATTAATAATGCTAAAATATTGCATTGAATGTGTAAAGAGCCTCATATGAACTATATTATGACAAGGAAATTACATCTGAGCTATATAATAAGAAATTGTAAATACCATCTTCTATACCTCACTTTATAAAGAAAGACAACCTCTGGGATTATATTATCAGACAAAATAACCCTGTTGTAGAATATGCAGGAGAGATATGGAAAAACCTTAATGATTATTTTGGGTCATGATGGTATTAATATTTGATAATCTGTACTAATGGATAATTACTTAAGAAAAAAATCTTCACTGAAACAAAGATAAAAATATACAAAAATTGGAAATATGTGTTAGCCTTAATATGAGACAATCTTCCTCACTGAGTGCTTACGTCTGAGATTTTGTACTGCATTTAAGAAAATATGCTACTAATAAAAACACTCATGTCATCACTGAAAATGACAGCACTAATACTGAATTGAATGTTGATTTTGTGCCTTGTACACAACAGTTATAGACTAAAATCTTAACTGAATTCTTAAAAACAGGAGGTGTTTACATGGAAATATTATGAACAGTACTTCATCAGATTGCACTTTTTGCAGTACCATTATTGGATATATTTTCTGTTACCAGCATTGTGGATTAATATTTTCAAACTTATTCTGTTATATTTTTCAATAAATGGTTTGTAAGTAATTTCAAACACCCCAGCCACACCTCTTTGCAATTTTTTTGTAGTCTTCAAAAAACGTTCAATTTAACAATGTATTTAACATTGAGACAGTCACTGAGACACAATACAATCACTGTATTCAACACAGTATTGTCATATAGAGAGAAGGTGACGGACAATACTGTTGCTGTCACAAATGCATTTCAAGCAATACTATGAGGGTTAATTTTTTTTCAAGGTCCGATCGGTCGTTAAATAAAAACTCGCGCAAAAATCGGATGAATCTTTGCGCATATGTATTGCACAGCGTCTCTAGTATGGCCTTCAATCACACCGCGTCACTTCGTTTAGTTCTGAACACGCAGCTAGCACGTAAACATGTCTATAACAATAGCATCTCCCGCCAAGTGTGAAGTGCGCGCAGTAATTTGATTTCTTCAGGCTGAAGGGTGTAATGCAGCAGAATTCATCGACGAATAAGTAATGTGTACGGTGGCACTTCAATGAGTGACAGCAAAGTGTGACAATGGTGCAGGAACTTTAAAGCAGGACGTATAGATGCTCATGATGCAGGTGGTCAGGGAAGGAAGCGGAGTGTCAACTGATGATCTCGTTGAGCGAGTGGATGAAGCAATTCGAGAAAATCGTCGGTTCACAATTTCTGTATTGAGCGATTCGTTTCCTGAAATTTCAAGGTCAGCTCTCTACACCATTGCGAGTGAGAGACTTCAGTACCGCAAACTGTGTGCGAGATGGGTTCCCAAGATTCTGTCCGACCATCACAAAACAATGAAGACAGACGCCTCCATAATGTTTCTCCAGCGCTACCACAATGAAGGAGATTTTTTTGAACAAAATTGTCACAGGGGACGAGACATGGGTCCATTTCAAAACTGAAGAAACAAAAGAACAATCCAAACAGTGGATGCATTCTCATTCTCCCAGTAAACCAAAGAAGTTCAAGCGAACCTTCTCCAACAGAAAGTGAATGGCTACTGTGTTCTGGGACCGGAATGGAATTCTCTTGGTGGAATTCATAGAACGTGGCATGACCATCACTGCAGCCTCATACTGTGTGACTTCAATGTCTACGAAGGGAAATTCAAAATAATCGGAGAGGAATGTTGTCATCAAGCATTGTCTTTCTCCATGATAATGCTCGGCTGCACACTGCTGCTATAAAAAAGAAGCTCCTGCAGCATTTTCGTTGGGTAGTGTTTGATCACCCACCATACAGCCTGGACTTGGCTCCATCCGATTTTCACCTCTTTGCTCATATGAAACGCTGGCTAGGAGAACAACATTTTGGCACAGACATCGAGCTGCAGACCAGCGTAGAAACATGCAGCTGAAAACACAGGCAGTTCTGTTCTATGACAAGGGTATTGGAAAGTTAGTACCACGCTATGACAAATGTCTAAATTGGCGTGGCAACTATGTAGAGAAATAATGTAACTATGTAAGTAATTGTTACAAATAAAAAATTTTTTATTTTCACTGTGGTTTTAATTTTGTGACTGATTGAACCTTGAAAAAAAATAACCCTCGTACTTGCAACAAACTGGATAATGTAGATATAGGTTTAAATCATAACATGCTAATAACATAAAGATTATAGTCTTATATATATATTTTTTAATACAAGTGTAGAGCAAGGAAAGAATCCAAAAAATGTAGTTAATATGATTATTGTTCGAAGTTATTTTTTATTTCCCTTTTAATGCAATTATTTTATCTGATCACAATTCTAAAAAAACAATAAAATTATACTTTTTGATCGATCATTCTTTGTAATAAAAAAGAATGCAGTAAAAATGGAGATACAATTTCAAATTTCTATTAAGTATAACTATAATACCTGAAAGTGTGGACTTGATACACATTTAGCTAGCTGTGAAAACATAGGCACCATAACTTTTTGGAACTCAGCTGGCTCGATGACATCCAATATTTCTTCTAACTCGTTAAGAAACATAACCTAAAGAAAAATTATTATATAGTAAAAACTAATTAACAATGCAAAAAAAATTATTTAAAAAAAATATAATTTTCAAAATTTTACAAGTACATGAATTATTATTTTACTTAAAAAACCTGACAAATGCTGATTAATTACTTATTTTCAGATACTTACTTCTTTAGGAGAATGTGTTTTCGGCCAGAATTTGAGGAGGCACTTAACAACTGGTTCGGTGAGCGATGGGTCCTTCTCAAGGAACTGTACAACACAATAAGCCAGCTGTGGGTGATAAACAGATAACGACTTGGCCTTATGTAATGGGAGTAATACCTTTAATAAAAATACCTTGTGTTCCTCCTTCAATGGTAAAGCAAATCCATTTATAATACTGCAAAAAAGGAAACAAAAGATTGTTTATAAATATAAACTTCTATATTAAATACAGAAAATTAATTCTTTTTATACATAAAATTCATTTTGTCATAATGAGGATATAACAATTATTCTAAGAAAAACCTAAATCATATTTTAAAAGTAATGGAAGTTTTTCACTTACTTCAACATGATCTTAGCTATATACAAGAAGCTAAAATGCAGGTCTACCAACAACTTCAAGTTTATAGTTGCAATATTGTAATTCTAGTTGAAGTTCATGCACATTACAGAAAACTTTTCAATTTTTCAGTCTCTAACCATCATGAATAAAAAAATCTCTCCTAGCGAATATATAATATTATGATATCTAATGAAGTTTTATTTCACTACTGTTTTATTATTTTTTTAATTATAATTTTTTTACGTATGCACACATACATAAGGCTGTAAACATTTTATTACAATACCTGTACTCTCAAAGATGATAGTTCTAAGGTTCAAGACCTTGTAAAGGTAGTCTCTATTATGCTATCATCAATAATGAAACAGAAAAAAATGTCTGATTATTGAACGATTTTTGAAGTGTTAATTTTTTTCAATAAAATTTTATTTATTAAAAATTTCTGACTAACCTTATAACAGGATTATGCTGTTTATTTTCATATATGAAAATAAATAAAAAGTATGTATATATATTTTTTTTAATCAATTCTTTTAAGAATCATCATACTCCTCTATACTATATACAAATATATTTATTTTATGAGATCAACCAAAGTACAGAATAAATAAAGTAGGATGAGTTACCTTATTATACCACTATATATGCAGGAGCGCTTTTCCAATTTACTCGTATCATCAGCTGCATTATATATTCATCTCAAATTAGATACATTACAAACTTCGTAAAATATAATAATATATCATGCATTTATTTATTTAATTTAAAACCTTTAATCTTTTTATTTTTTTTTTTATTGTAAACTTTTATTCAGTTAAATTAAAAATTAAAACAAAATTAAAAAATTAATTAACATTAAAAATTAAATTGTAAAAGGCAAAAATTAACGTCATAATAAAATAAAAAATAAAAAAAATCATTTTAAGAACAGTAATTACGCACGTTGTCCATTTAACTGAACTTACTTTACTAGATTGAAATGCATTAAATTATACATCACTATCAAAATAGATGGTGGTGCCATCTGCTTTTTTTAATTTAACTGAATAAAAGTTTAAAATAAAATGATTAAAGGTTTAAAATTTTAAATAAAATAAATAAATGCATGATATGTTATTATATTTTACAAAGTCTGTAATGTAATTCGAGATGAATATATAATGCAGCTGATGATGAGAATAAATCGTGAAAGCGCTCTTGCATATATAGTGGAATAAGGTAAGTCATCCTACTTTATTTATTCTGTACTTTGGTTATCCAATAAAATAAATAAATAAATATAAATATATATAAAACACACACACCTGTATCCAGAACTTAATCTCACTGATTATGAAATTAGGACAGATATTTGATTTTTAAATATAAGATATGTCCAACCAGCTGATATTCTTTGGCATATTAGTGAAGTTTGCAAGGGTGGCCTGAAAAGTTTTTAGCCTAACTTAGAAAGACATATTTTATCTTTCAAATATAGTTTTATTTTTCAACAAAGTTTCCTTTCAAGTCGATACACTTTTTCCAGCAATGTTCTAACCTCTTTAACCCTTCCAAATAGTAGCTGGTGTCTTTCTCTGCAAAATAGGCGTATAAACGCCTATAATCTTCTTGTCTGATGAAAATTTCTTTCCTCAAGCGAAACTTTAAGGTTAGGAAACAAGAAAGAGTCGCCTGGGGCCAGATCTGGTGAATACGTGGTCAACCAGTTCAAAGTGCAATTTGTGAATTTTAACCATGGCAACTGTTGAAGTATGAGCAGGTGCGTTGTCCTGATGGTAAAGCACTTTCTTCTTCTTCAAATGTGGTCGTTTTTTATAATTTCTGACTTCAGGTTATCAAGTAATGATGCGTAATACTGTCCTGTTATTGTTTTACCTTTTTGAAGATAATCGATAAACAACATTCCGTTACTATCCCAAAAAACAGTCCCCATTACCCAATAGAACCATCTTTGCTTTTTTCGGAGCAGATTCACCCTTTGTAGTCCACTGTTTTGACAGTTGTTTCATCTCAAGAGTGTAGTGGTGGATTCACGTTTCATCTGGTTATGAATAAATTCAAAAAATTTTGATTCGTTTTGCTTAAACTGTTCCAGCAGGGCCTTGGAAACGTTCATTCGAATCCATTTTTGACGCAAAGTGAGTAAACACAGCACCCAATGCGCGGATAGCTTCTTTTTTTTTATCTTCAGTCATTTAACTGGTTTGATGCAGCTCTCCAAGAGCTAGTCAAACCTATCCCTATCTAGTGCTAGTCGTTTCATTTCGGTATACCCCTTACATCCTACATCCCTAACTATTTGTTTTACATATTCCAAACATTGCCTGCCTGCACAATTTTTTCCTTCTACCTGTCCCTCCAAAATTAAAGCGACTATTCAAGGATGCCTTAATATATGGCCTATAAGTCTATCTCGTCTTTTAGCTATATTTTTCCAAATGCTTTTTTCTTCATCTATTTGCCGCAACACCTCTTCATTTGTCACTTTATCCACCCATCTGATTTTTAACATTCTCCTATAGCACCACATTTCAAAAGTTTCTAATCTTTTCCTCTCACATACTCCAATCATCCAAGTTTCACTTCCATATAAAGCGACACTCCAAACATATACTTTCAAAAATCTTTTCCTGACATTTAAATTCATTTTTGATGTAAACAAATTATATTTACAACTGAAGGCACGTTTCACCTGTGCTATTTGGCATTTTATATTGCTCCTGCTTCGTCCATCTTTAGTAATTCTACTTCCATATCTTTTCTCCTCCTGTTTTCACATTCAGTGGTCAATCTTTGTTATTTCTACTACGTTTCATTACTTTCGTTTTGTTCTTGTTTATTTTAAATGCGTTTTGTTCTTGCGTAGGACTTCATCCATGCCGTTCATTGTTTCTTCTAAATCCTTTTTACTCTCAGCTAGAATTACTATATCAACAGCAAATCATAGCATCTTTATCTTTTCACCTTGTACTGTTACTCCGAATCTAAATTGTTCTTTAACATCATTAACTGCTAGTTCTATGTAAAGATTAAAAAGTAACGGGGATAGGGAACATCCTTGTTGGACTCCCTTTCTTATTACGGCTTCTTTCTTATGTTCTTCAATTATTACCGTTGCTGTTTGGTTCCTGTAAATGTTAGCAATTCTTCTATCTCTGTATTTGAACCCTAATTTTTTTAAAATGCTAGACATTTTATTACAGTCTACATTTTCGAATGTCTTTTCTAGGTCTATAAATGCCAAGTATGTTGGTTTGTTTTTCTTTAATCTTCCTTTTACTATTAATCTGAGGCCTAAAACTGCTTCCTTTGTCCCTGTACTTTTCCTGAAACCAAATTGGTCTTCTCCTAACACTTCTTCCGCTCTCCTCTCAATTCATCTGTATAGAATTCTAGTTACGATTTTTGATGCATGACTACTTAAACTAATTGTACTGTATTCTTCACATTTATCTGCTCCTGCTTTCTTTGGTATCATGACTATAATACACTTTTTGAAGTCTGACGGAACTTCCCCTTTCTCATAAATATTACACACCATTTTGTATAATCTATCAATCACTTCTTCACCTGCACTGCGCAGTAATTCTACAGGTATTCCGTCTATTCCAGGAGCCTTTCTGCCATTTAAATCTTTTAATGCTCTCTTAAATTCAGATCTCATTATTGTTTCTCCCATTTCATCCTCTTCAACTTCCTCTATAACACCATTTTCTAATTCATTGCCTCCATATAACTCTTCAATATATTCCACCCACCTATCGACTTTACCTTTTGTATTATAAATCGGTATACCATCTTTGTTTAACACATTATTGGATTTTAATTTATGTACCCCAAAATTTTCCTTAACTTTCCTGTATGCTCTGTCTATTTTACCAATGTTCATTTCTCTTTCCACTTCTGAACACTTTTCTTTAATCCACTCTTCTTTCGCTAGTTTGCACTTTCTGTTTATAGTATTTCTTAATTGTCGATAGTTCCTTTTACTTTCTTCATCACTAGCATTCTTATATTTTTTGTTCATTCATCAGCTGCAATATATCGTCTGAAACCCAAGGTTTTCTACCAGTTCTCTTTGTTCTGCCTAAGTTCGCTTCTGCTGATTTAAAAATTTCCTTTTTAACATTCTCCCATTCTTCTTCTACATTTTCTACCTTATCTTTTTACTCAGACTTCTTGCGATGTCCTCCTCAAAAATCTTCTTTACCTCCTCTTCCTCAAACTTCTCTAAATTCCACAGATTCATCTGACATT
Organism: Lycorma delicatula; assembly: GCF_047948215.1. Taxonomy (NCBI): domain Eukaryota; kingdom Metazoa; phylum Arthropoda; class Insecta; order Hemiptera; family Fulgoridae; genus Lycorma; species Lycorma delicatula. The sequence continues at coordinate 68,295,033 of NC_134459.1, read as the reverse complement.
TTTTCTTCAGGTTTTTAAACCCCAATCTACATTTCATTATCACTAAATTATAGTCCCTATCCATGTCTGCTCCAGGGTAAGTTTTGTAGTCAATGAGTTGATTTATAAATCTTTGCTTAACCATGATATAATCCATCTGATACCTTGCAGTATCGCCTGGCTTTTTCCAAGTGTATATTCTTCTATTATGATTTTTAAACTGGATGTTGGCAATTACTAAATTATACTTCACGCAAAACTCTATAAGTCAGTCCCCTCTTTCATTCCTTTTGCCCAGCCTATATTCACCCAATATATTTCCTTCCTTGCCTTTTCCAATGCTTGCATTCCAATCTGCAACTATTATTAAATTTTCATCTCCTTTTATGTGTTTATAATTGCTTCGTCAATTTTTTCATATACACACTCTACCTCATCATCATCATGGGTGCTTGTAGGCATACAGACATTAGCAATCGTTGTCGGCTTAGGTTTTGATTTTATTCTGATTACAATGATTCTATCGCTAAGCTTTTGAAATACTTTACTCTCTTTCGTGTCTTCTTGTTCATTACGAAATTTACTCCTGCCTACCCTTTATTATTCTAAAATCACCTGACCAAAAGTCGTTTTCCTCTTCCCACTGAACCTCACTAATTCCTACTAGATCTACATTTAACTGTCCATTTCCCTTTTCAAGTTTTCTAACCTACCAACCTTTTTTAAACTACTAACATTCCACGCTCCAACTTGTAGAATGTTATTTTTTAATTTTCTGGTGACCCCTTCCTTAGTAGTCCTCACCCGGAGATCCAAACGGGGGACTAGTTTACCTCCGGAATATTTTACCAAGGAAGGTGCCTCCATCATTGCTATATGAAAATGCAGAGAGTTACATTTTCTTGGAAAAGAAGCAACTGTAGTCTTCCATTGCTTTCAGCTGTGCAGTACTCAGAGGACTGAGTGATGTTGATATGGCTGTTTAAGTCGTCATGACTTAAGCCCTTAACTACTGAAAGAGCTGCTGCCCTCTTTCAGGAATCATTTCTTAGTCTGGCTCTCAACACATACCTCTCCGATATGGTTGCAACTTCGGTCCAGCTACTCTGTATCACTGAGTACTCAAGCCCCCTCACCAACGGCCAGGTCTCATGATTCATAGAGGGAGGCGGATAGCTTATGCATATCTCATTTTTCAGTTAATAAATGACAAACACATTGTTTCGATATGCCCATAGCCTCTGCTATTTCTAACCTTAATTCGTCGGTCATCCAGTACCATTTGGTGAACTTTTTCAATATCAGTGGTGGATGCAGTTTTTGGCCATCCTGAACGCTCATCATCAACCAAGCTGGTATGACCATGTTTAAATTCAGCTGTCCATCTTGTCACAGTGGCAAATGATGGGACTGTAAACAGTGTCCAATTCAGTTTTAATTTGTGTAGGCATATTGCCTTTCAAATGCTAGTATTTAATCACGGCACGATATTCAATTTTTTCTATTTTCACAAAAACAGTCACAATGACTTACTCGAACGATTATCAAACAACTGAGTGTCCAAAATAGCTGAAATTTTAGTGAGTACCTTTCAACGCATGCATGAATACAATCCCTAACTTTTGTTGACGAATGCTGCCATCTTTATGTTGAGGTTCAAAAATTTTCAGACAACCGTCATATGGTGAAAAAGCTGCAGGTGATGGAATGGTTAGAAAGTTCATGTGGCAATTCAATGAGGGACACAATAATGTGTACAATGAGTATAGGAGTGAGCGCCTTTCTATCATGAATAATGATTTGGTTACTCAAGTAGATGAAAAAATAACAGCAAACTGACAGCTTACAATTTGTTTGTTATATATAGAGATCTTTGAAATTTCATGAAGTTTTGGATGAAATCTTAACACAATACCTAGGCTATCACAAACTCTGCTCTTGGGTGCCAAAAATGTTAATGGAGATTCACAAAACCAAGCGATCAGATTCTTTTGTCTTTTACAAAAACTCTGTTCAGCCCTATAAAAATTAAGGTGATGATTTTTTGAGCTAAATATGATTGGTGATACTTGCATCTCTCAAACACCAACCTATATGCAAAATCCAAACACCAGTCTACACACAAAACACAAAAAAATCATGCACACAGTCTTCTGAGATAAGAAAGGGGTTTTGTTGGTTGACTTCTTCTTGAGAGATGAGACTATAAATGCTTCACTTGAGGCATGTTCAATTGTAGAATTTTGTTGCTTAACAATGCTTATTCACATGTTGCTAGTGAAGCTCAGTCTAATTGAACAATTTGGTGGGGAGTAATTAACACCCACCTTTGTAGTCCTGACTTTGTGCTGAGAGTCACTCAGCACAAAGTTACTTGTTTTTTATTGCAAGTAATCTTTTGCCAGATAGTGTTATGACAATGCTGACATGAAAAATGCTCTAAAACATCGGCTACTTCAACTGTTCTTTGAGGAAGGAATGAAAGATTGATAACAAGATATGAAAAGTGCCTTAATAATGAATGGTGGAAATTATATAGAAAAGTAGTTTAAGTACTCTTCCATATATATGTAAAATATATTTTAAAGAAAAGTAATTTATACTAATATTAAAAAAAATAGCCTTTAACATAAATAAGTTTCCTTCTCTAATCATATGTAAAAAATATAAACATCAAATGCCATCTATTTTTTAATAAAAATAAAATTGTAAACAGTAAATATTATGAATTTGTAAGCATTCAACATTGTTAGAACTCTTACAAGACAACTAGAATTATTTGAATTGTTATTAATCAATTCAACAATCTAAACCCAAATTGTAAAAGAAGGTAATTGATTAAACAAGAAAGATGACATGACAGACTGATAAAATTATAAACATAAAAAATGGGTAAATTAATATTTTTATCAGATAACATATGACGAGGCAGTTAATATGAAATGTACATTGAAACATAACAGAATAAAACGCTGCGCACCAAGGGCAGATAATTTCATTCCCTAATACTAATACTCCAAAACTTGTTGTCCCTTGTCCTCATATTTTCTGCCAGTCATCAGTGTTATGGGGTGACCTACTACGTCAACATGTCTAAACAATGTGCAATGACTGAAACCTTAACAGCAGAAAAAGTGAATGTTAGACACATTCATTGTCATCTAAAAACTGTCTATGATGATGATGATAATAATGTTGATTGAAGTGCTGCGAGAAGGTGGGCAATAAAATTTTTTGCATCAGAAGCTGGTAAGGTAAAGTGAATACTGAGCATGAGTCTTGACTAGTCAACCAGCTTTCTCAGACTGATGAGAAGTACCAAAAGGAAGAGGATGAATGAATTCAAAATGATTTATCGCATCACATAATAATGCATCTCCACTCAAATAGACATATCAAAAAAACAAGCAGAACACATTACTGAATAAATGGGTAAATAAATGTAAAATCTGTTGGTGGGTGCTCTTGTGAAGTTGAAATTTGAATCTATTCCACACCCTTCGTATTCATCAGCGCCCTATGGTTTTCACTTCTTTAAGCAATTAAAGAGGGATTTCAAGGGTTTTATTTCACTATGGATGATGATCTAATGTACTGATGGTACAGTACTAACGTACTGTACTGATGGTACAGTAAAGTTGGATCAAGGAAAGATCACCATTATTCCTCAATGATGTAATGAGAAAACTGGTTCACCATTGGGTGAAATAAATTTAAGTTTTTGTAGCAAATAAAATGTATTTTTATGTCATATTTGTTTTGTTTTTTTTTTTTTAACTAGCATTTCTTTTTATTAGCAAGTTATGATAATTTGTTTACCTTCCAGCCACCCTTTGTATATGGAGAGATTAAGAAAATTCTCATAACAATTTTATTAATGGAGCTTGTATTTTTATTTATTTATTATAAATTTTTCTAAAAACCTTTTCAATTCTTTCAGATAATAAATTAAAATCTGGCTTTACTTTATACTTATAAGTATGTTCATATAGTTTAGTTTATAGCTAGTACTTACCTTCCTAAGATTTCTAAAAGTTCAGCAATTCCATTATGGTGTTCTGTTTCATATATAAAGCTAAAAAAATAAAATAAGATTACAATTAAATTAAAAAAAAAAAAAAAATAAATATAAAACTTCTTAAAATTAACTTATCTTACTTTTTAAATACTCTTATTAAATTTTAAAGTTTAGATGAAGAAATATCAGTTGTTTCGTATAAAGAAAATTCTATATAAAATAAACAAAGCAAGAAGAAATATGTAATATTTATTAATAATATTCTCTATTGTTCTGCATTTTATGAAATAAGAGGTAAATAAATATATAATTGTACAGTCTGTTCATAAAGTTGCTGTGCAGTATGCTTCACAATTATGTGGTGCATTCTGTTCTTTTGGCATTGGATTGGTTGCTCTGTGGGTTTGTTTGGTGTTGCTCAGTAATAAACCAAGACATCAGCTGTTGAGCTGTGATTAAAATATACTTAGTTTCATTTATTTGAATCGATAATTGTGAGAAATGTAATTGTTCCTTCAGTAAAGGAACACATTTTTCTCTTTGAAAATGTCTCTCGTGAAGGTGACAATTTTACCGATTTAGTGAAGCAAATGTTTTCTGAAAAGTTTCCAAATATTCTTCCTGTTCGTAACTGCAATGCAGTTCAACACAGTTCTTACTGAAAAAAATGTTGAGCAACAGGCTCTGTTTAAGACACTGATCTAAGTGGAAGATCACCTAAACTAAACAAATAGAAGCTGCTTGGTATTTCAGATGCTATAACTGAAAGTCTACCAAAGTTAGTACAATAGCAGGATGATGCACAATAGACTTGCTTACACGAACCACATGATGCTACAATAGACTTGCTACTGCACATAAAACTGTAAGAAAAGAACTGAAACTTTTCCACAATAAAATAATACGTGTTCAAGAACTGAAACCAACAATTCATACCAAAAGACTTAAATTACATCAACGGTTTAAATGTTTTATTAACCAAAATTCTGTAGGTATCCTAGACATTTAGCTTTTAACAGATGAAGCACGGTTTCATCTGAGAGGGTACATAAATTCACAAAATACACAATTGTGGTTGACAAGTAACTCCCAATAAAATACATGAACAATCTTTACACGAAGCGAAAATTGGAGTCTGGGTCAGTGTGAGTAGACCATGCATTGTGGGTCTATTCTTTTTTGAAAATGCAGTTAACAGTGAATTTTATCATGCTGTTTTAACAAACTTCCTTATTCAGTTAACAGAAGTGGAAATTAATCACAGTTGGTTCCAACAAGATGGTGCCACATCCAACAGGTCAGTGACTATTTTACAAAATGTCTTTGGTGAACAAATCATTTTGAGGGGTTTGGGCCTGCACCATCGCTCAATCTGACTTACCCATATTACTTTCTATGGGAGGGCGACAGCAAAATAAGTAGTGTATCGCATCAGACCACGCATGATTGATGAACTAAAAACCGCAATAAAGATATACATATGAGACATTCTAGTACATCAGGTAGTTAAAGTATTTGAAAACAAACTGAAACGTGTGCAGTATTGTATCATGTTGGAGGAGGTGACTTTCAACACATTTTATAAACTATTCCAGTTATTACACATCCATTTCTATAAAATAAAAATACAAAGTAATAATTAGGAAAGTTTCATCATTATACTTCCATAATTCCAATGTACAGAAACTTTCCAAATGCATTGTAGAGGAAAGTGAATATAAATAGTCACATATATTTTTTATTAATAGGGTAACAGTTCTCTAAAATTCACCAAGGAAATAAATAATATCTTTAATTTTATATATAAATATGATTCATTTTTTAATTTAATCTCAAACTTTTGAAAAATTATAATTTTCATTATTTTAAGTAATATAATACATTGTATGTGTATGTAAATACAAGGTCTGATAACAAAGTAAGCAGAGTTTTTAAATTGCATGCACTATATCTTTCAATTGAGTTGATTTTTTTCTGGATACTGGTAGTATTATCAGTGAAGTATGTGCTGATTTTAAGCCAGCCGCAATACTTAGTTTGTGCTTGGCAAGTAAAAAAGCAAGATGTTCTTTACTCAGTGATCTTTTGTGCGGCAAAAGGTAGGATGAGGGTGTTTGAAGTTTTTCTTAAAAACAGAATTAAGGGAAGCAAAATATTTAAAATGTTAAAGGCCTTTGGCAACTATGCTAAGTCACAATCGTGAATTTATGAGTAGTAAAATACTTTCAGGAAGGCCAAAAAGACATTGAAGATGATGTGAGGTTCGAGTATCCTAGCACATTAATGAAGATATCAAAAAAAGTTAAAAAAACTGCTAATCGTAGAATCACAATTATCAAGGTTGCAAAGAAGTAGGACTTTCACACTACTCATGCAAAGTTATTTTTACTACTGCTTTGAACATAAAACACAGGTGGCAGCAAAATCTGTTCCAAAACTGCTAGATTTCCACCAAAACAGATTAACATAATCATTGCTCAACAAATGCTTACTGACATTGCTGAAGACCCACACCTGCTTCACATCATAACTGGTGATAAAATGTAGGTGTATGGTTACAACATTGAGTCAAAGGCTCAATCGTACTAATGGAAGTTTTCTGCTGAGGACAAGACAAAAAAAAAATCAAGTTTAAGTCAAACGTGGAGTGCTGCTGCAACCATCCTATTCTCCAGACATGGCTTCCTGTGAAATTTTCTTATTTCCCAAACTTAAAAGAGACATTCATTGGAAAACTTTTTCACAACACATGAGATAAAGGTGAACGTGTAAGCCAAACTCAAGGTGATACTCAAAGAGGCATTTCACCCATGTTTATCAAACTGGAAGCTACAATGGTATAAGTGTATAATTTCATAGGACTACTTTGAAGGAAAAGAGAGGAACAATGAAGATTGAATAAATACTTTTGAAGAAAAATTAAAAATTCTTATTACTTTTTGATCAAATATAATTTTAAATTTATAATTTTTATATAATATTTGTTCATAAACAGAGTGAACTGTTAGTTATGATGAGCAAATATAGCAAATTATACATTTATTTTATCTGTACACGAATCTATATGTCTGTTATCTTCAGAAAGTCCACCATAACAATTTCATACTGAAATTTATTTTCCTAAGAAGTTATAGACATGAAAAAATTTCACTTACTCCGAAACACTTTCAAAGCAAATCACATCTTTTAATCACCAACGATAATTTTCAAAAGTTAGAGTATTAAATATGCTAATTTGTTCAGCAAAAAGTTATTAAAGATAAAAACTAAAGATTAAAAATGTGACATGAATATATATATATATATATATATATATATAAATAAAAAGGTGAATATGATATATGTATATCAATAAATGATGAAGAGTATAAAGCTAAATTTGATTTTTTTGAACATAAAAAATTCTTTGTCATAACACAACATTAACCCATTCAGAAATAGGATAAATTTAAAAGAATTTTAAAATTACCTTCGTCAAATAATTTACAAATTACACTAATGTAAATATCAAAGTACGTCTCTTTATGAGAGAAATGCCTCCTTGGAAACATATGTACTAGTTACTAGTTACACAAATATATTTGTAAACAGAATATTTTAACGATGGCCTAATTTTTATATATCTGTAAGTAAGTAAAAATTATAGAAATCAATTCATTAAGAAGATATTATTATCAGTCCAATTTACATACTACAAACAGTAAGATAAATGGATTGTATATTTATTTTCTTCCTATTACTTGAAGGCAGACAAAAGTATGTAAACAGCAATACTGAGAATCTTACTACACTCTTAAATCTGTTAAACATGTCTTACTGTCTTATAGAAAAGCAAAATGCAAATTTTAATATTTATACCCAGAAAATGAATGGTACCCATGTCACAAGAAGTGGATTTTAACCTATGTACAGGTTATTTTTAAGCCAAAATAAAAATGAGATAATTTTACATCTTTACCACTACTAGTGTCAAGTCTTATTGCACTAAAAATATTTTATTTTTTTAATTATGCAAATTGTCTTCATGGCTTGTACAAACATGAGTGAGGTGGTGCAGAGGGACAGTGACAATGAATTTTTTGTGAGGGAGGGAATGGATGATCCAGTTGCCTTTCAAATTGCATCTCTCTTTGGTCAGTAGCCTCATACAATTTTTTTTTGGCAAAAAAACATTTTTATGTTATCATTGCCCAGAAAACAAAAATATAAAATACAAAATCTAATAAAAGAACATCAAATCTTAAAGTAAGATATTAAAAACAATGACAAAAAAATAAACTAAAATATTAAACACAAAAACACACAACTACTGTAAAAAAAATTTATTAACACTATTAAAAAGTATGGAAAATAGTAACACTGGAGAAATGAAAACAATCGGTCCAAAACTTCTTTATTATTGCCCAAAATTTGACAAATATTTCTGACTGGACTGCATGCATACTTTGGAGAAATGAATTCATGATATATCCAAGTTTACAGCTGGGCCAGAAATTTTAAAGGAGAGCATGAAGCTGTAGAAAATGAGCCACAATGGGTGTTCAGGACAAGTTGACAGATGACAACATTCAATCGATCTGTAACCTCATTGAAGATGATGGGCATCTTATGGTAATAATCGGTTGATGAAATTATGCACTTTCCATTATCACAAGGCCGCTTGGGTTCCACAAATTCTTAGAAAGGTGCGTTCTAAGGCTTTTAATATAAAATCAGAAATAGGCCTGACAGAAAATTTGCCCAAAGGCTCTTAAATTGATTTCAAGAGGGAAATAATCTTCTACATCAAACAGTCACATATGATGAGACAAAGATCATTATTACATTTTCGATTTGAAACTGATGAGTATAGAGTGACATAAAATCAACAGCCTGGCTCTGTAAAGGTGAGAATGTGTCCATCAGCTGAAAAAGCATCATCAATTCAAATTTATTGCTTTATTTTGTAGTTATATCAATCAATCATTATATTCCTCCACTGCAGTGACGTTTTTTGGCAAATACTGATTTTTAAATTAAAAAAAAAAATTTTTAATAATATAAATTTTTATATGTCAATCTTTCCCAATCCACAATTATCAATATTTATAAACTGGATATCAATATTAAAATGCCTAGTGGAATTGTGAGCATATATTTGTTGCTAGACTATATAGACTTATTCAATTATCTATGATTCAGTGTAGTTTTTGGTGTTATCTACTGGATATTCAATAATACTACTAATAATAACATTAGTAATAATATCTACTGGATAATTCAATGTTATGTATGTACGTTATGTAATGTAATAATGCTATATATAGTCCCATATATAAACATTTCTGTTTTTCTAAGAACACACAAGTGTGTGGAACTCTGGAGAACATTCAAAAGACTGTGACCGACCGGTTAAAAGCACTACCAGTTGAAGCCTTCCAGTGCTAATACCAGAAATGGGAATGACTCCGCCAGTTTATAGCTGCCCAAGGGAACTACTTTGAAGGGGATAATATTGTTGTTTGAAACAATTAAAAACATTGCTAAAAAAAAGTCAGTCTCATTACTTTTCTCACACACTTGTATGTTCTTAGAAAAGTAATGAGACTGACTTTTTTTTACCATGTTTTTAATTGTTTCAAACAACAATATTATCCCCTTCAAAGTAGTTCCCTTGGGCAGCTATAAACTGGCGGAGTCGTTCCCATTTCTGGTAGTAGCACTGGAAGGCTTCAACTGGTAGTGCTTTTAACCGGTCGGTCACAGTCTTTTGAATGTTCTCCAGAGTTCCAAAATGACGTCCTTTTAAGACATGTTTCAATTTCGGGGAAAGGAAAGCGTCACAAGGATTCAAATCTGGTAAATAGGAGGGTTGAGGAACCGTAGGAATGTGTTTTAAGGTCAAACATCCCTGATGGAAATGGCCATGTGACACAGGCATTGTCATGATGAAGCATCCACTTGTCTGCAATGTCTGGTCTCACGTGAATTACTCTTTTCCTGAGCCTTTCAAGGACACCTTTGTAAAACACTTGGTTGATAGTTTGTTCTGAAGGAACAAATTCTTTATGCACGATACCCTACTGTCAAAAAACCAATCAGCATGGTCTTGATCTTTGATTTGCTCTTTTGACATTTTTTTTGGTAGAGGAGATGATGGAGTGTGCCACTCTTCGCGTAACTGCTTTGTTTCAGGATTGTACTCAAATATCTAGGATTCATCCACCTGTGATCTCACATGATTGAAGAATTCTTGGTCATTGTCAATTCTCTCAAGATCAACGCATGCGTTTCTTCGATTGTCCTTCTGTTCCGTTTTGTGAGGCATCAATTTTCGCACATACCTTTCGCAAGTCAAAATCGTCTGTCAAAATTTGATGTACAGTGAAAGTGTTTAAATTTAACTGTTCACTCATCATCCTTATTGTTAAATGATGGTGTCATATCACAAGAACCCTCACATGATCAACATTTTTGTCAGATTTTGAACTTGAAGGTCTCTCTGAGCAAGGTAGATCTTCAACCTGTTTTCGGCCTTCCAAAAATGATTTGTGCCAACCAAAAACTTATGCTCTTGATAAGCAATGTTTCCCATAGGCCTGTTTCAACTTTTCAAAGGTCACACACTCGCGGATTCCCCAAGTTTAACACAAAACTTGATTGCACAACGTTGCTCTAAATTCCGATGCTCCATTTTTGTAACAAACAACAAAAACACAACTTCACTGATGGTGCTGTCAAAAATAATGTGTTGGCTGAACGGGGTTGAAACTCCGTAATGAGCATGTGGAAGAGATGAACAAACACCAGTCTAGCACGAACCGGTAAACACAGCATTACTTTTCTCACACACCCCATATGAAATATTACAGAGCAATATGGCAGAGAAATCACATGGATATCAAGCTATTTGTTGTAAGTGGTGTATAATAATTTTAATAAATTCTTGAAATTGTAAACATTTAAAAAAAGAAAGTACAAATTACAAGTACCATTAAAAATTTACTACAATGAATTGGGAAGAAGATTTTTAGCTATTTTAAAGAAATGATTTCATAAAAAATTCTTTTTATCTAAAAATCTGTTTTTTAGCAATCGGTAACTCTTACCATGATTTTTTTTTAATTATACCATTAAATAAAAAAAAAAATTAACATTACAATTGGTATATTATAATTAAAGAAAAAGTCATTAAAATGAAGGTCTGAAAAAATAATTATAGCAATATGTTACATGCAGTTAAAAATTTTTGCTGTTCTGAATAATGCTTCTGAACCATGTAAACCATGTTTCAAAAGCATTAAAAAAATAATGTATAATTGCCTCCTAAAAGTAAATACTTACCTATAAAATATATTATTTATTTGTTTTCTAATGTAAGCTCGCAAACCCAAAAATTTTCCATAAATTCTATGCAATGTTGTCTTCAAAAAATCTCTCTCCCTAGGATCTTCTGAATCAAACAATTCAAGTAACTGGAAAAAATAAGAAAAATGTGTCATAAAAAATAAGATTTCATAATCTGAACTATATATGAAATCAAAATAGAAACAAAATATTGTTATATTGATAAAAACAAGATTAATACACAGAATGGTTTAAAAATTAATTTTTGAATTGCTAAAAAAAAATCTTTTTCAGTTTGTCAATTAAATTCTTGTACTTTGAATTGTATAACACAATGTTTCTAGTTATCTATCTTCTCATAAATGTACTGAAACTTTCCTCAATGAAAAAGGTTTTTATTCATTGGAGGGACAGTGTGTCAATGTAATGATGAAGCCTTAATATGAGAAAAGTCAACAGAAAAAGACATATAGCTCTAATAGGTTAATTTTAATGGTAATTTCCTTAGTTGTTTCCTAGCCACCACATATTACTGGCTAATGTAATAAAGTATTCATTCATATTAAAAATTGTGGATGTAACACAGCTATACGACTGCAATCTCATACTATATTAGCTCCAAAGATGCAGTCTCCTGCAACATATCTTTGAGATTTCTGAATTATCATGACTCAATAATTCACAGTTGATGGATTTATGATATTGCAGATAAAGTATGAATAAAGTGAATAAGTATGAAGTATGGAATGATAGTAGGTATCTCTTCTTATGATATTTATATAGCATCATTATTATATTTTTTGTACAATAATAACTTTCCTTTCATACATTAAAAATTGTATACTAATAATGTATTCCTAATTATTATAATTTTTTAATTATGGGCATAGTATAAAACTCTGACTTGACAGCTACATTTATTTAATCACTCTATTGAACAGTCAAATTCTTTTATGAAATTAATTTTATTTTTTAATAAAATAAACTTAATTTTTTTTCTATTAACTATCATTTGGGCCAATAACTCCCATACAAAACACCCACATGGATGCACAAATATTAATCAGTTTTAATACTATATACCTGGAAACTAGAAAAAAATCTGAAATAATAAATTTGTTTTTAAGTATCAAATATTAAACTTTGCTTTCCACTAATATAGAAAACAGAATGTTTTCACTATAATATAGAGAATAAGAACTTTAGAATAGTAATATGTTGTAACTAAAACAATTATGGCATTAAATACTAGCAGGCTTACTGGTTGGAGTTAAAAATAAAATAATGCTAGCCAAGGGAACATGCATTAGTAAATTCTTTCAAGCAGGAATTTTTAAGTGTCATTAAGAAATTTATGTAGAAAAGATAGGAATAATAAACAATGGTTTTTTTTTAAATGAGAATTTTTAAATATTTAAAATTCCTTCCTTTTTACAAAGAAATTTATTAGATAATATTTACAAGTCTATTCCATTGAGGAAATTTAAATTATTGAATTAGTTATTTATGGCCGTTTGAGTAATTTTTACAATTCATGGCTGTAGATATAGAAGTAACGCTTTGTAAATGGTAAGTTTCTGATTCTTGCTTTTCTTACAGAATTTTGATGGTTTATCAATAAATATATATATTTATATGTATCACACAAACTATCACATTACACAGGCGATTAACCCAGGATAGCCATCATCAAGATATTATGAGAGATATAAAAAAAAACTATTAACACAAACTTTCTCTCAACTTTTTTAGGGATTTAAAAATATGTAATACATATTTTGAAAAAATGATATTTCCAAACGGAAGCTAAATAAGAATATTATGTTTAAAAATACACGATTATATATGTTGTAACTTTTTCCTCAAAATATTAGTAAATAACCGTGCATCAAATAAACCCTAGCAATAAAATAGAATAATTTGTACACTTCCACACTTGCAGTTGTTCATCAATCTCATAATCCACAAAAATTATATTTTTATTCCAAACTGAAGATAAAAGAACAAATAAAAGTACTCTCCAAAAATTAAATAAACAACAAATTTTTCATTTTGATGATATTTGGTATGTAACTACCTACCTTGTAATGGGCAAAAATATTTTTTTTATATTTAAAAAAACTTTTTCTTGAGTAATAGACTATTTTCTAACTTGCCAACAGGTAAAAACAGCCATTTTCATCACTTCTTCAATGAGCTGTAGCATTCTATTTTAAACTGTACAGTGGGTGGGTCAAAGAGGGCCTTTTGGAAAGAGTAAAGATGGAACTTCATCTTAGTGTACTCAAAATTCATTTTGTTACATAACCAAATCTTGTAATTTTTAATGAAGTTATATTTACAAATTGTTTTTTCAAATTTTGGGCACAAAGTAAATAGCGAATGGCTTAGGGTAACAGGCCTGCTTTTTACCTTTTAATTCTTAAGTACCAGTAGTACTTATAACAAAAAAAGGACTGTTACAGAGATTCTGTCAAAAAAAATAAATAATAGTAATAAATTGTCCATATTTAGTAATTTTACTTCCCAAATAACAAAATTCTTCTACCCTCCATAATCTTTTCTCCTCCTATTTTCACATTCAGTGGTCCATCTTTGTTATTTCTACTACATTTCATTACTTTTGTTTTGTTCTTGTTTATTTTAATGCGATAGTTTTTGCGTAGGACTTCATCTATGCCGTTCATTGTTTCTTCTAAATCCTTTTTACTCTCGGCTAGAATTACTATATCATCAGCAAATCGTAGCATCTTTATCTTTTCACCTTGTACTGTTACTCCGAATCTAAATTGTTCTTTAACATCATTAACTGCTAGTTCCATGTAAAGATTAAAAAGTAACGGCGATAGGGAACATCCTTGTCGGACACCCTTTCTTATGTTCTTCAATTGTTATTGTTGCTGTTTGGTTCCTGTACATGTTAGCAATTGTTCTTCTATCTCTGTATTTGAACCCTAATTTTTTTAAAATGCTGAACATTTTATTCCAGTCTACATTATCGAAAGCCTTTTCTAGGTCTATAAACGCCATAAACGTCTATAAACGTATGTTGGTTTGTTTTTCTTTAATCTTCCTTCTACTATTAATCTGAGGCCTAAAATTGCTTCCCTTGTCCCTATACTTTTCCTGAAACCAAATTGGTCTTCTCCTAACACTTCTTCCACTCTCCTCTCAATTCTTCTGTATAAAATTCTAGTTAAGATTTTTGATGCATGACTAGCTAAACTAATTGTTCTGTATTCTTCACATTTATCTGCCCCTGCTTTCTTTGGTATCATAACTATAACACTTTTTTTGAAGTCTGATGGAAATTCCCCATTTTCATAAATATTACACACCAGTTTGTATAATCTATCAATCGCTTCCTCACCTGCACTGCGCAGTAATTCTACAGGTATTCCGTCTATTCCAGGAGCCTTTCTGCCATTTAAATCTTTTAATGCTCTCTTAAATTCAGATCTCAGTATTGTTTCTCCCATTTCATCCTCCTCAACTTCCTGTTCTTCCTCTATAACACCATTATCTAATTCATTTCCTCCGTATAACTCTTCAATATATTCCACCCATCTATCGACTTTACCTTTCGTATTATATATTGGTGTACCATCTTTGTTTAACACATTATTACATTTTACGTTATGTACCCCAAAATTTTCCTTAACTTTCCTGTATGCTCCGTCTATTTTACCAATGTTCATTTCTCTTTCCACTTCTGAACACTTTTCTTTAATCCACTCTTCTTTCACCAGTTTGCACTTCCTGTTTATAGCATTTCTTAATTGCCGATAGTTCCTTTTACTTTCTTCATCACTAGCATTCTTATATTTTCTACGTTCATCCATCAGCTGCAATATATCGTCTGAAACCCAAGGTTTTCTACCAGTTCTCTTTATTCCGCCTAAGTTTGCTTCTGCTGATTTAAGAATTTCCTTTTTAACATTCTCCCATTCTTCTTCTACATTTTCTACCTTATCTTTTTACTCAGACTTCTTGTGATGTCCTCCTCAAAAATCTTCTTTACCTCCTCTTCCTCAAGCTTCTCTAAATTCCACCGATTCATCTGACACCTTTTCTTCAGGTTTTTAAACCCCAATCTACATTTCATTATCACCAAATTATGGTCACTATCAATGTCTGCTCCAGGGTAAGTTTTGCAGTCAACGAGTTGATTTCTAAATCTTTGCTTAACCATGATATAATCTATCTGATACCTTGCAGTATCGCCTGGCTTTTTCCAAGTGTATATTCTTCTATTATGATTTTTAAATTGGGTGTTGGCAATTACTAAATTATACTTCGTGCAAAACTCTATAAGTCGGTCCCCTCTTTCATTCCTTTTGCCCAGCCCGTATTCACCCACTATATTTCCTTCCTTGCCTTCTCCAATGCTTGCATTCCAATCTCCAACTATTATTAAATTTTCATCTCCTTTTACGTGTTTAATTGCTTCATCAATCTCTTCGTATACACCCTCTACCTCATCATCATCATGGGCGCTTGTAGGCATATAGACGTTAACAATCGTTGTCGGTTTAGGTTTTGATTTTATCCTTATTACAATGATTCTATCGCTATGCGTTTTGAAATACTCCACTCTCCTCCCTATCTTCTTGTTCATCACGAAACCTACTCCTGCCTGCCCATTATTTGACGCTGAGTTAATTACTCTAAAATCACCTGACCAAAAGTCGCCTTCCTCTTCCCACCGAACCTCACTAATTCCTACTATATCCACATTTGTCCTACCCATTTCCCTTTTTAAATTTTCTAGCCTACCAACCTTTTTTAAGCTTCTAACATTCCACGCTCCGACTCGTAGAATGTTAATTTTTAATTTTCTGGTGACCCCTTCCTTAGTAGTCCCCACCCGGAGATCCGAACGGGGGACTTTACCTCCGGAATATTTTACCAAGGAAGGCGCCTCCATTATTGCTATGTGAAAATGCAGAGAGCCACATTTTCTTGGAAAAAAAGCAGCTGTAGTTTTCCATTGCTTTCAGCTGCGCAGTACTCAGAGGACTGAGTGATGTTGATACGGCCGTTTAAGTCGTCCTGACTCACGTCCCTAACAACTACTGAAAGAGCTGCTGCCCTCTTTCAGGAATCATTCCTTAGTCTGGCTCTCAACAGATACCTCTCCGATATGGTTGCACCTTCGGTCCAGCTACTCTGTATCCCTGAGCATTCAAGCCCCCTCACCAACGGCAAGGTCTCATGATTCATAGAGCAGGCATCTTTATTAGAGCAGAAAATAAATGTTATATCTTTAATATTGTCTGCAATAACTGTGCACAATTATTTTAAGTTATAGAAGATAATCCCCCTTTTTTGAATATTAATTTTTTTCCTGTCAGCCTATCTTACAGAGACACAATCCTTCTTGCCTGGCATCATTCGGCTGTGCTCATCATTCTGATAAAAATCTTGGACACATTTAAGAACATTTTCATAAATTATGTGACTGGGTTTCTTTTTGCCGATTTATGGCAAAACTTCACTTGTTTTAACTAATTGTTTGGATTGACAGGCTAAATACTGTCTAACATTCATGTTGAATTTTTTGAATGCTCCATCTGCTTGGTAATAACTTAAAATATTAATGTTTTCCTGGGTTGATGTATCTGTTTTCATTTTATCTTTTAATTTAATGATTAATTCTTCAAATTCCCTATCTAAATCAGCATCATTTTGTGGTACTAAACTGGCTTCTTTTGTAGAAACATTTAAATCAAAGGAATTGCTTAATTTACTGGTAACTCACTTGGCTATTTTTGTAAGTTTATTTTTTTAAATTGGTTCCTTTGTGCTGCTTGATAATTTTTGAATCTTAACAGGGAAAATACAAAGTGCTGAACAAGCTTTATTCACTGACTCAACTATAACATATTGAGGCTCAAATATGTCTTGACATTCTGGTTCGCTTTCTGTATCATGTAGTTTCTATATTTTGTTTAAGCATTTTGTATACAGTGCTCTGCCTGCAATTAATTTCAAATTTGGACTGCATTTTGAAAATGTCAAAGATATTTCTTGAAGAGATTTCTTAACCGGTTTAGTTTGACAGCTAAATGGGTCAGAGCACCTTCCCATGAATATGAAGATATTCATCTAAATATTTGGTTTTATGAAAAGTACCGATATTTTTTGTTTCAGTTCATCCACTTCTTAAAGATATCAATGTTATTTTCTGTTCAGTAAACTCTAAAATATCGTGCAATACTGAAGATCTATTGTAAATCAATTTATGACATACTGTTTCAGTGTGAATGCCAATTGAAGACTCCATTATCCGTTTTTATAAAATGCAAGGATTCTTACAATAACAAAACAGTTAGTATAAATTATAAAACTATCAATTACACCTCACTTTGTGTTATCCCACTTTCTCTACAGCTAAAATAAACATTTCTCTAATTAATAAAATAAAAAATAAAAGATATCGCATAAAAGGGAAGTTCATTGCTAATAAAATTACTTAATTACTATAAACAAGTGTATATTACCTAACCACAGTATTAACACTAGCAACAATACAACATATCACACTGAAATCAAAACAGTAACTGAACCTTCTACAATGTTTACAGTCAGGATTACGCAAACATGCATGTCTATTCACTTTCGTGTTTAAACATGAGTTTTTGTGTATGAATCATACTTTAAGTAACAAACTATCTAGAATATAAGCTATCTCTTTATTATCTGAAAAAATTAATGCTGAGAAATTTTTTGGATACATTGTTCACGGTTAGAAGGAACAGCGCTTTTAGCGGTTTTGATGCTTTCATTACTCATCAACCCCTTTGAGTAACAAAATAAATTTTATGATTTTAAAGTATATAAAAAGTACTTACTGCTGTAAACATTTCAGAATTTTGTCACCTGTCCCACATGTGGTTTCTGAACCCCCAAAACAAGACATTTTCAAAATCTTACAATTTGATGGGAATTTTTTTTTTAACGAAGGACACTTTGTAACAGTCCAATTATTTTGTAGGTACTACTAGTAACCAGGAGTTAAAAGGTAAAAAACAGGACTCCATAAGTCCTTCATTATTTATTTTGGGCCTAAAATTTGAAGAAAAAATTTGTGAACGTAACTTCAGTAAACATTACAAGATTTGGTTATGTAACAAAATTAATTTTGAGTAAACTACGATGAAGTTCCATCTTTCCCTCTTAACAAAAAGCCTTTTTTGACCTCTGAATGATGTAAAATAAGATTGCTACAGCTCATGGAAAAAGTGATGAAAATGGCTGTTTTTACCTGTTGGCAAGTTAGAAAATAGTCTATTACTCAAGAAAAAAATGTTTTTAGAATGTAAAAAATATTTTTTGGCCACTACAAGGTCAGTAGTTATCATATACCATCATATATCAACAAAATCAAAAATAGTGATGCAATAAAAGTTTTGAAAATTTGTTGAATTTTAATGTAATACCCCACGGAAGTAATTCAAAAAGGAGTAAGTTTAAGAATGAGTAAGGATAAAAAGTCTTGAAATGTTCATCCTTTATTGAAAAGTATAACAAAATGCTATTCCGAGTCCTTTTTTAAAATTTAATAAGTTGGCTACCATACCGTAAAAATGTAGGTTTTTCAAAAGGCACCTAACATATATTTAAACCAAATTTTTAAAAAACAGGGAAGGTTTCCCAGTTAAAAGTTATTTTTTTGTTGTTAATATTTAATAACATCCTATAGTTACATTTTTTAATCTTTTATACATTTCAATGGTGGAGGAGTTAACAGTGAAAGTATAACTTTTTCCATTGATTGGAGACAGTATATATAAAGTGTCTTACATAGAAATTAATTTGCCACTTTATATCATCTGTCCAAATCCTTCTTAAGGCTGATCTACAAGTAACACTCTTTAGACAGCCTTGTTCTGAGAACAATGATATTCATTACACATCCAGTCCAATGTGAACTGTATGAAGGCGTCACATGGCTGAATATCATCTGAATTTTGGTGTGGTTGGCATATCGATACTATAATAATAAGATAATAGTAAATTCAGCTTAATGAAACAGGAAATGACTTTTAATCTTCATTTACTACAGTAAGCCTGCACAGCATGCTTACGTGTTTTCGATGATGTATATTCCAATTCTGCAAGCAACATGAGCTTCACATCAGATCGTTTCTGGTTATGCCACCTAATATACCGGGTTATGACACCTATTACAAGTATATGATACTTAATATACCTGCATATCAGTACTGACACACTTATAGGTGTATCAGTACTGACACTCTCACAACTCAACTCTCACAAAAATAATATTTAACTATAGGTATGGAAACAATTTGTTCCCAAGTTATGGTTAGTGAAAGATTTCACTCAAATTTTTGTTTTAAAAGTCAAATAATGATATACCAAAACTCTGTGGACCCAAATTATTGATTTTTTATGCAATTTTACATGAAAACTAGAAAAAAGGATTCCAGAACTGTATCTCCAGTAGTTTCCACGAAGAATGATCAACTCAAAAAGGTTTAGTGTAAATTTTTTTATTAACATATCAACATAATCAAGTAAAACTTCACAACAAAATTTGTTGAGAATTGATTGTGGAGAATTAATGAAATTTTAAATCAATAAAAATTGCATTTTTATTGAAAACCAAACAATAAAAAAATTCTCCTTACACTACAAATGAGTAAGAAATTCATTGTGTGTGCATGTGTATAAAGAGATGCACTGGCCTCTATTTTGTTTATTCCAGAGATTGGTGTAAAGAAATGGTTTTTATAAAATCATTTTGAAAGTAGCCCAACCTTTTAAATTATCTGAAGTGTAAGATTTTTAAGGAATTTCTTGTTATCTTCAGTTTTTAATAAAATAAATTTTTATTATTTGGTTTTTGTTGACTTTAATTGCATCAATTTTCTCATGTTAAAACTCTTTACAAATCTTGTCCAGAAGTTTTACTTAGTAATTGGAATTTAACAATTTAACAAGCAAAACATCTCTGACTCCACTTTCTGAATTTTACATCAATTTTCTCAGAAACGTTGGGGATATAGTTCTGGGAGCCATTTCCCCCCTCAATTTTTCATTTTTCATTAAAGATTGCATATAGAAATACTAATTTCATTCAGTAATTTATGTCTATAGAGTTTTAATATACCATTTTTTGATCTTGAGCAGAAACCTGGGTGAAATTTTTCATTAGCTATAAATTAAAAACAAAGTTTTATAAACAAATTTTTATATGAAAATTTTTCACCATTTTGATGAAAGGAATATGGTTAAAGTATAGGTAACATTTCCTGTAACGCCCAGTATAAAGTTATATAAAATGTCTAAAAAAAATTTCTAATTATACATACATACTACTGATATGAACTGATTTAAAATTATGATAAATCCAAAAAAAATTATAAATATCTCAATAACATTATGTTATTAATGACACAAAATACATATATTAGTTACAAAAAAAAAAAAAAAAATAATAATAATTTGCCTTTTTATGGGTTCAATATAAATAAATGCTCCAGACAATCTGTAATAAGCAAAAGTACTTACTTGTAAGACAAATTTCTGGTCAATATATCTTTTAGCTGCATTTGGTTGGAAATCTGAGGACTCCAGAAATCTAATAAAAATAATAAACATTGATACATTAATTACATACAACAAAGAGAAAAATGTATAAAAAACATAAAATCTAAAAAATAGATATTAAATTACATATTAAAAAAAAAATTAATTATAGGTACATACCTTAGAAAGAATTCATAGACAAGCTGTAAATGAGGCCAAGCTGCTTCAAGAGTTGGTTCATCCTCTTCTGGATCAAATTCAGCTCCATTTGGATTACTTGATGGTGGAAGTGTTCTGAATAAGTTCACAGCAAACTGTTAAAAAAAAGTATTAATATTAACATACAATCAACACTCCCATAAAATGTAATACGGATGATTTCATTAATTCCAGTTTTTATACAATTTTTTTTACTATCAACAATAAAATGTTACCTACAAGCCAGTAACAAGTGGAGAGCTTCTCTGCAACTATTCTCTCATTCCATACGAATGAGAAAATATTTTTCATTAAGCACTTACTTATTAAAGAATTTGTTACTTTATTTCAGGAAAGACTTGTACTGTACTGTAGGAAAGACTTTCTAGAGTCTTTTATTGCTTATGTTATTAATATAAAAAAAGGTACAAACTGAAATTTTATATTATGTTATGTTTTGTAAGTGCATCTAAAGTGCTTAGCACTTTATCATGTAAAGTTGTACATATATTATAAGAATTACTGGTACTTGTCTGGATGCCACACTGTTTGTCATGTATTGTAGTTTTATCTGCATTGTTTATTTTTATTGATCATATTATCTTAGATAGTTATTATTTCATTAGAAATAAACATTTTCAAGTTTAAGTACAGCTTAAAGTTAATGTGTTGTTATCAACAAGTTAAAACAACAATCAGTATGTTTGTTGTTTCTCAGTACATCAAAATTTATATTGCAAATTAAGATACATGACTTACTGTTTGTTTAATATTATTATCATAGAATAATTCTAAGGTAATTATCAAACAGTTTTCATAATATCTAAAAAAAAAGATTGATAATGAACTATTAAAATGGCTAATCAACTTGTGCTGCTGTAAGCAGGTAATGTTTATCTCTATATTGAAGCAAGCACCGCTTTAACACAGAAGGGTTAAAGGATCTATTTAGATATGTGATTAACATAAGAAACACCAAAATGATAAAAATATATTTCAACTGAAACAGACTTAATTTAATTGGACTTTGTCTAAGTTTTTCCTGTCTGCTGCTACTCAAAGCTTTAGAATGACAATATATATTGTCAATGTTTATCCTAAAAGTACTGAACTATCAACCAGAAAAAAACATTTACCCGACAGAGCTAGTAGTTTTTTCTATTTTAATTATCTCATAATTACTTAATTATCAAGTGCCTTTGTTTATTAATGAACAAATTTTGATACTATTAATACAAGCAACTACTCTGAAGATCGCTAACTTAAAATTTCATTTACCATATTAACAGCTTCAGGATAAATATTATCAGTGATAACACCCCGTTGCGAACTGAGATACTCGACCATTTCATGTAATGCAGCTCTCTTCACCTCCTTCCATTTAAGATCTGACAATGGATCTGATACAAAGTCAAATAACACGCAACATTGTCTGATTTTCTGTACAAATAACTCTTCTCTTTCAGCTACTGAGGCATCTGTAACAGAAAAAAATTTATATATTTTTTTAATTATGTAGATATAGCACATAAGATTACAAATAAAGTAAAACTTGAACTTAACTGATTTTTTATTCGGCATAACTCTGTCCACAATAAAATTTTCCAAGTTCCATGATGTTATAGAATATTACACAAATATTAATTAATCGTGTAATAAAAATTTATGAATTAACAAAACTTGAAATAAGGGGCTGCGGTTTACTAATAACTGAGTATATACAAAAAAAACTTACATTTATAAAATAGTACTATGAAATACAAATAAAAACTGTTTAATAATGATAAAGCATTTTAAAATGCATAAATGAAATTAAAATTTTAAAAGCCTAGAATTCCTCAGTATGTCAGCTTTTCTGGAATTTTATCTTTGAAATATATAAGTAGTATTTAACAGCCTTTATTAAATAAATTTTCTAATTAAGTTGCTGGTACTTGGTATTTAAACAGGTAACATAATAATGCACTTCTATTTATTTTCATAGGAGCTAAACAATATTTATCAGTTGTTGTCTAGAATAGAGCAAGCACATTGTTTGTTTATCATTTTTAATCTATTAACTTAATTTGTTGGCATAATTGTACTCTAATCTGTTTATGAGTAAATGAGTGTATGTTTAAGAAGTATATTTAATTTGGTTTATCTAATTAAAGATTAATTCACTTTTCTTTTACAAAACAATTATTTAATAATGTTGGAATAAAATGCAAGTTTTTTTTATGATGTCAGAATATATATAAACTTGTACACCTTTACTATACACAATAATTTATAATGATATTAGATCATTACCCATGATGTAATGGTAATGTTTTCAATGTCAAAATTAATTTCTTTCTTATGACAACTAATAATTCCTAATTTTTATTTTTTCATTTATTATATCTAGAGGAATCCTGTATTAAAAAAGAATTTGTTTAGCCATAATATTAAGTTACAAGAAAGATTTTTCTTTGTTTAAATTACTCTAAGCAAATACAGGAAAGGAAATGGAAGGTGGCTACAGTTTTAATGATTTTCTTCTACCTCTCTTATTATTTAATCAACGGTGACAAACTTGGTGCAGTTAATTTCAGCAAATACATAAAAAGATCTTGTTGAACCTACTCAACAACTTTCTTATAATAGCTTATAACTATATAGCTTATACTATATATATATATATATATATATATATATATATATATATAGCTTATAACTATCTTATAATAGCTTGTAACTAATGCTTCTGGAAATATCTAAATAATCAATTTTATTTTCAACGTTAATTTTGTTTAGGCATAAATAGATAAATTCATCTCTAAAAACAGCATTTCTCAAATGCACTGCATGTATTGAGCAAAGTCAATCTAATAGTATGTTCTAATGGTTAATAAAATGTTAACGAATAAAAAAAATACAATTCAGTACATAACATTTACAAATCAACTAAATCAGTGCTAGCTTCACAATTTTGGTAAAAAATCCAAAACATTAAACATTAATGTTTAAATCCAAAACATATTTAAAGTATTTTGAAAAACAAAATGCTGGAAGATTGCAATAGTTGTGAATGAAATGAAAATTACTTTTAAAAGACAATCAGTTCATTGACACAGTACAATCTCTATTAGAAATGTGCATGTTGTACCGAAAACATTTAAAGCCCTAATAAAGTAAAAATTTAAGTCTATACAGATATATAGATTTCAATTTTGTGTGCAATATATATTGCACACAAAATTATTTTTTAAGGCATCTTTACATCTCATATAAAATGTAATACGTCCAATAAATATTTATAGGGGATGTGCCTTCCATCTGATGATTAAATTTTTTTGTACTGACAATACTTATAAAAAAATAAATTTCAGTGTATAAATTCTATAAAAAAAATTATGCATGAACAATTTTCAAAAATTTTAATATCCTCTCACAGTGAAACTGTTCAGGATTTATTTTAACAAACGATTTTGAAAATACAAAATTAAAGTAAGTACAAATTTATAAACTGTAACAAGAAAACCATCATTGGGAGTTTTGTTTATATCCTATATGGAAATAGATAAGAACTGATAAATGAAGCCACACCAAGTAATTAAAAAAATGTATAACAAAAGTAAAACATGAACAATAGAGAAAAAAACTGTGTTGGGTCATCAAAACAATCAATCTTCTTGAACATTTTTTATATAGTTACTACCCCCCTCTCCAATGGCTGTTCAATCAGTTGTTCATAACTAAACCAATACACTATGAATGCCAAGGTCATACAAGGTTGCTGACTAATAATAAAGGAGATTTAGCACAAATGGCATGCACTCCTTATAATTACATGCTGCAATGATATTCCATTCCATTAGCTGTTATTATGTAACCAAACATTAGCATTTTATTTAACAGCATTTTAAACTGCCAATTATATATAAAAAAAAAGTATATTACATTTTATACAGGAAGAATTCTATAAGTACTAAATAAAAGCTATTTAAAAAACCACTCACTGAATGAAACCAACCTTTATTATACTAATATAACAGTGTATTTATTACAAAGTTACTATTTATTTATTACTAAATTCTAAAAACAATTCTGCTACATAATTTTTATAAGCTGAATTAAAATGAAAATTTAACAAAATACTATTTTAATTTTGTAAAAATAAATCAATACAAAAAATTGAACGAAAACTGATGTTGAAGTAAAATGGAATAAAATTAAAGCCAATATTTTTTTTAATAAACGTTATTATTTACATTGAATAAATTTAACAGTACAATAGAATAAGTTGTACTTGCCAGTTTTTTTTATTTATTGTAAATATGAAAAGTTTGATCAGACTTAGGTAGCTTATTTCTGCATACAGAAAAGTAGTGTAAACTAGTAATATATTTAATAAACAAATTTGTACTTTTATTTATAATTCAGGACTGAGTTTTTATTACTAGATTTTCTTCCATTCTGTCAACATTGCAATTTGATAAAATCTAAATCTAATGGATAAAACAAATATTCTGAAATCAATTAATTTAAAAAATATTTTTACTTTCCTGGCATCATACGTCTACAGCTATGCAGCGAGAAGGAAAGTACAATAATCAATCAAAAAAATTGGGGAAGTTTTGTGCATTTCTTGAAATTTCATGACCCAGCAACCCCAAAAAACAAAAACAAAGTGGGGGTAATGTTCGTAAGTATGTAGATGTGTATTTACATGTTGGAAACTTAATAACTTTTACTGAATCAACAGATTTTGATAAAATTTGGCACAGAGACTCATGTATATGTCAATAAATGTTTGGGGGTCAATATCTTCAGGGGTTGATGTCAAAGTTTCTTTGGGGTCAATTTCTACAAAATTTTTCAAACACAACCTCGCTTTAAAATAAGCTCAGTACATGCTTACCTTGCCATTAAAAAAAAAAAAACATTTTCCCCTTCCCAAAAATCAAAAAAGGTAACTTTATTTATTTATATATCTTTATTTTTTATTTATTGCATATTTCTTTACCAGATTTTTTTATGTCTTTCTAAGCAGCAAGTGGTTCCAAAAAAGAACAGAATACTTTGGGGGAAATACTGTAGGTGGGGTGGCCAATCAAAGATATTAATTTTTTGAATTTTTTCACATACCATTATTTTTCCACTATATAAGAATCAATAACCAGTGTCATGAAAACATAACTTTGTTGTCGTCATCAGCTTTTTTGAGGACTAACACAATTGACTTCCTACCTTCCCTCCAATTTACTGAATTTATTTCAATTTTGTCGTTTTAATAACAGCAGTGAATCCAAACACAGACTATGGGCAGAAACTATAAGCATTTCTGTAGTTCTTTAGTGGTTAATGTTATATTCTGTTTCATTAATCATAGATTAAATGAAAGTGAATATCTAAAAATAATTTTCTGATGATGAATTTGAGGAGAGAAATGAACAGCAGTAATAGAACAACAATAATAATTGAAAACCAAAACACAAATTTCTATTTTCATTTTCAGTTAATTCTAATTTATTTTTTAATGCTTGAACAAGATGTTCTGCTTTTATTTCATGCAAATAATTGGATAATATTAAACTGTATAATCAAAATTTACGTTTTACTTATTTTATTTCTAAAAATCATTTAAAATAGAATGAACTGATCTCTTTTTACTTCCTTGTATGAAGTAAAGGAAGTATTGCGATTGCAAAAAATTTTGGTTTTCAGATTTCAACAGAAATATCCATTTTGATTAGTTTCAGCATGACTTCTGTACGTACGTATGTATCTTGTATACTCAAAAATGATTAGCCGTAGGATGTTTAAATTTCTGATTTAGGATTTGTAACAAAGTGTACAAAAAAAGCCCAAAATCCTCAAAAATTTGGATTTTGGATTGGCAACAGATGGATTAGACAAATGAATGCCTCAGGAACAAGTGATGAGTTGAATATAGAATCAGTGCTAAAATCAATGGTGGGATAATGACTGAGGAAGCTATGGGGTAAACAGAAAAGTAACAGTTGCAATGGTAAGGGTGACAACGGAAAACATCATGGAGCATGTGGAGCTGGGTGTCATCCAGAAAGAAGCTGCAATGCGTGACAGTAGAGCAGCTGTAAAGTGAAAACTAAAAGCCTATTGTTGCTGGCATAATGTTTACAGATACATACGCAAAATGTAAATGTCTTCTAAAAAAAAAAACAGTTTAAACCTGTCTCAATGTTGCTTGTTCCTAAGTACTTATTAGAAAATCCATATGCTGAGCACAAGGTTGAACAGGCTCCACATAACTACCACATATTTGCTTAAAATTGCTTTAGTAACTTTAGATAAATGATAGTGAATATTCTAAGAATGGAAATTAAGGAGCCAATAACCAATGTGCAGCCACAAACTGCTGGATTAAACACTTGATTCATTTTGGCAACCTGCGGGTCGTTCCTCAGGCCAACATCTGAAAAACAAGGTTCATAGAATAAAACATGCTTCCATAAACAGTTTTTTCCCATTAGGAATAAATATAAATCATATGCATTTCTAACAGTACATGACAGCTGGGATTTCAAAGAAATTTTAACTATAATATAATTAAGACCAAATGATTTCTATTATTGCTCGCTCCCTAAAATTAGCAGACAAACACGTATAACATATCCCTTTAATTTTACAAGGTAAAACTAGAAAAATGAGGATATAACAAATATGAAAATTCCAATTTTCACAATTTTATCATTACTTCCATTTTACAACTTACTGCACAACTTCTGTACAATCTTCTAAATTTAAAATAATCTCCTGCAAGTAACAAGATTTTGGCACATAGGTTATTGTATAATTTGTACAGATTATTTAGAACTTCACTCTATTAATTCTTAAAAGTTTTTAAGTCTTAGAGATACAAATCAAAATGGTTACATCTGTTTACTGAAGCAATTAAAAGTAATGATGGTAACATACTTTAACTATTAAAGAAATTTATAAATTACAATACATCACCCATTAATAACTTATCTAATAAATGTAGTATTTTTGTAAATTTAAAATCAGCTGACCGTGCAATTATGATCATATATAGATATTAAATTTCTGATTAATTTTGTCATTCCATTTTATCTGAATTTAATTTATAAGCAAACCACTGTTTTAATAAAATTCCTTTTTAATCACCAGCGTGAGCTGACTGGTTTGATGCTGTTCTCCATTAAATTCTGTTCTGTGCTTTTAACCTCAACATATTTATTACACTTTTAGAAAAATACAGTATAATTTAAGAAAAGTTTTAGAAAAATACAGTATAATTTAAGAAAAGTTATAGTTATCTTAGAGGCATTAGAACTTTTATTTATGTACACGACAACCTGTTGAATAAATGACATGAACACAATACCGAAATATTATTTTGTAATTAAAATTAAACTGCTTAAATGTTTGGTAAGTTAATTAAGTAAATTAATTATTATGATGCCATTTTACCACTCAAAGTTAAAATAAATATTAGTTAAGTTCTACAAATAATTTTTTTTTCTACCTCCAGGACCACCATTAGGTATTGCTTCAGAGGATGAGATGAATGATTTGTAGCGTGTGAAAATGCCACGCCTTACCGGGACCTCTACAAGTAATTATAATACAATATACCCTCTTAAAGGAGCAAAGTTATTTTACTAAGTATATTACAAAACTTCTCAGTATGTCAAGCAATGAGACCATTAAGTTCAAGCGAAGAGATTACTACAAAAACTGACATCAAACAGTATCAACAGGAGTTGGTCTAATGGATCTTGAATGTAACAAAATATGAAGCTTAAATTAAATTTAACTTCACTTACTTAATCTATTGTTACAATAATTTAAATTAAATTGAATGCACCTAATCTTGTCACCACAAAAACAAATATCTAATCAAATGATGTTGCTATAGCAAAAGAATGATAGCATCAAATTAACAAAAGTCAGATAAACTTTAATCAAAGCTTGTATAATTGAAAACAAAGTGAAGAAAAATTCTAATATTATAGCTTTATGATTAACAAAAAGAAAAAAAATGATATAAGAGATAACATTAAAACCTGAATGTAAACACATATCTTGATTAGTAATTTGTTCAACCGATTCATATGAGTTTTCTATGCAAATTTGATACTAAACAAGAAAAGGTAATTTAATGGCAATACAAAAAAAATTAAGCTTTGTGGATGATTATGAAAACAAACAAAATATTCTTTATGAGGGGTAAAAGGAATCTCAGATAAGAGTAAGAAGATGAGATTAGGTGCTCAGTATTTTGTTAATAGAAGAGACATCATTCAAACAAGGGGAGGAAGGAATTTGATATCAAAGTCATGAAGAGAGATGGATAAAAAAAGCAAAGACCAATTCAAAGTTGGTTTAAAAGGAAGATTGTTAAAGAGAAGAAAGAGGAGTATATGGGTCAGGATTTTAAATAATGAGGTAAAAAATGAAAGATAATAAAACAAAATTATGAATAGGAATGTTTAGATTCAATGCTCACTGAGGCTATAAAGCCATAAAAGAATGTTCCAATTCACACAAGCAAATAAATCCAATAAGCAAACTAATAAAATTTTAGATAATAAAAATCTAGTTCACAAAAAAACAATTTACCATTAAGTTTCATAACTGATAATATTTTTATAAACAAATTTTATCAGTTCAAGAAAAAGAAACTCACAAAAAATTATGATTAAACTGAACATTTTTCTAATAATTTTCAGTTTTTTAATCATATAAAATTTATCAGTAACTATTATTCATTAATTAAAAAAAAAAACTGGCTCATAATATTGTCCAGAACTTTCATAACTTTTAGCTTTATTTATCTCAATTTATTATGCAATAATCTATAAAACAAATATTAAATGTCTTGAAAATACTATTAGTTAAAAAAATACCCATGTGGGTCAACAGAATTCTAATAAGATATTTTAGATATATGTAAGAATATACAGGTTTATGGAGGTTGGAGTAAAATAAAAATAACTAGACTTCACGAAATAAAATGAAACAAAAGAAATTGTTTAAATACTGTAAAGCAATTTTACAGTAACAAAAAATTTGAAATAAATGTTTTTAAGCATACGTGTAATCTGAACATTTTAATACTTAACTGGTAATTGTCAATAAAAACTAAGAGTTCTTGTAATATATACATTTTTGAATATATAAATATATTTTCAAACAGCAAGCACAAATGATGAAAAAAAAAAAATAGATATAAAGAAATTCAGACCTTATGAAAGTTCCAAAGATGTTAGCGTCATATAACACATACTGTTACAGTCTGTATTTACACATTTTTACAATAAAAATTGTACAAATGGCATAAATCTTTTACATTTTTATAAGACTATAAGCATCGAATTTAAGAATTATAATCCGACAAATACCGGATGGTATACATTCAAACAGAACATACAGTGAATATTCAAAATCTTGTTAACATTTTCAAAAATTCTAATTTAAGGAAAACTTCCCACATACAAAGGACAATCATACAAAATACTTCAATATATTTGTTGAAAGTTATCGAAATTTTTATAATAATTCATTTTTTCTGATGACAGTACTTTTTCAATATATATAATTAATAATTCATAGGAATATATTTCTGTCAACAACTATATCCTGTCTTAGTAACATTCCTGGAATGAACTTTCCAGTGTAACATTAAGATCACTCAGCAACTTTATATTAGTTCTACAATGATCATAAAATATTGTCTTTCATGGTTTTTCTTTTTTCTCAAAAAATGTCACACAAGGCCTGACTTCTATTTAACAATGACTATGATATAATTAGGATGATGATGTTTTTAACAAAAACCATAATGAACTGCATATGAAAGCTTCTTATTTAGTCAAGGACAAACATAATGTTTAATAATTATGAGTGTAACATAAAATCTTGTGCACTAATAACTAAGATGTTTGACCAATCTTACTTTTAAACAATGAATTCTATTACCTAATTGAATGTGTTACAGTCCAATAATCAAACATTTTTAAATTCATAGAATAAATAATATTTATGACAATGCAGTTAATAACCAAGAAGTAATTTTTATCCAATAACCTATTAAACTCAAATTAAAAAAAAAAAAAACATACAAAAGAAGATAAAATGTTTAAAATATAATTCTATTAAGGTTTTATTTATTTTATACTTTTTTATACGATTTAGAAAATATCAATAAACACTTTGAACGTGACAATGATAAACCTTCTTAAGGATAATGGGGGAAAAACAGATTGCTATCAAGGCCCTGGGATGAGAAAAATCAATACCTTATATGAAAGCAATAGTAAAAAAACAATTTGTTGACCCAATATATCCACAGTTTTATAGCGAATCATATAAAAATCTTTCTTGATTATGCATCAGTAAAACGGTTCAACTGATAAAATATGTTATTTCATTTTATTCGTCACCCTTCTTTTTTTTTTATAAATTTGAATATAGTAATTAAATGTATGTAAGGTATAGAAACTTTTTAGTATACCTTAATGTTCATAAAAAGTTACAGTAGTTTATGTTTATAAAGGTAAAGCTTTATAATAAATGTGTTAAAACATTTTCTTAATAATTTATAATGTTTTCATTTATGTAAACTATTTGATCCCAATCCCCAGGATGGTGGAAAAGAAAACATCACTATTGAGAAGGATCATTATTTGTTATCATGCAGTAAAGGCTACTATGTGCTACTATGCAAAATACATGCAGCGCTAAAGAGTTGTATTTTGAACCGATTTTAAAATTAAGAAAGAAGTCTGGTTCAAGTACTTTCTTTCCAAGATTTTTTTTTATTCTTGACCTGGATACCAGATATTATTTAACATTATCAATGGTATTAAGATTGATGCAATGCTAGATACATAAAGCTTAGTATTATTCATCATAGGGTATAAAAAATGACTGGAAGTGAAGTGGTTCAAATAAATATCACTTCTGACCGATTTACATCTAATTTTTCAAAGAAACCACAGTCACTGAAAGTAAATACATAACCCTGTGACATGATTTTTATTACTAACAATTTAAAAATTAATTTACCTAATAAACTTGGTAGTTGTAAAGGTAATCCACTGTACATTAACTGTTCATCCGGTTGTTGTCCATTATTATTGTTGTTATTAATATTATTTGCACTGTTCTCCATCATGTTATTAGTAGTTGCGACAAGATCTAAGCCGCTATGAAAGCTGGGGCTCTTTGGTATACCTAAAGTTGAATTAAGCATGGCTTGACCGCCAGCAGCAGCTTGTTGATAGAAACTGGAGCCAATGTACACCATTTCAACATAAAACTGATAAAACAGTACCACACCTTCCCACCCCACAGTCAGTAATATTCACTGTTGTCCCATATTTAAATTTCACTATGCAACACAGAGCACCCGATTTAATATCACACTTAAACTCACACATTCGGTATAAAAATAAAATGGACAATTCATCTATGACATAGCTCCAAAATCACAGGGATATTCATAATTGTCATTTATAATG
Organism: Lycorma delicatula; assembly: GCF_047948215.1. Lineage (NCBI taxonomy): Eukaryota > Metazoa > Arthropoda > Insecta > Hemiptera > Fulgoridae > Lycorma > Lycorma delicatula. Next base: position 68,262,459 of record NC_134459.1, on the reverse strand, counting down.
TATTTCTAAGATTGTATAACTAACCCACCTAAAAAAGACACTATATAATAATTTAACATATAAAATTTAATAATAACTAACAAAAATAAAGTATTTAGTCTACCTTGATATCAAATAATGGGAAGAGAAATTTTTTTTAATTTGTAGAGTTTATTACTGATACAATTAATCAATGATAAAAGTTATTTTTTGAATTTATGACTAATCTGAATATTCTTTAATTTTTCAGGAAATCAGTAAACAAAAGGTACCATACAATCACAATTTGTGTGAATGTCCCTCCTGATTAGAAGTGATAAAAAAGAATGAGTTTTCCAATACATTTCCAATTAAGGATATGCTACTTAATAGTTGTACAGTTAATGGATAATGCGGTCAGGAGATAGAAATGAGGCACAGAAAAGATTAAAATATAACCACTTTATCTGTTCCTTGATCTGTAACCTTCCATTGGAAAAGCAAGCACTTTATTGATGAAGTTCGCTAACCTGCATGAAATACAATATGAATAATCAGTTTCAGAAATTAATTAACCATTTTTATCAAAGTGTGTGATAACAAGAGTAAAGTGTAAAGTGTGATAACAAGAGAAAAACAACAATATAATTGATTTATAACTGTTCTTTAGTGTTCATTGCCTATTGATGTAATTGAAAACCTTTTTCTTCATGAAATCAAGTTTTGGTGTGTAAATCTTTATGAGAAAGCTGTTGAAAAATTTGTATCAGGTCACAGTGCGGTGCTGAAGAAATTAATAATGTTAACAGATTTTCACTAAAATATAAATGTAAATTTATATTCATTTTACATAATTAAAAAAAATACTATTATTAAAATGAATAAGCCAATCCAAAATTCTTTATCACAAAAACAACAATGAACAATTAACTACTCAAAATAAAAAGTGACATGCCTAAAATCTTTTTGATTACAGAACCTAATGTATCCAAATAGTGGATTTACGAATAAGACAAAAACAATCTGAAATAAAAGGAAGTAAATACAATTTAATTGTCGGCAGGGAATTTCAATAATCGCAAGTGGATTAATCGCCAAGTTAATAATGAGGTATGGAAAACGAATTCAAGAATTTTGTGGCAGAATCTGCAAAAGTACAACTACATTGTTATTTCACTGGACTACCTCAAAGGAAATCCAGTGTTATCTAATTTTTTTTTATCAAAGTAAATGTAGAAGATAGAATAAGAAAAAAAAAATTATAACATATGAAACAAATTACGGGATGGAGCAACTAAAGAACTGTGGTTTAAATTCCTGTTAAACATCTCAGCAAAACTTATTAAGGGAATCTACAAATAAATTCAGATTAGAATTTTCTTGATGCTGGACATACAAAACAGTAATAATAAAGAATAAAATAGTTTACCCTGTGAAATAACTCAAACTAAATTGATATTTTTCTACACACCTGTTCAAGTCAAAAAACTGTTTATGATCAAACAGAAACAAATCTTTTTTTTTTTAATTATTCCTTTAGAATTACACTCCCATTAAAAAATGATAAATGAACATTACTAAAAATAAGTAAGAGAAATAAAAAAACCTATCTATTAAACAAAGCTTATGAAAAGAAAAATACTAGAACTAAGCAGTGTTGAACCTTATTTGAAAAAATCTTTTGAAGTTTTATTATGATATTAATTCCAACTTAAAGGTAATTATTATTACCATTAAAATATATCTGATCAGCCTAACAATCTAAATTTTTGCCAGCAAATTAATCAATTTTTCTCTAAAACTACAAAATGTAAAATTTTTTCCTTTACAATTAATGTAGCAATATTATGCCACAAAAGATGCCAATATTACAACAAATACAATTTAAGGATATTACAAAGTTGGAAAGAAAAAAATTATTAACATACGAAAAAGAAAATAACCATAAATTAAATCTAAAATTATAGAGAAACAATAATTAATACAACACGAAAAGAATGTCAAAGTAAAACAATTGACATACAAATAAAACTATTCGGCAGTAAATAATAATTTAAATTATGGGGCTAATTCGCGTATAAAACAAGAAATGAACAAATAACCTAATACGTTTTTACGAATAAAATTAATATATATTGTGCAACGTAAATTTTGTATGGTTAACAAACAAAAAAAAATAAAAACAAATATTGATAAAATTTACTTCTAACATATTGTATTAATACATCCTATACGGAAATGGATAGACTATCGCCCGGGGACACGATCATGCACACACATGTATCTAAATTTATAAACATCACAATTCACGACAAATTCGAATACCGCATAAATTTTATAAAATAACACATGTTAAAAAAATATTAAACGACTTATTTTACGACAGTCACGGATTTCTGTTTTGTTTTAGTTTTTAGCGTAAAAAGAGTCGCACTTTCGGTCAGTACTGGTAATGCTGCGCCGATCGATGACAACTAACGTCGGTAAGGGCGAGGAGGACCTTAACACCAACCCGGCTTGTTCGCTCGGAGGTCGTCATAGCAACGGTTTTACGCTCATCACACAAGCCAACACTTCGCCACTTTCTCTATCCCTTTTCAACGTTATATATATTTACACTTACAACTACCCCGTATAGTTAAACGAAATTCGTAGATCCGATAGACAGAATGCTTCAACTCATTCACGATTTCAGTTTACATTCCATCACAGCAGACGGCGTTAATTCTGTTTGAAATACGTTATCATTACGTTAATATCGTTTACTCGAATGAAATAAATTCTCATAGAATACTTGCCTTAACAGTGAGAGGGAAATTAGTTTTTTTATAATACTCTTACTAATACGGTACCCAAACCTGAGAACCTTTGAAGTTTATCAGTACTTCACGGATTAGATCGTTGAAATTTAAAATTTGTTTTGTCTTTGTCTTTCTTTTTCTGTTTAGTCTCTTGGGAATTACCGTTCAGTTATTACTTCAGAGGATGATACGTATGAGTGTAAATGAAGTGTAGTCTTGTACAGTCTTAAGTTCGACCATTTCTGAGATGTGTGGGTAATTGAAAAACCCAACCACCAAAGAACACCGGTATCCACGATCTAGTATTCAAATCCGTATAAAATAACTGTCTTTACTTGGACTTAAACGCTGGAACTATTGACTTCTAAATCAGCTGATTTGGGAAGACGCGTTCACCACTAGACCAACGGTGGGTTAATTTTTTTTGTCTGCCAACATCATTACAGTCTTCAGTGCAATACATCAGCTGCAATGCCGACATGATCTCACCATCCATTTTTATAGCAAGTTATTATGCGCTTTATATGCAAATGCTGACCGAATCATTTCCATTTCGAACTCTGTACAATCATCTCTGCAATCTGAATCAAAGTCATTAGCGGCAGTCAGCGCGAATCGTCCAAACATCATTTCCAACATTAACAGAGGCACTGAATAACTGCGTACAACTTAAGCGTGGTTTTACTTTACGATGTTGAGTCCTAAAAACTGTTTGATAAATAAACAAAACTTATTTCAATCATATTAAAAAAAATCTCTAACTACAGAAAATTTACCGTAAATCAAATATTTCTAATTGGAAAACTGCTTTATGAGTTGACCGATTATAAACAACGTGTAGGCGAACGGGATACATACTATTTTTTTTTTTTTTTGTTGATTACCTACCATTATAATGGTAGGTAACCAGCCACTTACCACTCCTTTTACGAACAGAATTGCGACAACTCACCTTTACACATCATTTATATTTCCTGTTGCTTAACCAAAGAGACATTTCACGACCGTGTACGGAAAACCTAGGATTACATAAAATCCCTTTGGCGTGTAAAAAATGAACAGCATGTTTATCAGGCGCTTGATGAAACCCATATAGGATGAAAATAACGAATAATTGCCAAGCACAGCAAACAACACGATTGAAATAACCGACTGCACACAGCAAGTAATATAACTATAGTAAGATAAGACTGGTTCAAATATAATTACTACAAAGATAAGATAGATATTAGCAATTTAATATTGTGTATTATTACTTCATCCGTAAATAATTTACAAAACAGTATTAGTAATTTGGAAAATGAAAATTAAGGAATGTGTTCACTTTCGAAATAAGACTCAAACCTTTGGCACAAAAAAAACACGTATTTATAGTTTTTTACTAAGCTTTTAGCTGTGTTTAAATAGATGTGCGGAGTACAGTAGATGATTGAGGTTAATGCAGTGGGATAAAGGTGGAAAATGAAGGCAGGACAATGCCACGGATTGACTGTGTAGATCCCTTCCACTTACAACTCCTAACTTTTAACACCTTATTCCGTCAACACGCCACCATCTCTCATCGACTATATTCCATCATTACGATAAGTGTACTGTCTTATTAAATCGCTATTTTACGATCGGTTAATAAAAAAATCTGATAAAACATAATTTTTTTTTGATTAACATCAGGGTAGGTGGGTTAAACAATGTATGTATATTACACATACACATACATACATTGTGTAACTTATCCATTAATACGACATTATCAGGAATTACAAAAATACATCTTTATAATCAACATGTTTTATAAAGTAGACGGCTTATTCGTGAATATCAGTCCGGAAAGAATCGTCATTAGTAAACAATTCCAGGTTGTGTGCTTCAGTAGCGTACTGCAACCTAACTTGGTTTCATACTGACACGTTTTATAGCTTCTCCCGTAAAATTGTCAACCTCACCTTCACGACTTTAAGACAAATAACTTACAACTACATGATGCACCCTGTTATACTGACGAGAAAATGGCGACCGAATGACTCGGATAAGGAGCCATCCCGTACCAACTGTCAACGGCCTTCTCGAAGGGCGGATGATCGGGTATGAAGTAAGGCCAATCTCTTGTCTCAAAGAAGAGAAATTGTCCCCAAAGCCGCACGAGCCACAGAACAAAAGGATGCAGCAGGCAACGGGATGCCATTGCATTAATAATCTTAGAATATCCCAAGTATAAATATGTAAAGTAATGGCAGTATGCAAGGAATTTAATTGATGTAGTGCGAGAGAAAACCATTATCGGGAATATATATATACATATACACAGAGAAAGAGAGGGGCGATATTTTAGTTCGGATTGAACAGCGACGTTGCCTATTTTAGTTAAACGTAATATGTATCTGGTCTATTTCTATAAATGACACAGTTTCAAGATCACGAGATGATTCGATATAAGGTTGAGTTTGGAGGTATACTACCAACGGCAACCTGAATCAACTTAAATCTATCCGTAAACTAAACCACTTTGAAAAATTCGAGTATAGTATACGATTATAACATAATACACTCACAATCGATGGGATTAGACATTATATGCAACAATAATCTTCTTTTTATAATTCTTCTAAGTAGCAATCTTGATTAAATACTACTGTTTAAGAAACAAGCGATAAAAATTTTATATTGATATAAGCAACCTACTCCTCCCTACATCACAGCAATTTTGTAAATTATGACTGATGTACGAATACTGCGGTATTTTGCTCTTCATATTAAATGTTTAAATTCGATGTTTATGAATGAAGAGCGGATAGTAGATCGATCAAAGGCGGTATGTTACGTGAACGCCCCCTTGCTACAAGCGGAGTACGCAGAAAGGGGAATCTCTACTAGCGTTGGCTATAGTATTCGCTTCCAGAAAACAGTGATCACTGTCAGGAGTTAAGAAAACCCTTTATAAAACGTTGCCCACGACCAACAGAATGGAACGGTTACGAAATCTTAGAATTAAAATTTAAATTAAGTATCTGTTCAGATATTCAGTAATATTAAATAAAGCCTGAATTACAAAGTGACATTAAAAAATAAATTTTACAGTAGTACTTTTGTAAAAATGTCCCAAGATAAAACAAGTAAGTTCCCTACTTAGTTATTCGATCCCTTTTTTTTAGCCTCTGGGACTACCAGACTACCATTAGCCGGATGAGGATGAAATGCAATGATAATTTTGCAGCGTGTGAAAATACCATGACTCATTGGGATTCGAACCCGGATCCTCCGAATGAAAGGCCGAGACGCTACTACTCGATTACGTAAAATTGAAAAACACAGCGAGCAAACATCTGTTTTTAATTTAAGGAGAAAAAAACACAAACAGTCAATTCTAAACATATGCCTTGATCGGTTATAAAAACAACAATCTAAAACTCTTAGTAGTTCTTTTTACAATAAAATTAAAGAACAGCGGCTCATTTCACATTTTATTAATGACTGAAATCAAATGCTCGCTGACGCTTATATTTCTCCCTGATACAACATCAGTTGCCGGTTTTTTAATCGATTTTTTTTTAAAGAACGCAAGTGAGCATGGACTGAGTAATCAACAAATCATTTTCGAAGTCATATTAGGTACTTCCGCGATGACCTTCGACTACATCTTTATTACTTTACCTATTTATCAAAATAAATGCACGCTTGTGTTACGAGGATCGATTTAGAAATAAGGTCCCCAAAGAGCTCCAGCCGCACGGGAAGGTGCGAGGCGAAATCCGGCAACACCGCTGTGCGCGACTATTCCTCCACTCACCTGACCTCACGTCTCCCCCGTCAAACCCAGGAACTTTTGACACACTTTGGGTGGACTGTCATGCCCCACCCACCTTACAGTCCGGACCTCGCGCCTACTGATTATCACTTGTTCCCCAAGTTAAAGGAACTTCAACGCTTCCGGGGCGACGATGAAGTCAAAGAAGAGGTGAAACATTTCCTCAACGGGTTGGCGGCGGAGTTCTCTCCGCCGCCAACGTCAATGTCGTAGAAACGACATTGGGATACAGAAATTGGAGCACCGTCTACAAAAATGCGTAGAAAAAGATGACGATTATGTAGAAAAATAGAGCAAAGTTTCTTGAGAAATTTCTATGAGAATAAACAATGTTGTCTATTTGTAAAATTGATGGGAAATTTATTTCTGGATCTACTCTCGTATAACGATTTTACGGAAGAAAGTTATAGAGAAACTAGTTTTAAATAATTCACGTTAGCGAATCATGCTGTATTTTATTCTTTATTAATAAATATTTTATTTTTTTACATTCTCCTAGCCTAAACGGTTGTCGCACGCGTTGCATTTTGTTGTACATATTTTATTTTATTTGGAAAGATGAAATTTTATTAAAATTGATTAGCTTATAAAAAATAAGCCTTGAAGAATTATCTAAGCGTTTATTAGATAAAACACAGAGTTATTAAATGCGGTTTTATTTATTCTCATCCGAACGGATGTGGTTCGAAAACGTAGTTTTTCTTAATTAAAATGAACTAAAATTGAATGCGTTACCATCGCATTTCACTTAAATATAAAAGCATATTTCTAATATTTTACTGAACGAACGCGCTCGAATGAGATTGGATAAAGTATTTTGGTAACATCTCGCAGATATCTTTATTATAAATACGAACAAAGTTCATCGAATAGAAAGGATGTAAACAAGTCGGTAATAAATACATATATATATATATATATATTTTAAAAATATATTTATTAGTTTATTTATCTGTTAGGTAACGCAACCTAACAGCGATCTGAAATAAGATTCAAATTGTTACCAAAAATAGTACAGCCATTTTCAAGTATAAGAAAATTCTACGCTAGATTTACAGGCGAAAAGAGGAAGTTTACCAGTTTTTTCTTTCTTTTTCTGTTTTAGCCTCCGAAACCATCGTAAGGAATTACTTCAGAAGATGATGATATGTACGATGTGAATAAAGTGTAGTCTTGTACAGTCTCAGGTCGACTGTTCCTGAGATATGTGGTTAATTGAAACCCAACCAACAAAGAACACCGGTATTTACGGTCTAGTATTCAAATTTACATAAAGTAATTGCCTTTACTAGGATTTGAACCTTAGAACCCTACACTTCGAAATCAGCTGATTTCCGATGACGAGTTCCATCTCCAGTCCAACCCGGTGGGTTAAATTTACCAGTTTTTTTTTTTAACCTCCGGGACCACCGTTAGGTATTGTTTTAAAGGATGAGATGAATGTTTTGTAGCGTGTGAAAAATGCCATGCCTGACTGAGATTCGAACCCGGGACCTCCGGATGAAAGGCCGAGACGCTACCACTTGCGCCACGAAGGCCGGCAAGTTTACTGGTTTGCAGTCACATTCCTTACACGGCCAATTATACTACTGGTAGGCTCAACCGATCGAAGTACGACCGATGACCGATATTCAACCAACCGATGGCACATTTTTTATCACAGACTGGCTATAAAGTAAACATTACTTCTCACAAAAAAGTTGCCGTAAAAAAAATCATCGTAACTTTGGGGAAAGGGCATTGTTAATAGCGGCTCATCAACGAAGTATATTCATTTGACAAAGAGATCAACAGCTGTTCCTTAACTTTCGAATGGCTCCAGAGTTAATAAGAAAGTAAAATGATCTAATTACGTAATTATATTAAATTTGTATAATAGTTAATTTTTTATATAACTATAACAGCTCAAACTCGACTTTTCCTTCATCAGCTATAGTTGCAGATGGATAGTGTAGGATGATAGGTTATACGGTTAAAGACCGTATAAACATGTTATGCTTGATATTTATCATACCATATGAAATGATAATGCTATATCTCGCTTGTTCGTTTATTTGATCTCATTTTTGAACACGTCGGTAACTTCCCAAACTGCGGAGTAAAACTTTCAGCATGTTTACGTCAGCAGTCAAATAATTCCTACTGTACTTTGTTAATAATACAAATTTTCTTTTGTGAAGCCACTTAAAAAGTTTAAGATTCATTACTGCTAATTAATTTAAACGGAATCATTTCTAACCTATGTTGTTGACGGTTCAAAAATGTTTTTTTCACAAAATTTAATAATTTGTTTTATTAAGTTCATATACTTATTCAAGCGTCCCAAAATTATATTTTGAATACTGCAATGAATCTTATTTACAACATTCAAATCTGAATTATTCTACTGGGAGTTCCCCATATCTTAATAAACGCAATCGACGAGCGTAAAAAATCGAAAGCGGTTATAAATTTAAATAAACGGTTGTGTAATTTTTTCATTAAAAAAATTGAATTTATTCGTAGTTCAAAGGCATTCCATTCTTTTTCCGACTAAAAATATTGTAATGTGGATTAAAAACGAAGTTATTCTGTATCCCGATGATGCCGAATATTTTAATGGCATTTTATTACCGAATAAAAATATACGTCAGTTATTTTTACACTTTTAACAAAACTTAAAGAAAATTCAGAAAACCATAAATAATAATACATTTTTAGTTGTATGTTTTTATACCGGTACAAAAAACAATAAATTTACAACGATAAAAATAAATATTGAATTTTGACATTGAATATTCAGATATAAATAAATTGTTAAATACTTCGTTAACAGAAATATCGGTTTGTTTAAAAGAGGAAAGGGTTAAAAGGATGAAGTACTGCTGGTATCTGAAATAACATCGTATTCATTTAATATAGAGATTGCATGACGTCAATACTCATACTACGGCAATTTTACACCGCTTTTCCAGCAGTTAACGTTATTTCCGAGCAATCACGCTGACAGAATTTCCGAAGGTGATTGATTAATCCAAAGCGTAGATTGGTAAGTTTATCTAAAAATATTTTTTCCATTTAAAAATTATTTATAAAAAAAATATATTTTTTTATAGTAAAAAATTATATAGTATTTTCCTTTCTGTGTATATATATACCTTGTATATATACCTTTAAAAACACAAAAAAACAAAGATAAAGAAGTTTTTGTTGATTACATATAATACTAGCAACTTTGTCGCAGCTTCGCCCGCGCTATATGGTTACTCGCGTTTCCCGTCGCATATACAGTAACAGTGGCAATGGCTGTTATTGAGCCGCCGCCACGTCGTACACCCCTTCAAAAATCGAAATTAAAAAAAAAACTGAAAACGGTTTTTTGACATTTTCCAGTGAATATCTCGTTTAGTATAATCAAAAATGGGAAAAATTTGTAATCACTGTTCACAATAATTTCGAAAAATCTAGAAATTGGTTTTGACATATTCACATGAAGAGTATACACACCATAAATCAAGTCGTTATGTTTATTTATTACAGAATAATTAAAAAAAAACATTAAATTTAACTGTTACTTCATTTTAACCCTTTAAACTCGGAATTTCAAAAAATCCTTCGTCATTGTGCATATAAACCGTAAGAAGAATGTGTACGAGGTGCGTTCAAAAAGTAAACAGAATTCTGAAATTTCGCGGGTTGTATTAGTCCGATTCTTGGGATTTTTTCGTTGTTGTATTGGTAACATGTCTGAAAAGTATCTGTACATTTTTAGCCATATTGGATGTTTAGTCTGTTGTCAGCTGCCAAAAGGATAACAGTCTTTTGGTAAGATCAACGATTTTTTATTTGTATAAATAATGAATCAGAGAATTTGTATTAAATTTTGCTATAAGAATGGAATAAAGTGTAGTCAATGTTTAAAAAATATTAAATATTGGTTTTGGTGAGTCTGCTACGAGTAAAGCAAGGGTTTACGAGTGGTATAAGCGTTTCCAAATAGGACGTGAAGACGTTGAAGATGACGAGCGCCGCGGACGCCCCAGCACATAAAAAACCGATGAAAATGTGGAAAAAGCGAAAGAAATGAATACGAATGATCGCCGAATCACAATCAGAGAAGTCACTGATGACATCGGGATATCAACTGGTTCATGTCATAACATTTTTTCGGATGTTTTGGTATGAAAGATGAACCAGCAAAATTTGTTCCAAAATTGTTGACTTTCGAACAAAAACAGCGGCGAATGGAAAATGCTCAGCAGTCGCTAAATAAAGTCGACAATGATGCAGAACTACTGAAACTTGTCATAACAGGTGATGAAACATGGGTTTACAGATATAATGTTGAATCTAAGGCTCAATCGTCCTAGTGGAGGAATTTTGGATCACCATGACCGAAAAAAGCTCGACAAGTACGATTATGCTCACCGTGTTCTTCGATTTTAACGGCATAGTGCATCATGAGTTCTTGTCTCATCCGGAATCAGCTGCAGACGATCCACGCTCCGGAAGATCGTTAACGTCAAAAAGTGACGACAATGTTGAGCGAATCAGGGACTTGATACGGTAATTGAAATTGAACCATACCACAGTCCATCAAATTTTGACAAACGAATTGGATATGAAAAAAGTTTGTGCAAAACTCGTCCCAAAAAACCTCACTGTTCAACAGAAAAACAACAGGGTAAATGTATGCCACGATTTTCTAGGGCGAATTGAAATCGATCCTGGTTTTCTAAAAATTACTGGTGATAAATCATGGCTATTTGAGTACGAACCAGAAACAAAACGCCAGGGTCACACTTCAAACTCACCACGTCACATAAAAGCAAAAAAAAAAGAACAAATCAGAAATCAAAACCATGCTAATTTGTTTCTTCGATAGTAATGGTATTGTCCATAAGTAGCTTTTGCCAGGACAGGCTGTAAATCAATAAGTTTGCCAAGAAATTCTTGAAAGACAGCGGAAAACAGCTGGCCACGTGAGACCACCGATCACAGACAACTGGATGCTGCATAATGACAATGCACCTTGTCACACTGTACTCTTAATTAATGAGTTTTTGGCAAAGATAAACATTACGTGGTTCCTCAACCACCTTATTCACCTTACTTGAGTACCTGTGACCTTTTCCTGTTCCCGACTTTATTTACAGACCTCGTATATATGAAATGTGATTACGTTCAAAATATTCAAAGCGTTGCTTTTTAATAAAAAACGAGGCTTAAAAAAAATTAGATTAAAAAGGCTAGGAACTGGGGTTAAAACACTTAAAAAAACATTCTCACAATTTAACAACCTTGAAATTGGAAAAAGTTAAACAATACTATGATGTTGGTTTTGAATAAGATAGTAAAGTGCATCTTTAGAATGTGAAATTCCACCACTCCAACAACAGAAGTAAATATGAATGCATAAGTTTCAACTTAGAGCAGAAAAATCCTAAACCTAAACATAGAAGAACTTAAAACTTGTTTGAACTTAAACATCACCATCAATATTTTAAAAACCTAGATAAACTGGGCACAAGTCCATAAGACTAATATCTGATTAAATTTTTTTCAAACCTATAGTAAAATACTCCTTACAGATATAAAAAAAAAAGTTTGCTTGCCTGAAAAGAATAAGATAACATTAAGCCTCTTCTCCACAAGATCTGTCATGTAATAACAAATAAAATAAAATTTATAATAAAAATTTCTGTTATCACAAATTCTAATATGTTATTGCCTCACTCTAATATGTAATTTTTAAAGTTGAATTCTAATAAAATAAAAAGGTTGTGGCATTTTAGAAGTTGTAGTTATGAAAGTGGTCGGAGATTGGGTAGATCAATTTGAAGTACTTGTGACAAATAATTCTGCAGGATGTGATAATTTAATAAAAGATTTCACTAAAAACACGCTTCATCAAATTTAACAAAAAATAAATATCAGAAAACGTTTAAAGAAAATCAACAAACACAAAACATTAAAGGCTAAATTTTACAAATATTTAATGAAAGCTTGACAGTCCATTTAATAGATATTTATACTAACAAGCCCCTGTGCATAATAAAAAACAGACTGTATCATAGTTTCTACAGTATGTAATGTGAATAACAGAAGACAACATATAATAAATAAGCTCGTTTGCTAAAATCACATATATTGAAAACAATGACATCAGTTTGCCCAGCAGGTATCTATCTACAAACTTTATATACGAGGCTCAGCTGATAAATTTTGCACATACATGCATAGCACGGGAATGAATGAAGAGATATTGGAATGAAATAAAAAAGTGAATAAAAGTATAATACCTTAACTACAGAATGCAGTACTTATTTTTCAATATAATCCCCCTTTACATTGATACACTTTTCCCAATGTGTTACAACTTTTCGCATTCCGTCACTGAAACATTCTGGCAGTCTTTCTCAGATCCAAGTGGTCACAGCTTCCTTCGCCTCATTGTTGGTGGTGTAATGATTACCTTTGAGATCCCTCTTAAGATGAGGGAAGAAGTGGAAGTCACATGGGGCCAAATCCAGCGAGTATGGTGGATGCGGAATAGGCTCAAACTTCAGCCTGCAGAGAGCCATCAGAGAGTTTGCGCGGTACCCATCGTGCACAGAATTTACGGAAACCCAGTTGCTCGATAATATGGCCCAATCATTCTTTAGATATGCCAAACTGAATAGCGATGCATTGCTGGGTGATTCGCCGGTCACCTCCTTTCGATGTTTCTCGTCAGTCATAGAAACTGGTCGTCGCTGCAAGTTGACGTCCGCAATTGTCGCTTTATCAGCTTCACATTTGCGAAATTTCTACGCCCACCTATTCACAGTACTCCTGTCAACAGTTTCACTACCGTAAACAGTGCTGTGCACTGCAATCCAATCGCTCTATAATATGGCCTACTCATTCTTTAGATATGCCTAACTGAATATCGATGAGTTGCTGAGCGATTCACCGGTCACTATGAATCGTCCAACTCCTTTCTATGTTTTTCATCTGTCACAGAACTGGTCATCTGCTGCAAGGTGTGTCCTCAATTGTCATTTTACCAGCTTCACAATCGTGAAATTTCAATGCCCACCTATTCAAAGTACTCCTGACAACAGTTTCACTACTGTTAACCGCTTTTAAACGATGAAAAATATTCGTAGGATTCACATTTGCTGTCGTTAAAAATTTGATCACTGTGGTTTTAACCATGTTGAAATATTGGCCACACTCGACTCCATTTTAAACGCTATTGAAATTTAACTGATAAACAGATTTCAATGCATTATCGCAGGTTGTAGAGGGAGATTTTAGCTATCGTGTGCTGCCACACCTAACTTGTACCTTTTGTCCCCATGTAGCATGCTAGTGTGCAAAATTTATCAGCCGAGCCTCATACATTTAGTGACTAATAGTTGATGGGGGTTAAATTTTTATTACGGAAAACTATGAGTAAATCCATTATTTAATTCCCTTTACAGGATACTTTCAATGAGAAGAATGTACTAGTAGGCAATTGATATGGCAAATGTTTTTTTTTTTTGTCTTCAGTCATTTGACTGGTTTGATGCAGCTCTCCAAGATTCCCTATCTAGTGCTAGTCGTCTTTTCTAACAAAATACATATTAGAAAATAATTCTCCGAAGGAATTGTTTATAATATTATAAGTGATGTTTGCAAACAGCTTGTAACATAATTTATTAAATAATTGGATGAAGAAATAAACACAACAATTTATATTTAGTTTAAGAACTTAATTTATTAAAAAAATTAATTACAATTTAGAATAATTAATACAGAGTGATTCAAAGAAACAGAAAATTAAAAAAATTAAATAACGTTAATGAAAAATTTTTTTTTAGAAAATGAATTTTATTTCATGTAATTGTACAAATGTTGCCATTTTAGGATATATACATTTTAGTTTATTTTTTAAATATGACATCATGCAGGTTACCTCCTCTTCTACGTAAACACTCACTAAGTCTCTTTGTTAAATTGTTCATGGTTTGACGTAACATTTCAACTGGAATTTCCGCAATTGCTTCTCAGATCATTACCTTCAGTTCTTCCGTTGTAGCAGGTCTACTGTGGAACACTTTGCTTTTAAAGTGACCCCACAAAAAGTAATCGCAAGTTGAGAGATCAGGCGATCTGGGAGGCCATCTAATGTCACCATTTCGTGAAATGACACGTTGTCCAAACAATTGGCGTACAGCTGCCATCGATATTCGTGCAGTATGTGACGTTGCTCCGTCTTGTTGAAACCAGGCTGTGTTAAGAATTGGTGGAAATCTCTTTTGTTGTTCCACAACAAAGGTTTCAAGCATGGCTACGTAACGAGCCGACGTCACTGCAATCGCAAGACCGTTGTCATCCTCAAAAAAATACGGCCCTATAACACCGTAAGATGACATAGCACACAACACGGTCACTTTCTGGCTGTGCAATGGACGCTGGTGTAGCTGCGTAGGATTTTCTTGTGCCCAGTATCTGATATTTTGCTTGTTAACAAATCCACTGAGGTGGAAATGCGCTTCGTCTGACATCCACAGTTCATGAACAAATTCTTCGTTATCATTTATCTTCTGAAGCATTACATTACAGAATTGTGCTTGCACAACTGCATCGTATGGATGGAACACATCTGCAACTTGTATGGATGGAATTGCAAGTCCTTCACTAACATTTTTCGAACACTTGAACTATGCAATTTAAAGATGCTGAGAGATGACGGATTGACCGATGTGGACTTCGTGTGACAGCATTTTGTAAAGCTTGAACATTCTGTGGTGTACGGACGGTTCGCTTATGGCCTGGAGGTTTCTTTTTCATTGCCGAACCAGTTTCCTCAAAATTAGATAATCATGTTTTAATTGCATGTGTGATGGAACACGGTCGTGCCGACCCAAATTAAAATGACGGCGAAATTCTCTACGCGCTCCCTCCACACTGTCATTGTTTTTCTAAAACGCTTTGATAGCAAATGCACGTTTCGCACCACTCCAAGGATCCATGACAACTAAATGGCAGATTAGGTTAGAGAGGCTGGCACCACTTATCAAGTGGTACCAATCGCCCACGTCTACCAACACAACTTTCAAAATTTCCCGTTTCTTTGAATCACCCTGTACAGCTTAAAAAAAAATCATCATAAAAACAAAGTCAAATCAAACTAATAAACTTCAATTTATGTTCAAGTTGTTTGACAATGTGAAAAAAAATTGAAGATGATTTTTACTGATGCAAAGCATACCAGGTGGTTTCACTAAACAAATCTACTTTTTACTAAATAGTATTTTCAATCGCACTTGTTTACCATGACGTCATAATATTTTAAAAATTCATTGAGGCTTTAAAAACTGAGTTAATTCACATAATATATTTTTTTGGAAAAAAAAAATCCTTTAATATACAAAATGTTTTTACTTTGTAATATCAAATTATTCAACATTTAATAAACAAAATTTTATAAAGCCCTACTCATAAGATTAACAAATTGTATTTAAAAAATAACTACTTCCAATTTATAGTATGTTAATTTGTGAAAAATAACCTGACATCAATTTCAGGTGGTTAAGGGATACTGCATAGAAGCCATAAGACAACTCTGTTTAAACTGTAATAATGATATTGCTTTTTCTTCTTTGTATTTGTGGTTATCTTTAACTACAGTTTTATTATTATAATTATTAATTTTTTGTAGATTTTGTTTTGTCTATTACAGATGATCTTTTAAATAATAATTTATACTACTTAACGTCTCAACAGAAGTATAGTCATTTAATGTGATAAATAAATTCATATATACTTGATCGATGAAACTATTTAATAATAAATTTCATGTTATGGTAAAAGTTAAACATTTTAAATGAATTACAAGGCTATATTTTTCTCAGGTAAATATTTGACTATATCAAAATCATTCTGAGCACTTGTATGTTATTATTGTTATTTCTATGATTAAAAACAAAAAAGAAGACATTAGATAGAAGGCAATATCAAGGAAGGAAGTTATGAAATAATAAAAAGAAGCAAGCGGGAGATAAATAAATGTAGATAACTGTGGCTATTTGAAAACCTGCCTCTTTGACTAAACATATTTTATAATAACATAAAGTAACTGAAGATGATAATCTGCAACAACTTTCAACATTTACTGTAAAAGTGAAATTCACTGAATTAAAAAAACTTAAATCAGATAATATATATAAATACATCAAATAGATGAGGAGACCCTTCTCCTCTTCTATTTGCTATAATCTTGGACTTACAACAAAGTATTACGTGAACTTCAAAAATTGATTACGGACATCCGTTTTTTTAACAAATGAATATTCAAATAATTAATTTCTTAAATAAATAGGGCTAGGATAATTGGATGAAAGCCTGTAGTTATTAAAGGTTTAAATAAATAAAAGGAAAACTGATTGATTAAAAATAATTTAACTGAACAATTAGGGAAGGAACCGTTATTAAAAACAATATTGAGCTTATGAAGTCTCAAAGTGTGTTAATATATTACATAATATTACATATAATATTACATTTTAATATTAATTAAACATTTTATTCAAGTAATTGCCAACTTGTGGGGAAAAGAAACGACAATCTTAAGTAAAAAGTACTTCAACTCTTTTATACAGAGGTGCTCCTTCTTTTGAACACCGGTTGTTCTTTAATGCTACACAAATAATGACCACACATATCCTACTTTACTTATATTCTTTTTACACATTTCTCAAACTCTATTTTCATTTAAAAATAACTTTTTTATAGGTAGATAACAATTTTATAATTTACAGATTTATAACATGATTACTTTGGCTAAAAATTTACATCATAATTGTAATAATAAGTCTTTGTTCCATGTTCTTTTTTATAATCGTTTATAGTACAATATTTTTAAATAGCATTTACACTATTTAAAGTAAAATTTTGCAAAATAATGTTCTGTAGCTATTGTACATTTTTGGTAAATTGTTTTTGGGGTAATACACTTTTTTTCTCTAATAAATGAAAAAGTATTAAGACTGTACAAACAATCGATGAATCAAATACTTATTAGAATACCATCAATTAATTAATTTATTTTTTATAATAAAAAAAAGACTTTCATAAACTACTGAAAACTTAAAAGGATTCACATTTAGAATAAAATCTTACTGGTTTAATTTGTGTGAACAGTATTATCATAAATATGGGTGTGTTTTAGGAAATGGCAGCTCATTTTACAGCAACAAGTAATTGCTTACTAAGAAAAAAACTTCAATATTAAAAGTAATAAATCGTGTGAAATATTTGCAGCAGTTTAACTAATCGATAAGTTCTTTTGAAAATAATTTCTAACATTTTTTTTCACTGTTGAGAACTTACATATGCAAAAACTTTTGTACTTTTCTTACACAATTATATGGATAAACGTATTAAACATATTTGAATTCTAATACCAAACACAAATTGAAAATCCAGAATCAAATTGCCGCCGCAGGAATACTGTATAAAGTCTCAACTGTAGTAAGAAGCTTAACTTATTCACAATTATAAACTTAACAACTTTTTAAAAATATTTTAACTATGTACATTTTTCTTCAAAGTTTCAGAATCCATTTATTTTCAAACTTTTATCAAATTTTTAAATATTTTATTTAAATGTTATAACGGTACATTGTAAAATGTATTTAGCTTATTAATTTTTTTTTGAGCTTAGAAAAATTAGATTTTCCTTCTTCAATCATGGATAAATTAAAAAGTACGCACTGTAAACAACCATTCAAATAAGGGTGTTTATATATAGCACAATTATGATCACAATAGCACTAACTTCCCCATCCCTCATTTGATGTTGTGTAAGCAAACTTCATATTTTTCTATTTTCTTCATAATTAATCTTACTGTAACTGAAATTTAAATTTATTACAAACATTAACAAAAGATTTAAATAATTTCTGTATTTTAAATTTCATACTTATTGTAATTTCAATAAGAGGATTTCTGAAATATCTGGAACTTAATCAGACCCGTTCAACTTGGATAATGGGTTTTTAAAGCATAATTAATCTAAATAGGATGTTAAAGGGAAAAATAATTAAAATACTACGCAACATTAAAATATTATCTGTTCATTAGATTATCTATAAAGTAAATTAAATTAATAAGTAATTAAATTAAATTTATAAATTATTACTATTAATTAAATTAATAGTAATTTAGCTCTATGTAATATATACAGGTACATTGTGTATAATTTTATGTTTGCAATTTTTAAATAAATATAATATTTACGATATTCTTATTTACTGGGCAAACCATTTTTAATGGAAAATAATAATTATAATAATTTCAAACAACTTTCTCATTAATGAGATATAAATAAAATAAACAATTTTCTATCAACCTTTAAAAAATTCTCTATCTATTATTTTTGGTTAGTTTCAGCGCTGCTTAAAATCACTTCTTTTAGGAAAATAATTTTTTTTTCGTTATAAATAATTTGTAATAAACATTAAAAAACTATTTAAAACTGCCATTTAAAAAAAAATTATTTTTTAACCAGTGAAATAACAAAATAGTTAGATATCATTAAAAACTATATAGACTGGTATTTTGGGTTAAGTTAGTAATTAGCTATTAGCCAACATTAAGTTCAGCCTCTTGAGTTTTAGTTTTACAATGCAGATCAGGTCACCAAGAAGAAATCTATTAATCAAAACTACTAAATTTTCTAAAAAAATATACAATCAACATTTTTAATACAAACAAGACTTCATTAATTCAATACTTAGGTGATAAGAGAGAAAAAATATTTTTTCTGGCAATTTTAGGCATATCAAATTTGAGTATCTTGAAAATTTATAATAAATTTGTGAAGTAAACAAATATTACATTTCAAAAGTAATATTAACCAAAGTAGTGTATAGTAGCAGAATGTAATGGTTCAACTGCTGGAGATTTTTGTTAAGTCCTTTCTTAAAAAAAAAAGCTTTATATTATAAATATATTTATATTATTTCAACTTGATCATGATTTATAGAAGAAATTTTTATCCTTTTCTTAAAAAAATATTAAAAAAAACTATAATATATAAGAGATAAATATGTCACATAGATGCAATTTACCTATCTGTAAATTTCTTTTAATAATTAAAAACATATATAAAATTATAACAGCAATTTATTATATATGAATTATTATTGATATAGTCAACTTATTTTTTAAACTACTGGTTAAGAAAAATAAAATTTGTTAATGAAGTGAAGTCAAGTAGTAAACTGGTGGTTGGTGAAATAAACTTCTTTATGTGAATTGGAGAACTTAGCACAATAAATATATTCTCTTGAAAAATAGGCTCACAAAATTTTTAATTCATTCTTTCAATAATGTGGAAAAATTTATGATCTAATTATTTAAGAATGCAATATTTGTTGATATTTAAGATTATATATAACATAATTAATATGTAGTCAATCTGATTTATTCCTTGTTTAATGTATATGCTTAATTACCATACTGCTCTAAAACTGTTCTATTACAGATAACATGTATTGTTATTATTATAGAATAATAGCAAGTTACATTAATTATCAATTCAATTAGTTGAGAAACAATGTACCGTTATAACATTTAAATAATGAAGATCTTTATTTGTGCTATAATTTTGGTAGTACATTGTAAGATAATTACTTGTTTACAAATAGTTAAAAGTGACTGGACTGCTCTTTTATACGATTATTTCTACATAGCATAAAACAAAATTAATTAATGTTTCATATAAAATAACTAGAGTCCCATGTATTATATTTTTATCGATTGAACACAGTTGCTATTTTCAATGGTATAGCGTCTTTTACACAACTTTTGTGCTAAGGCAAAGTTTATGATAACTTATCATCAGACTGCTGAAAAATCTTATTTCTTCTTTAATTTGTACAGCAGTCACACTGGGGGAAAAGCGGAAGTTGTGAAAAGTAAATCGTATTTAAGAAATTAGTCTGAGCAATGTTTCACCTCTGTTTTATTAACTGCTCGTGAGTTATGCAGATATATATAAACAAGCATGCAAGCAAAGGCAAAGTAAAGAAAAATCTCTTAAAATTGACATGATTTAATATTCTTAATGTTTGACTTATAAATTTGGAAAGAAGTGTAAACTATTTTGGCAAGTAGTTAACATAAACGGTAAAAAATAACAATACTGAAAAAAAATTAGATAGTACATAGACATCATTATATGTTACTTAGAAATCTTGCAATAAATATGAAAGATAATATTCTTTATTCTTAATACTGATCTATGTTTATTCTATAATATTGATGTATGATTTGGACATTAATAACTAAACTCCCCTTTCACAGCTTATCTTTATTAAATTAAGTCAAGATAACATTAATTGAAAGAATTATTGTTATTATGAAGGTAATTCACACTGCTTGTCCATCACTTTTGGATTTACAAATTTTTTTTTAAATATGTACACTAATCTGAGAGGCAAAGCATATAATTAATTTTGTTTGATTGGAAATGGTACAGACATTCTTGTGTTATGAAATAAAAACCATGACTGTATATTTGTTGAAAATTCTGATTGATCAGAAATCGTTAAATCATTTAAATAAAATATATGTTGAACAATTCTCCTAAATACTATGTTTGGCAACAAAAACTGAAGAAAAAAGATAAAAATTATAGCTTAAGGACATAATATTTATAAAATGATTTTTTAAAGAAAAAATATCCCTTTCATTGGTGCTAACTGACACTTTGTTGTTACCAAAATATATTTAGCTTTCTGTGAATCAGAACAATTTTTTGAAATTCTGTTTTATTAAAATTTTTTTCCCAGCAATTCATCCTGTAATGAATTTCAAACTAATATTTAAACCGTAAAATATAATATAGCTGGAGTAGTCGACATTAATTTGAAATACTGGGAGTTAAAAAAAAATCAAAAGAAAAAAAATTCATTCAAAACAATCTTAATATTTTTTTTATAGATTATAATAGTTTTGTATTATGAGGACATTATTAATATTTTTATAAAAGATAATTAAACAAAGTTTTGTTTTATTAATTGTAAACATAAACTTTGATGATTATATTTTATGCTCTATCAAAAGTAAAAAAGTATGTAGTGAAGTGGGCATACATTTTACATTTATTTTTTTTAAGCTTGGTCCCTTACATTTGATGGGTGTTTTACTGGATGAAAAAATTATATCTTGTTTTTTTTAAAATAAATTTTACAATATGGTTAAAAAAAATATATTTTTAAATTTATAACAGAAATCCAATGATATGGGCTCAATGGGATGACATTCGGTTTGAAATAACCAGAAGTTATCTGTAATACCTTAGTTTTTATTTACAGGTAACATTATAAGCAAACTTTTAACCAATTTGTTACTGAACTATTTAAATGAAATTTAGAGTAAAACATAATTAAATTTTTTTGCTCTAATTCCTGATTAATCTGGTCCAAGTACAGTTGTGGAATGTTTAAGGAAAAATTATTTGTTATCATTATTCACTCTTCAACATGTAACAGATAAAAAAAAATCTGGTGAGCAGAATCATAAGTACTGTACTTCTATTTATATTTTCCCCTAAAAATTGCTATTAAAAATTTCCCAATACTGGGGCATAATCAATATGCTTCTGATTACTGGTATGAAATTAGTATTTGGATTTTAAAAATTTACATTGCCAGGAACTTTACTAGTAATATGATCAGAATTTTCAGACTTCAGTGTTATACAATGCCCACCTACACTAATCTGTTAATGAAGAAAAAAGAGAGTTTTAAAACAAACATTTGCAACTGTAAATCATATACTATATGGTAAGGGTAGTGAATAATAGGTAGCTACCAGTACCAACAAATCAGTATGAGTAATAGTTACATGACACAAATTTATAATTATGACAGTGTGCAAAATTGGGTTGTATTTAATCCAATTACTGACTAAAATGAATAACTCAGTGGATTTGAATGCAATTTTTATCTACACTAAGCAATATAATTATTTATTTTGTTAATATATATGAAAAGGAATTTGAGGTAAATTTGTTTTGTAAATATATAAACCAAAGAATTTTATTAATGTACAAATTTTTAACATTTTCATATAAAATATGAGGTGTGAGGGAAAGTTTTAAGACAGATGCCGCCACTGCTCAATAGGAGGGTATAGGAGGTTTGTCTGTGGGTGTGGAAGGGAAAGCTTGTTTTGCCCCTAAAACATCCTGAAAAGATCACCACTATATCTTCATTCAGTAAAGAAAGGAATCCTGGTGTTTGGGTGTGGAAGGGAAAGCTTGTTTTGCCCCTAAAACATCCTGAAAAGATCACCACTATATCTTCAGTCAGTAAAGAGAGGAATCCTGGTGAGTGAAGACATGTTTTCGGTTCTCAGCGGATTATTGATTTTACAAAATGTCTGAAAAACCAGGGAGAGTTTGTGTCAAATTTTTCTTGAAAACCAAAAATTAGCTTCAAAGACTTATGAAGTCTTTGAAACAGCTTTCAGAAATAAATGTCTGAGCCGGTCAAATGTTTTTATCTGGTTCAACAGATTTAAAAATGGCCACAAATCAATCAAAGAAGTCCCCAATCCAGTCTTCCTCTTCAAAAATCAATGAAAACAATATGAAAGTTTACAATTTGGTGTGTACTGACCATAGACTTACAATTAAGGAGATGGCTGATGAAGTGAATAAGTTTCTAGCAGGTTCAGTAAATTTTAACTGAAGATTTTGTGTACACTTGACACATGTCAAGCATATATGAAATTCATTACAAGATTGTCAGATCAGTGAACCTTGAAACGTCTAAGAATTGATTATCGGGCCAAAACTGACACATCGTAGTAGTGAAAGGGTCCCAGGTCCAAGGTCACCATGACCAAAAAAGTTGTTTGAATGTAAAGACAATGTTGGTGGTTTTCTTTGACGAGTATTATGTATCATGAATTTGCCCCAAGCGGGCAGATCATTAACCACAAATACTATAAATGTTCTTCATTGTTTGTGCGAAACTGTGATGGAAGAAAAGGCCTGCATTCTGGCAAGGCAAGTATTGAGTTCTCCTTCACAACAACACACCAGCAGCTCATCGTATGTTCTCTATCATAGAATTTTTGGCCAAATTCCAAATTCCTGTGCTTCTGTAATCCCCCGATTTTCCTGATTAAGCCCTTGCTGACATCTGTTTCCTAAATTGAAATTTTTGCTGAAAGGGAACTGACTTGGCTCAACTGCAAACATCCAAGCAAATACGTACAGGGTTCTTTCTTAATACCTTTAAGAAAGAAAATGTTCAGGAATGCTTCCAAAAGTGTAAACACTATTGGAGTCTGTATGTTCAGTCAGAAGAGTCCTCCTTTGAAGGAGATCTATCACAATAGCCTGTAAGTACTGCTATTTTCAAATTACATCCCCAGTCTTAAAACTTTCCAATCACACCTCAATCTACATCTTTCAGTTTGTAGTTACATTGTAGCAGATCATAAAAAAAAAAACTATTACCGTAATATAACAGTACATGATAAAACAGTTGCGGTTTAATGTAAAGTCAGAGGGAAAATTATTTGTTGTCATCCATGTAGTTTTTGGTTAGTCCTGTGGCATTACTTCAGTGACATCTTTATTGTGGGTAGCACACATTTTACATCACCTATGAAATTTGTGGCTTAAATTATTTAGAATTGGAAGCTAAAAAAAATATGAATTTTGTTTCCATTAGTAGTTACTAAGAACTGTGTTAGCGATATAATACTTCTAAAGTTTGGTGGACTAATTTTTTATAATATAGATTTATGCTTCTCATTGTCAAGTAATATTCCAAGACAACTCGTAGTCTACGTGCCAAAAAGGGTAAAAGAGAGCTGAGAACATTTGAAATGTGGGCATGGAGAAGATTAAATGGACAAGATGAGAAATGAAGAAGTAATGAGGAGAAAATGCAATAATACAGGCTTAATCAGAAAATTCAGAATCGGGAAACCTAATTGGCTGGGACATATCATGAATTAATAAGGACTGATTAAAACAGTGTTAGAAGATGCAAGATTGTAAACAGTAAAAATTTTAGATGATCTAAAACAAAATTTTAGATGATAATGAGTTATCAAGATCTTAAAAATTTAGCTGTGAACAGAGAACATTATCTGCCTCAAGGCAGTTAATCATATAAAAATCAAATATAACCTTATAAGATATGACAAATCATGAAACAAAAATTGTAATATCCCATATCTAGCATTTTTAGCTGTCTAAATTTGATTTAAACATTCAGATGAGATTTTTAAACGTAAAACAATAATTTTAGAGCTCTAACTTTTTATTTTTATAATATTAAAATAAATATAAAAAACAGATACACTAAGTTATTAGAAAAAGATTATGACACAACTCACCTTTGAGCAATGGTAATTTTTGTAGTTCCCTGTCTTTGCTTATATTAAATCTAGATGAGCTTTGCCTCTTATCCTTTTTATGAGGTGATGCAAACTTGAATTTACTAATTTGGGTAGGAGGAGGGACTCCAGCGGGCGACAGCTGTCCAGCACTCTTGCCCGTACCCTGAAAAAATAATTAACAAAATAAAATCAGCTTATCCATATTCAAGTTTAAAATATATATATACAGCAGAGCAGCATCCTGGAAACTAAAAAGTAATAAACAAGGATAAAATGCCAATCAGGGAATACACGTCTAATAATTTGGTTCTACATCAAACTAAACAATACATGGGCAGTTTCAAAGAAAGCAAAAGGCAAATTTGACAAATTGATGCCACTTAAAAATGAAAAAAACAAGAAATTGAAAATAGTTATACAAAAATACATTTGAGCACAAGTTATTGAGATAAACACAAAACATTTTACATTAATTTTGCATCATTTTAACTTTTTTTTATGAGATACCACTTACACGCACGCACGCACACACAAAGACGTTTATTTAATATTATACAATTTTAATATTGTTTAACATAAATAATGTAGAATTATCACAAACCTATGAAAAAGTTTCATTCATTCTACTAAACATGATATCGAACACCTCCACTGACTGGACCAGGTGGTATCAATTTAGTAATTTCAAATATCTGAATGCATTTAGCATTAAATTAAGCTAGGGTGGGAGCGAGAGGAAATGAAACAAACATAATGTTATGTAATAAACTATATTTTAAATTTAAATCACTACCAATAAACAAATGATACTGAAAAACAATTTTATTAAAAATTTACAAAAAAGTCTTTCAGTTGATAATTTGTTATTTAAAAAATAATGTGTATACAACATAATAACTTCAGGTAAAAATAAAATAACAGCTTATATATATAAATATATATGTTTAATACATTTTAAAACTAAATTGTACACTTTCATTATACTGTAATATCCACTCCAACTACATATTTTTTAAAATGGTGAATTTTTTATATGGTTTTTTTTTATAGAGAATCAGGATGAAAGTTAAATTTTATTGTATTATTTTGTTATATGAAATGCTGAACAAAACACATTGAAATCTTTAACCCGTTCCCACACAATGTAAATATGACACTACTGTATGTAAAATAATTTATAAAGTAAGCATAAAAAAGTTTTTTATATGTACATAAAATTATAATTTAATTTAATACTTAACATATGACAAAAGTTTTATTCAATTTCTATTGCTGATCTCAAAGAATTTTTTTTATTAGCTTGTTGTTAAAGAATATTAAGAAGAAACCGCATTAATGTTTTATATTATGAGGAAACATGAATTACAAGTTTGCATACAATTTTTAAAAACTTAAAAGTTAAATTGTACTTAAATTATAACATTAATTTATCAAAATACTGAAATAGAATCTTTGGTTTTCAGAATGAATAATTTTTTATTTAGAATATTCAGGTTACCAATCAAACTAATAAAATCAACTACAAATTAAGGGTCATAAAATAAAATAGCTATGTCAGTACAATAATTATCATAATAAAACAATTAACTAATAAATTCTTTAAATAACAATCCATTATTAAAAATAATTAATTCATGTACAGGAAATGCAAAATCAGCATCTTTTAAATGTAATTTGTTGCTAAGACAAGTAATAATAAAGCATTTTTTTTTAACTTAAGATTCTCTAAAGGAATTTTGAATAAGTAATGAAATAAATGTAAAAATCTAGAAAATGGAATTAGTGTACAATTCTGAAACAGCTCAATAGTTTTCAAGTTAGTAAGCACTAACTAGAAAGCTATTGAAGTGAAAACTATTGAGCTGTTTATAGTATAGTATAATTTATACTATAGTGTATAGTATATTTTTTTTAACATGAATAGAATGAGGAATTTGAAAAAAATAAACAAGAATAACAAGAAAAAGTTTGAACAGATTGATTTATATAAATACTAAGTTATTGCTGTCACACAAAGAAAAAATGTAGGTAGCAATGAATCAAAGTTTACTCACTACTGAACAAGATATATTAAATTCACCAAATCATTTTAAATGTATAAAGAAGAGAAGTAGCAAACAATCTGAATGAGTTTCACGAGATAATTATACATTGGTGGGGCAACTTTAAAAATTAAAATTTATTGCTCTGGAAAACAAACTTCTCTCTAAGCCTAAGAATAATAATGTAGAAGTTTGTTAAACACTTTAATGTGCAGGGTGGGGATGGATTATCAGACTGGAAACTGGCTTCTTGCTACCTATGACATCCTATTGCAATTCACTAATGCCAACACTAATTCAGAACCGCAGTACAACTACGGTGTGCTTATGTATTCATAGACATTTCTCAAACTATTGCATGTGTCTTATGTGTTTTTTTAGATATACATAAAATTTAATTTAAAAATAGAAAAAGATCATTAAAAAATAATACTTTGAGTATATATATTTTATTAAAAGAAAGCAATTGAAATGAACAAAAATTAAAATTTTAAGGCGAATAACATTAAGGTAATAGCTACAGCGAGTAAAATGTAAAATATTATTGTACAATTGTGAAACACAGGTATTTTAAAGAGAAAGTTTAAGCACAGCCACGTACAATTCAGAATTTTCCTAAACATAATAATTATACTCTACGAGAAAAAAAATTTAATCTAAAACTACATTCAATTAAAAAATGATCTTAATAATTTACTGAAAACTGATAACATTAGAGTACTAAAATATATATATATATATATAATGGATAAGAAATTATCAATATAAAACATCTATTATTTAATATTAGTGGATGCATGAAAAGATAGAAACTGAAAAGAAGTTACGTCCATTAGAAAGCTAATACTACCATTTTGTACATATACATGAGAAAGATTACACTGGACAAAAACAAAACAAAAATTATCACGTAATTAAAAAATAAATAATAGATATGATATAAAATTTTACTGTTTTATAGCACATATTTGAAGATTAAACAAATTTTAAATTGATAGTTTTATCAATAACAACAATAAAACCTGTAAGAATAAATGTAATGAATAATAGTAAATAAGACAATCAGTAACGTTTTCTTAACTACAGATTAGAGAACACTTGACCTGAAAACAACACATCAGTGCACGAACAACAAATAGATATGGCTTCAAATAAAAATATAACAGAAAAAAATTCATTGCAAACATTAAAATCGAATACAAAATTAATAATGTAATAATATTTAAGGAAGACATACAAAATTAATAATGTAATAATATTTAAGGAAGACTAATAAAATCTTGTAATGTATTTTGAATTAGTTGTCATCATCACCCTACATTCATGGTCTTGATTGGTAATGATACCAATTTTTGTAGACTGTTATTGAAGAACTGTGATCATCCATTAATTATTAATTCTAATCCATAAAAAAATTCCATTATATAAAAAAGATTTATACAAAAAGCTATCAAAGTTGTTTTCAAAAGAAGTTTACCCAACAGACCTTTTTGGTCGCAAAAACTTTGCACAATAGTTCTCTTTTTGTTTCATCCTCTTTTTTACTACCCAATCAGGACTTTTACTGACCAGTGATATCTTTATTTCAATTTAAGAGGATTTAGCATTGCATGTTATCCAAGATCATTAAAAATTAAACTCTACATACAGTTAACAATCTGGAAGAACATTAAACATTAACAACACATAAAAGGTACTACAATATAAAAATATTAGTAAGGAAAAACATAAAATAATAAAAATGCTTAAATACGACTATTAATATTACTGCTAATAATTTTTTTAGCAAATACTGTCAAAAGAAAATTGAGAATTTAACCTACTTGCTGAAATGACTCATGTGAAGGAAAACATTACAATAAAACCCTTCTTAATTAATATTGCGTGAAACAAAACAAAATGTCAGGTTTGTTAATTTAATATGTTCCTTATAACAAATTAGTAGTAATTATAGAGTTTTTAATCTTTTGATAACTTACTTTTTATTTGCTATACGCAAAATATATTATCATCTGCCGGGGGGGGGGGGGGGGGGGTTAAAGGTTAGACAATTAACCACAATTTGCTAATTAAAACAACTAGAAACATAAAAAACCAACATCATGTAGGCTACAATTTTTTATCAGTTTAGAATACAAGATAACACTATTTCTAATGTAGGTTTTCCTTTTAAGACAGGTGCTAAAAGAACAATACCACTTGCATAATTTGCACCATAGCTCTTTTGAAAGAATCATAATTTAAATTAAAAAGAGTCATTTAATAATTTCTAAAAATCATCTATTTTTTTTTTTTGGGCCAATAACTTTAAGGATTATAACAAGGAAGTATAACTAATGTGTTGCACGTAGAAATAACAAGTAAGTGCTATCAATCTATTGTATTTATTACACGAGTCTTAATTCACATCACATGTAGTTACAGTTAGATCATCTGACAGACACCTTCTCATTCACTAATTATTATTGTTTTGTTATATAGAAAAATAAGGTAAAACATGAAACATTTAATTTTTTTTTTTTAGTAATTCATAATACAAAAGCCTACCATTTGTAATGCAAATTTTTGTTATTGTTCTCATATTAATTGTTTCTGTTCTCACATTTACAATAACACTCAATATTCAATTGAGTGTTGTAAATATTGAGTGTTATTGAAAGTAATATATAATATATATATATATATATATATATATATATATTACTTTCATGGAAACAATAGTTTTCTTTAAAAAAAATCTCTTGGTTGAAGTAAGGTAACTAAAGATTTTTTAAAATTTCAAGTTTGGCATTATCCCAATATTTTCTGAAGCAATTTCAAACTATTACAGCAAAACTGAACATTTTTCAATGATAAGTTTTTTAAACATTCTAATCTTTTCAAAATATCTTTAAGTTGGAATGTTTATTCATCATTTACTTGGGGATTGATGTTTTTTACCATTCCTTTCAGTTTGTGCTACACTTTATAATGTATACTTTAAAATTATATATATATTATCAATTCTATTAAACTATCTAGTACAGAAAGCAGGATTTCATTATTGCAATAATGTTATTATTTCAATCATGACTAGATGCTAGATCCACGAAAGTATTTTCACGAAAAATTAAGGCAAGATGTCATTTCAATATTCTGTATTAGGTGGTTTATTTAATTAAATACAGTTTAACAGTACAGATAGTATGAATCTTAAAAAGATTAATTTCATATATATCAATATTAACAACTTAAGCACCAAACACAATAACAGATAAAACCTAAATAAAATTAATACCAACAGTCAACTATCATTTGATCCTGCATTTTCAGTCTGTACAGAAACTCTATAATACAAAAAAAAAAAAAAAAAATTAAAAATATTAGTATTAGCTTGTTTTTTTAGGTTTTATCTGTTACTTGTTTAAGTTGTTAATACTGAATTTGCTAAGCACAGTGGTCAATATTTTAATGAATTATCTGGATTTTCAAAAGATAAATGTTGCAAAAAGACCATATAACATTCTGTCAAAACTATCTCACCTTTGTAATCATTGTTTGTTATCAATCAAATAATTTTCTTAATTCTTTTTTTTTGTTTGATAATTTTGTCACATAAGCTTGAAGGCTTAGGCATGGATATGGAAATGGAATTTTGAAGTGTATAAAAATGCCATGCCTGACCAGGATTCAAATCTGGGACCTCCAGATGAAAGGTCACAACATTACCACTCGGCCATGGAGATTGGCAATATTTTTACATAACATTTAAAAAGCTATTATTCAATTCCTTATCCTACTAATTATGGTTTGACGCTAAATAATAAATACTTACAAGAATTTCTATTTCATATATACATACATAGATTTGATCTTAGAATTTTGTTATGAACGAGCAGACTCCCTGGGATTTTGGTAAACACCTCTCAGTAATCTCCTTTATATATTTCGCATTTCCTTTATAATAGTGTACCCCACACATAATAAAAATATTCTGGTATCTGACCAATATTTGGGCTTATTTTATAAACACAGCAGGAAATTCACAGTCATACTGGATCAAGAACTAACTAACAAACCAATTTTAATTAAATTTGAAATGTAATTCTTTAAAAGATAAAATTTTCTAAATAAATTTTAGTTTTCGTTAAATAATATTGCTAACAAACAAGTGATTTTTAATTTTTTTAAATTTACAATATATTTGATAAGAATATTAAGAGAACACTAATGCTGTAAACTAATTTTTATAATGGATATAATTTTTTCAGATGTCTCAAGATTATTAAATCACTTTTTCTAAAGAATTGTTACTACCACTATACTAATACCATACTATTTTAGTTGTACCAAAATGAAATAGAATATTACAGTATATTTTAATTTCAACAAGACAGTCATACAAGATATAAGTATTTAAAAACATTAAATTTCATAAGATATATAAATAAACTCTACATTATAACTCTACAAATAACAATAGTAGCATATTTAATCAGTAACACTGAAATGTAAATATTTACAATGAAATGCATCCAACAAGTAAAATAACAAACACTTATTTCTATAACCTGACAATAAAGTACAATTTTCATGCATCTTTAAATACACTTTCCTCAATTCAACTGCTGAATCAGTACCTCTTGTCTTGTTTTTATGAACTGATCAAGTTATGACAAGCTGACTTCATTAATCTCTTATCAGTACTCTCACTCCCTTGACTGTGATGATATTCATCTCATCTCTGTGATGATATTCCATCAATTCAGTGAACTTTTATACTCCACTAACCTCTTGTTCTTTGTCCATAATTACGAAAGCCAAATATGAGACTAATATTTAAAAAAATATCTGGTTTCCAGGAAGCCAATTATAGATCAAAAGCAAATTTACATTTCTTAAATACTTAAAAATTTTCTATATGAGCCTTTAAATTATTTAGAGTGGGGTTTCTATAACTTATTTTTAAATCATATAATAATCTTATTACTGTTTCACTTTAAATTGTTATATAATTAAAGAAAATGAAAAAGCTAATAAATGCTCATACCAGCTACTTTATCCAACAAATCAATAATCATGATACACAGTAGCTTCACAAAATTCTCACAATACAAATTCATTTAAAAAAAAAATTTTATGTGGATACCACATGACTTCCTTGTATTAAATTACATAAACACATTTTTTGCTGCACTTCATTTAAACTTATTTCATTTGAAAGTGAGATACGATCCTGCAATTCTTTAATAAAGTGGACAGTTACACAGAGACCAATCAATCTCTGGTCTCTTTTTACGAGCAGAGATTTGCATTGTATAAGTATTTTTCAGTGTTATTTTTGAGCTGGTGGTCAAGTATGTACCTTCCCTAGTTTCACAATCTTGCTGTCTGAGAACGTTACAATGGTATTGCACCCTTGCTGTCTAGACAATTCATCTCCATTTCACAGGGATTCAGAGTATTTAGGTGCACAATTTGTTCGAGCACCCGTATCATCACAGCAAAAAGAGTGGCAACGACTCCTGGTCGCAATTTCCTGTTACGAGCAAAGGAGCCTTTACCCTCAATCCTTTTAGAGCAGGGACCATAATCTGTAACTGTGTGTTGATCTTTGATTTCACACACTTGATCCAGTAGCGGCAAAGAGGTGCAAACAGTGACAAGAGAATACAGGTCTCCAGCTGCCTGTGGTTCACTGCGGGTAGTCGTCACGTTTGTGGGCTTGTGCCCAGTATCTCTGGATATAAGCCATACAATAAGCATTTTGTTCGTATACTGTTAAGTCAGGTAATCTTCAAAGATGACCAATTTTAGAGAAGTAGGTAAAAAAAAGCCTAGCCGAAGGAGGGGGCTGGAGCTTATTCCTTCGACCTCCTTAAACAATGGTTCTGACAATGATGGTTTGGAAGTAGATATAGGGGTGACCACTCAGCAGGGTATGAACTCACTCACTAAAGGGTTTTCACAAGCCGGGGGCAGGCCTGGCAGCTCTGCCCCATTGACCATGATGTTTTGGCAGAACTAGATGGCTTTTTTCCTATCTAGCAAACACCAAGAGTACCAATGCAGCTACCAAGGGGA
This sequence comes from Lycorma delicatula, assembly GCF_047948215.1. Taxonomy (NCBI): domain Eukaryota; kingdom Metazoa; phylum Arthropoda; class Insecta; order Hemiptera; family Fulgoridae; genus Lycorma; species Lycorma delicatula. Next base: position 68,229,409 of record NC_134459.1, on the reverse strand, counting down.
GATTATTGCCTTGTCTAGAATTCTTCCAAGCAGCTTTCACAGCTCTCGTGGAGGGTTTTGAAAATCTTGCCTGAAAACCTAAGTAAGTAACTGCAGTTCAGAAACTGGCCCTGGCCCCAATGCAGCCGCGTAGGTATGCTAAAGTGGTTAGGGGTAGACGTGAAACCAGCCAGTCAAAGAAACCTGAGGTTGTGTTTGTCAGCAGAGCAGAGGGCTCGACTGTGTCCAGCAGTTAGCTGCAGAAAGAGCTCAAGGTTGCCCTTCAGGGTGACTGGAAGGGTCTTAAAATCAGAAACATCAAAGCAACCAACAAGGGATTAGTAGTAGTAAGGATGATACAGAGACCATTCAGGCAATTAGAGATTCCACTATGATTAAGCGACTGAATTTAAAAATAGACCCAAAGAGAATGCATAAGCCCTCATTATAGTCTATGATATTGACCATAGCCTTATCGATGAGGATGTCTTGTCCCTCATTAGGGAGAAAACACTGATTTGGATGAAGCTGCTTTCCGGTGGGACTGCAGGCTGGTTTTTGAAACGGGTAGGCGTGATACTCAGAAATATCACGGAGTCTTTGAAGTGGGTTCTGGTTTCTTTCAAATATTTACGTCCACAAGCAGACTGTTAATCGATTTAGGGTCCTGCCAAGTAAAAGAGTATGTGGATTTCCAAAGATGTTTCAAATGCTGCAGATATGGTCACAGGGCTAAATTTTGTAAGTTTGCCTTGGTGTGTGCCCATTGTGGTGAGGAGGGCCACAAGTGTGATGATTGTTCACATAGGTTCGAGGCTCTGGCCTGTGCTAACTGTAAGAGATTGCACAAGAATCATGAGCACCCAGATGTTAGTAAGGAGTGTGGCTGTTACATAAGAGCTGTTGAGCTATACTTTAAATCCTTAGATGGTTACGTTCAGTCAACTAATTGCCCAGGGTGCTTATGTAGTCCAGGTTGAGTTAGGCGAGGGTAAGGTTAGTTAGAAAATTGGAACCTTGATGTTGTCCTTCTGCAGCACCCATATGCAATTAGGAGTGATATGTCGAGCTTTCACAGCTGGGAAAAGTTTTGTGTAGGGCATACCTGTATGTCTGCTATTCTGTGCAGGGAAGTCGCTTGATAGTGTCTTTATATGGCAGGTTTCTGACGTGCATCATGTTGTGGTCAGACTTGCCATTTGCGGACAGAACCTTACAGTTGTTAGTTCATATTTCCAATACAGGGATCCCACTGAGGAACATCTAGCAAGATGGGATAGGATCCTTTGCATTGTGGGTAATGGTCCAATCCTTATTGGTGCTGATGTTAATGTAAAGTTGCTTCTCTGGCACAGTGGGATCACTGATCATGGTGGTGACTTAATTGATAATTTTATCGCATAGCATAATTTTTGAGGTCTTTAATATTGCAGACCAGTTGGCCACTTATGTTGGTTAGGTTGACAGATGAAGGGCCTTTTCAGGTACAACTATTGACATCACCATTGGTAGGGTCATCCCTGGCAGGATCCTTGACTGGTCTGCGGTCGACGACTGTTCTAGCGATCATAAATTGTGATACTTTTTGAGTCCAGACTGGAGGTTTTTTCTCGAGACCTTGACGGACTGCTGGTTCTGGCAGAAAATTTCACTTCTGCAGTGGTGGAAGCGGCTGAAGCCGCTATTCCTAGAGGCACTGGCCGGGAACGTATATTTGATTGATGGTCTTGGAATCTGACAGCAATGAAGCAGTCTGTGAATCGACTCAGAAGAGCTGCGCAAAGAGAGGGTGATCCCGATCGGCGTGCGGCCCTAACTGCGGATTACTGCAGAAGGAGGACTAGGAACTTTCATACCATTAGGTCCTCCAAGCGTAATTCCTGGCGTTCCTTTGTTCAGGAGCAAGGGAATAGAGACTCTTGGGGTGTTGTGTATAGAGCCCTTTGACATAAGTGCAGGAAAGATGTCCTCTTGTCAGCTTTGTCGACCCGCGAGGGTGTGGTAATTGATAAGGACCGTGTTCTTAATATTTTGCTGAATGATTTGCTCCCACATGACAATATGGTGGGCGAGGTTTCATACCACCGCCGCGTCAGGCGGGAAATCGCGATTTTCGAGATCGACTTACAATCTTCTAAGATCACTGAGGCAGAGGTGCGTCAGGTGATCTGCAGTATGGCACGGCACAAGGTCCCCGGATATGATTGTATCAAAGTGAAGTTCCTCGTCCGAGCGCTTCAGTAGTTTTTGGTCCTCTAACTAGAATATATAATAGGTTGCTCTTCGCCGGCCACTTTCCGGCGTGTTGGAATCGTGGAGACTTGGTATTGTTGTTTAAAGGTGGCGACAAAGATCCTCCTGTTAGTTCTTCTTACCGTCCACTAACGATCTTGCCTGCGATTGGCAAGGTTTTTGAGAAGGTCCTATATTTGCGTATTAATGTTAGATTGGTCACTGATCATTTGCTAACGCACAACCAGTATGGTTTCCGACCGGGCGAGAGCACTGAGGATGACATACTAAAGGTGACGGATATAGCTTCCTCTAGTTCATGCAAATATGTATGTATTAGGGATTTTTGAGGACATATCCGGGGCATTTAATAACTTATGGTGGCTCTCTGCCCTGTTTCAGATGCAGAAGCTTGTACACGAAATGGTGCGTTTCGGGATGATACATTCCTTTCTGGATGATCCACGAGGAATGGTCTATAGTGGCTGGTTTTCTTCGCGCCCTTGCTGTGTGTAGGTCTGCAAAGGGAGTTTAATCGAGGTATTTAATCGTGGTAGGATCCCTGGTGGATAGGGTTCCGGCCTAGGCATTGGATTGGTTGGAGGTAGGAGCATTGGCATCGTGCCACGGTTATATTGGTGTTCTTTGTGATTCGATTTGGGGCTCCCGCTGGTGGGAGTGGCCGCGCTGCCGGGGGCGTGTCTTCGTTCCGCCGGTGGCGGTCCTGATAGTGACTTGGTAATGCCGCGCGAGACTCCATGATGGGACCGGTTGGTGGTGCGGGGTTTGTCCCCGGCTCCTGCGCGGTCCGGAATGAGGTTACGTTCCCCTTGTTAGCTGACCTAAATTGGTCGACTTATTTGGGTGTTGGTCTGAATTTCTATATTGCGTAAAACATAACTTTGATTGATATGAGTGTAGCACTGATTTAACTTTCAAATCGTTCGTTTTCACAGTTACGAACGGTGCTGTCAAATCTGGACTAGGCGCAGGGTTCGCGCTTCCGCGGTTTCGGTCAGTTACTCTGAGGGAATCATGTTAGGTTGAATGTAAAGAGGTACGTTTGAGGCCTAGATGAAGGCAAAATTTGATTTGTATTTTACTATGCAGATATCTGCCGAGGCATTTACATCAGTGAAAACCCGACTGAGGCCTGGCTGATGATGTGAGATGTAATCAGTTAAAGGGTTTAAAGACGACCTCCGGTAAAGTCCCTCAGGACTCGTAACGGAGGGGGTGGTGTGGCGACCGGTAACATCACAACGTAGGTGTCTTTCCTCTACGGGGTGGGATACTGGTTACAAACGTTTATTCGACCTTACGGTGTGAAATATTCAGTTTTTATTATTGGATTATTTGGTGTATAATCAAAAATGATTTTTAATTTTATGATTAACAATCATAAGAAAATGAATAAACAATGTTATGAACAGTCATAAGAAGATGAATACGAAGGGGAAAAAAACATTAAGAACAAGGGAAGAATAACAAAATTAAGAGATGATGATAAATATAAAAAGGAAGAAAACGTTAAGACCAAGGAAAGAAGAAAAGATTAAGAGAAGTTGATGAATATAAAGAGAGAGAAAATTTGAAAACTAGAGAACGTGTACACAAATTAAGATCAGAAGAAATATATCAAGCCAAAGAGCGATTGATTAAATGATTGGCAAAAAAAAAACAAATAAACGAAATGATGATCAACGTCGACTCAGGAAGAATACTGTCCGACAATATCAGGGGAGTAATGAACTAAAAGATAAGAAATTTTTTAAAGATCGGGCATGTATGTCTCAGTGTATATGTCGTTCTTGTGAGGCTATCTTTCAGTCACTCTGTAGTTAACTTTAAGGTAGATAAAATTAAACCAGAAAATCCAGAAATAATACGAGTCTAAATTATAGTTTTCAACTAATATTAAATAATCAGATGTCACCAGATCTATTACATATACACATACGAGGCTGGGCTGATAAATTTTGCACACTAGCATGCTACACGAAGACAAAAGGTACTATCGAGTTGGGCGTGGCAACACATGATAGCTAAAACACCCCTCTATAAACCTGCGATAATGCGTTGAAATCCGTTATCGGTTTGTTTTGAGTGGCAATTAAAATGGAGTCGAGTACGGCCAATATGTCAACAAGATTAAAACAGTGCACAGTGACCGAATTTTTAGCAGAAAATGTGAATCCTACGAATATTATTCATTGTTAAAAGTTGTTTACGGTAGTGAAACTGTTGACAGGAGTACTGTGAATAGGTGGGCGTAGAAATTTCGCAAATGTGAAGCTGATAAAGCGACAATTGCGGACGTCAACTTGCAGCGACGACCAGTTTCTATGACTGACGAGAAACATCGAAAGGAGGTGACCGGCGAATCACCCAGCAACGCATCGCTATTCAGTTTGGCATATCTAAAGAATGATTGGGCCATATTATCGAGCAACTGGGTTTCCGTAAATTCTGTGCACGATGGGTACCGCGCAAACTCTCTGATGGCTCTCTGCAAGCTAAAGTTTGAGCCTATTTCGCATCCGCCATACTCGCCGGATTTGGCTCCGTGCGACTTCCACTTCTTCCCTCAGCTAAAGGGTAAAAATTACACCACAGTCGGTGAAGTGATAGAAAGTATGGCGACTTGGATCCGAGAAAGACCGCCAGAATTTTTCAGTGACGGAATGCAAAAACTTGTCACACGTTGGGTATAGTTGTCTATCACTGTGTAAACGGGGATTATATTGAAAAATCAATAATGTGTTTTATAGCTAAGGTATTCATTTTCTATTTCATTCCAATACCTCTTTTCATTCCCATGCTACGCATATATGTGCAAAATTTATCAACCGAGCCTCGTATGTAATAATGCCTAATAAATTACATATACACATTTTTAAAAGTACATAACATTTTTCACTAATAACTTCTGATTTTTTTCATATTTTTTTAAAAATTATTATTTATTGTAAATTTTTTTTACAATCTCGGGTTAATTATTATTAAATGAATACATTTAAATGGAAAAAAAAAAATGAAGTCTGTATTCGAACCGATGTGCCTTCCCTTGTAAGATCCAAATATTTCATTAATTAAAATTTTATTTGGCTCTAACTCTGGAACCTATGAAAATAAGTACCACATGATATATTGTTGAATATCTCACAATGAGGGCTTATTACTGCAGTTAAGAAAAGAAGTTCAAAATCCAAATTTTTGGGGATTTTGGGTTTTTTAGACACTTCTGATTCAGTCGATTGCAGTCAAAAGGGGAGGTGCACAACTAGATGTTATAACAGTCCTAAATCCAAAATTTCAACATCCTACGGCTAATGGTGGGGTGGGGGAAGTAATACAGTGAAAATACACCTACAGATTTTGTTCTGTATCCTCTTGGGTGTAACTAAAAATTCAAAGTGTCATTAGTGATATACAGAGATATTCCCTTGAAAAAAAAGATTTTATAGAACACTGAATTTATATTAAAAGAAATAAGAGTGATAGGAAATTAGTAAACTGGAAACGCAGAAAATGTGATTTTAAAACACCAAAAAGAATTCTTGTTAAAAAAAGTTCTTAACTAAATATAACAACTGTATCCTAGAAAAGACTAAATTACGTTCTGCAATCATCTGACAGTTACAAAACAGTTGAAAAATCTGAAGGATGTTCCAAGTTCCATCTGGAAAATAAGAAATTATAACTAATGGCAAAATCTGTGTTTAATAAACCAATTTCTATAGATATCTCAAATTAAAGTAAGCTGGGCACAGTTCTCCTTTGAACAGAAAATTATTGTTGGTAATCTGTTCTGATGACTGCTGTAGTCGATGCCACACAAAAAGAAAAAGATATTACTGACAATACAGGAATATGAAAGAATAAGAATTAACAAATTTCCAATTCTCTAAGCGCTGCTTTACAGATTTCTACAAATATCATTGAAGCTAAATAACAATGGCTGCAGTATGTCTTTGAATGGATAACTGAATGCTATTAACAAAGAAATTAATGATTTATTTTTGAAGAAAGTAAAAGCTGGCAACACATTAATCATAATCCGATAATAAAATAAAGAAAAGAAAAAGAAATAAAATCTATTATTACAAAGATATTTTGACAAACCGATTCAAAAAATATATGAAGCTATTCAAGAGACTTCCACAACAACTTATACTAAACAAACATAATAATCTACCCATAAATAAAAATATAAAAAAATTTCAGGATATAAAAAAATTACTTTGACCTGACGTCCAAGGTTCTAGACAAGACACCCTAATCTCCTGCAAGGCCCACAGTTTCACTATCACTTAGCTCTTTCCCTTTCATTATCCTTCATTCCTTCTTCCTTTGAAGGTAAACTGTATTTAATCAGCCACCTCATTGGCAGGCCAATGGAATTTGTTAGAAAGTGATAACACTGCATTTGAATTTTTTTTAAATCCTACATTCTTATCTTGGGGTTGCATAGAGTCCAAAAAGATAGATTATTAGCTAGCGGGTCTTCCATCTTGTAGTGACATCGATAATTAGCACTTGCTTACCTTCCATACAAGAACTATTGCATGAAAATAAACAAAAAGAAAACAAAAGTAATGAAATGTAGTAGAAATAACAAAGATGGACCACTGAATGTGAAAATAGGAGGAGAAAAGATTGTGGAGGTAGAAGAATTTTGTTATTTGGGAAGTAGAATTACTAAAGATGGACGAAGCAGGAGCGATATAAAATGCCGAATAGCACAAGCGAAACGAGCCTTCAGTAAGAAATATAATTTGTTTACATCAAAAATTAATTTAAATGTCAGGAAAAGATTTTTGAAAGTATATGTTTGGAGTGTCGCTTTATATGAAAGTGAAACTTGGACAACCGGAGTATCTGAGAAGAAAAGATTAGAAGCTTTTGAAATGTGGTGCTATAGGAGAATGTTAAAAATCAGATGGGTGGATAAAGTGACAAATGAAGAGGTATTGCAACAAATAGATGAAGAAAGAAGCATTTGGAAAAATATAGTTAAAAGAAGAGACAGACTTATAGGCCACATACTAAGACATCCTGGAATAGTCCCTTTAATATTGGAAGGACAGGTAGAAGGAAAAAATTGTGTAGGCAGGCCACGTTTGGAATATGTAAAACAAATTGTTAGGGATGTAGGATGTAGAGGGTATACCGAAATGAAACGACTAGCACTAGATAGGGAATCTTGGAGAGCTGCATCAAACCAGTCAAATGACTGAAGACAAAAAAAAAATACCTTCCATACGGAAAGTTTATATTGAGGCACGCCAGACCAATTATATTTTAACCTTACTGCCAAATTTGTTTCCTGGCAACCATTCTATTGTTTACAATATAAATGCAGTGGATACCACTCGCTGCTTGCAGGCCTCGAACTATACAAAATTAATTAAAATATTTGAATACTTCCAGAAGATCAAACAAATTTACTATTCAATTACTTAAACCCCCCAAATCCTCCTACTCATATACATCTACATGTTGTATTATTTTAGTTAATGCCACAATTAAATGGTCATAAATAATCTGACATGCAAAATCATTCTTAAAATAGTAATTTTCAAGAATAAAAATAAAACAAGGATTTTTAGAGAGGAGTGGTTTCTTGATATCTTTTTTGCTTTTTGATATATTTTATATCAACATGAAAAATATACATATGTGCAGCTGATATATAATCTTATAAGTGACCGTCGCAAGAACTGGCTGTAATAAATAGTGACCATCATTGTTTTCAGAGAAAACAACGGTTAGTGCCTCTTGTATCTTAAAGTAAATGCATCACAGCCAGAAAAGATATAAACAAATTTATCCCTTCCTGTTTAGACACAATGAAATACTACTGCTAAGTAGAGGGAAAAATCCACGTTATGTTCATGTGAATAATCAAACATTTTAGAATCCGTAATGAGAATGGCTTTGAAGAATAAAGGAATTAAAATTTTTTCTTGGCCACAAATGCTCATTAATAAGTGCAAGTGAATCCAGAAAAGTCAGTAATGAACTGACGTTAAAGATTAGATTGTTAATATTATTATTTTTAATTAAATTTGTTAAAAGTTATTCAATTTTTATTAATCAACTTGATAAGCCTTATTTGATCAGAACTAAGTTAAAAACAAATTATATGTAAGTATAAAAATGATACCATTAAAAAAAAAACTTATTTCAGATTACGTAAATTAAAACAGTTGAAGATGAAAGTAAAATTATATTATTGAAATAAAACATATTCATGAAGATTTATAACCTATTATTAGCAAACTTCATTTTAAGCATTTACACATTAGAAATAAATAAAGTAATAAGATATACTACAACTGAATAATAATAATAATATAAATTAAATACTTTCGTTGACAAATACATAGTAGTGTTCCAAGAAATTTACTTGCCAACACTTTAAATGTATAATTCCTACATTAATGATTAATATCTGCAATTAAAAGTTAGAATGTAAGCAATCTTATCACAATTACCAATAATTAAAATAAAAATTATCAAATTAAATAACCAAAAAAAATCACACTCATTAAACATAGCTTTAGGAAAGGAAGTAACCATAATAACTATTCGTCAATAAAATCTTATTAAAAAAGTATTTACTAAATTTTGTGCTCTAATGAAGCAAAACATTCAAGGACCATCATACACTGTATTACACGAACTATTAAAATTATTATTAACTTTCAGAATGTAAAAATTATAAAAGATATGTAGTATAATAATGAAAAAATATTGAAAAGTAAACTAACATCATAATCTATCTGTATGTACTAAAACAACCAACATTTTAATTCTGTTTAGACACATCAGTGCAAATGCTACGTTTGGATACACCTGGTAAAGTCTGTAAAATTTTTCTGATTATGAGTAAATTTGGTCTTTTTTTAAAGGTGGTAAACTGAAGGTGATAGTCAAGTGGTGGAAGCAACTGAGATGGATACCTGATATAGGAGATAGTTAAAAGATCCAGGATAAGAAATACACGTAAAGCTTGAACACTCACTGAGAGTTTGTCAAGTGAGGATTTTCTGAGAGTAACACTCATGATTGCCGTTTCTAAAAATATTTTCATATAGAACATTATGAGGGTAGACCTTAACAAAGCAAATGTAGTCATTAACTGGTTCTGTGAATGCCAGAGAAGGTTCACACCACTTTCTACTCTACTAAAATGGTTACTATTAAGCTCACATAGAATGCACTAGTAATAGTTTGTTGTTACGGGCAGAATCCAAAATCTTACATTCCATCTTGTCTGGCAAACAAACAAGCCACAGAGCTGTAATCCAATACAGATTTTTCTAGGGGTCTATAAAATGTATGCATACAACTAAATTTAATACAATAAGCAGATGAAAACAGTAAGAATAAGCAAAAGATCAAGTTGTATGATAATGTGAAAGTCTTCGTAATGTGTGGTATAACTTTATTTAATAAAACAAATGGGTCATGCATATCTTGTACGAGGGTAAGTCAATTATTATCTGCAATTTAGTTATATTTTTGTTTATGTTGGTAGTACTGTCGTGTTGCGTAGATGACATATGCGTGGTTTAATTGTTGTGATGTCTGTGCAGGTTTTATGCTGCTAGGTTAGTTCTATTATCGCTTCCCTGCCGTTAACCAGGGCTGCTCCGCCTTTCGTTTGCACCAAAGAAGAGCAATGTTCAGTGATCCGTTTTTTGTGGTCAGAAGGTGTATCAGAGGCCACAATTCATCAAGGACTTTCGGTACAGGAACAGTGAGTTGCTGCAACGGAATGTCTACGAATGGATTGAAAAATTCAAAAATGGTCGCTCAAGTGTAACGCACGACAAAGAAGATGGACGACCGTTTACTACCACAAATAAGGAAAACATTGAGCATGCACGTGACATGGTTTTCTTAGACAGAAAAGTAACTATTGATGAAGTGGCAGATTGTCTGCAAATTGGTCACGGTTCTGCCTACAAAATCATCCACAACTGACTTGGGTTTTATAAAGTCTGTGCATGATGGGTCCCAAAACAACTTGCACAGTTGCATAAACGAACGCGCTTGGACATCTGGCAAAAACATTTGGATCGCTGTGATAATGAACAGGACATCTTCTTAGACAAAATCATCATCATGCTAACGAAACATGGATCTATCATTATGAGCCGGAGAGTAAACAGCAGAGTACGGAATGGAAACATCCAAATTCGCCCTGCAAAAAAAAAGTTCAAGACCCAACCATCCGCAGGAAAACTGATGCTTACGGTTTTTTGGGACTCACAAGGCCCAGTACTGAAGCATTATGAGGAAAGGGGCACAACAATAAACAGTGCATGTTACAGTGATATGCTTACTGCCAAGCTGAAGCCTGCAATTCGAAGCAAATACCGAGGACTGCTGTCTAAAGGTGTTGTGTTGTTGCACGGCAATGCCTGTCCACATACTGCTGCCCACACTGCTGAAACGCTCCAGAAACTCAACTTTGAAGTACTGTCTCATCCTCCATATAGTCCTGATCTTGCACCTTCTGACTACCATTTGTTTGGTCCACTCATACAGGCATTAAGGGGCCGCCGATTTAACTCGGACGAACCAGTGAAAGAAGCGATGTATTCCCATCTCGCAGCTCAACCAAAAACCTTCTTTTATGAGGGCATCAGGAAACTTGTGCAACAATGAACCAAATGCGTTGAAATGCAAGGAGATTATGTTGAAAAATGATGTACATGTAAGTTTCCTATTTGTATTGCAATAAAATTTATAACACACTGGGGATAATAATTGACTTAACCTCTTAAAATAGTATTACATAACTCTGTTAAACAATAAGTGAGCTACACTTCTTGGAAATTCAAAATTTGACTAGTAGAAGGAATAAATAAATTTCATGGAAATCATCATTTTCTAGTATTGTGAAATGTTAAAGTGTTCTAGTAAATGTTAGTTCTATTAAATTTTATGAGTTGAGAAAATATTTGCAATATTTGTTGTATAACTTAAAAACAAAACAGAGCTTAAAATTTAGCCTTTTTAATAAATGTGGAAAAGTTTGTTTACCTAGGATTTAAAATATTAAAAAGCAGTAATTATTTCTTTTAAACTGGAAATGCAAACCATTGGTTAAATACCAGGGGCTATTTCATTTGAAAAACGTCAGGAGCTACCGACACTGAAAATCACTTACAAATATTTATCCTTATAGAATACTACTGACTAATATGAGTTTAAAGAGTAATATTAATGACTTAATTCATTAGTATCCTGATTAACTAATATTTCCACAAAGTTGTTCTACTTAAAAAAACTGCCACACTTACACTGAAAATGTCAAAATAATTTAATTACTTTTACATTTTTCTTCATTATCATAGTTATTATTGCCAAAATTACTTAAGTACTTTTAGCTCATCTTCAATCAATAATGATGCTCATTATGCAAAACTGGTATCTATTGTAGCCTTCTTATTTAACTCAACATAAGCCCTATTTAGCGTTATTGAAATGAATTTAACTTTATGAAAGCCTGGTTGTAAAGTTTCTAGAGTCCTGATTTGACTGTGGCTGCTTCTTTCAAACATTTAGACAAGTTTGAGATGAAAAAAGCAAAAAGAATAAAGTTAAATGTACAATACTACTACAAGACTAAATAAAAGTGCTTAGATGCAAGAAAAAAGTACTGAAAACATTATACATATTTTTAACTATTGGACAATAAAATGCATCTGATATATAAGTATAGAATATGGTAACAAGAGTCAGTCTTATAATCTTTTATTTGCATATTCACATTAAGTAAAATGCAGTCAAACATCACAAGTCAACAAAAACCATAATCAAATTATAAACACCAGTTTATAGAAGAAACGTTGTAACTTTTGTTTTATTAACAATCATTATTAATTACTTTTAGTACTACATTCCTTTTTGCTATAACCAATGTTCTCATGTTTTTTTTCCTTACAAAACATAATTTTCCACAAATGTTTCTGTGCTAATGTTCTGCATGATATACAAGAGCACTGTCAACTTTAAAGGACCATTAATGAATAAAATATGAAGCTACAGAATGGCAAATGCAATGCAATGTAATATAATATACAACACAGAAGGTTACTGAATATATTATTACGTAAGAATTATTTTATTTACTTTAGGTTTACAGCTAGAATGAAGTAATGAAACCACACGCTAGCTATGGCAACTGAGGTGATGAAACACACTATAGGTTGGCATTAGTTTAGTTTCGAGGACATGACTAGAAAAAATTTAATACAATAATTAGTAGAGATATAATATTTCAGCAGTAATGAAAAAAAGTTTTTAGAATTCAAAATTATGTATATATTATAATAATAAAGTAATATACTTCGGGTACTATAAAATAGAATTATTATTTTTTAATAGAATTAACCAATATTAAATAACATTACATAAAAGAAAGAAAAGTAACTAAAATACTACATATTAAAAGGAAAATCCTGGTAGACAAGAACCATTTAAGATAGTTATTAATGCTGGAAAAAATCACTGTTGTTAAAGCAATGATAAAATATTAAAAATTTAGTATAAACATTGATTTGCATAGAATTCATGTCTCCAGATATCTCGTACTGTGACTAATGTTCATGTATGTGCAGATTTTTTATACATCTCCGAATTACCAGGCCAGGGTACGTCATTAACTACAGAACGGTAGCCATGTTTAAGTATCAATGAAGGTTGATAGTTCAGGTCAAGTTATAAACTTAAAACTATCAACCTTTCACACACGAAAGCAAATGCCACTCATTATACAATAATTTAAATTTATAAACTTTTGAAATGACAAATTGATTCAAATTTTATAAATAAAAGGTTTTTAATGATTTAAGATGGAAACAAGGATGAATAAAATTATACATAATTATATCAAATTAAAAAATTTTACAATTCTTAAATGTAAAGTTTTAAATAATCTTAGCTGCTGACTGTAATAGTCAAAAATAATATAAATTTAATTATAGTTATTTATATAAATGTTAATACTGCTTTTTCACTTTCAACTTGTGAGCACTTGCATGGTGACTTCGGTTATATCATATCAGACAAATAAACAGCATTAATAATAAGAATACTTTTCATTTCAATTATTATTAGTTTAATTTATACTACACACACACTACCCAAGCTCATCTATTTATTCAATTTATTTTTAAAAGAACGTATGTGTTCTCTATAACTAAGTTTTAGGATTCTTAACGTTAAGTTAATATTCTTAGTAAAAATCATTTGATAAAATGGTTATCACCATTCTTATAAGAGAACATTACTTTTACATGGATATAATTTAATTAATACTGAATTATGTTAATAAAATTAAAACTGTACACACAGCTGACAATAAATCAATTTTAATATAATTTTCCTTGCTAGTTTGTTTTTTACTTATATGATTACACAACATTTACTAGTGACCACAAACTGACAGAAATGTTCTAATATTGTATGTAATGGTATCTACAACAAGTCTACATAACAATTTAATTTTTTTTAGAATTTTCTTCTAGAATTCCAACATTCTTTTTCAAAGGGGGAATATGTAACCAAAGTTATGATAAAAATTATACTGAAAATTGACATCATCTAAGAGGGCATATTTTGTTCAATTAAGCAATATTTATTAAACCTACGGAAAGATCTGGTGGAGTGCAAAGGTAGAGTATTATATAAGACATACTGTTTTGTATGGAAAGGAATGCTCTAGTAAACTAATAGTTATTAATTAAACCTTAAGAGCTATAATGATTATCTATAAGAGAACATAGTTATAAATTAATATGTATTGTATTTACTTATTACACATTTCCTAAGCTTTAAATTTTTAGTTTTTAAGTGTTAAATCAAAATCTAGTTTTCTATAAGAAATAAGTTACTTAAAACATATTGTTTCCTAATAAAAACCCTTTAGATGGTACATTTCAAAACAACCACAAAAAAATTGGTGGAAAATAATTTAATTTTATGCCTTTGTATAAATTAAATTAATATTTTATGATAAATAAAAATTTATCATAACTTTATCAAATGACACGGTATGTTAATATATTTTAATGAAAAAAGAAAATTAATTCAAATAAGAAATGTTTTTAAGTAAAATAATAATAATAAATAAAGATATCAAATGAAGAATTAACAATGAGTTAATTATTCAGTTATAATATGAAACACGGCACTCAAACATTCCATAGTTTTTTATATTTATTTTACGGATATTTGAACAATTAATACATAACTAAAATAAAATTGCTATTGAGTAAAAGCCAATTACCAAGCTGTTTAATGATAAAAAAACTAGTAATTAAATGCAAACAAAAAAATTACATTTTGTTACTTAAATAGTGAGCGTTTTGGACAAGCTAGTTAATTAAACACAAACAAGGTTAAAAAATAAAACGGTTTTACTTGAAGAAAAAACTGTCATTTTCAATTTATTCATAAAGATTTATCCTTGAAGTATTTTTACTTTCACAAATAAATTTACTAATGTTACATGTATGCAACATGCATTACATAAAAACTAGTATGTTCTTATCATCTTAAAAATGGTGAAGTACTGAAAGGGTTAGCGAGTAAGAATTATAAAGGGAAAATGTTTATTTCTGTAAATTGAATTCACTAACTGCATAGTTTAAAGATTTTTTTATTTATAATAAGCTTTTATATCACTGAATGACAGAAGAAAAGTGCTGTTACACAATACACTGCAAAAGCAGTCGAGCAATGAGCACAGATGTTAAACAATCTGGAAAATGGATTATCAATAATACATTCAGCAATGATAATAAACTAATACAGAAATAATGCAGATATTGTTCCAATAGTATACCATGAAAACAATAAATGGCTTGTAATGGATAATCAATAAGGCTTGCCTTATTGATTAAATTACAAGCCACTTGAAAAATAAACAACTTTATATTAGTTTTAAAGCTATGTTTATTTTTCAGAGTTTTTGATGTGAGATGCAGTTTGTATTGTCCAAATTTAGAGCAATCAAACCTGAGCATCTGATGAAATATAACCAAAGAACTCAGGTTATTTTATCACTTTAGGCATACTTTTGGGTGTTCGTATTAAAATGTATGAAATGAGAAAGGCAAAAAGCACCAGACTCTAGTAAGGATTCCAAAAAGGGGAACGAATCTGATGAGACCAACTGATTTAGAAGCCTTTGTTTAAGCCTTTCATTCTGAAGATTGACTAACTGGATAATCTTACGAGGTTCATATGAAAATTACAAGACTTGTATCTTAAACTGAATTTGATCTTAATCTTATATTAATGTACTAATCACTGATCATCATTGGAGCTAATCATTGATAAACTGTTTTCAAATTCTACAATCACAAAGATACAAACACATAATCTAGATAATACCAGACTGTGACATTCACAACACAATACAAATGACAGAAATTAATGACTGCAAAAAATATATACAAAAAAAAAATTGTGAAAGCAAACATATAAAATTCCATAAAATAAAGCAGTGATTTAGTTTAAAAAAAATTTTGTATGATAAATGTGTGTGTGTACACAAATAGAACATTTTCTGAGCGATTCATAATTGGCCCAGCAAACACTACTCAAGATAGATTGATGAAAATTTATAAGCACATTCTTCTTAAAGTGTAAGTTCACATTAGAAAGGATTTTTTGAAATTACGATTTAAAGGGTTAAATGAAGAAACAATGAAATCTACTATTTTTTAATTTCTCAGTAACATATGAAGTATCAACTTGATTTTTGGTGTGTGTAATCGTAATGTGAATATCTAAAAAGCAAATTCTAGATTTTTTGAAATTCACCTTTGAAATGGTTGAAATGAAGAAAGGTAAAAATATTTTGAACTATGATTGCAAATTTTCCACATTTACGACTATACTAAAAACCATTTTTGGGGGTTTTTGAATTTCAATTTTTTTTAAGGGGTACGATGGTGTACACTGCGGCAGTTTAATCAACACAGACACAGCCACTGTTCCTGTATGTGCAATGAACATACAGGAACCTGGCTGCACCTGCCTCCAGTTACTTGACAAAAAAAAAAATTATGGTCACCCCTCGTATGGTGTTTGGAGGGTAACGCTAAGAACTGGGCAAAACATGCTATAACTACTATTTTTTAGATGGGGCTGACTATTTTGATACCTGCAATCCTCAAATCACTCAAAGTTTCGGATTCTGTACTGACCAAACTGCTTCTCTTAAGAAATAAATAGGCTGATTTTTTTATGAAGAGAACAGACTTTAATTTTTATTTATCATTATTATTCTCATAAGTATAAGTTTAATGAACACAGGGGTGTCCGGACGGAAAGGGCGAGTGATGTGAACTAAACAACCCTTGACCGTGACGTGAGATGCAAGTAACCATGTAGCAACAGGCAAAACTGTGGTGGGAATGTTAGTATATATATATGAAACAGGAGTGCAAAATTGTTAGCGAATAAGAAAAATTACATAACCTTAAATAACAGCAACTTTTATGTAATAAATCAAACTTAGTAATAAAATTTTGTAAAGGTATCTGTCAGATAATCAATAGACACACAAATTCATATATACACATAAATACTGTTATCAACATCTAAGTAGTAAAAATCTATTAGTTATATAATCTGATGTTTTAGAAATTTATATCTATTTATAATTTATTTATCTGATGTAAAAAAAGTTTATAAAAAAGAAAAGAGAATTCTTTCTATATTGAAAATTAAGTTCTGAAGTATTTTCCTTAAAAACTTTCCTTCTATTGAACAAAATAAATTAATTTTATCATTGTTTGTGTATGTTTCAAACATAAAAATAGCTAGTGACTAGGAAAAGTGGTAAGAATGCAACTAAACAAACTGATCCAGAATTTAATTCATAGTAACAGTGTAAAAGTTTTTCATTAACATTTTATTTTATCTTCCCACAAGAAAATGACTGCAATTATTTAGCAGTAGGATAAAAGCACAATTATGTAATCTTCTAAGTATGAACTGTGTGTTTAAGAAATGTCTAAAAAACCTAACCGTCAAATGTAACATATGGGGAATAATTGAAGCAAATCAATGTTTACATTAAAACATAGAAAATATCTAGTATCTGTTAATAGAATAAACACTTCTATCATGATTTTATAATTCTAAATATTAATCAAGATATTTTTAGCGTATGATTTTTGCTGTTTTTAGAATTGCAGTTTGTATTACCAGCTGCTCAAAATACTGATCAACTAACTATTCTAATAATACTTTTGATATTTTTATCATAAATGTAATATGCCATATTTTACCTAAAAATTTTCATCTGGAACTCCATTTTCACTTGGATGGAATATGTTTATTCATTATATTTTTGCTTACAATACAGTCTAATATAAATAATTTACAAAAACATAATTAAATTTACATAACAGACTATGATTTTTGTCTTGTACATATATAAGTATGTTTTATTTTGAGTAACAGCAGCTCTCTCTCTCTCTCTCTCTCTCTCTATATATATATATATAAACAATCTCTGGAATCTTTTGTTTCAACAAAACTTGATTGTTTACTTTGTTGGTCACAGTTCGTCTTACAAATGAATCAGCTTTCCGTTCATACCTGCTATCATAAGGTAATGGTTTAACACATCTGTCATGGTGCCTATTTAGAAAAGATAGATTCAAATATAAGGAAAGGACAGAGCAGAGGAAGGGGGCAACTATACTAGGAAATTTTTTAATTTTTTTCAAACTTCTTTAAATCATATCAAAGGAAGATAAAACAAAATTACTGAAGTCAGTAATAAAATTTTAAGACAAAAGTAAATGAATTTTGGTAATATCCTGTTGGGAAAAAACTAGGATGGTGAGCTATATATTAAGGATTAGCTAAATTATAAAGAAAAAACTAAAAGGTTGTAAAACCAAGATTTTACTGTCTGAAGTGGATAATTGAAAAATGTAGATCAGACAGGCAGAAAAGGATATTTTGAGTTAAGATTACATTAACATTCCCCGCCAGGCTTTGACATTTCTCAAACTCATTAGTATGCTCCCAAATCCATGCCTTCAGCTTATATGGCTCATTAACTTTGTTGAAAGTAATTTGAAATCCTTGTGAAGAAAATAAATAAAAATTTACATTTCAACACAAAACCGTAAATTAAAACAAGCTAAAAAGCTAACACACCCATAGATTTGTAGAAGGATTTTTCAGGAATGCCAGAGAACCAATCTAGAACTGAGGAATGGAAAGTAATCTACCACATTATCTACTTCTCAGTCAACTGATATTGTCTTTTAAAACATTATCAGACTTTCATTGATGGAGATAAAGTTTTAGGACTTGACTAAATAACTGTACCAACACAGACATGCTAATACCCATACATTACTTAAATAAATAGGTTAAGTTAACCAGCTGAAGTTTTTGGGTTAGTTTATAAACTAATCATAAAGAAGAAGGAGCTATAAATGGGCCGGTAAATAAATGATAAAATATTGACAAATAAAAATTTTTACAATATGTTATTATAAAAAATCTAATAAAATTATATCCTAGTGGGAGAAGATTTTCATTAAAAATTAATTATTTAATCTTAACCTTTTACTTTTTTGAAGTTGATACTGGCAATAATTTCTCAGTGAACACTGTCAGATGAATTGCTCAAAATTATAAAAGAATATTAAACATTTTATGTGTAAAGCTTTTTATTAATAGTCATATTAACCTTTTTAAAATTATAAAAAAGAAAATCATAAGGATCTAATTAAGAAAATCAACAAAATCAAGTTTAATTTATTATTATGTAATACATCAGTAATAATAAAAGAAAAGAAAAATTAAAAATTAGGTACTTCAATTAATATAACACTTAATAAATTAGACTGTAAAGCAATTACTATACATAAAAAAAATTAAAGAAGATTGTTGATTTCTGAAGGTAATAAATTTGTACTCTTAAAGAAGTTCAGAAATCTGCAATATTTTTTTTGCAATCTTAACCAGAAAAAATATAAATAAGTAAAAATAACAAAATCCTACCGTAATTTCAGTCCAGCTTTTTCTTCTTTTAAAGAATGCAGATAACGACATTCCAACGATAGAAATTTAATTTTATTCTTTGTTAATAAAAAATTAAACAAACAATCCTTTTTCTATTATCACAATATCATCAAAAGTACATAAAATAACACTAATCACTTATCTATAATGACAATATATGTTAATCACATACCAAAAAAATAAAACAAGTAGTACAATTCTAATAAAAACATTAAATGCACTCTTTTAACTAATTAATTTTAATTCAAAGAAAACTATATATAAAAAATATAAAATACAAGATCACTACTGAACAGTGTCAAATAATAAAATTTGAAATTGAAAAAAAAGTACTATAGATCACCCATCAAAACTTACTATATAGTTCACAAAAAGGAAAACTTAAAATGTTTTCATCACCCAATAATTCTCAAATTGCTTCTCTCAACCTTAAATTAGATAAATAAAAATAAAGTAAATACTGGTAATATTTAAAAAAAAGATTATGAAGTTATTAGCTAAAGCTGTTTGAACCACAGATTTAACATAAACGTTTATTCAATGACTGGGCAATATTCGAGTAGATTATTATACCAAAGATGGGGAATGTGGTCAGTTCCTTCTACGCTCATCTAAACAAGTGTGAAATGTATACTTGTAAATATGAGCACAAAAAATATATGTATGTATACATACAATAAAAAATATATTGTTTGTGTATATATATTCTTATCTGAGTCTTATAAGACGCGCGCGCGTACCAAAACACACACGCACACACAAAGGGTACAATGAATTTGTAATTATGATTTTAAAAAATAGTCAAACAAGAAATGTAATACATACTCAATACGTTCAATAACGTAACAAAACATCTTTCAACAAACATAAGCAAATAGGGACAAAGGGAAGTCATTATCTTACTTCTGTTAAAATAAGACGATAACGATTTTTATTACATTTTTTGTATGTTCAATAAAAACAATAAAATGATATCACAGAAAAGAAAATATCATTTTCTCACGACATTCTATTTCAATAAGTTACTTTTTCAATTCCATGCTCACTGATATCCATTTTGAAATTTTTGAAGTAAACAAATTCAAACGCTTTCTAAAAAAAAAGTAAACGCTTAAAATTGTGTTAAAGGGTAGGATTTCAAGTTAAATCCGTCATTTCTTGTTTCGTATAGAGGCGCGTAAACGAAAAATAAAATATCTATTAATATAATTTCATTTATACATTAAAAAAAACTTTATTCACACGAAATGCGGAAGAAATGAAATTATTAAAATAAATAAGGCAATTTTAAACAAACAAGTATTTAATTTAAATAAATGAACAATAAAAGTTAAATGTTTCAATATTTTTTTTACGACTCATTAAAATATGCACGTAATAAGTGTATAACGAATAATAATGATGACAGTCAATAGAACTATAATTAAAAAGTAAAATTAAAAGCAATAAAAATCAGGCAACAAAAATTAAATTAAGTAGTGATGTAAACTAATATAATACAGAGAAGCGACTGCCGTACAGTTAACCTAAAACTGAATTCAGTACCGGTTGTTTTAAATTATACTATAATTTCCGTCATAAACAACACGCTTATTAATTCACATCACAACACAGGGCACACATTCCAATACGAATAAGTTTACGAAACACTTTGCAACACTGCGCTAATAAGTAAATAAATAACATGTGACGATATATAAACTTGATACGGCAACCGTAATTGTTACGATGCGTGCACGTACACAACGGAACTAGAACTGACTGAATGAAGGAACGTTGTATTACACAGTGCAACAAGTATATTATAGACAAGCTATGTGTTAGTTAATATTGTAGGTATATAAGATATAGATAGCAGTGAAGTAGGAAGTTTGTGAAGTTTAATAGCTGAAGTGTGAGGGCGCTGAAGACGACAACACACGCACACACACTTCCACCACGACGACAGCTAGACTAAACTGCTTCGCTTCTCACTCGCCGACTATGCACACTGACGAATAATGATTACTAATAATAAATAAAAGAAATATGAAAGTAACTGTACTGTTTTATAATTATTATTATTACTTTTTTTTCAACTAAACATTAATATGTTAGCAAGCCGCCGTATGCAACAATATTATCAAGCGCGTGGTTATATTGCTATTAATGTAACAGCAGTGTTTATAATAGTACAGTGTAGCATGACTATGACGCGGTTTGTTATGCGAGCTTCTTACATTAGATACCGGTATATAAAACAAATTATAAATAGCCTCATACTTTACATACCGTCAACATTAACCATCCATACACGATTATCCGCAAAGCACACGCATGGATAATACAAACCTACAGATGGAAAATAATTACCGAACAAACATAGGCTTGAAATTCACAAATTCCCATAGATATTAAAAATATAATATTATTTAACTTGTTCAGGTACGCCCATACTTATACTTATAAGCACTTATCCCGTGCTCTTTATGAACTGTCTGCTGCATACAATGATACGGATTGATGAATAATAATATGTCTGTATTATTTACGGGTAAGGACTGTTTGGGTGTGAAGAAACGCCCGTGTATCATCGCTTCCAACAGTAAAATTATGAACATGATGTCGTGGACGCATATTTCAGTTATATAAAATTTACAAAAAAATTATTTTTGTTCTGAAACAAAAATGTGATCTAAAAGTATTTGTTATTTAAGATTTTATGATAAATGATTAAAAACTGACATGATCATAAAACAAACAATTATAACAAAAGTTATCTTATCCAGTTTCAGGCAACTAAACCACATTAACCAAAATGCACAACTCATTCAAATAACATAACAGTAAATTGGACACAGAGATATTTAAATTCAATAAAATCCCATCATTATATCTTTAATGATTAACTAAGCTTGTATCTCCAGTATCACAGACAATTGATTTTTGATTACTTTAATTCTGGCATTCAAATTAGTTTTTGTTTAAATTTAACCTATTTTCCAAAGGGTTATTGGGCATAACACTTCAATAAAAAATAAAAATAATAAAAAAATCACAAAGTAGTAAAGGTCATTTTAATAATGATTAACAATTTGTGTTCTCAATTAATGTAGAAAAATGAAATATTTTATTTAAAATGGAAATATTTAAGAACTCAGAATTACATCCAAACTATTATTCCAATGGTTTGGATCTCTGAATATCTGGAAGATAAAAAGAGAGCATCTGATTCTTTTGGTTGAGGTAAGAGACAATAACAATCATGTTATAACAGATAGAAAATTACAATCATCTTATAAAACCGTTACCAAAAACAAAATAGCCATTCATATTACTGCTAATAAAGATGATTGGAGAAATTTTACTACATCTACACAGTATAATAGTCATTCTACATTTATATAGTCAAAACTACTATCTAAACTGATAAATAGATTTTTTATAAATTTATAAATGATTTATACATTTTTCTTATATCATATGGACAAAATGAGACATAAATACGAGCTATTTGCAACTAAGGATGAGAGAGCTGCTTTTCTGTTATCTTCCTACAATATTAAATGTATATTCAGAAGTATCTTTTTGTTAAGATTTTATTTTTTATAAAAATATTACCCCAATGTAGTTTTTCGAAACTGCTAATTAGGGAAATTAACATCATGTAATTTAATAAAATTTAGTTACTAATTTTCTTCATTAAATTTTCTAAGTACTTTATTCCATTAAATTTATTGCAAGAACTATATTATGACTGCAATAATGCTTTCAAAATTTCTAAGAGCTAAAATTGTATTTACCTAAAATTTAGAAAGTTTTCAACTAAGATTCAAATGAGTTTCAATTCTCAAATTGGTTTGATCCATTATGCTTAATCTTAGCACATAATAACATTTACATCTCTAACACAAATAAAAGTTTGGAAAGTTTTCTTTTATTCAAAATTAGATCAAGTTAACAAGATTAAAGAGAAACAAAGAAAGTAGTAGACACAATATGATCTTGTTATAATGTAGGTCACAGGGGGCAGAAGCTAAGCCTGTAAAACTATGGGATACAGTGGAATAAATCAGTACAAAGTACAGGGCATTATGTATTGTACAGTAATAAAAGACTATTGTAATTAATAGATGTATACGGACAATTAAAAAGTAAATTAAATTTACACCAGTGATAACACTACATTACACTGTCACTTGTAAACGTATCTGACAATGGGATAAAATATATAACAACTTGTATATGATTATATTACTGAAGAGCATTAAACATTTAAAGTAAAGGATGAAAAAACGAGACTAAAAAGTTTTATCAGTGTATAAAGGCATTGACAACATAATGTAATTACTCAGTACATAAGTTGTGTTACACAAAACATATTTTAAGAACTCAAACAATATCCTTCGAGCACCAGGGTGAATGCAGGGTGAAAGGGTTATATGCAGCCCTAGTTCCAATACACACGCGCTCTGCTAGTGAACCATTAAATCACTAGTACTCGTGGGAACAGTATGACCGTCCCAAACAATAATCTTTCAATAGTTGTTGGTCCACTTGAAAAACTAACAAAAACAGGGGCTTGAAAAATCTTTGAGCAAGCTTGTCAGCCAAAGATATATCCTGTGATAAGGAAAATGAGAAATTTTACGGTGAGTTTAATATTCTTACATAAAGTACCTTGTGGTTAGGTAAAATGAAGAAGGTAAATCCTTTATTAAGGTTTCTCCCTTTCTGATTAACAAATGCATTGTACAGCTTGTGAGTCATCTAAACTGATAAAGAAACTTAGGAGTGGTGTCCTGCTAATTGAAGTCTGTAATGACTAGCAGTGTCAGCAACTCCTAGCCCTAAAGCATACAGGACAGACTGAGTGATAGTGGAGCCCCGTAACACGCTAAATTTAGGAAGGAACAATCTTTTGCCGTGTCTTGGCTGATGTTGAATTACTTGCAATTACAGAAGAGAATCTGCATACAGAGGTTATAACATGAAAAATTATTTTTCATGGATATGTTATTAAATGGAATGTTTGCGATTTCTGTATTCGGTTGAGGATATTAAATCTTTCTAAAGGAAGAAAATCCTTTAATACTGAGTTTGCAGGAGACTCACCTTCACCCCCAGGATTATGTGTCCTTTCACGATGATTCTGCAAAAGATGCGACCATCAAACTGAGGTCAGAAGATGCGAAGGTGTGGCTGTTTTCTTGAAGGAAATTGTATTAGCCATGTGTGCTAGCGACAAATATCTCTACAGTCTCACTGAACATACTGGAACCATTTAAAATGAATATCTGCAACTTATATCTGCTGCCAAATTCCAATATCAGTGAGGATGATCTATCCAATTTGTTTTCACAGATTCCTTTACTCTGCCTAATAACTGGTGATTTCAACCCCCCTCACTATTTGTGAGGCTCATCATCATGTTCTTCCTGAGGCACTACAGTTGATCCCCTGAGGCAGAACTTGGATCCTTGGTTGTTGAATGATGGGTTGTACACTATGTCATCTTCATCAGGTACATTCTTGTACATCGATCAGCATCCCTACTTCCACGTCTTACTTGGCCCATGTTTTTGGAAATGATCACAGTCTGGTTGTTATCTCGGTCAGTAATAGTGATTTGCCTCAGAGTCAACCACACTGTTATATGGAGAAAAGTTCAAGCCCTGATCACATCAATCCGACTGGAGTGAAAAATGGCATCATCGTAACTATAGAATCGTAACTTATAGATGACTTTGCAATTTATTGGTTTGTAGAACTTTCTCTACTGCTGAGAGGCTGTTCCAAATTATAATAACCGTTTGGAATCGTGGTATAATAAAATGACGGGATTCACGCTTTCCCCGGAGAAAACAAAATGCATTCGCTTTTTCGGGTTGAGGGAACATTTTGATCCTCAACTTTTTTTTTTATATGGGGAACCAGTTAAACCACGCACACACGATGGTTCGATTTTTAGGGTTGTGATTAGACCAATGACTAATGTGGGTAACACATTTAAAAAGGAGCTGAAGGTAAAATGTCTAAAAATGCTAGACATGTTGAGAGTTTTATCTAATACTCGTTGATCGACGTTGATCAGGTATGTACGAGTATACCTGTCTGACTTCTATGGTGCTCGAGTTCTGGTAAGTTCTCGTTCGAACTACAGTTGCGTGGCTTATTTGTCTGCATGGAATACCACTCTTAAAATGCTCAATGTAGTCCTTCATTCATTTGTCCGCCATGCTACAGGTGCATTTGGTCAAGCGCGCGGTAAGTCTACTAGAGCAAGTGGTGAGCAATCACTTTGATACAGACGAAACCAAATGATCTGTTACTATGTAGCTCACATTAAAGCGCAACCAAATCATCCGAACATTGACGCAGTGTTTTCCAACCAGCATCTTAATCGATATCAGGAAAGGCAGAGATCTATTACCCCGCTAGGCATCAGAGCTCATCGCCTTTTCTTATCGGTAAATACACAATTACCTTTAGTTGTTACGGTTACTCAACATTATTACCTTCTTTAGCACCCTTATCTCGTAAATTATTGTTTTAGTCTTTGTAGATATCAAAAAAAGTACAAGAATCCAGTTATCTTACAGAAAAGTTTTATAGTACTGTAAATAGGTTTTATAGTACTATAAATAGTACACCGTAAACCTTTATTCACTACTGTAAATCCTCATATAGTAATTTATATAGACGGCTTAAACACGATAATTCTGTTAGCTGTGCTTTTGTGGTTAGCAAATGAACATATGGGAGGGATATCTCTAAAATAAAGACCGCTGGGAAATTTCTTTCCTTAAGGTTGACAAACCTGTGTCGTTCATGGCGCGCTAGTAATGCACACACTTCATTGTTGTCTGTAAGTTGTCGCATTGTAGTATCTTTGATTAGTGTTTGTTATAAAATAAGTAGGAAAATCGATGTTGCTGTGACTGTGAAATACGTGAAATCATACGTTTTTTAAATCATTAAAACGTTAAGCCGGCTGAAATTCATAAGCAGTTGGTTGCTGTATACGGTGTTACTGTAATGAATGAAAGAAGCGTCAGAAAACCGTGTGAAAGGTTTAGAAATAACGTGCATGATGAAGAACGTTTGGGGAGGCCCTCGATAATCATCGAGGCTTGTTAACAGGGAAATGCCAAATGCTGAAGAAGCTTTATTCACTACCTCGACTATAACACATTGAGGCTCATATATATCTTGACATTCCGGTTCGCTCTCTGCATCATCTTGTGGTTTTTGTATTTTTTTTAAGCATTTTGTATACAGTGCTCTGCCTGGAACTAATTTTAAATTTGGATTTTTTGTTGAAAGTATCAGAGATATTTCTTGAAGAGATTTCTTAACCGGTTTAGTGTGACAGGTAAATTGGTCAGAACAACTAACCATGAATATGAAGATATTCATCTAAATATTTGGTTTTATGAAAAGTACCGATATTTTTTGTTTCAGTACATCCACTTCTTAAAGATATCAATGTTATTTGCTGTTCAGTAAACTCTAAAATATTGTGCAATACTGAAGATCTATTGAAGTCAATTTATGACATACTGTTTCAGTGTGAATGCCTATTGAAGACTCCATAACCCGTTTTTATAAAATGCAAGGATTCTTACAATAACAAAACAGTTAGCATAAATGATAAAACTATCAATTATACCTCACTTTGTCTTATCCCACTTTCTCTACAGCTAAAACAAAAATTTCTCTAATTAATAAATTTAAAAATAAAAGATATCGCATAAAAGTTGGAAGTTCACTGCTAATAAAATTACTTAATTATTATAAACAAGTGTATATTACCTAACCACAGTATTAACAATAGCAACAATACAACATATCACACTGAAATCAAAACAGTAACTGTGCCTTCTACAATGTTTACATTCAAGATTATGAACACATTCATGTCCAAGCATGTCTATTCACTTTCGTGTTTAAATATGGGTTTGTGTGTATGAGCCATACATTAAGCAACGAACTATGTAGAATATAAGCTATCTCATTATATACATATCAAAATATTTTATCAACATTATTATCTGAAAAAAATACATGCTGTGAATTTTTTTGGATATATTGTTCATGGTTAGAAGGAACGATGTTTTTGGCAGTTTTGATGGCTTCATTACTCGTCAATCCCTTTGAGTAACAAAATAAATGTTATATGGTTTTTTAAAGTACATAAAAAGAATTTACTGCTGTAAACATTTCAGAATTTTACCACCTGTCCCATATGTGGTTTCTGGGTCCCAAAAATGAGAAATTTTCAAAATCTTATGATTTGAAGACCATTTTTTTTTAATGAAGGAGACTTGGAAACAATCCAATTCTTTTTTATAAGTACTGCTAGTAACTAAGAGTTAAAAGGTAAAAAAAGAGGCCTGTTACCATAAGTCCTTCATTACTTATTTAAAAAAAAATTTGCAAACGTAACTTCAGTAAACATTACAAGATTTGGTCACGTAACAAAATGAATTTTGAGTACAGTTCCATCTTTACTCTTTCCAAAAAGCCCTTTTTGACCTCTATACGATGTAAAATACGAATGCTACAGCTCATGAAAAAAGTGATGAAAATGGCTGTTTTTACCTGTTGGCAAGTTAGAAAATAGTCTCAAGAATAGTAATCAAGAAAAAGTTTTTTTTTAATATAAAAAATATTTTTTGGCCACCACAAGTGGGTAGTTATATACCAAATGTCATCAAAATCAAAAATAGTGATCCAATAAAATTTTTGAAAATCTGTTGAATTAAAATTGAATACTCCAGCTGCACATGTTAGCAATGAAGATTTTGTAGCTGATCCAGAAGAATTACAAATAGAACATGATGGTGGACCTGAAAATATAAACACAGAAGAACAAAGGGAGAGAGCCCAGAGACAGTAAAACTGACATGGGTTAGAGTACATACTCCTGAAGCAGACTTTGATGTGGCTGAACAATTTCAGGTTAGAAACCCTGGGATAAGAAATTGTCCAGAGAAAAAGTAAATTTATAGTTGTCCCAATATACTGATATATACATGAATTGATTTCTTAAATTTTGTACTATAATATTCGTACAAAACATTTGGCTATCAGTAACACAATGGAATAAATGACATCGAAGAATCTTTGTTTACAACCATGGTGTATTCATATTTTTATGTTAATACTTTTGTTGACTGTTTGTACTTATTTATTAATAACTTTAATCAGAATTTAATAATAAACAAAACTAATAATTATGTGTATAAAGAAATTGGAAAAAAAGAACCTCAGGTGAACATGCACTTGTTCATCTGGAGGGATGAAAAGAACATGTCTGTGTGTCTATGCTAAAAATCTTGCTATAAAAAGAAAAAGAAGCAATTAATGGTGTCCAGTGTCCAGCATGCAATTGTGGGGTTCATTCAACTTGTTGCCATAAGCTTGAGCATTTTGAAAGCAAAAAAAATATTGGTAGGAAGAGGAAAGCCTCCTAGAGTGATTCTAACTGAATTTTCAATTTGTTTTCATTTTGTATACTTTTGTGTTTTTTAATTTTTGCTATTGGTGTTACTATTATTTCTTAATGAATTTAACAGTAAAAAACATTAATTTGTGTATAATAATTTTTTATAACACTACTTTTAGATTTTGTTATAGGCTGATGAAATTAGAAAAAAATAATTAATTAATAAAAAATAGTTTTAAATCTTTTTTTTCCAATTCATCATTTGGATTTTCATTTATACGTAGGCAACTCTATTCATACTTTTTTTTATCACTATAAAATATACAATTCTCTGTTTAAATTGATATGTAATACTATATAATATTGTTTCTTATTAATTTTTTTATAAATTTAAAAAAAAAAATTATTTCATTCCACAAAAACGGCCTATCATTTCAATATTTATACCTATCACCTCTAGTTAAGGCAAGACAGAAGTTAAAGATGAAGATGAATTCTCAGTCAAAAGGAAAAATGTAGTATTTGTCTCCAATGCTTTTCAATTGTAGAGAATAAAAGTAATTGTAGAAGGAAAAATTTGAACATATTAACTAAGGAAAGAAAAAGGGATGATTCACTGAGAACAACCTTCTTTTGGCACCAAAGATGAGCCAGGAAAAATTCAAATAATGCGGAATTAAATACTTAGCTAGGGGGACACAATATACCAGAAGAGGGGTAATTTCATTATTTATACACTAAAATTACAAAGAATGAATAAAGTAATGCAGTGATCAAAATCAAACTGGCACAACCAAGGAAAGCTTTCATGTAAAAAAAAGGGGACTCAGTTATTTTGTCAAATAAAGATCTAAGAACTGGTAGGGAATTCTTGAAATACTTGTAGAGAGTGTAACATTGGCAATAAAAAAAAATAGAAAGAAAAAACAGAAGCCTTTGAAGTATGGTGTTACAGTTGGTTGTTGAAAATTAGATGATTCAATAAAATTTGAATGAAGAGTCTTGTGTAGAATAGGAATGAAGATATATAATATATATATAAATTTATAAAAAACAGTATCATAAAGAAATGATCTGGGTTGGTGAGTCAGGTATTAAGACAGGTATTAGTTATTTTGAAGATATGTAGGATGGTAAAGGAAAATAGCATCAAACCAGTCAACTTATTAATAATTCAAAACTCATTATTTATACACATATATGACTCATGTGCATATATAGCTAGAGTTAAAACAAATGATGTGTAAACATTATATAACATAGTACTGGGTAGTTCACAGAATATAGAAACATTCTATAAAGTTAAAGTTTATTGGAGTGATTTTATAAACCCAGATTTATTGCTTGGAGCATAAAATCCATATTTACTTTAACAATAATAAATTTGTAAACATTGAATTGAAATCTAAGTGTAGTTATGTGCTTACCAAGGTTTATTCAGAGGTTGAAATTGAATACGAAATAGTGACCAAGGGCATTGTATGCGAGGACACTAATTCAGTGGCATACAGCCACTGAGAATTGATAGAGAGGATTAGAAATGTGTGAGATTAACAGAAAGAAATGCTTTATAACCAAATATACTTTACAAAAACAATAAATTCTAAACAAATTCAGCTCATATTTAAATTGAACAATTTATTTGTTTTATCTGTTGATATGACAATGCTAGTCTAACCACTCAAAAATATTTTATGTTGGAGGCAGGAAATGCATACAAATTCTAGTTACTCAATGTTATAAAGATGAAATTTGCTAAAACTTAAAACTAACTACAAAAAATATTAGCTGATCTTTATAAAGATAAGGTATTATTGAATTATCAATGGCAACCAGCAACCACAACCATTGGTAAATTCAACTACTCTTGACATTATTTTACTTCTCACTGTTCCTTGAAGTGAGATAATATACATCTAAATAACTTATTATTAATATAATAAACAATCAACTGACTTTAAAAATATTAAACAGGAATTTTTAATATAATCAGTTAATTTACGTATATGATATTATGAAAGTCTGCTAATGCAGGTTTCCTGCATTCATATCTGTAGGTAGCAACATCTTTTTTTGTGCAGATAGTGTGTCAGTAGTTATTACATATTTGGATTTCCTAGTTGTATTGTAAATTTGAAAATACAACAGTAGGACAATAGGATGGTGGCCAGTAAACACTACTGAAGAGACATTTACGACAAAAGATAACTGGTCCTCATCAACATATATATGTATGTATATATATATATATATATATATATATACACAACAAATTGTATGTACAACAAAAAAAAAAAACTTCTTTCAATAAGTCAATAGATAAACAAATATAATGTAATCCCTCTACGAGATAAATTTCTTATACGACTCTAACTTTATTACTAAACACAATACTCATTCATTTAATCAATGGAGTATATTTAACTAATCTTATCTTGTACATGTGACTTACACTTAATACATTCAATTAAGTAAAAACTATCACTCAAGAGGTTTTATTTGGTAATCTACAACAAACTGGAAATAAAAAAGAAATAAAGGTTTTCTTATGTACTTTGATTTAATACAGAAAACACAAATAAAAATGAAACAGTCAGGAGATATAAATAAAAATAATTACATCCATGAAACATTACCTCATCCATGGCCCATGTTTCCATCACGTCTTTTCCTGTTTTAGCATCCACACTTGTTTTATTTTTCACACTATCCTGAAACAGAAAAATAGATTGATAAAAACTAAACAAGTTACCTTAGAGCTAAAATTTACAAGACTGCATTAAAAAAAGATGTCCAATTAAAAATTATAATTTTCTTACAAGTTGTTTGTACTCAAAAGCAACAGATTTAAGCACATACTCATACTCAAGTGCTGAAGGTTTTTGACTATATTATGTAAGATTTTTTGGCTTTAATTATTAGATAGAACAACCTGTAGGAAACAGCATGTCAAAAAAAAAATAATGAACTAATTAAACAAACCAATTACACCATAAAAATCACCCAATATTGAAGAAATATTAAATGTTTTTAAGGGAGCAATGTTAAACACCCACATTTCATAATAACTAAGTTTAATTTGGTAAATAATATTGTAACCATACTTTTGTAATTTTGTAGTTTTATACTGACATAGTTCTCTTTCAAAAATGGAAAAAAAAATTACATAAAAAAAAAAGTAATTAATACTAATAATCAAATTATTGAAAATCATGAAAATTAATCAAAATATAGCCTGAATGCAGCCCACTATCCTAATACTCATGCAATGTAGTTTTTTTTTTTTTGTTATTTTGTCACACAACAGATGGCTTAAAAGTTTAATACAGTTAAATAATGAGTAATTTATTACAAATTTGGTGAATATAAATACAAAAATTACTATTTTAAACAATATTTATGCTTTTAGGTGGAAAAAAAAATGGAAGTGGCATTGGTAAGCTGTGGATACCAGTTGTTTTTTTCTTAGAACATTTTTTTTTCAGTTGAAAATTTTCTATTCAATCAACACACACAATGTTTAACTGTTTAGCATACAGTTAATACAAACTACCCATACAACATAGTGTAATTATTGCTGCAGGTATTTCTCCACATTTTTTCAAATATTTCTATGTAGTTTTTATTCCAGAACGCAAAAAGGTAAAATTTTATGCAAGAACAAAAATTTCACTCGTCAATAACATTTTTTACAATATTTAAAATTCAGTCAATTCAAAACATTAATTCAAATTAAAAAAAAATTGTTTCATAACTTTTGTTGTCACTTAAAATTTAAATACAATTCATTAATACAAAACAAAATGTTTTGTGAAAAGTTGATAAATTAAAAACAAAAACGTAAACAATTTTTTATAGATAAACAATTCTCATAACCTCTAAATTGTATAATAAAAAAACTGATTTTATAACTTTTAAGAAAAAGAACATAAAAATGCCTTTTAAATAACACTCAGTGAATGTCTACACAATTGAACTCTAAAATTACTTTGAAAAAAAAAACCCAGAAAAATGGATTATAAAATAATTTTCTATTTTTCTTTAAATTTTGACTTTTAGAAATCTGTATCAAATTAAAACCAATTATTAACTACTTGCACTTAAATTGCCAATGAATCCAGAAGTAAAAAATTTAAAGAAAAAATGAAGATTTTCTAGTTTTTACTTTGTATCTTATTTTTATTTAAAACTAGCACATCTGGCAATGCTTTGCTATTGCTAGATTTTAGTATACATATAGATTAAATGAACACAACTCTAAGTTTGATAAAACATTAACAAAATGGAATATCAGAACTTTAACCTATTCCTTTCCTTTTCCCCATTTTCATTTTACCATATTCTCTTTCCCCTTCTCCCATTTAACCCCTTCCTTCTTCTTCCCCTGTTTCTCTTTCCATTTCCTTTTCTCCGTTTTTTTTCCATTTTCCCCTTCTTCCCTTTTACCTTTTTTGACTCTTTCCTTTCTCCCTTTTTCCCAGCACGTAAATCGGTCCAGTAGTTTTTTTAGTCTAAAACGGACACACATATTGGAAACGTTGAAATTGAATCGTAAAATATTTAGTACAGTGTGTGCTGCTTTAATGTCCAACAGATAGTGCTGTTTTTTAAAAAAAAGCATGTTTTTACCTGTCACAGGAGTGATATCTTAGGTATATAAAAACACGCGCATATTCAAATACAATATTATATCAAAATATCGAAGCAATCAGTAAAGAACTTTTGGAGATTTAAGATTTTGAACAAAGGTACATTTATATTTTTATTTAAACAGATTAGGATAGGATAACAAAAAAACACCACCCATTTGAATATACACTATTTCCAAGATGTACTAAAGCAAAAAGTCTATTCTGATAAAAAATAAGGAAAAGGAATGCACATTTAATTAGTTGTATATGATAAGACTTTACAGAACAAGAGCTAAGGCTCTCAAAAATTGGGGAATATATAAAAGTGTTTAAAAAACTGTTTCAAGAATTCAGGGGATGGTCCCCTACATTGAAATAAAGAAAAAACTTTCATAAACATATGTCCAGAAATGCTTAGTTTACTGGCTATCTGGCATGAATTAAAAAAAAAAAAAAAATTTCTTAGGGATGGTTAATTGTACTGAGCTGAAATTTTGAATACTGCTAGAGTACATACAGGTTTGCTGGTATAAAAATAATGAAGCTGATCTTTTATTCTATTTCAAAATGGCAGCAATACAAATTGTTTAATTGTCAATATCTTTGCAACCACTGATTTATTTAAATTATATTATAACAAAAAATAGTAAGTGTTTTTTTCCATAAAGAAAATAACACCTTACTTATTTAAATCCACTCATATATATACAATAAATTATGGCAAAAATTTTTGGTGAGTCACTATAGATTAAAAAACCAGTTTTCATTTCATCCCAAATAAAATTAAATAACTCAACACAATCTCAACTGCAGTAATTTTATTAATGTTATCATATAATAAATTAAAATTATTTAATAATATTGAAAATTTTATAATAAAATATTACTGAAATCATGAAAATATTATAATAATAAAGAATATTAATAAATAAAAATAATTTACATTAAAACAGATGTTCTAATTTCCAAGTCATTGTTGTAAATGTAAATAAAAACGAATACCCAGTTTGTCTTTTACTAATTAAGTGAATACAATGATCTGTGCTGCAGGAGTTAATTATTTTTTTTACCATTATCTTATTCACCATGACAGGTATTGTGAATCTTATACTAGCTTAGAAATGGCTGACATGCATTTAATGCACGGTCTCACATATTGCAACACCCTAGAGCCAAGGGTGTATCAGGAACACTTTCCCAATCAAGTGTTACCTTCTCACACAATGTTTTCATCTATTCATAAACTGCTCAAAAACACAGTTAGTTTAAAACCTGAAAAACATGGTAAATCAGGACAACCACGTTCAATATGTACACCCAAATTTGGGAGGATGTGTTAATTAAAAAATATGTTATTAAAAATACTAGAGAGCTGACTTTGGAGTTTAATGTTAGTATTGCTACAGTTTGAAAGGTTTTGCAACTCCATGCCAATCACTATCAGCAAATATAACTATCTTTACCTTAAGATTATACTCACTGTGTTTGACCATGCCAGTGGCTTTTCTGAAAATGTACTAATCTGAATTTTTTTAATGATATTTTCTTTATTGATGAAGCCAGATTTACAAGACCTCAAATATGAGTAAGATTTTACTCAAATATTTATTTGCCATCAAACACATGCAACAAAATGTGGTTCAAGCTCATTACAGATTACAAGTTCAAGATCGCCTAAATGAAGCACATCCAAACAGATGGAATGGTCAAAAAGACTCAGTAGCATGGCCTGCAACGTCAATCCTCTCAACGTTTTCTTATGGGATCATTTAAAAACACTTGTACACGACAAGTGTACAAGTGTTATTCTATGTTATCCTGAAGGATAACATAGAATAATTGCTCACAAGAATTCTAAATGGGATTGAGAGGATTCATCAGACACCTGGCATCTTTGAAAGAGTCTGGCAGTCAATGAAAAAATCTAGCCACTCATTTGAAAAAATTTGCCATAACCTTAATTATGAATGAATTTAAATAAATAATTTGTAATCT
This sequence comes from Lycorma delicatula, assembly GCF_047948215.1. Classification (NCBI taxonomy): domain Eukaryota; kingdom Metazoa; phylum Arthropoda; class Insecta; order Hemiptera; family Fulgoridae; genus Lycorma; species Lycorma delicatula. The sequence goes on along the minus strand of NC_134459.1, from coordinate 68,194,057 downwards.
TTGTCATAAAACGCTTAACATTTTTTTTTGTAATAACATAACGTTTAAATAAACTAGTGGTTGCAAAGATATTATTAACAAGGAAATAATTTACTTGGCCACCATTTTGAAATGGATTGTTGAGAAATGATTTTTATTCAAGTAAACCAATAGGTACCTTAGCGATATACAAAATTTCAGTTCAATACAATTAACCATACCTGTGAAATTAACTTTTATGTTAAAAATTAAAAATGGCAGACAGCCAGTAAACTAAGCGTTTCCAGATGTATGTTTATAAAAGTTTTTCTTTATTTTGATGTGGGAGATCATGCCCTGAATTCTTGAAATGGTTTTTATAAACATCTGTAAATCATTGAATTTAATGTATCACTGTATATCACTGGTAATGATTGGAGGCAATTCTCTCTGCGTTGTGAGAACATAATTACTTTCTTTACCTTTGGATTTTGGATATCAGAATTACATCAAGTGTCATTATGTTATAGCCCAATGATGATGAAAAAATTCTTCTAATAATTATTACTATTAAAATATTTTTAATAACTATTAAACTTACATAACCACTAGAATTTCTAACAACTGAAATCAGTTTATTTGGTGTAGCATAAAACTTAAAAACATACCAAAGAAAGCATTTTTACTATGTTGTCTTCCAAGTGGTATGAATAACTATCAAATACATCTGATAACTGGATCATAATTTCATCAGTATTGAGACAACCTTAATGAGAGAGAGAAACATTTTCCGTGAAATGTTCAATAGTTGTTTCATTAAAAGTAAAATGTAGGATAAATACTAAACTTTCCATTTTCTCATTAATTCTTTTTATCTATTAATTACTATTGTACTTTATCAAATAAATTAAAATTTTATACACACTAGTACACAGACACATTTTCTCCACCATAAATACTCTAACATGTTTTTTAAACTTATCATCTTTGAATATAAGCAATCCATACACTACTAATTTCAGTACATGTTTGTGTCCGGCCTCTATTTAACTTTTATTTTAAGACCAGTTAATCAACAACTGGTGTGGTAACTCTTGTATTAGGAAGATCTTTTTTTATTAAATCGTGGAAAAATTGGGTTAGAGGATATTACATCTTCAATGTCATATAAATTGATGGCAGGCTCAACCAATCTGACAAGTAACCTCAGACCCATCAAATGTTTTGTAAAAAAAAGATTAGAACCCCTAAAAATGTGACTTTTTAAAATAAATTTGTATAACTTTTAACAATTTCACTCTACTGATTTATATATATATTTTTTTTAAATTATTTTTCTGTAAATAAGATAGGTAGATATTTAAAATTATCAAAGGATTGGAAGATAATCCCTAACAATTTAAAAAAACAATAACTGAATTTTTTGGCTTTCTATTGCTTCAGTGATCAATTTTTTTTTAAAGCAAATATATAGCGTCACTCACTGAACATAAATAATGAGTTTGATATCTTATCTATGAAAATTAAAATTTTTTTTAAATGTTGTAAAATTAAATAATCAGACCAGAATCATTCATTCATTTAATTTCAAAATCTGTTGTTTTTGCCCTTGTTTTTCATAATTTCAAAAATAATTTTCAATGATTCTATTTAAAATTATTTATTCCTAAGTAATCATTTATTTCATGACTATTTCTAATAAATTATGTATATTATTTTCAATTTTAAAACTATTTTTCTAGCATAATTATAACTACGTAACACATACATACTTTCTAAATTCTCTCTTCTAGTACTATTATTTGATACAGTTTGTTTATTTTTAAACAGTTTTACAGATTGGAGAATATGGTGTCTTATTTCCTTTATATCGTTAGACACCCAGCGTCCATGGTATGCTCGACACAAATTTTGATACAACTTTATGAAAAATTAATATGACAACTTTAAAGTTACTGAAATGGGTAGAAAATTATACCATCCAAACACATAATTTCCTTCTAGAGTACCTTGGCAAGAAAGAATAAAAGTAACTTACAAAAAATCAAAATACATTTCTTAACAAATATTAAGAAAATGTGTTGAAAAAAAGTAGTATAAGACAACTAAGAAAAAGCTTTAAAGAAAAATAGTTGGAAGAATAAATTACTAATCATCAAGGAATAGAACGTATACCAACAAAAGGAAACTATTAACATTAATAATGCAAAATTATTAGATTATGGTCACCTAAAAAGCAGATAAACAAAGATAATTAATAATCACCAGAAGAAGAATGAACATAAAAAAAATGCATCAAGGAATCAAAAAATACAAATAAAAATAAATAAACTATTTAAAGTTATGCAAAAAAAATGTAATGTCAATGTTAATAAGACCATTAATTAGTTTTTAAATAATAATAACCCTTGTTTATGCTAATTCTCTACTACTTTGCATAATTAGTTCAATGAAACCATACATCTATGATACACATAGACACACACACACACACACACACACACACACACACACACACACACACACACACACACACACACACACACACACACACACACACACACACACATACACACACACACACACACACACACACACACACACACACACACACACACAGAGGAAAAAAACAAATATAAATGATAAAAATATTACAAAAAAAAATACATGTTACAAGTATAATAATAGCAGCGGTAAAAGTCAAATTACTAGTAATACATAACAATAAAATGACATAAATTGACATTAACAAATAATAAACAAGACAAAACAAAAAATTATATAAATAAAAATATACAAAATATTTAACAATGAAGTACACATTACTTCGGATATAAAAATGAAATATTGCTTTTCTTCTTTTTTTCTAAAGATAAAACTGAAATATTTATTAAGTTGCAAAATTATGATAAATAAAAGAAAATTAATATGTTCAGCAATCTACTGCAGTTACAAAATGTTTTTAATGAAAAATTTATATTAGTTTTATGAAAACAATGTTTTATTTAATTACATCTCTAACTGTACACCAAAGCAGTTTTACAATAAAACAGTGGTTACAATATCCGTATTCCCATACTATGCACCGAGATCGATGACTAGTGTGGAAAAAAAGGATGAAAATAACACGCATGGCTGCATGTGCTGACATGGTTATAGCACAAAATGTGGAGACTTTTGTAAATTTATGTTTTGATTAATAGCAAAAGCTATGAAAGTGTAACAATTGCTTATCTTTTAAAAACCATTTCATTGAAATATTAAGTAACACTGTTATGTAATGAATGGATCCGTAATAAAAAAGTCTATTTATAAATTTCCATCATATCAAATTTCATAATTTGAGGGAAAGAACATTCTCGGATATAAAGCTAAATAGACATTGAATGCAATCTCATTCATAACAGTTTAATCAATAATTTAGTACTTCTAATCTTAGTAAACGTTAAAAATGAAGAATTACAAAAATTTCAGTAAGACATCATTTTTGACCAATACAAATACATGCAAGCTGAATTTTTTCCATGTTGCTACATGTTCATAAACCTAATGACATCTATGATAATAGATGAATTTTTTAGCATGTGGAAAATGCTAAACCTGTCCAGGATGAAAGGAAAAACGCTACTATTCCACCCACAAAGGATCGGCAGGTTGATGAAGAAGTTATCTTTTCAACTTTTTGTTATTTTTTCTCCTAGCAACAATATCACGCCAGTGTTATAGTAACATCTGAACCAAACCAGCACCTCTTTCTAAGTGTAAACCATTGCTACAATAAAAAAATTTATCACTTGTAACTTACCCCTTTTTTGTTACTGGCTGTAACATCTTATTTGTAAAATTATGTTGTTCATCAGCAAATTATAATTTTGATACAATGGCAAACAAGTTCCCGTTAAAGCCCATCAGGGCTAGGAACGTGGGTGGTGGCAACTGGAAGTGTCACAAGGGCGGGTGCTTCCCCTACAGGGTTGGAATGTAGCAATCAAGTCTTTGTGTATTTAAGTGGCACAGAGGTTAGTACTTGTCTTCCTAAGCGGGTTATTGACAGTTTTAAGGTGATTAAATACAAGCCACCTGATACTGCACTCTCTATAACACAGAATTTTATATTATATAATAGATTATGTTCTTGCACTAATAAGAGACACAGATGTTTAAGCAAGAAAACTCTACTAAATAACTGGTGCCTTTCAAAATTGACCACACATCAAAAATGTTTTACAGATTAAGGAGACAGAATAGTTTATTGATGATTAAAAATAAATCTCCTTTAAATAACTGCAAATTTGACTGTTTCTCAACTTTAATGATTTTAAATTTTATTTCTCTTTGCAAAAGCTACATAAGTAAGTCAGTTACAAAAAAGATTATTGCAATGTGTGATGTGGTTCAATTTTTTCTAAATGGCACCGCAGTGTATATTATTACAAAGAATAAATTAGCATGTAGTAATACAGTAGTTTAGTATCATATTTATAAACGAATAAACAATTATTAATAAGATTCTTTTGTACAAATGACCTTGGTAACTTAATATTTTAGATAATACTATATCACCTTTTTTACTGTTATTATTATAAAAAGAGAAAAAAAGAAGCAATTAATGACCAGTAAAACCAATAACAGTCATTTATATACATTCAATACATTAACAGTGCCAGAATTTTTTCTGGTAATAAGTTACTATATCAATTTCCAATGACAAAAAAAAACAAAATGGCATTAATAAGAAAATGATTTAACAGATTAGTTTCCTAAAAAAAAGGAAAAAAATAGAATGGAATAGAATATTTTATATATATATATATATATATATATACATATATACATATATACATATATACATATATATATATATATATACACACACAAAAAACATCAAAACGTACTTTTCTGTCACATTTAAGAAACTACAAAACCTGTTTCCTTGAAACAATGAAGAGATATGTTGAATGTCTAACTGACTTGACAGAGAGCTCAACAGCAATTAATTCCTTTGTATTATTTATTCTGGTTGGCATCCCTATGCGCTGCTGATGGATGATAATAAAATTAATTTTTGTAACATGTAAAAAAATTACATGTTTAACCAGGCTAAAATTCAGAATCATCAGAGAAGAGGCAGTGATATTAATGCTTCGCCACAAATTTTGATATAATGCACATTAAGCGATATTTTATGTACACATGTTACAGGAAGTTTTGTGACACTTTATTTTTAGTAAATTAATTTAAGGAATTAAAGTTAATGAATTTATCTCTGATTTTAACCTTCTTCTAATTATATATGAATATTTAAAATGAAAAACAGAGAGGAAATTATTTTGCTCAAAAGTAAATCATACATATTAAATCATATTTCTAAAAAAAAGAAACAACTGCAGATCTACTTGATTGTAAATAAACAAATCTGCAATCTATTTTGTAAATAATGAATACAATACAATTTGAAATTTATAATTATGTACAATCCTTAGAAATTCAATCATAAAACTTACTATGCTAAAACACAAAAAAAGAAAAAGATGAGATTTTCAAAGGATAACAATAAACAAAAGATTAAAGATCTCACTATTAATGCAATCACTGGACATGGATGATACAGAATAGACATTAAATGCAGAGTAGAACAAAAAAGACTATTTTAGTAGAAATGGAAATACTCACAACACACATATTTATAAACTACAAGAAATTTCTCAAAATTTATTTGGTATAGCACTTACATATGAAATGAAATGTAACAGGGAATATCGAAAATAATGTTTGATTAACAGTTGAAAAAAATTTAGTCTATAGATAAATGAAGAAGCTTGAAATGCCAAATGCTACAGTAAAATATAAGCAGCCTCAAAAGTCATGCAACAATTGATAAATAAATAAACTGTTTGCTATTAATTTCCAAAGTTGATGCTATTATTTCAAATGAGATATTAGAATACTAAAGAAAACATGCTGAAAAAGGATAGTGGTCATATTTACAGTATTTACATATTTATTTTTAAGTCATCTAACAGTAATGTAAACCTGTTCTCAGTGTCTAAAGAGGCATATTGGCCAAAAAAGTCAAACAATACCCTTGCCTGACTCCTCTCCCAAGTTCAATCTCTTCTTCATTTTTTCTTTTTCTATTTTTATTCTTCCTTTCTGGTTTATGTACAAGTCTTTTATCCGTCTTCTTTTCCTGCAATTTATTCTTTTTTCCTTAGTACATACATCATCCTGCACCATCTAACTGTGTCAAATGTCTTTTCCAGGTCAGTAAACACCAGCCCACCGGGTTGGTTTAGTCATCATTGCAAATCAGCTGATTTGGAAGCCGAGAGTTCCAGCGTTCAAGTCCTAGTAAAGCCAGTTATTTTTACACGGATTTGAATACTAGATCATGGATACCGGTGTTCTTTGGTGGTTGGGTTTCAATTAACCACACATCTCAGGAATGGTCGAACTGAAAATGTACAAGACTACACTTCATTTACACTCATACATATCATCCTCATTCATCCTCTGAAGTATTATCTAAACGGTAGTTACCGGAGGCTAAACAGGAAAAAAGAGAGGTCAGTAAACTCCAAATATGTTTTTTTTACCACTTCTACATTTTCTTTCTCCGTTCCTATTGTATACATTGTCCCTACCTCATTTCTAAATTCATAGTGCTTTTCTTCTATTATTCTATCTAATTTTCCATTCAATCTCCGCTTATTATTTTGACTGTATGAAATATCAGACTTAACATTGTATATTCTTCACTTTTTTAAAGTTTTTCTTCTAAGCACACAATGATTTCTCTGGAGTTCTTTGATTATTTTCCCTTCCTATATACTCCACTGAATAGACTTATCAAAATTCTCTTCCCTTCAGCATCCAATGTTTTCAACATTTCTACTTTATATCATAACACTCAACTGCCTTTTCTTACAATTATTCCTGTACCTTTTTTTAATAAATAAAAAAATTACTTTCAATTGATTTTTACACAGATCTACAGTAATTTTATTTGTAATGAAAATTTTTATTTGTAATGAAAATCAATTAAAAAAAGAAAATTAATCATCTTCATTTATATGTACAATTTTCTGTATAAAAAACATGACTTACGCTTAATTAATATTTATCTATTTGATTTTTTTTTCTGCAACTGTGTATTAGTTAACAATCTTTTTAAACTAACTCTTTGTAAACAGTTTTTGAAGCATAAACTTGTTATCTATTATAAGTATTTAATAATTTTTTTTCTTTTCTAAATGACTACCTTTAGAGAGAGAGGATGGCACTGGTGAAATATCTGCTTTAAAAGAAGGCACACTTGGAAAAAGTACAAGTATCACCAAGACAAATGTAATTAATTAAATATTCTTATACAAACTGCAATGATGTATACACTGCACTACACTATTTATCACTAGTAAAAACAACAATATCAATATTGTTTGACGAAATGTGTATTCATGATTTACGTTGATAATGAAAAGAAATTTAGATGAAAAAATTCAAGGATAAACAGCGATTGGAAAATTAAAGTAAGGCAACTGAAAATATCAGTGCAAAATGAGTTTGAATTTCTCATATAAAATACACAAAGTAGTAAAACTACAGAAAGTAATATTTTAATGGATAAATAAAGAATATACAAAAGAGAGGATTTATGAATAAAACAAGAGAATTATCAATTATTAGGTAATTCTTCTATTCTTTACTCTGATAACTTTTTTTTGTAAAGAAAATATCTACCTATTTACATGCGTTTATTCCTTATTACTTAAGATAAAACAAAACAAAGGAAATTCTCATAAACAACATTTAAAAAATATATTAACAAGCAATCTGAAAATGAAACCGATCAATTAATATTAATAATACTGTTACAATATTTAAAAAAAAAAACAGTAAAGTAAAGGGATAGTACTAAATCAGAACGATATTTTACAAATTAGTTACAACATGCTACACAAAACGCACAGTAATGAACACAATGGTTATGAATTATTAATAGACATATGAATTTATTAAGATAATTACACAAGCCCATGACTTATCATTATTGTTGTTATTAATCAAGACTTAAATTAATGAATCACATACTCGGTTATTATTTATATATAAATATTTTACAACAATCAGGGCATACACAATTATGTATGTCTTGTAAGATATTTTAAAAAAAGTAATCTCAAATATGTATTTTGAATTTTTTATGTTTTTAACAGCACAGAATTCTTTTTTCCATAACAAGAATAATTTTACGTACACATGCACATCACTACATTTAAGATCTTCTATGTTATCATATTAGGCATCATACTCTCTTATCACTGAATGAGAAAAGCATGCCTAGTTGGAATTTACACATTTATACATCATATAAAGTTAAATAATGTATTTACCAGCTCTGTAACTGTTTTTTCATAATTAAACATCCTATAGTAAAAATATAAATTCCAAGAGTAAATCCAAGCATTCCAATTGTTAGTATATAGTGTAAATAATTTCTCGATGACCAAAGGTTATTGTTTTTTCCTTTCCATTTGTATTAATATAAGAATTCAATATGAATCCTGGAAAGATTTAAATATATACTTGTACATAGTCAAAAAATCAAAATAAGTGTTTGTAAAGGCAGGATTTTTCTGCTAGATTAAAAACTCATGTACTGATTTATTCAATAGGTGAAGGTTTCTCTTTGCAGGAGCATAATTGTTATTTTTCATTTACTGATTTTATGAATATTTTCATTTTTGTAGGTAAACTACATTATCTAAAAAAAAAGTAAAAGTAAGAAAAAAAATAACTCTGTATTTAGCTTCAAACTTGATGAGAAAAATACTATTCTTATTCATGTAGACAGACTATGTAGACTATTCTTATTCAAGTTTCCAAGAAATAAAAGTTTAGACTAATAAAATGCTGGTGAAATATTTTTAATGTAACAATTTTAAGGAAAGAAATGGTCTGTTTTTAGAGTAAAGAAGAATCTTTTCAATTAAAGATAATATATATTTTCAAACAAACCAGATGTATACAGCTAATGTCAATTTACATCATTCAACTGAATCTGAGATAGCCAATCTGTGTTAAAATTCAACAAAGACTACTAGTCCATTGTTAAATATGTTTATAAAAGGTAGTCTTTCATTCAAAAGTAGGTTCAGTCATGAGAAAGTAGACAAAATAATGGCTAATATTTTTATTACTGATGTTGGATGACTTCACCAGTAAATGAGTAAAGTCACATCATTTAATTAACATCAACTGCACTTAATGTGTTAACATTTAGCATATATTCACCAATTTGTATTATTTGTTTTTCGTTGTAATCTAGAAATCCTAAAAAAAATATTCCTTTACTCAGTAGGCTACATATTTTTCGATAGTCTTTCTTAGAACATATCCAACAATCTTTATCTCTAGTAAATATCTAAGTTCAAGGAATTAGTGCAGTCAATCCTCGTAAGTTTATGATTTTGAATAAAAAAAAATAATTAAAAATATAAGGATAAATTTTTAGTAAGCACAAGTAAGAGCAAATATTTTAATGAGAATTACATAAGTGAAATAATGAATATAAAATTACAATCTAGATGTAAAAATGAACCTAGGACCATCAGTATTTCATCAGCAGTATAACAAAGAATTTACTGAGTGTCAACAAAGCTGATAATTAACAATAATACAGAAAAGTTCTAAATCATTAAATTACATGTATTACAAAAAAATCAGACATATTTTAATTTTGATATAATATACATATAAAATTAATATAAGGATATCACAAAGTATGTACAAATATTCATACATATATAATAAACATGTTAATAAGTAGATAATTAAACTGCAATTAATGTTGAAGGAAAAATCAATCATAAATAATCATTAATTAAAATATAAAATAAAAGGTAATTAACAGTAAAAAAGACGTGATAAAGCAAAACTTATAACTGTAAAAATAACAAACTGTGATTAAAGAATTTAAAAAACAGTAAGAATGAAAAAAGTGAAAATGAAATGACAAATTCATCATTGATAGAATACTTCATATCATTCTGATTAAACTAAATTAAAAAAATATTCAATGTATATTTTTTACTGCAATATCTCAATAAAATTATGACTTTTCTCTGAAAAAATCATAAAACTGAAAAGAAATCATAACATTACGATTCTTAACTTTTTTTTATAGTTATCCAGAGTAAACCACATTTTAAAAATTTACTGCTACAAGAAAGCGATTTTTAACTCTATTTGACATCTTTTTGTTCTAGACGAAACTACTGTATGATATGTTACAGATAGAAATCGATGATGTTATTTAAATAGTAGATCTTGCATATAATCAGATTTTATCACTATAACAGCAGTATCTGAGATCAGTATCGATATTTGTATCAAAAATCAATACAGTATCTGAAATCCTACTGCCAATTTAATTAAATTCTCTCTCTCCCCCAATAGTTCAGTTTTCTTTTTATTGACTTCACTATAAATACCACATTTTATTATTATATCTAACTGCCTAATTGAATTAATTTTTAATTCAATAAAAATTTCAATTCTCATACTAACAAAATACAATGAATTTCCTATCATAAAATACATTCACTAAGAAAAACTTGCAGCCTTAATGTAAAAGGTTTTTCAAGTAGAAAGCCACATTTAAAATTCTAAAATTTAAAAATATGGGATGTGATTGGAAAGTTTTGACAGGTGTCACCACTGATCCATAGGAGGGGGTAGGTTTGCCCATTGGTATGAAAGAAAAAGCTTGTTTTGTTCTTGAAATGTCCTGAAAAGATCACTGTGATATCTGTTCATTACAGAATGGTATCTTGGTGAGTGAAGAAGTGTTTTCAGTTCTCAGCGGATTATTGATTTCGCAAAATGGATAAAAAATAAATGCAACAAGTTTGTATTAAATATTTGAAAACTGGGAAATCAGCTTTGGAGACTCATAAAAACAGCTTTCGGAGATAAATATCTAAGCCAGTCAAATGTTTCCAAATGGTTCAACTTACTTCACAGGTGGCCATCAAGATGACCCCCGTCCGGCCAGCCTTCCACATAAAAAATCAATGAAAATATTAAGTTTGCAGTTTAGTGCATTCTGACTGTAGACTTGCAATCAGTGAGATAGCTGATTAGCTAACCATTTCTACATGGTTCTGTCAATTTTAACTGAAGATTTGAACATGTATTGAGTGTATGTGAATTCATTCTGAAATTGTCAGACCAGCAGAAACAACACTGACTTGAAGTTTCAGAATAACTGATTAATTAGGTCATAACTTACCCAGATTACAGGCGACAAATCATGGGTTTATGGGTATGATCCAAAAACCAAGGCCTAATCACGGTGGAAAACTCAAAGTTCAACACAACCGAAAAAAGGTTGACAAAATTGGTTGAATGTGTTGGTGGTTACCTCAATTCTGTGGGTAAAATTCCTAAATTGAAATTTTTGCTGAAAGAGAATCGATTTGACTAACTGAAGATAACCAGGCAAATACAGAGAGGGATCTTAACACACTTAATAAAAAAATTTCCAGGAATGTTTCCAAATACACCATTGGAGTATGTGTGTTCAGTCAGAAGGGGACTACTTTCAAGGAGATCATCTCAATAGCCTGTAACCAAAACAACAAAAAACTTTTTGTAATTTTGTACAAACAAGTCCAGTCTTAAAACTTTTAAATCAAACCTTGTATTTGGCCAAAATAAGTTTAAAAAAAATATATATATATTACTAGAATAATATCAAAAATTTGTACTATAATAATTCAAATCTTTTAACACAAAAAAAATTTCATTATTACATCATGAAATTTACCATGAATTAATAAACACAGTAGATAAGTGGATCATTATAGATCAGTTGTGATACTGCAAGATTCGAGTGAAAATCTAGATAAAGGTAAGGTAAAATAATTATACTCGGAACTGAATTTTTTTATTTAAATGTTGAAATAATGACATTATTATTTCAACAGATAAGATTAGCTGCATATATGATTAGCCAGTGATTTTACACGAGAAGAGACTCAACTGAACAGCCTCTTGAAAGCGAGAAAAATTAATAAATTCATCATCAAACAAACTGAAATATAAATAAATTATTTGAAAACTAGCTAATAAAATAAATAATGTAAACAAATTAACAAGACACAAAGTAAAAAAAAATCAATGTTAAAAAAGAATCTGATCAGAAAAGAATAAATAATAAGAATGTTGTTAAGGAGGATATTTCTTTTATTTTAATGTATTCCCAAGAATAAAACATACAAATTAAACTTAATGCATTTCTATCACCTTACATCAATTTTTTTTAGCTTTGTGCCACATATGGTTGAGCTTGTGTGTACGATTTGGAAGTGGAAATTTTGTAGCGTACGAAAACTGCCAAGCCTGACCGGGATAGAAACCCAGGACCTCCAGATAAAAGGCTGAGATGCTACCACTCCTCCAAAGAGATTGGGATAAATAAAAATTTTATAATAAAAGACATTCATTCTAAAAAAGGTTTTCTTTTAATTACACTCTTGATATAATATAATTATGTAGGAAATATGTAACATTTAAAAAGCACTATATAACATCTAATTCAGATGAAGACAAGGTGAAATGGAAAAACAGGGTTGTCTATTTAAGTTGAAATATAAGGCCTGATCACTCCCCTTCTCAATTTGAAACTCTATTGGATGCAAAAATATAAAATAAAATGTATTTATTTAAACAGCTGTAATAACTTTATAATAATCAGAATATTTAAAAGGTAAAAAATAGACCAAAAATTAAAAAATAATACTTTTTTAATTTTTATTTTTTTATTAAACTTCTTCAACCAAGAAACCTGCACCTAATTAAATAAGAAAAGGAATGTGAGTAACAATGTAACAATGAATCAGAAACAATGTATTGTGTGTGAGCTAATACTTTTTGAGAACTGGAGATAATATTTTTTCAGATTTTCAATCTAATTTTCCTTTATTTCTGTGAAAATACAGTGAATATGACTGACATCAGACTACTATAATTATTCATAATTCAATACTAAGCAGCGATGGCTATAAAAAAGAAATTTTCAAACTGCCACTATACAAAAAGTATATTTTTAGTTAAAACAGACCACAAGTAGATTTTTATATATTCTCTTTTAAAAACTAGTCTGTTAGCTTTCCATGTAATTTATTTTGTCGGTTATCTGGATGCCACCTATTTTTCACTTCTTTTTTGTCAAAAACTGCCATTAGAAACTTAAGTAGATGAGGTTGGCCAGTGATGCAAGTGTTAGGTTATGTTTGGATATCATACGAAGTACAGTACACCGAATTATTAATTATCAACATTAATACTCATTAATCTTGTCTAATTATCATTAAATACACAAATTATATGTGGTACTTGGAAGGAATATTCATTTTTCATTCACATTCACTTTTTTTATCAATTAGGTCAGTTGCTAATCAACAAGTACCAATATATAAAAAGTCTGAAAAATAAACGCTTCCAATGGTTTCAGTTAATTTAAATTTACATAGTTTTAAGCAGAAAACTACAAAAACTCTTTGAAAGAAAGCAGCCCTCAATAATATAAAGTTGGCTGAATTCTTGTTTTTGAAGTTAACATAAAATTCTAGTTCTTTTTCTTCTCTCTGACCTAACTATTTTACTTCCAGTTTTGCCTTTACTTTTAAATATTCATTATCCTAAGAGGTGAAATACTGTGATATAATTTATTCTTATGAATTATGGTATTTCTACAGAAGAAATATAAATTTTATAATCGCAGAAGAACATGCACTGAAAAATAAACAAAACTTTAAAGGAAAAAGTAAGTAAGTTTGAAGTCTTAGTATTTAGCAAATAAATCAGACACAACTATTCATCACTTTTGCTTCCAAGATTTTTTTATCAGCACAAAGAATTTTTGCCATATAATATAAATATTTTTAGTATTCTCAAAACAAGTGATAAAAATTAAATAATAACAAGGATTAGGTTTTCAAAAACTGTGTAAGTTGGTTGTAAAATAGGAAAGAAAATTAGTGAAAGAGCAGAAAAGAACATAAAAATCATCACTGGAAAACAATAAACAACACTCCAAACTCAATAAATTTGTGTCCATCACTTAACCACCTTATAATCAGGTGTGCCAATTTATTTGACATGGAGGGTAAAATAACAGTTATGTAACGATAGATATAATTTAAAATCTAATCTGAAATATTTGAATTTGTGCATAATTAATGTATCTTTTAATAAAATTAAAAGTAAATAAATAACTCATTTTCTACGCAATGAGAACATGATTCCAAAAGATCTCTCCAAAACTTTAATTTAGCTCCTTAATCAGTGATGTCAGAATTTTTGTTGTGATAGAAACATCTGCATGAGGTGGTCACATATTACATCTGATCAGTGTCATGCTTGTTAAATTGATGTTTTTAAAATAAATTTTTCACTGTTAAATGTTGAGTTGTTGCAAAGACAAAATTTGACTAGCACAACAAATGAACAAGCATAACACTGATCACCTTACCACATCCAAAACAGGCAACTTCATCAGCTGTCACCTGTACAGGAGTAGAACAAAATCTCTGAAATGATTTTTTTGAACCAATTTCCAAACGTCATGAGGTGAGGCTGAAACTAATTATGAGTAGTACTATTTTCATTTGCTTAAAACAAATATTAATAATGTTTTTAATGATACGAATAAAATATACATAATCGTAACATAGATACAATAGCAATAATAAAATATTTTAATGAATTCAAATACAAACTACATTCAGTCTGTAAAGGAAAAAGCTTTTTTTTTTTATTTTTAATTTCACAAAATTCAAATTCTCTTACTTTCAAATACATATAAATTACGAGCAGGTACCGTGAAATTTGTCAAATCCATTTATTTTATAACAACAAATTGAATTTTGACAAATATATTTCATCTTTAATAATTGAACTTTTGCTTTGTTGTCATGTTTTACAATAGCTTACATTTAATACTGTCATGTATTGTATTTTACGGAGTATTATCTCTGTTATATGTGGTTTTTGTATTTTTTATATATCAGTATCATAAGCATTTAAATTAACTTTTGTATAAATAAAAATAAATGTAGTATTTTTAATAAAAATGTATTTTATTGTTTGACAAGTATAAACAAAGCTTACCTACAACTTATAATAAAAAAGAACATAAAAAAAGTAGAATAGTTATTACATTAGATAAATTTGTGTACTATTTTTAAGCTCATTAAAAAAATTTGTTGGTCGGTGTTTACAGTCTGCTCATATCTGACTACAAATTAATCAATGAGCTTTCTTAAAGCAAGATGAATGACCATTAAAGCCCAATCTCTCAAGTTATCACAAAATGAAAGCTCAATTTCTCTTACTGGCATATTATATAATGAATCTGGAAGAACTCCTGAATTAGAATTACATTTTTTAACGATGCACATATATATATATATATATATATATATATATATGCAGTGTCTCACAAATTAATAAGTTCATATAAACATCATGAAGTTCATATATCATCATTTTCATGAGTCTGAAAATGCTTAGTTCTCAAGTTACAGCTTGTGAAAAATTTTGCCTCGATTTCTTCCCAAATATAATGAAATCATACTGAAATTGTTAAAAATGTTAATTAATGAGTAAAATTGATGGTTTCGTATGGGTTTTGACCTCAAAAATTGAATAAAATATGTCCCAGAACGGTATATCTAGTAATTATTGTAAAATGAAAAAAATTGGTGTCACAAAACCAATGTTTCAGGTTCGATGTACGATCAATAAATAAATTGCCTGCAAACAATAAAATTTTGCAACAAAAGTTTTTTGAAAATTTAATTATAAAAAAACAATATCAACTAAACATGAAGAAGGCTTAAAAACAAAACAAATTGAAACATAAATAATATTATTTAACTAAATATATATATTACAACGCAGGAAAATAGTATATAATAATTTTAAACCAAAATTTTAATAGTGGAAAATATTTAGAAATGAAATTACTAAAAATATATATCAAGCCTTCTATTTCAATAATTGCTCAAAATTCAAATTTACTTTGAAGTATATGTAAAGATATGAATTCTCTTTCACTGCTTACACAATACACCATTCGATTTAAAATTCCTTGGCTAGCTCTTCTTAATGTACGACTATTTTCATAATTTCAACTGTACTAAAAATTCTTGCCACTAATTTTTATTTTCTAATTATTTTTTATTCATATACTAACTATTTCACATTACTTTACAGATGTAGTCCACTGGGATTAGGTCAGGTATCTAGGAGGTCAATTAACTGGTCTGCCTTGCTCAATCAATCTAATTGTTTGAAAATCTTATATTAAAATTTCTAAAAATTTAAGTTATAAGGTGATCTTTAAAACTAAATGGTCCAATAAAATGTTCGTGAATAAATAATACCACACACCAAACACTAACATAAAACTTTCTACTATGTCAAATATGGATTTTTGAAACTCCAGTAATGATTGTTTTGCAAAATATTAACTTATCCCTTGGAAACATTACCTTATCATCAAATAAAGTAGAACCTACATTAAAATGGTTGACTTGGAGACAGAAATTTAGAAGCAGCATAATTATCACACTGTACTTTCTCAAAGACTGATGAGATTTTAAATTTGCACTAGTACTGAGCCCCAGGCTAAGTATACTATTACATTCTGCTCTCCAAGTCCTTCTTGATGTTCAACAGAATATGAACATGATATAATAACTGAAAAGTGAGTAAATTCTGAAATGTTGAACCGAAGCTCTTTGGATTTAGAATCTTTCTTTATATTTCCATTATAATATCCATAAACAAAAATGATGTCATATATTCTTCATTTAAAAACTGAAAAGGCATTTTTAGAAATTCATAAGCACTGTAATTTTTGTAATTTTGAAAACATACAAATCTATTCAATTGCAATACACCAATTTCAATTGTTGATCAGCTGCTAACTGCTAATTAACAAAATACAAAAATTTCTCAGTTTATTTTTGCCAAACTATTTGTAATGAAAAAAGTTTTGTTTAACATGTTTTATGTAATGCAATGAAATTAAAATAATGGTTATTTAATTTTTCTTTTTATTTATTTTTAATAATTGATTTTGTTAGTAAAAATTTTCCAACATTGAAATGATTGTTGTTTTGGTTTAAAACTACATTCAAGTAAATTTCTGCTACATTCCAGTCTATTTTGTTTCTAATAATCAAATTTCTTCTTTGTGGTCAGTCAAAGCTTACTTAAATAAATTTTCTCAGAAATAAATTCTCTGTAAATTTTATGGCTAAGTTTTTTGTTTATAGGTAATTTAAGGAAGTTCCTATACATCAAACATAAAAAAACTGTACTTTGACACAAAATGTTTTTGCTTTACAACAACTTTTCCAAAAGTTATATAATAAATTCTGGGACTTATTGTATTCAATTTTTAAGCTAAAAAAACCATATGAAACCATCAAATTTACCTCTTAAGTTTCAATAATTTGAGTATGGTCTCACTTTACCATTCAAGGAGAAATCAGGGCAAAACATTTTGTAAGCTGTGGCTTGAAAACAAAGTGTTTCTGGAACCATGTTTATATGAACTTTTTTCTTTATTTTCACTGAAATTCTTTCTCTTTCTTTGTGAGATACCCTGTATTAAGAGAAATGAATAAGTATATTTGCATTATTAATATAATTACACATACTGTTATTTTCCACTGGCCAACAGTCACTGTTCACAATGATAAATATAAGCAACTGCATGCATATAATACAAAACCAAATGATACATGTAGAAGCAATGAATAATGTCATACTTTGGATTTGTATATTTCATTCAGTTGAGTCTGAATATAATATATTTCATTCAGTTGAGTCTGAATATAATATATTTCATCTGTGTGTCCATATACTTATACATTAAATGGTTTTTTTATGTCATATTCAGGACAGAACATAACAAAAGGTGAGTTAAGTTGCACACATAAGGTAATAATATTTAGCAAGTATTACATTCAAATGTTACATCTAGTAAGTGTAATCACTGGAAGGCAAGTTTGATTCCTCTTTAAAGTGAAAAAAAAACATTCAATGATAAATAAAAAAGATAGGCATTTGTGAAGGAATAATGTATCAAAATAGTTAAAACCGAATACAACTTTCCATGTTTATATTAGCTGATAAATATTTTATGTTTGCATAAAATAAAAATAATCTACTTTATGTAAATATTACGGCTACTTTCACTAATAATCTATGCATGTGTATAAGTGTGTGTGTGTGTGTGTGCACACGCACACGCGTGCATGCATGTGTCAAGGACTAGGAGTAATATTTTCAGTTCTGCCTAGGATAGTAAGAACTATTAGGGCCAGCTTTATACTCATACATTGCTCACAGAAACAGAAAATGATAAAAATTAAACATTTTTTTTTAGATACTTTTTATATTAAATTTATTCATTATTTTAAATAGTAAAATGTATGTCCCAAATTCATTTCCTAAAGATGATAGTTAACAGTTGACCTCCATCTCTGTGCATAATCTTGGATCCTTAGGAATGTTTTTCGCGACTTGGTGTAACATTTTAACTAAAATTTGACATCTTTCATAACTTTTAAAATTTAAATATACATAGAATTTAAAATTTTAATTTAAATATAGTGGTGTGGCCTTATGTAATTAAAATTATATATAATTTCCAGTTCTTTTTGAGATATCCTATTTATAAAGCCTACTACTGAAATATTTAATTATATTATTCTTCTTAATAATACAAGGTGTGATTAAAAAGTAAATGCACTATATCTAAACTATGAAGGAAATATACATTCACGCTGTTGATTACTTTATCGACATGTGTTGATTAATAGTCGACATCAATGCCTTATTAGTATAAGTACAGATGCTTAAATAATTTATATGTAACATAATTTTTAAATTCCATCACTGGCCCAAATTCCAACTAATTGTGAAAGTTATTTTTTAGTAAGATTTCTTGCCAGAAAAGATTGTTACCCAATTGAATTCATAAACATATCAGTAGAGTTTAGTGACATCTTTAATGATGTATAGAGGATCCCATCATGGACTTTTCTGGTAGTCTGCCATCCCTGCTGCTTCTAAGCCAAAGGCTTTTGTCAGCAGTCCTCTTAAGCTCTCATACCTTTCTTGTACAACACTCACTTGGCACTGAGCACTGATGTTCCCCTCACCATCATTACAACCTCATCTGATTTGCATACAAATCAGCAGCTGATTCTGTAGCCTCCTCCAGTATTTTTAAGCCTGGTTTTGCACAATTATCAATACTCAACTTACTTTTGGGTATTACCCAGTTAAAATATAACCCACATCTGCCCCCACGGGGAGTGTTTAATGAATTTTTAATTTATAAAATATGCTGAAAAGGAGCCATGATTGTTGGAAAAAAAACACTAATGTTCACAACAAAGGAGCAGGATGCCAAGTTTGAAATCTTACCTTCTTTACAACATTGCAAAGATTTTTTTTGTTTTTGTACAAAACAAAAAACATTCCTTAAATGTCTAGACTGCAATTCATGAAGTTATGAAGAAAAAACAAGACTATAAAAAACTGAGGGCCCAAAACATTAACCAATGAAAAATCACAAAAACCGGATGGATTCTTTACTCATGCTTTTTGCACATTAAGAGGAAGGAGATAAGCTCCGGACTCTTTGTGACTGGAAATAAAATTCAATAAACGCCTGAATTAAGTGAAAATCACCGCAATGGCAACTTAAAAACTTACCCAAAATCAAGAAATTCAAAATAGACTTCAACCAAAAAATTATGGCTAAATTTTGGAATAGAACTGGTTGACTTCATGCCTCAAGGTGAGAAAAACTGCCAGTGCATAAGTGCATATTATACACTTCATGAAATTTAAAACAAAAGGAGGAGAGTATTTATACACAGTATAGGCCTCCTCTCTGAAAATTGTTGTGTACTGTACATATCACTACTTTAGATATTTAGAATGGGATGTTTTTGATTATCCACTAAAAAGCCCTAATCTTGTGACAAGTAATTTTTAATTGTTAAAATCAGCTGAAGAAAAACTTCACCATGAAAAATTTTGATGAGGATGAAAGAAAAGATCATGATTTGATTCAACAGACAAGACTGGTGGAACTTCTTTGGCTAGAGGATACAAAAGCCGGTTCCCAGACAGCTTAGTTGAGATAGTTTAGATAATAGCAATGTTTATGTTAAAAAATTAAGATGTAATCATTTCTGTATGTAATTGTGAGCTGTATGCAGGTAAATATCAGTAAATATTTGAAAATAAACATAATGAAATTTCTAAAGTTTTTTTGGATTTTTACTTTCCACACGTCTTGTAAAATATATAATTTCAAAAAGAAGTCACACAATTCTTCAAATTAAGTAAAGCAAATATAATAATAACTGTTGGAAATCAGCATAATATTTTATGTAAATTAATCGTTAAAACAGTCCAAACATAAGAACTGCTATAAAAATTAAATGTTTTAGCAATAAATAAAATATTCTAAAATTTTAATTAATAAAATATTCAAAAGATATTAAATAAATTTTTAAGACTGAAAAGTCATTTTGTCAAAGTCATTTAATAAAAAATTACCAAGCTCAATTTTAATATTGTTTATTATAATTCTTACTTAAATTATCTTTAAGATATTATTCTCTAATAAACACCAACGGGCAAAAATCACCTAATTGAAAAATTATTATGTTCCATTGAAGAATTCCTTTATGCTGTAGATCCGCCAACCTTATTAAATTACTTGTCAACAGGTCACATTGAGATAGCACAAAACTTAACTCCACCCCACACATTGTATAAATACCCAGAAAAACATACAAAAATGTTTAAAAGATGATTTCAGAAGAATGTTAAATACTGTGAAAATTCAATACCCCTTAAAAGCAACTTGTCATTGTCAATAAAAGACACAAAAAAAATTATCAAAAGAACTACACTGTAAACATGATTGCATACAAACCAAACAAACTGTTTTCCTAATTTAAAATATTTATTTAACACTTAGTCAAATATGATAAGCGCAAGTAGAATAAAAAATGTTCAATAAAGCTGTCATAATGATGATCTTTGATAACCTAACAAATTAATGGCTTATATCAAAGGTTATATGCTAATCTCAAACACAGAATGATCAGGTGAGTATATTTAGAACAAAAGATATAGATTATTAAAAGGAATAATTAACTATTTAAAACGTTATCAATTAAAAATTGATAGAGATAAAATGTTCCTCAACATAAATATTTTGAACATACTATGAACACAAACTATAGTATTTTGGAAAAAATACATTAAATAAATTAAGTCAAGTAATAGACCAGTCAATAAATAAGATGGCTGAAAAAACATAATTAATAATACATAAGGATTCTTTTTAAAGACTCACTTAAGTTTATAAAAAAGAACAACAGAAAAATCATGAAATCATATCTACTGCCGATTATAACTTGATGATAACAGTGACCTTTATGGTATGAAAGAGTATGATGTGAATTTGTGACATTATTTTTTTTTTTAAATCTGACCTTAACAAAATATAATTATTTATTAAGTAAAAGATTATGGAAATAAAAAATCATGATAAGGAATGGCATGTAACGTTATTTAATGATAACATACATTTTCACAAGTAAACAATTAATGCATCACTTCCACAATTACTGTGGAATAAATCATGTATATTATAAAACATCAGCTTAATTTTAGTTTAACTCTACATCAACCATTATAAAAAGCCTATGCTACACTGGAAAGGTTACAATTAAAGGATAGAATAATTAATAAGTTTAGGATAAAATTTCCTTTCAGAAGCATAAACCTACAGTGGCAATGCTAAACAGTAAGTACAAAGCTAAAAACTGCTAGAGAGTAAGTTCATAGCAAAATAAATAAAAATTTTAACACAAACAAAATATCAATGAATAGTGAGAAACAGACATGATCCAATGAGCTTTTCATGTACAAGGAATCTTTTAACATAACTGTATTCAATCAATAGGTGGATAATTTCTGTATACGATTACTAAATCAATTTCAAAGAACAACATTAGGGTATGCTGCTTCAATAAAGTTTTACTTTATAGAAAATCTACTTTTTTTGAATTTCCATACGATGGCAATACAATCTTCTGACAAGCAATTTATCCCGTTAATGTGGTGTTAACCAATGGTCTGTGCAAAAAAACACAAAAAAAAACGTTCACAATAAATCAATGTTGAATCTTATAAAATGGATTTTGTATGAGTATGCAACATGAGTCAACATCATATTGCACACAAAGCCAAGATGTTACATTACTTATTTTATTTTTTTTTAATTTTAATTTATTGAATTATTATAGACATTACATAAGTTTGTTTTGAAGATTTTATTTAAAATATTTACTTCATAAATTATTTAGATAAAAACAAATACAAAACATCTGATATGTTAAAACCACATGACTTCCTTGTACTCCTATTAAATTACATATATACTTTATTTTTTTAAATGAAACGTACATAAAATTTTATTTCATTAGTAACTTCTTATATTTTTTTTTTATTGTTATTATTTATCGTAAATTTTTTTTATCAGAGGTTAATTTATTAATAAATCAATATATTTAAATAAAAAAAAGGAGATGAAGTCCGATTCGAATCGATATGCCTTCCCCTTGTAGGATCCAAATATTTCATTAATTAAAATTTTATTTGGCTATAACTCTGGAACCAATGAAATTAAATGCAAATTATGATATAACGTTGAAAAGCTCTCAATGAGCGCTTATTACTGCAGTTAAGAAGAAGTCTAAAATCCAAATTTTTTGGATTTTGGGCTTTTTTGAACACTTTTGGTCCAGTTGATTGCAATCAAAGGGGAAGGTTCACAACTAAATTTTACAACAGTCCTAAACCCAAAATTTCATATGCAAATATGTACAGATGTCATGCCTAAACTAGTCAAAATGGATTCAGGGATGATCAAAATGTATATTTCTGTTGAAATCTGAAAACCAACATTTTTCACGATCACAATACTTCCTTTACTTCATACAAGTAAGTAAAAACATGACAGTGTTAATTACTATTACTATTACTTCCACACAGTAATAGTGTGGAATAAAACACAATTTTTTTTTACAATTAATTATAAAGTAAGCCATAAAACATTAAAATAAATGGGGCAAAATCAATAAGTTAATAATTAGGAGATTATATATATTACATAATGGATAAATACATAATTAAGAAAAACCATTAACAAGAATAAACATATTTGAGTTAAAATTATAACAGTAAATAATTTAAGTTAAAAATGTGAATAAGTGTGTATAATGATGGTACTGGATTAAGTGATAACTTTTCAACCCCCTTTCACTTGTCTTGTATAAAACATTAGGGCATAAGTTAAGCAGCAGCTGTCGAGATAAAAAGCTGGTCTGTACCATCCATCATCTTCAAAAACAATTAAACACGAAACATTTTGGTAACTAAAAAAAAGTTACACCAACTGAAGCAAAGATTATCACATTCACAATTTATTTTGCATGTCATAAATTTCCATTTATTCTCAAACTCTTTTTAAGCATCTAAAATCTTTCATGCATTCTTATTTATTATTATTACTGTTCACTTTTAAAATTTGTAAAAATAAATCATTCTAAATATTGAAGATGAAACATTTATTAACAGGAATTAAGTGTTCGTCAAATTGCTTAGTCTACTACTGCTATTTTTAAAATCAAGTAATATTTGTTAAATTTTGTTTTTAAATACTTGTTTTTTCTTACTATCATATAAGCACATTGGTCATAGGTAATCTTACAAATACCGCATTTGTCAGATTTACCTTACAATTCATCACACTGAAGTGCTGGGTAAAGGAAAAATTATTGTTTAATTGTTTCCATTACATTTGAATAATTATGTAATAGGAAATTAAAAATAGCATTTTCTGTTTATTTAATTATTTAAATTTTCATTTTCAGGTGCCAAGATTTCATGTTTGCTGGTAGTGTCATTAAAGCATCTGCTCTGCTATAAGAACAAAAGCTACAGCCACCTGGTGAAAGAGCTTTTTATATATCTCAGAAAACTATTGCTGATAAAATAAATGGCAGGAGTAAAATGTGTAGAACTAATACGATTTGATGGTACTAAATATTTTGATTTTCATTATAAAAAATTCTAACTGCATATGTGTTTTCATAGAAATAAACACAGTTAATGTCGTTTGCGGAAGATTTCTTGCAAGTTTAGATGTGTGTGAGAAATAAGACAATCATTTGGAAAGTCTGTAATGATACATTTTTACCTGAATGACTTCAAAAACAAAACTTATCCACATTTGTCAAATGAAACAAATTAAAATCATGTATAAGTAGGATCCCTTCATAATGAATAAGAATGGTAGACAATTTGGTAAAAATTTCATCTCAAATTTTTTCTTTTCTACACAATCTATGGAGATTAAAAGTTTTGAATAGTACTCATATATACCTTGCTTGCATAAATGTAACTTTTGTACAGGGTTAAAATAGAATATATATTTTATAAATCTAAACAAAACTAATCACAGTTAGAATAATAATAATAAATATGCTGTACAAGACATAAATTTATTACCACTTGCTATACATCTTATAATTTTTTTAACTCTAATAATATTAAGAGTTTACATAGAGCAGTGTTTATTCATGACTTGTGCTATTTCCACACATTATAATTTTACATTATGGAATTCACATTATGGTGAATTCTATATAATGAATGTATTGCTATCAATTTAAGTAGTTCTCAAAACAAATAAATATATTACAATTTATTAATTAAAAAAATAACAAATACTTAATCATTTAATATAAAAACTGGTATTAACATTGCTTACAAAAATTGGTGAATTCTATATAATGAATGTATTGCTATCAATTTAAGTAGTTCTCAAAACAAATAAATATATTACAATTTATTAATTAAAAAAATAACAAATACTTAATCATTTAATATAAAAACTGGTATTAACATTGCTTACAAAAATTGGATATAAAAAAATTAATAAAAAGTAATAAAAATCAAATAATGAAATTATAAATAAAAAACCGTAAAATCACCCAATTACCATTATTTTATTATCTAATTAATGTAATAACTGATCAATAAAAAAAAATGAATCAGTACAAATAATCTTATTATATAACTTGAGTGAGACAACAATTTCAATCTCAAACATTCTGAAGATTAATTACTGCAAAAAAAAAAACTAGAAATCTTGTGACAACAAAAACAAGACATTTAAATACTACGGTGGTATTTGAAAATGTAATATTTAAATTCAATATTAAATTAATACATACATAATTACTTGGTGAACTAAAGTTTAAAATGAGTTTTTGTATATGTTACTCAAGCAAGTTTGATTAATAAAACTGAAGTTCACCATAAAATAATAAAACAGAACGTAGAGGAAATGGCACCTATACAAACTCAACTAAATCAATAATTCTATTAAACTTCA
Organism: Lycorma delicatula; assembly: GCF_047948215.1. Classification (NCBI taxonomy): domain Eukaryota; kingdom Metazoa; phylum Arthropoda; class Insecta; order Hemiptera; family Fulgoridae; genus Lycorma; species Lycorma delicatula. Next base: position 68,168,520 of record NC_134459.1, on the reverse strand, counting down.
TTCACTTCAAAGCAGATTTAAGATAGATTTCATGATACACATTCAGAACCACTATAAAATAAAAATAATTAACTATTCACCTAGAATGGAGAAAAGAAATATTTTCTCTTTTGATATACAGTAACACCAATGAGGATGACAAATACGGGTCTAATCTTCTAATTATCAGCGTACTTCAAAATGTGACAACAGAAATTACTGATGAAATTGTAGAAACACAAATCGTTCAATTTTATATAAAAAAACTGACTTTTTAAAAAAATAAAAATACCTCTAATTTTATCACAGCCACTAGTAAACCTACAAAATAAATAAAAACAAATATGTAATAATAACTAATATAAGATAAATATATTTTTAACAAAACATAATACATTAATATTAGCATTTGTCTATTACAATAACAAACACAATGTTAACTTGAATATTTGTATTATCACAAAAAGAAACATCAAAAACAAAAGTTCCTGATGTTCTCATTTTTTAAATTTAGCTGAAATAAAAAAATACTGATTGCTTGCTATGATATGAAAATGACAATAACTTCTACTATAGCTAACACCATCCCTAAAAAAAAAAAAAACAATTTACTTCAAAACAGTATGTCTTCATGATAGGAAGTACTAACTATTTTCAATATCTTTACATTTATTTTTTGGTACCCAAAACTCATTTAAGAATTTAGAACAAAAAATTAATAAATGAGTGAACTTTAAGGCAAAAAAGTGTAAATAAAATTAGTAAATTTAGTGTAAAAAAGTGCAATTATTTTACACAAGGTACGTGTAAAACATTAGATGAATAACATGATATTAATTCAACGAAATTTAAGGCATACAGACTAGATAGTAAAAAGCACCTTTTAAATTTGTGGATTCTACTTTGAAAATTTCTATCTATATTGGATTAATGAGAATTAGAAAATGAACAATAAAAAACTGTCCTCAAAGACTTAACCCCAAAAATAACCTTCGTCAATTAGGCTTACGCACATTTATTGTAATTAAATAACAGACCTGTCAAACACATATATGTACAATTATATAGTTATTACAAAAATTTCACAACAAAATTGTCATCATGTAACATGTTGCTTTTTATTTTTGGGGGACAAAACCTAACAAAAGTGCTGTTATACATAAAAACACCTTCCACATAAAATTAATTCAAATGTTGCTGTGCTTACAGTCCATATGCAAACAGTCTGTATCAATTTGGGGAAGAAAACTGTAGTTGATAATATATCAACTATAATAAACTTTAGTTTAAGATGGACATATAAAAATTTTTATCCATGTCTGACCTAGCTTTGCTCTGTTAACATTTTTCAAAATCTCTTACACTCGCAATTCTAGCACAGAAAATTCTAGCTAAGATCAGAGATAAAGTTTTTATAATTTTCACTTGAAAATAAAGTGTTCTGGAGTTGATTAATAAACTTTCCAATCTTTTAAAAAACAGTATATGTTATGTGGAATTTAATTTCTGATATAAAATAATAAATACATAACTGTACTCTAAAATCGTATGATTATTACAAGAAACATCTGTAAATTTTCATAAAATAAAATGAATTATAACATAACCTGATAAATTAAGGCTAACAGAATAACTACAAAAAAATAATAAATATCATCAATGAAATATTTGTATTTTCATGTATTAAATCTCAAAAAAAAATTTAAATAACCTTGAAACTCCAAAGTGGCTTAAAATAACCAGTTAGAAATTTTGAACATTATGCTAAGTAGTAGTTAGAAACAATGATGAATTTTCAATCAAATAAATCATCATGAAGAAAAATTAACATGAATGGCAGGTGAGTAAAATTATGTAATACAACATATTTTTATTTTATAAAAGGAAAACAAATTATAAAATAAAGGGAACTGAAAATTATAAGACAGCAGCTCAAAAAAGTATTCACTGGATGGACTGTAATAATCTAACTTCAAATTCAGATAAAACTGAAGCTTTGTGTTTCTCAGGTACATGTAATATTGCTGATAGCATGTATAGAATTCCCATTAATGATAACAATAGTATTTTTAAGTTTTTTAAGTGAAATCTCTGGGTGTTTTATTAGATGTAAAATTTTCATAAAATGACCAAATTGATTTTGTTTGTAACAAAATCAAGCCATACTGTTTTTGGTCTAGAGCGTCTTAATAAAATGCAAAGCTTGTCATCATTATTAAATATTTATATTCTCAAAAATTAGGATGAGTTTTTAAAAAACAAAACTGAGCTGTCAAATCATTATCTGACATCCGTTAAGTGCAAATCATGCAGGCCTATATTTAGAAATTATATATGTTAACTTATTCGAGTTTACATAAATGAGATTACATAAATGTGTAATCTTTGCCAAAAAGAATAGTCACTAATTCTTAAAAAAAAAAAAATCCAGTTTTACCATACCAAGCAATGGAACCATCTTAATATTACTCGATACGTCAGCTTACAAGAAAGGGTCTTATGCTTCTACTGCCATTTTTAATAAATTGCCAAACCATTTGAAAATGCTTCCCACCAATTTATTTAAAATACAAGTAAAAATTTTTTTTTACAAAAACAACATTATTCTGTTGAATTTTTAAATAATACTTATTAGTTAATACTAAATAATAATAATACTTATTAATAAGTATTAACTGTTTTTAATACTTAACAAAAAAAGAAATTTGGTTTACATACCGTCGTTCAATATGTAGAAAAATATATGCTCAAAATAATTTTCAATAGCAGCATCTGAATTATGAATTATTTTGAAGTAACTTCCTCTTACTTGTACGAAGTAAAGGAAGTATTGTGATTGCGAAAAATTTTGGTTTTCAGATTTCAGTGGAAATATCCACTGAATCAATCACCATTCATGAATCAATTTTGACTAGTTTAAGCGTGACATCTGTATGTACATATGTATCTTGCATAACTCAAAATTAGCCATAGGATGTTGAAAATTTAGATTTAGATCTGTTGTAACATCTAGTTGTGCACCTCAATTTTGATTGCAAAAAATTTGGATTTTGGACTTTTTCTTAACTGCAGCAATAAGCTCTCACCGAGAGCTTTTCAACTATATATCATAAGTGGTACTTATTTGCATTGGTTCCAGAGTTATAGCCAAATGAAATTTTAATTAATGAAATATTTTGATCTTACAAGGGGAAGGCACATCAGTTTGAATCAAAGTTCACCTCCTTTTTTTATAAATTTATTTATTAATAATCATTAACCTATGATTGTAAAAAAAAATGTACGATAAATAATAATTTGATAATAAAAAAGACAAAATATCAGGAGTTATTAATGAAATAAAATTTTATGTAGTTTTCATTTAAAAAAAATGTATATATGTGATTTAATAGGCATACAAGTCATGTGATGCCCACATCAGATTTTTATGTTTATTGTATTTACTTAAAAATTATTTCTATCTTTATATTTAAGTAATTAATATAGATTTTAAACATTTTTTTTTTTGTTATAAAATTGTTTTTATTTTTAAAATTTTTCAACATGATCTACACAATGTACTTTTATGTACTTATCAGATAGTAATTATCATCATACACTGCTAGGATGCTAACTACAAATTCATAAAAATGTATTTATTTATTGCAAACCCTAACCTAATTGATCACAAAGTTATTTCCTTCCACATTTCATAACTATTTCAAACATTACCATGGTATTTTTAACTCTGCATTGATAAAAAACACAATTTTTTTAGTCTTTAAATCATTTATACATTCTCCAGTGTCCAGTTTGGTAAACCAATACTGACTACACAATATCTTTACTAATTTTAAACTTTTTACACCAATAATTTTCTGGTCATCATGCATTTTACAATTATTAGCTGATTTAATAAAAATTAATCATTTCTGAAAATGAGAAAAAAGAGTTTGATTTTGAGGTAAATAAATCAACTTTTATTAATCAAAATCTGTCATCATTATGACTGGTTTACTTTTCTTTTTAAAATAGTATTTGAAACTAAAATATTTTTATTATATAAGTTAACACATAATAAAAAAAATCATCTCCCCTAAAAGTAGTCATGAAAAAGGGAAGAAAAATTCTGGTTATAACAAACTAATAGTTATTCATTAAAATGTTTATTAATGGCTGGTCTGGTTAAAACCAGTCAATGCCAGTATCAAAAAAGTATAGAAACACCTTATACAAAGCTGGTTTTAATTGAGATGAAAATGCAAAAAAAGTACATATCAATCTTTTTCTAATTAGTTATTGTAACTTTATACAATTTATTACTTGATATTTTATATATTTAACAACATGTTTAATTTCCTACATTTATTATTAACCCTGAAAAAAATTCATTAAGTTTCCAAGAGAATAAATAAAAAATGGGTACATGATGGATGCAGGAATGATGTAAATAAAACACATTTGTGTTTTATAGGTTTATTAATAGGTAAAGGATTGTGCAACTATCAAAAAACTATATATTAAATTTGACAATGAAACGCTAAGTAAAGATACATTAAGTAGTAATATGCACAAATGTAAATTAGAAATAAAAAGATATGAAAACAAGGGAAATAAATATATATAAAACAACGCTGTTCATTAATATCGTACCATCATTGTTTCTTCTGTAATTATCAGAAAAGTGTAGATATATTTTTGTACGAATCTGATAATAAATAATGAATCAGTAAGTAAACAATCTTTAATTATTTACTCAAAAAATTTTTCTTAACAATCCCTGCAATAAAAACAGTACTTATAATAAACCAACACCTAATTTAATGACAACCAAATCATTTTTACAGACAAGTTTTTTCTTAATCTCATATTTTAGATTCAGTTGTGAATATTCTTTCTTGTAGAAACAGCCCTTTAATTCTAGCTGTTAAAACTGGAAATATTCTAACCTAGTGTATTATCATTTGATTTCTTTTGCATTCATGTATTACCATTTTAATTTATTGAATCAATCTATTAACTCATTCCTAGAACCAACTTTGTGTGATCTGTACAAAGATGAAATATATGTAGCAGCAAACACTTCCTTTTGCTACAGGGCATTTGATCCAGCAAATGCTTCTCATAGCATGAAAAATGTACTCAGGTTTAAAAAACAGAAGTCAATAGGTAGTCAGAAAAGCAATACCATTAAACAACAAACTAGAAAGTCAGCTTTTTCAATAGAAACCTGACTGTGTCTTGGTTCTCAAATGTAACAAAAGCAAATAAATGCCATTATTTAAGCTCAACAGAAACAACTGAACAGAAATAGAATGACATCTATACACAAAGTACTTTTAGGTGGATCACCTAATGGTCACAAGCCATTATGATCTTGATTCTCAACCTAGTAAATTATGAAAAAAACTACTGATCTTAGAGAATATGGACTGCTTTTTTAAAAGTATCCTACTATGCAGGTTCTGCATTTAGGATACAGAAACTGTATAGTATAAATTTTTCAAATCCAATATGTTTTAAACTCACTTAAGACTGGTTATTTGGCTCAAAGTACAAGATTCAATACTACACCATAACCCATTTAGAAAACTGATTTAATAAATAAAGGTTAGATTTCTAAATATGAACCAATAAAAAAAATGCTTAAATAAAGGTTAGATTTCTAAATATGAACCAATAAAAAAAATGCTTAAATATTCATGGAAGTGTATAACTTCAGTATTCTTCAAATCAATAAAACCACTTACCGTAAGTATAACCAAAAAGCAAATATATTTAGTCCCCAGAGTAAGTAAATAAGTAAGCAAGAAAGGAACTCTTACTAAAAGTTATATGATTTTATAAATACAGTCATATGTTACTAGAAAAACGTTTTTCGTAAAATTTTTTACATATTATTCATATAATAATATGAATTAATGATGTATTTTTTATATGGCAGCTGCAATGACTTGCAGTTACCAGATGTACATTAATTTTAATTCTTCCTTGTCCCACAAAAAAAAAACAATATTTATGATTTGTCCAAATCACCATTCAGTATGATGGGTATCAATTTTGTCACCTAATTCAGGCATTCAAAAGAAAAAAAATTACTATAAACATGTGAAATTAACAGCAATCTTAATGCAAACTTATCAGCATACGTAACATGCCCGTTTTTAATCCACAATTCATCATAAAAGTTAATCTTATATATAAATGCGAAAGTATGTTTGTTTGCAACAGCATTATGCAAGAACCAACAGACAGATTCTTTTCAAATTTTCTGGATACATTTGTGTTATCCCAGGTAAGGCTTTAAACCACAGATTGACACCCCATTCCCTTGGCGGTTAAGATATTAAAGAAACAAAAATTAATCCTTTTACTTCATTATATTTCTGTTGCCATGGTAAAATTATAAGTTTTTTCTTTAATGAATACATGTAAAATATTTTACAACAATACATGTAATATTTTCACAACCATGAGGAAAACGAATCGTGTCAGGATCCAGAGAACACAGCCCCTGACCAGCTAGTAAATGTGATAATTAGACAATAACATCTTAGGCAATGCATCATTATATATTTAAAGTCAAATGGCCATTATAAACTGCTCTAAAATTGGTTACAATTAAGCCAACTACCAATTTAAACAATTCATCCTTAAAATTTAACTATCCATTTTTAAATGAATATTTTATATCTATATATATATATAATATTTATTTAAATATGAGAATTTACAATTATTTATCAAATATTTATATTTATTATTATTTATCAAGTAATAAGCACACCAAGGTAACATGTTTAGTAAAAAAAATATATCTATATATATTTTCACTATTAAGGGTAAATTTTGCTGTGATGCCGCTGATAATGGGTACCAGAAAGTTTCTGAAATTACAGAGCTCAAGAATAATATAAATTCAAAAGTATAAATCAATAAAATACAATTTTACTAAAGTCAATAATGGGAATCAAAAAAATAAATAAATAAAATAGATATTTAAATTAGTATAATGAAAAATGCTATTCTCTATTCAGACGCCATTGATGAAATTCCTAATGACATAATATTAACAAAATATAGAGATATTTTATTAAATATAAATTAATAAAAAAATATTACAAAACGTAAATAATATCTTGTAACTAGCAGCTTATATAAAAGGTTTCCTTAATTTATATGTATATGATTAAAATAATATTGCAATTACTAAATTTAAAATACTGTGGTAAATGTAGCTGATATCTTAAAAATAAACACTACACATATATTTTTTAAACAATATAGCTAACTGAAATAACACGAAAGGTATATAAATTTACACCGTACTACTGTTGTAAGAAATTGAACATGTTTTAATTTACATGCACATGTTAACTAAGCAAACTTCTTTGGCCATAAAACCTCATTTTTATAAATACTTAAACAGAATCTCTTCAAAAAAATAATTTAGTTTTACGAAAAAAAAAAGGATAAATAGATGGAAATCCCTAGAGGGTTAATATATAAATCTATAAACTATTTTACTACTGTAATATTACAAAATGAAGTAGTAATATATTATAAAGTAATATCATGCCAAACAACAAACTTTGAGAGAACTATTCATAATACAATTCAACACAATACATCAGCTTACAAGAAACAGCCTTATTATGTTTCTGTTGCCATATTTAATAAATTGCTAAACCATTTGAAAAAATCTTCCTGCAAATTTATTTGAAGTATAATTAAAAGATTTTTTCTTAGAAACAATATTTACTGTTGATGAATTTTTTAACAATAATTTTTAAAAAAATACAATTTATCTACATCCTATTCAGTGGGAGCATAAATATGTGCTCAAAAACAGTTTTTAAATTGTGAATTATTTTGAAGTAACTTTTTAAATACAGAGTTTCTAAAATGATGGGCTTGCTATACTTTTTTGTCTACTTGTAAAACTAAACAAAAAATATCCTTAGGAAAAATGGTGACCATTTCTCCTTCTTGTTCACCCTATATCTGCCATTTTGTTATTTTTATATAAAAATTTATATCTCAAGTTCGAATACAGGAATCACATTAATATTTGGTAAGCATTTTGGTAACATGGTTTTAAGAATAGCAAAAAATCAGTACTTAAATACCTTTACAAATAACAAAATGATGGCCATGTTTATTTTTCAATCTGTTATATCTCCATAAATATTAGCTTTATGAAAATGTAGGTTTGCTAAAATATTAAACTTTTATTTTGAACAAAATGTATTTTAATTTTTAAAATCTGTTAACAAATAGCTGAGTTATGACAGAAAGTTGATGTAACTTAGAGTCTGTTTTCATGTCCTCCATTTAACGGTCAACTTGATTAAATATATTTATTGTTAATTCTAGTATTATAAATTAGTATTAAATCAAGTAATAATTTTCTCACAATAATAGACCTAATAATTAAAATAATAAAACAACTACATGCGATAAACTAATGTTAATTGTTGTAGAACGTTAGGTATGTATATATATATATATATATATATATATATTTAATTGTTGCCGTTAACTAGGCTATTTGTTAACAGATTTAAAAAAAATAAAATGTCATTTTATTAAAAATAAAAGGCTTAATATTTTTTTTTTAAAACCGTACATTTTTATAAAACTTATATTTATGTAGAACTGAAAAATAAAGGTATTTAAGTCCTGATTTTTTTTGCTAATTTTAAAACTTTATTACAAAGACACTTAACAAATATTAATATTATTCTTCTATCCGGACTTGAGATATAAAATTTTATATAAAAATAACAAAATGGTTGACAGGGCAGTATGAGAAGGAGAAATTGCCATTTTTCCTAAGGATATTTTTTGTTTAGTTTTACAAGTAGAATTCGAAAAAGTATTGCCAGCCCACCATTCTTGAAACATTCTGTATATTTACCTTAACATTATTTCATGTTTGTATTTAAATAATTATTATGATCTTTAAACACATCTATTCTTTTAACTTAGCTGTTTTTATATTTATAATTTATTTTCTATTAAGGAGATCTAAATCATATATTATTATGTTCCAATCAGAATAAAGGTTTATTTATTTATTAATAATATCATTCAAACATTGTTGATTATTAATTATTTTTGGAATGTAATTAAACAAGGTAAATTGCAATTAAAGATATTATAATTTAACTTAAATAGATTACTTTTTTAAAAAAAATTATAGAAAATAAACACTGCACCTATTCATAATCATATCATCTCTTTTTATTATAAGACTAATGAGATACATTTTACATTCATTTGGCTTCTTTCATGTTCTACACAAGAAAATATTATCATTCTAAAACCTATTTTTAAAAATACATGCTGCAATAAACTCTACGTAATATATCTACAATTTTGCTTTTAATGCAACCAATGAATATATCTATTATGGAATACTTCATGTTTGTACAGGTGTCCAAAGGCTGTATAAAAACATCAAGAATAGTTAGTATTATTTTTAATCTTTGTAAAAATCAAGAGATTTTTCATTTCATACATAGGAAAATATTTATCCAACAATCCCACTACATTTAACTTTCATCTGTAAATTTCAAATAAGTTTGTAGTTTAAATTCATTTTAATCATATAAAATTTGAAAAAAACAGAAATATATCGGTTTCAGAAACCTAAATGTGTATTTTAAAAAAATTTACATTAAAGTAGACAATTTGGTAAGTATAATTTGCGTAGAATTTGAAAAGCATAAAGGTTACAAACAGTTTTATAATTCAATTAATATGTATTTTTTCTTGTATATTCACAGCTCACAAACAAAATGCAATGACAATTTTTATTTAAATTTCTAAATAACATTAGTGACAGATTTTTTTATGTTTTTTTACATTAAGTACTAAATGATCATATAGCCAATTTGAAGGGATTTTTATCTTTGGATCATCACCAATACTTAGTATAAGATTGTTTTGGTGCAATCATAAACAGTACCAAAGCATTTTGCTATTCAAACTGTTTTCATCCATAACTAACAACAAAAGCGGAAATTAATCAGAAAACTTGAGGCGGAAAATAATGCAACATTCCTGCTCTTCAAAAGTCTAAGCTCGTTAAAGGTAGCTACTGAATTGGTTTATTGCATTCTTTCCTTATTTTTATCAAGAATTGAAAAAAAATCACATTTTCTTATCTACACGAATAATGTTTTTGTAGTAGATGCACCCTGCTCTACAAAACTAGTAATCTTTAAATAAAATAAATTTAAACAATCACAAGAACAAATTAAATAATGCTTTTCAATTTTTCTTTGTACTATCCTGCTATATGACTTTGTGTCTCTTCAAAAAAGTCAAATTTAAAAAACTTTTTAATAAAAAGTAAAAGTTGGTTCTTAAAGCAACACAAGGTCTCTCTGTTATAGCAGATTAAAAATAATCCTTAATTTATTTTGATAAATTATTAATAAATAACTAAATAATCAGGAGCTTTTAAAATGCAGTCGGTACTAAAAAATCACAGGATTGATTGCAGATTCTTTTACTGGTGAACTAGGCTATGTACTACATTTTAATTTTAGTTGGATAGGGGTGTAAAAAAAAATGGTGGATATTATCCCACGTGAAGAACAAGCACTTCAGTTTAATCTTTTTTACTTAATCACTGAGTGTTCAGGAGTTGAATAAAAAAAGCATCAACTATCAAGGTACTGGCACGCACATTATTGATCAGATTAGAGAAAATATGAAATGAAACCCAACCAGCAAATCTATTACAAATATTATTATGAAGAGTAGATATTGAAGGTTTTTTTTTTTTTTTAGTTGATACAGATATAAGTACACACACATATACTGAAGGAAAAACAGATTATGTATGGTTCAACCATCAACATTCAAAAAGATATAATACAAAAACTTGGAATAATTTAAGAATTACAAATAACCCTAACTTTATATTAGTAGGACATAAAAAAAAATTATAGATATTATGTTTAATTACATCAATAATACAGAAAAACAATTTTATTAATTGCTTAATAATATTTACAATATAATTAGAAATCCAGAATTTAATAAACACAGTAACTGAATCTCAATCCCCTCCTCCCTTACTTTGACTTGTTACTTCTTTGTCTAATGTGATTACTAGTGTGCATGAAAGATATTTTATTGCAAACGTATCATTCAAATCATGGCCACTGATAAAATATTTTCAGTATTTTTTCTGTGCCTAATTTTTTCTTCTAAATATTACATCTCTGATCTCTTATAAAAGTAAATTGTGTCAAACATTTAAAATGAATGATTTTAAATACTAAAACTGAATATATAGTAAAAAAATTATGTTTATTTGGATTAAATCTTGATAATTAAGTGCGTCTGTGTGCACATGTGTGTGTGTAACTGCACACAATAATTATTTAATAAACTATTTAACTATTCTAATAACTAATAACAGCTTTCTATTAATAACAATTTTCTAGTTAATTCTGATAAGCCTAATTGTATGGTTTATTTTATAATGCTGCTGTTATCAAGGTGTTTTACCATGGTTTATCTTGATCCATGTAAGTAAATATTGGAACAATTCCTTTTTTATCTGTGGACTAGCACACGTGATAAGAACTTTATAATTTGTTAAAAACCAATCAGAATAAAATATATATTTATTTACATTAACAATATCAAAACATGTAAATGAATGATAATTTTTTTCTTTCATAAATTTAAGTTCAGAAAAAGCAATTTATAATTTTTTTAACACATAAGAAATTAATACAAAAACATTAAATAAACTTTAATGAAAAATCTTTTTTTTAATTAAAAATATTATCCAATAAGGAGCCTAAGATTAATGGTTGCAGGCAATAACAACACCAGCAAATAAAAACCTAATACAATGAAGAAACATTAAAATTATAAAGTATTTATTACTTTTTTATAATTAAAAATCAAAAACTTAATTTTCATTAACCCCTTACAAGAAAAATAACCAATCAGTAAGAAAAATGTTTAATTTACTATGAAATAGCAATCAAATGTAAATATTATACTTCTTAATTTTTGACTTAAAGATTATGTAAATAGTACTGCATAACAAGATTATATAACTTAAAATAAAAGAATAAACATATCAGTGAATAATTTTTTTTTTAAATTCCACAATTTTTAACAACAAATACAAAAAAAAAAACAAATCAACCAATAAAAAAATTAATATAACACAAATAGTAATTCCTCAAAAAATAAATTAAATGAGGTGCCACTACACAAAACAAAATTAATAATAATAATAATTGTTATAGTTAACATTTACTAAATAATGTTGACATATCTAAAAAATGTAACACTACTTTAGCTATTTCTTAAGAGTACCAACGAAAGCAGAAGCAGCTAAATTTGGGAGCTAAAGCACTATAAGTTTAATATCCCATACTTCCAAATTGCTACCTAGATTTAATTTATAAAAGGACAGAACAAAAGGTATACAGAACATACACCATGTAGTAACATGAAGACCAATTTGGTTTCTGAAAAAAAAATTGGAACACATGAAATAATTTTAACTTTCAGATTAATTAAAAGCAGGCTAATGAAAATATCATGTATCATGTGTAGAACTGTTATCTGATATTGTTAAATGGAACAGAATGTTTATGATAAAAAAAACCCAGGAATGATACATAAAGAAGGATCACTAACAGTTTGTATAAGAATCAGGTAGCGTAATAAAAAAAAGGAAGAAAATGACAAAAAGCAAGCTGAATTGCAGAAAGTAGAGAAAGACAGGCACTTTCTTTTATTTTTAAATTTGTACATGCAAAAATCCATAATGGAACGAAAAGAAACAGAAGGGTGGAAAAACAGACCTGGGTCAAATTTTAAGTTTTTTAAAGGTTTATTAATATTACAGTTATTTAATCTTAAAATTAGGAATGGTTTGGAAACAATGTACGGAATGAATTCACTACTGGGTAAGAAATATACTTTGAAATTAAGGGTAAATAAAATAAGGAATAGTGAAATGCAACAGAAAGGAGGAAAATAACTGAAAATAATAACACAGGATAACAGAATTTTGTTATTTAAATAGTAAAATTAGTCAAATGGATGAAATAAATATTATTTGCATGGAGCATGAGGAATAAAATTAGATAAAACAACCACAGCATTGCAAACAACAAAGATTTTGGAATAAGAAAGATTCTAAAAAAATTGTGAACAATGTAGCACTTTATAATAGTAAAACATACACAAATTGTGAAACCAAAGACATATAAGTATAAAGGCTTTTGAGAATGAGTTATACATTGAAAATTAGGTGAGTTGATAAATGTAAAGAGTGAAGAGATTATAAGAAGAATCAAAAGAGAAATATGGCAGAATTTAATGAAATGGGGAAAAACTGAAGGGCAAAATATTAAAATATTCTAGAGTAATGGATTTGGTTTCAGGACATGTACATAGTACAAACAATAAAGGAAGCCAATTTACATCTAAGGACGTGCACATAGTCTTATAGGTATGACAGTATTATTTTCTCCCTCTCACCCTAAAATGGCTGTAGGTTTCACAAATATTTTAGTGTTTTTTAGAATGATTTTTTTTTGAACTGGCATTTGATGTATGCCCATGTCACTGAAAGGGTTATGACATAGATAAACATTTTAATACTTTATTCATAATTGTTTAAATTCTATTGTATTAATATTCAACCATTTTTATTGAATTATTACGTTTTTGATTTTTCTCTAACTTGAATTATGTCTATAAAGAATTTTTAAGAAAAATATTTCTATGTTTAAATTACATTGTTTCATCAAATGTTGTCCTTTAATTTTTTTTCACTTGAAATTTTGCAATATCAATTTTAAACAGGTAAATCATGAAAAAAATTGTTAACTAAACAGTAATTGCTAAGTAAGTGATTCTTTAATTTGAAGTTTTATAAAGTTTCTATTACTGTTATTGCAAATTTTTACACTTTGTTGAAATGGTTCATGAATAATTATATTAGATTTAAAAGTTTCTAAATGGAAATGCTCTTCTATGTATTATGTTAAAAGAAGGAATATATTTTAGTGTGGTAAGGATAAATTCCCCATTTTTTCATTAAAATAGGTAACTTTGCTGTTGTCATAGGAAAAAAATAATGTTAGAAATTTTACATTTCAGTATACAGACTGGCTTGTTTGCCTTACTCATTTTTTTTTTACACTATGGCACAGTCTACAGTAGACTTTACCATATCATTATCAGATCAATTGTACTGTAAGAGGCAGAAATATGGATACTGAATACAGGCAGAAAGATGACTCATTGTTTTTGAGAATAAAATCCTAAGAAAGGTCTTTGGCCCCAAAAATGAAGATGAAGAAGGGAGGATGAAGAAAAACAGGGAGATAAAAATTATCAGGAGCCTGACACAGCAGAAGAATTAGGCGGGCAGGTCGTGTTTTATGAGGAGAGAGCCCTTTTAAAAGAAGTGAGACTGTGCAAACTGGATGGGCATCAGTGGCCAAGAGAGTAGTAGTAAATATTAATTTTATACTAACAGCAGCGTTCAACTAATTTTCATAACTGAAGGGATTATGAGGGGCCAAGGTGGTTCTGAGTCTAGTGTTTGAAAACATTTTAGTCCTTTAAAATGTCAATAATATTGTATTTTGAAAATAAACTTTAGAAAATCATATGAGTTTTTTTTTATAAAGTGATTAAGAAATGTAAGGTACTTATAAGTGGGCAATGGGACTCAAAACTTACAACACCAATAGGTATTTTATATGCCTTGGAAGCATGAACACAGAATGAATATCTCAAAATTCCAATATTTTAAATTAAAGGGGCTTGGAGCAAAAGACACTGAATCTCATTAAATTTTGGTGTTTTGAGTTCAAAAATAGAATATCAAAAATTCCTTGTAAGTAGTAAATATAATATTGCTTAAATATTTTATCATTTTATAATGTTTTAAAAAAAATTATTTTTAAATTCTTCTTTAAAAATAGTTTTCATTTTAGGGCAACTATAACAGAATAAAGTTATACCCTAATCTATTATGGTTTTGTTTTATGGCACCAATTAACTCAAATGCTTCATTTTATTAAAATTTCTTAAATAAAAATGACAATTAATGAATAAACAGCCATAATGTATAATCACTAAACAAATGCTAAATACTATAGTGTAAAATGGAACCATCAATATATTATATCATTGGTAAAAATGACCTTCATTGATTTGATTACACTTAAGAAGTGAGGGACACAGAGTTCAAAGAGGGACACATCATAATACAATAAACCAACCTGCCTGTATTGAGTTAACTCACAAAAACAATTCAAGAAACTGGAATGTAAAAATACTGTAATTTGGTAAAATTTAAATACATCTGGGTAAATATGCATAATTGAGATTAAGTTGATATTGTCTTATGTAACATATTAACTTGAGACAAATTCACTTGGTGAAATTCCATGTATAAAGTGAATAACTTATTAAACTATTATTATGTAATTAAAGCGTGTTATATATAATTGTATTACATAATAAATGAATAATTTAGTAAACTATTTTCAACACTGAAGCATTGAAATTAAAAGGTCAGCAAAAAATAATACGGGCTGGAAAGTGCTTTAAACCAATCAAGGCGGAGGAAGAAAGATTCTTGAATTTAAAAATATAATCTACGATCTATATTACATTGAATGAGTAATACGTGTAGCTTAAGCAAAATGATGGTCATAAAAGATAAATAACAGTAAGAAAATAAATAAAAATCTAATATACATAATTTTAAAGTAATTATTTTCTTAAATTAAAAATTTCACAAAAAATGTGGAAGGCTTCAAATCTACTAAGGAAAAATGCTGTCTGTAAATTAATGAGAGAAAAATTGTTAGATTCAGATTTTAATCTCTTTAAATTATAATTAAATAATAAATATATTTTATTTTTTTATTAATATGCATCAAGGAGTAAATTTATAGAATTCTATGTTTAATAAATACTGCTCATGTTCAATGAGCTCAGGCACATATTAAAATATTAACATATTTATGTTGAACCAATAAATAATCAGATGGTTCAATAAAATAATTATCTTTGTAATGTAACTCTTAGTACCTCCTGTGACTTGTTTAGTGCAACATAACCTAAAATAAGATCAAAATAATCTAAATAAATACAAACAAAAATACACAAACAAATTAAACACAAATTAACATTCTGCTGTCAGTAAAAATAATATTTTTTATTATTTAATACTTAACATCAATCATGAAACAAATGTAGGTTTTTTATAACATATGTAAAGCAGTAGTTACAAAATTTCCAAAAATAACAAAACTAAATTAAAACACAAATTGCCACGAATCATATAAATATATCATTTTAAATACTACTAGTTATGTGCATTTAAGTAAGGACGTTTACAATAAAAATACACATCATACCATCAAGGTCAATCGCAAATAAACTACTATTTTAGCTCCAGTTATGAAAAACGAATACATTTGACAATATTTTCACAGTAAATACTTATTGCATTTTAAACAAAAACCGAAACATCATGTAAGATTTAAAAAAATTAATCGTAAATTAATTAGTGCAATTAGTAAAACTAAGAACGTCATGCTAAGAGATTACGGTACTTATAACATTACAACCAAATCAAATAATTTCGTGATAATAAATACAAAAAAAGAAAACATTATTTAAAATAACTATGTTCCTAGATAATATATCTACAAAACCAAATGGGCAAGTATACACTCGCCGAAACTTAACCTATCGAAATCTGACAGTAATATAATAACGAAAAGTTAGTGCAAAAATAAATAATACAATGAACATTTCAATGCAATTTATTCTAAAATGAGCAAATTTACAATATCTTACCGGATTTAGAAGATAAATCAAACGTTGATCTTAATTATAATTATAATACCCAACATTACAAGTCCAAAATCAAGTTAACAAAACACGACTGTGGTATTACAAAAATTTTGTTCTAAGACTACACAAAATATATTTACTATAAAATTTGGAATTAATGTAAAATTTATTCTTACATTTAGTAAAAATTTACTTTAACTGTACCTTATCTTTTTTCAATATATTTAACATTGCTCACACTAACACACTTGTACGACTTCCATACACTGACTTCTTAGCTTGGAGTTTGATGCTATTGGTGAAAATAGTCACGTGGTTAGCACGGCCCCAGTCGGCGAACGAAACAACGATGTGATAATCTCTTTGCAATGTCGCCGCATTTACTACGTAGTAAAACTGGAGTTTTATGCCAAAGTTAATCACATAAATTATGAATTTATGATAATCAGATTAACAAATTTTAGTAAATATAGCTATGAGAGCTCTTAGACACTAAATTTTTAATTAGAAGCCTAAAAAATTTTTATGTAAGGCAAACAATAGAAGCGCTACAAGTGAATTCGAACCGTTCTCTAAGATTTGAAAATTCGAACTGAAGTACTCGAATGAACTGATTGTACTGTTGATATTACACAGATTAACTCAGTATAAAATTGTTGACTTTGGCGCATATTTATAAGTGATAAAAAGTATCACGTTATTATCAAGTAAATTTTTAACCAAAGAAAGTTCGTCAAAAGTGTCCAAGAGCTGATATAAAGATTTAATTTTATCTTAACAAAAAAAAATGTATAAGTAGAAAATACTTCTACAGTAATTGAACCTGAAATTCCTATTTATTTTCATAAAAAAACAGCCATATAAGAACTCTCATTTCTCAGAAATGCCAGGCATAAAGTAATTTTAAATGTAGAAGAAAATGAATAAATTATTATTTAGCAGTGTTTACAAAATTGAAAAAAATTTATACATAATGTAAAAAGCATATTCTCATTGTAATCAAAGTGAATTGTAAAACTTGTTGGAAAGTATGATTAAAAGAGGACTAAAAAGTTGATT
Organism: Lycorma delicatula; assembly: GCF_047948215.1. Taxonomy (NCBI): domain Eukaryota; kingdom Metazoa; phylum Arthropoda; class Insecta; order Hemiptera; family Fulgoridae; genus Lycorma; species Lycorma delicatula. Next base: position 68,150,625 of record NC_134459.1, on the reverse strand, counting down.
ATTTCCAACAGCTATCCTTTATTACTCATAGTTAAGAATTGTTTGACTTAAAAAATTGATATCACACAAGAGTAAAATCAAATATTAACTAAAAGAAAAGGCTTCCTTTTCAGTTTGTCTTGCATATTAAGTTATCAAACACTGCTGATTGAAAGGCAATTACTTTCAATAAAAATTTTGCCCTTTTTAATGTTGGCATGATCTCATCTCTCTTTCATCCAGACGTTCCAAGTTCAAGTCCCATCCTGACATGGCACTTTTCAAACACTACAAAACTAATTATTAACCATCAGTAACTTATTGGGTGTCAGCCTGTTGTTTCTGTAAAAATAAATTGTAATTTTGTATCATTAGAGAAGTTAAAATTAATAATTTCAAATGGACTAAATTTAAAAAAAAGAAAATGTAATTTAATGATTAATTAAATTTGTTCTGTGCTGTACAAATTTAATTAAGTTTAAATTTACTCAGTTAAATAATTTATAAAAAATGACTGATCAATAAATACAGCTTTTGATTTTTTTAGTTAAAACAGTTGGAATTGTCATCCAGTATTTCACAAAGTAATGCTAACATAGTTAGGTTTTACTCACACTACAGTTCATGATCTGATGACAGCCAAAATTGCCCATCAAAATAAAAAATCATTAAGCTTTGCTTAATGATTTAACATTAAGCTTTGCTTTAAGTGGTTATCCATACGATTGGTATGGATAACTAATTAGTTCAAGAAATGTTAAAATGATTCAATGATTATTCAATCTTTATTGCATATCAGATATGAAGTGATTTGCTATGCTAATGTTTGTGTAATCTATATTGTGTAAAGCTGTTAGAGGATGGAATTTGTGTAGGTTCTTTCTGTAGTCGAATCATGAAATTAATCTGAACTTAGAAAATCTGCCATTTTACTTTACACATAAAGTAAAATGGCAGATTTTTTAATAGAAGTTTTCTATTTCTTGAGCTGCTTTTAACAATAGATTTTTCTAATATATTTACTAATGATTGTTGCCTCCTCTATGAATCATGAGACCTTGCCGTTGGTGAGGGGGCTTGAGTGCTCAGGGATACAGAGTGGCTGGACCGAAGGTGCAACCATATCGGAGAGGTATCTGTTGAGAGCCAGACTAAGGAATGATTCCTGAAAGAGGGCAGCAGCTCTTTCAGTAGTTGTTAGGGGCGTGAGTCAGGACGACTTAAACGGCTGTATCAACATCACTCAGTCCTCTAAGTACTGCGCAGCTGAAAGCAATGGAAAACTACAGCTGCTTTTTTTCCAAGAAAATGTGGCTCTCTGCATTTTCACATAGCAATAATGGAGGCGCCTTCCTTGGTAAAATATTCCGGAGGTAAAATAGTCCCCCGTTCGGATCTCCGGGTGGGGACTACTAAGGAAGGGGTCACCAGAAAATTAAAAAAAAACATTCTACGAGTCGGAGCGTGGAATGTTAGAAGCTTGAAAAAGGTTGGTAGGCTAGAAAATTTAAAAAGGGAAATGGGTAGGACAAATGTGGATATAGTAAGAATTAGTGAGGTTCGGTGGGAAGAGGAAGGCGACTTTTGGTCAGGTGATTTTAGAGTAATTAACTCAGCGTCAAATAATGGGCAGGCAGGAGTAGGTTTCGTGATGAACAAGAAGATAGGGAGGAGAGTGGAGTATTTCAAAACGCATAGCGATAGAATCATTGTAATAAGGATAAAATCAAAACCTAAACCGACAACAATTGTTAACGTCTATATGCCTACAAGCGCCCATGATGATGATGAGGTAGAGTGTGTATACGAAGAGATTGATGAAGCAATTAAACACGTAAAAGGAGATGAAAATTTAATAATAGTTGGAGATTGGAATGCAAACATTGGAAAAGGCAAGGAAGGAAATATAGTGGGTGAATACGGGCTGGGCAAAAGGAATGAAAGAGGGGACCGACTTATAGAATTTTGCACGAAGTATAATTTAGTAATTGCCAACACCCAATTTAAAAATCATAATAGAAGAATATGCACTTGGAAAAAGCCAGGCGATACTGGAAGGTATCAGATAGATTATATCATGGTTAAGCAAAGATTTAGAAATCAACTCGTTGAATGCAAAACTTACCCTGGAGCAGACATTGATAGCGACCATAATTTGGTGATAATGAAATGTAGATTGGGGTTTAAAAACCTGAAGAAAAGGTGTCAGATGAATCGGTGGAATTTAGAGAAGCTTGAGGAAGAGGAGGTAAAGAAGATTTTTGAGGAGGACATCGCAAGAGGTCTGAGTAAAAAAGATAAGGTAGAAAATGTAGAAGAAGAATGGGAGAATGTTAAAAAGGAAATTCTTAAATCAGCAGAAGCAAACTTAGGCGGAATAAAGAGAACCGGTAGAAAACCTTGGGTTTCAGACGATATATTGCAGCTGATGGATGAACGTAGAAAATATAAGAATGCTAGTGATGAGGAAAGTAAAAGGAACTATCGGAAATTAAGAAATGCTATAAACAGGAAGTGCAAACTGGTGAAAGAAGAGTGGATTAAAGAAAAGTGTTCAGAAGTGGAAAGAGAAATGAACATTGGTAAAATAGACGGAGCATACAGGAAAGTTAAGGAAAATTTTGGGGTACATAAATTAAAATGTAATAATGTGTTAAACAAAGATGGTACACCAATATATAATACGAAAAGTAAAGTCGATAGATGGGTGGAATATATTGAAGAGTTATACGGAGGAAATGAATTAGAAAATGGTGTTATAGAGGAAGAAGAGGAAGTTGAGGAGGATGAAATGGGAGAAACAATACTGAGATCTGAATTTAAGAGAGCATTAAAAGATTTAAATGGCAGAAAGGCTCCTGGAATAGACGGAATACCTGTAGAATTACTGCGCAGTGCAGGTGAGGAAGCGATTGATAGATTATACAAACTGGTGTGTAATATTTATGAAAATGGGGAATTTCCATCAGACTTCAAAAAAAGTGTTATAGTTATGATACCAAAGAAAGCAGGGGCAGAAAAATGTGAAGAATACAGAACAATTAGTTTAACTAGTCATGCATCAAAAATCTTAACTAGAATTTTATACAGAAGAATTGAGAGGAGAGTGGAAGAAGTGTTAGGAGAAGACCAATTTGGTTTCAGGAAAAGTATAGGGACAAGGGAAGCAATTTTAGGCCTCAGATTAATAGTAGAAGGAAGATTAAAGAAAAACAAACCAACATACTTGGCGTTTATAGACCTAGAAAAGGCTTTCGATAACGTAGACTGGAATAAAATGTTCAGCATTTTAAAAAAATTAGGGTTCAAATACAGAGATAGAAGAACAATTGCTAACATGTACAGGAACCAAACAGCAACAATAACAATTGAAGAACATAAGAAAGAAGCCCTAATAAGAAAGGGAGTCCGACAAGGATGTTCCCTATCTCCGTTACTTTTTAATCTTTACATGGAACTAGCAGTTAATGATGTTAAAGAACAATTTAGATTCGGAGTAACAGTACAAGGTGAAAAGATAAAGATGCTACGATTTGCTGATGATATAGTAATTCTAGCCGAGAGTAAAAAGGATTTAGAAGAAACAATGAACGGCATAGATGAAGTCCTACGCAAGAACTATCGCATGAAAATAAACAAGAACAAAACAAAAGTAATGAAATGTAGTAGAAATAACAAAGATGGACCGCTGAATGTGAAAATAGGAGGAGAAAAGATTATGGAGGTAGAAGAATTTTGTTATTTGGGAAGTAAAATTACTAAAGATGGACGAAGCAGGAGCGATATAAAATGCTGAATAGCACAAGCTAAACGAGCCTTCAGTAAGAAATATAATTTGTTTACATCAAAAATTAATTTAAATGTCAGGAAAAGATTTTTGAAAGTGTATGTTTGGAGTGTCGCTTTATATGGAAGTGAAACTTGGACAATCGAAGTATCTGAGAAGAAAAGATTAGAAGCTTTTGAAATGTGGTGCTATAGGAGAATGTTAAAAATCAGATGGGTGGATAAAGTGACAAATGAAGAGGTATTGCGGAAAATAGATGAAGAAACAAGCATTTGGAAAAATATAGTTAAAAGAAGAGACAGACTTATAGGCCACATACTAAGGCATCCTGGAATAGTCGCTTTAATATTGGAAGGACAGGTAGAAGGGAAAAATTGTGTAGGCAGGCCACGTTTGGAGTATGTAAAACAAATTGTTGGGGATGTAGGATGTAGAGGGTATACTGAAATGAAACGACTAGCACTAGATAGGGAATCTTGGAGAGCTGCATCAAACCAGTCAAATGACTGAAGACAAAAAAAAAAAAAAATGATTGTTGTTTTAAAATATAACAGATCAGTGAAATTTAAAAAAAAAAATCTGGGTAGAAAATAATGATATATCTATTAAACATTAATATCCAACACATTTAAATTCTCAGATTATCATTTATACTAGATGACATCATTTCATGTATGCTACAAAATTTTTTTTTTTACCTATACATTAAGGCTGCAACTGTTAAAATAATTGGCTTTTATCTTATACAACACAATCATTGAACATACCACCCACCTATAATATCTGTTTATTTTTTGTCATAGCAACTATGTTTTCTGTATTTGTTTAAAAATGGAGGGTATTTAAGATGTGTTTACATAAACAAGAATTAACATTTTTGCATATCTGGTGGTGTGTGAAGTCTTCATACAGTATGATTTAAATTATTGACCAGAATTTATAGTTTACTTTACATCACTCTGACAAAACAGAATAATGGTAAGGCTACAGAATAACCTCAAATTAAAGACTATTATGGATTAATCAATGGATGATGCCTTTACTAAGTGAAAATCCATAAAAACAAATTGGAAAATGAAAACAAAAACAGTTTTTTGATTTTTATAGATTTAATTTAAAAAATGACAGCTGTTGTAGATTCTTTTGTGAAAATGTGTAATTGTGTTTAATATAACAGATATTTGTTCATGGAGAAGACATTTTTTTCAGTTTCTTAACAAAAATTATGTGAATTCATTATTTTTCTAGATATAATACATTATTATTATTTTTTATTTTTGAATTAATTTATTAAATAATTCCCTAATTAAGGGGAAAAAATATATGTATATATTTCACTATGTATAAAGAAACAATATCATTGACATAGAGACCATTCTACATACATTATTTTTTGAGTGGAACATCTATCATGAAAGACTATTTCTTGATCTATAATAGGTACAATATAGAGGTCCATCCTTCCAAAAAATCTGTATAATAATATGCTTAATAACAGGGGTAAAAAATTCAAGTTGTTTTATCTCACTTGTTCAAACACATATATTGTTGCAAATTACATTGAAATCTATATATTGTATAAAAACTGAAAATAAACAAACACTTGTGTACTTTTAAGTGAGACCACATTTATTGGTTTATAAAAGTCAAATAAATTCTACAGTAAACATTATAAAAGTGAAGTTTAAAATGCAGCACATATACTTGCTGCTTAAATTTTTTTTATAAGTTTGTATATTTTTGCTCTGTTTGTTTAATAAAAATATAATACCTTTGAACTACAAAAAAAAAATAAAATAAATAAATTATACAGACTAAAATGAAATAAAGAAATTTATAAAATCCAAGACGATCTGGGAAACCTTAATTAGAAAAAGAAAATTTAAGTTCCTCGAACCCATGAACTGACTGAATCCAAAAAGATTAAATAAATAAATTTTCAAAAAAATTTGGAAATTAAAAAGCTCAACAATATACATATAGCAAATGAAAGCAAGATAAAAGCCAAAGGATAAAAGTCCAGGACTGATTGGATAGAATGAAGTTTAAAGAAAACATTTATACGCAAAAACTACTGTGGATGAAGGAAGAAAGAGCCCAGAAAAAAAAACCAGGAGCACTTTGAGAAAATGAAGGAAATATCGAAAGTAAGCAAAAAATAAATTATATTTCCATAGTCCCTAGTAGGCTAAATGGTTTCAGAGGCTAAACAGAAAAAGAGAGTAGGTTACTAGGAAAAAAAACATTTTCATAAATAAACTTTTAATAACTTACTTAGTAAAATATTCATCAGGTTTGACAAATTCTGATAGCTTGTCTGAGTCCAGCCTCAACAAGCAAAGTTGCATTACACAAGTATTTCCTAAAATTATAATTGAATTTTACTTTATTTCATTGTTATTCAGTAATATTATAACTATACTAGATTACACAATATCAATTTCTTATTTTGATTTTGCTGGTATATTACTGTATAAAAATAAATAATAAAAAAATGTTTATTTAGAAAATAATGAGTGAATAATCTGCTTTTATTGTTACAAAAATAGTTAATGTTAAAACTAGTTAATAGTTATTGTTATCAAAATAGAATAATCAGTTATTTATACATCTATAGCTCAGATGGAAACAAGGCTTATGCATTAAATAGGCAACATTGAAGAAGTGATTGGAACTTTGTACTATGCAGTATTTTAAGTTATGATTTTATAAATATTTATTATATACAATTAATTTGATGGAGAATAATGAAAAATTCAAAGTAAAACTATTTAAAAAAATATATTATGTAACACACGTTGATTAATTCATTTGACTTAACAAAGAAATTTATTATTGTTATTATTAAATATTAAAGTTTGAATAAGTCACTATTTAGTAGAATTAAAAAGTGCTGAATGTAAGTTTACATGTAATAAGAAAATAAAACAGTGAAGGAATTATACTTGTTTTATCACAGTGAATAATAATAGTTAATTCTAAAATGAAAAAAGTTGTTAACTTAATAAAACAAATTCTGACTGATTAGTGGAGTCACTCTTTTGTTCTCATATTTAACTATTTTTCTCAACTATTTTTCTCAGGCAAAAGCAACAACTATAAAAGATGCAATTAAAAAATGGGAAGAAAAAACAGGACAAAATGCAGCTGAAGCAAAAGAAGTTGGATTACAGTTTCAGTGGTTACCTATAGAAAAAATGGATAATTCTCTTGGACAGTTAGGAAAATGCGAGTAAGTTTTAAGTAATTAATAAAAATCAGATGTCAGAATTTAATTGACCTGTTGCATGCTTGAGTAGTGTTATCAGTTGCGTGTTAGTTGATTGATTGGTTTAGTACAATTAAAGATTGTCATGTTTTATCAGTTCATCTAACAATAAAAAAATTGTAACAATCTTCTTGTTACATTTAAATAAAAAAATTAGTAGTAAATCAAATATGCTGTAGATGTTCTTTTAAATGTCTACAGAATGAAAAGTAGGATTGGATATTCAATATACTTTATAATCCTCCTTTAAAGTATACATTCTAGAACTGATTTTTGCATATTTAGTGTAAAATAACCATGAAAGTTTCAAGAGAGAACTTGACTACACACCACTACACTATAATTTGTAGTTATTTTCAATGTAAAAGTTATGAGCAGTTAGCTAATTTGGCAAACCAATATTTGATATATATAATTTTTTTATATTCAAATAATTAAGTAATATTTTGACCACCGTGCTAATAAAATTTAATATATAAAATACTAATCAGTACACATAAAAATACAAATTAATTAGATAAGTTACCTTGCTAATTTTCAATAACCAGTTTTCACTGTATCTTGCATCTTCCATCTTGTATTAAATTCTATTTTTATAACATTAAAACTTATTATTTTTAATAGTGTGTGATGTTGTTTTGGAGACTGTAATATTTTTCCATTGTCATAATTTAAATAATATTGTAAAAGTACATGCATTTGTGCCGTCCAGTACTGGAATAATCTAATTTTTAAAATATAGTTTTTCCTTAATTCTATTGTCATTGTTGCCAACTGTTAGATTGTAGTTTTATTATATTGTTAATTAAATAATCACCTCAAATGTGATCTGATGGTTCATCATTTTATATTTTTGTATATATTTTATTTATAAATGAAATATTTCTCGAGTGTATATATATATATATTAATCATTATCACAATTCTCCAAAATTTCTAAGTTGTTTTTACAATCTGTAATATTATATTTACATTCAAACAGATGGTCAGCTAGATTAGATAGACCTCTTTTTCTATTTTTGTATGCTGTGTTAATGTTTTGTAAAACATTTTTTAAGTGCTCTGTTTGTTTTACCTATGTAGTATAGTAAAAATGTAAAAAAAAACAAAAAAACATTTGTTATAATTAAGTAATGAAAAATGCTTCAAATATTTTTTTTTGAATTTAAAGCAAGAATATTTCCATAGTATTCATAGAATTTGTGAAGAGAAAATTTTCCTAAAACTTAGGAAATGCACAGTACCTTGGGTCCTATTGTTTATGATGACCCAAATTTCAGTTTTTTTTTTTTTGTAACTAACTTTAATTAATTAAAACTTAAAGCAATTAGGAAGTTAAAAAAAAATTATGTAAAAAATCAATTATGAATTTACAGCAATTTTATATTTACAGAAAGCTTTCAATATCAACAAATATGATTGAAAAAATTGGTGGTCTTGGTGGATTAAAAAATCTTAAAATTTTGTCACTTGGACGTAATTATATAAAAGCTTTTTCTGGACTGGTAAGTAGAAAGTAACAAGTCTTATCCTTTAAAATTTGTTAACAGAATTTTAATTTAGGAATTATAAATTGATATCTATTCTGTGTATTAAATGAAATGCATTTTCTCTTACAGAATATAATCTCTCAGAATATAATTTTTATTGTTTTTCTTCTTTATTGATAATTTATATTTGTACAATCCTACATATACTAACTGGTTGGTGCTCGCTTTGCTCACCAGACTGTCTAGCCAGAGGACTTGCCCCCTTAACCCCTTGGGCCCAGGTTGAGTAAAGTGAGCTATGGGGGCCAACCCAAGGGTTCCCTGAGGTTGACCTTGGGGGTACCTGCAGCCTCCCAGGGTCACAGGGCTGATCCCAGGGCCATAGAGCTCACCACTTGCCTTTCTGTATGGCAAGGGGCCCTTTGGATCTCCACAGTGCTCACTTCACTCACCTTTCCTGTCTAGCTTAAAGGGTATGTCCCAAGAAGTTCCAAGAAAAGGTCCATTGGACCCTGCAGTGTTAATTACCTTCATGGTAATGAGAATAACATTGATAAATAACAGTTAAAGTACTCAGGCTTTATAGGAACCTGAAAAAGAAACTAAATCGTAACAGACAGAATAGTAGTATCCACAGTAACTGTGATAATTAAAGTACACAAACCCCACCGGGTTGGTCTAGTGGTGAACTTATCATTGCAAATCAGCTGATTTTGAAGTAAGAGCGTTCTAAGGTTCAAATCCTAGTAAAGGCAGTTATTTTTATAAGGATTTAAATACTAGATTGTGTATACCAGTGTTCTTTGGTGGTTGGGTTTCAAGTGACCACATATCTCAGGAATGGTCGACCTTAGACTGTACAAGACTACACTTCATTTACATTCATACATATCATTCTCATTCATCCTCTGAAGTAATACCTTACAATGGTTCCAAAGGCTAAACAAAAAAAGAAAGCAAGAAAGAATTAAGTGCAGACCTTTGACGAGGAAAACTCTACAGCTTATTTCTGTTGCCATGGTGACAGAAATAATTTCTATTCTCTTTAATCTTTAAGCCACAACTTCATCCCCAAGGGAGCTAGAGCCCCAATCTGTAGCTTAAAACCTTCCCTGGGATAACACAAGTGTATCCTCCAAATTTAAAAGCAATCAGTCAGTTTTTTCTCGCATGATGCTGTTACAAACAAACAAACTTTAGGAAATATATATATATATATATATATATATATATATATATATATATATATATACATAAAATTAAATTAATTATAATAGTGAAACCACCAGACTTAAAAGTAAGAAACATTTACCTACTGGCCTGCTCTTGAGTATTCAATTCATCATCAGCAATTTAAAATTACAAATTACTCATCTATTATATCAGCATATCATGCTTTGTCATTTAAAATAAAAATTTCCTTCGTATACCATGGCATGTCAGTGACTGACAATTCTTATTAAAATATTTAATTATGGTAGCATTTCTACCAATTTACATAATGAATTACTGTATTCTGTTTATTTATTCATGAGTTTATATCTGCTTTTAAATTTACTAATATAATATTTTTCATGTATATTGAAAAAAATATAAATATATACAGCGTGTCTGTAAAATAATAGTGGTGTCTTAAATGGTTTTAAGTTTGGAACAAAGCATTGTAGAGAGATGAACTATACATTAAATGAAAGAGAAACACTCCAAGTTTCTTACTTGTTCTGTAGATTTCGACGTGTATTCCCTTAGCTGCCCTGCAGACATCAAGATGAAATTCAGTTTCTTGCCATACATGGCAGAGGACATCTGGCATAATGGGAGAAACAGCTTCAGAGATCCTTTCTTTTAAATGTTCCAGATTTCAAACTTGAATGGAATACAATTGTGTTTTTAATAATCCCAGAAATAGAAGTACATGGGTTTGACCTACAGATCGTAGGAGCCCGGCAATTAACTCACACTTTTTGTTCAACTCATCGCTGAGGAAATGTTTTGTGAAGAAAATCCTGCACAATTGAGGCAAAATGTGGAGGAGCTTCATCAAACTGGTATATAAAATTCTCTGGTAATGTGGGGTGCTGCATATTCTGCTAGCATATCCAGGAAGATTTTCCTTGCTATTGTTTTTTTCAGCAAAAAAGAAGTGACTAACAACTCTGTTTCATCCACTGCACGCTGATCTTCAATTCTTTGGGTTGCACAAGAAACTTATTTGCACTGTTTCAGTTGTTTCTTCAGATACTGATTGTTGTCCTGGATGTGTTTGCTTCAGTAGGCTACCTGTTCTTTGAGCTGTTTGTCCCATTGCCAAATATTATTTTCATGTGGGCTTTATTGTATTCATGACTGTATTCACACCTAACACATGTAACTGACAAAAATATAGCAAGCCACAACATAGATTGAACCTTCGTCTGCACTGCAAACATGATAACTAATATGCACTTGCCTTTTGCGTATACTGGAAACAAAACGTACATGTGCTAGCTTTCGCACACGTAAACTTTAGTGTTCTCTTTCATATAATGTACAGTACATCTCTCTACAATGCTTTTTTCCAAAGCTATAACCATTTAAAACATCAATATTATTTTACTGTGGGTATATATATATATATATATATATATATATATATATATATATATATATATATATATATACTCGTATATGAATGTAAATAAATATATGTGCATTTATGTGAATTCAGCTGATTAAAAACCTAAATTATTAATGAATGAATCTGAAGGGTCACAGTAGTTGCATTGTGTAATCATTTCATATCTAACAACGATAATTCATACTGTGTAAAAATGTTTAAAAGATAAAAAATCTTATCTAATACCAATACCAACATGGAAATGTTATCATTACTGAAGAAATTAATTATAATTAATTTATAGTTTTTTTAAATTATTGCATTTGTTAACACTTACTGTATATACTATATAGTTTGGTATGATACTGGATAGTGTGGATGTACATAATTTTACCAATTATAGATTGCGTTGGATTATGAAGTTGCAACTATCAGAATTATCTTTGGTGGTTTAAGAATTTTGATTTTTGGCATCTAAAGATCACCCATCACCCAATAATCTTTTTTCTTTGGATTTACTGCACAACTCCTTAATATAATTGTGAAATTTTGTAATATGATTATAGCAGGTGTTTTTTATATTAATACAATGTATTAATGAATATTGAATAATTTCAATAATTGAAATTGAATATTTTCAGCTTAATCTTGTAATGAATGCATTACAAGACCATTAAATGCATTATAACTTCAATGTTCTTTTCTTTCCATTTACTAGGCCAAGCCATATATCAGCAACCAATGAAAATGACTAAAAATTAAAAATATAGTTCTATGCTAAAACTTTTTCTATTCTATGAATGATGTAGAATTGAAAGTATTATTTTCTCATCACAAGATGCAAATCTTGTACTTTAAATGTAATAAAGATTTTTTCTGGCTTATTTTAAAGAGCTTTGGACTTTCTCATATAAATGATACATTAGGTAAACTGTCATTGTTTAAGTTCAATTAAATTGAATTACATAACTGAAATTGATGTTGAAGTAGATTAGAAGATATTTACTGAGATTATTATCTACTTATTTGATAAGTCTTGTCCATTTATAGACAATGCAATATGTATAATTACTGATAGTTTGAGCAAATTTTGTCAGTGGGATTCATAAAAGTTATTTTGAGGAGAAAAGGGCGGACTTCAAGACCAGACTATTGTTAAAAATGTTTTAGATGGGAACTGGTTTTCTAATAGATGTGAGAGGAAGTTATATGTATATTAAGATTGGGATGTGTTTTTTTTATTAAGCACTGCTTTTAACTTCATGCTTGTGTAGGGATGTAAAGGTGACCTATGTTATTTCTTATTTCCTATTGTAACTTTAAGATAATTTTTTTTTTATGGTAAATACTTTATCTTGTAGTCGATAATTTTCTTTAAAAGTTATTGAATAATATTTAAAGATTACATAAATCCTACAAACAAAATTTTTTGTCATTTATTCTAATAAAAAAAAGGTTACTAACAAAACAAGTAAAATGTTATTCTAAAATAAAATAACAAAGTGAAAGTAATAAAATAAAAATTAAAAAGTTTTTCTAACATAATAAGTCCTGTCGACCAGTGATCTTTAACTAATCTTAAATTCAGTTGAAATGTATATTAGGTTGCAGTCTTCACCTGTTCTTTTAATTTTTCTTTTATATTACCTGATATATTATGTTATTTTCAATATTTTACTTTTTTCCCCCAGCTTATAAAAAAGCATTGTTTTATTTTTTATTTTTTTATATTCATTTATACTGACCTGCAAGTGGGTATAGAACAAGTTGTACACAATGCATTACACTACAATAAACACAATACTATAGATTTTCCTTACAATGTTGTATGTATAATATTATTGTTATTCCATTATATCATTTTCAGACCCACCAGTCAAAAAATTCCCCAACATTACAAAACATTTTTGAATCAATTACTTTTAATTACTGCTTGAATTTATTAAAATTATGAATTAGAGAAGAAATTTTTTGTGAAATTAATTATTCTTTAAAACTTATTTTCCAAATACGAACATTTTTTCTTGAAAATACCCAACCTATTGGTCTGAGAAAAAATAAAACCTCTATGGCAAGCCATAGAGTATTAGATCAGTATTAGATTATTTTTTGACAGAAAATGAAGTGATTTCATACACAATGAGGGATGGAATTGTTAATATATTTTGATTAATAAAAGACTCATGGCAGGAACCAATTGAAGTCTTATAAAAATATATCTAATTGCTCTATTGCTAGTTGTTAATATGAAAAATTATTTCCAATTAATAATTGTTTTTTTAGAAAATCAGTTTTAGAATAAAATAAGCACTATGTGAATAAAAATGTCCATAATAACAGGTAAGGGATAGAGCTTGGTTTCTTAATAGGGCCACTTACTTATCACATAGAGGCTAAAAGACAAGGTTGAGAACAATCTATCAACATGATTACTTCAATTCAGTTGGTCATCAGTTAAGACTCCCAAAAATTTGGAGCGTTTAACCTCTTCCAAAGGTTGGCTATCCAAAAAAAACTGGGTCTCAAGAAAGATGATCTAAATCTGCTATGCAAATTTATATAAACACTTACGCAGTTAAGCAACAAACCAATACTTCCAAATTACTGGGGCAATACATTTAATTTAATAATTGTATCCATTTCCAACTGTTCATTAGTTTGTTTAAAATTCATCAAATTAGTATTATCAACCAAAATTGTTAAATTAGCATTTGGTACAATTTTGGTAATGCTGTTTACAGCATTACCAAATCTATCTAAGAGATCTAAATCTCTTGGCCAAGGATTGATCCTGTGGCATCCAAGCCCCTCAAAGTTTGCAATTGTGATTTTGTAATAATTTAAATGGCCCAATCGATTATACTGAATCTCAACATAATGCTTCCTATCAGTCATGTAGCTTCTAAGTCAGCTTAAACAGTTACCTTCAATCCCAACAGAACTCAACTGATCTAAGAGAACATCACCCCGTACCATATTAAAGGCCCTGCTGAAGTCAAGGAAACATCCTATCACTCTTTTACCTGAGTCTAGAGCATTAATTGCTCTCTCAATAAACTGGAAAATAACTTGCTTAACAGGTTTTATTTGGACGAAATCTAAATTGTAGAAGTTGCTTCCAAAAATTGTAGAAGTTGTATAAATGCTGCGTTTTCAAAAAATTAGAGAAACTTGGTAGAAGAACAATAGGTCTTTAATTTTCCACACAATTAGGATAAAATTTTTTTAAATAAGAGGCAGTCAGCTGTAGCTATTTTTAATGATGGAAATAAACAACTGAAAAGAAGCATTAATTATGCGTGCCAAAAGTGAGGCTACAGCTTCAATTTCTTTACAAGAAACACAGGCAGACCATTAAAACCAGAAGAATGCTTCAATTTTAATTTATTAATAATAGTTATTACATCAGAAGTTGTTACTGGGATAAAATAATATCACCCTTAGCAAGGAAAATTTTGCAAATAAGATAAGTTTGTTTGCTTACTTAATATTTTTTATCATCCCATATTTTGGGATCTTTATACATTTTACAAATATATGTATTTCTTTGATCATCATGCTCTAATAAAAGTTTGCGGTAAACCAAGGAGTTATATAATTATGTAACCTCCTCAGATTATTCAAAGTAGTTGTGCATGACTAACAATTTTCTGAAAACAACCTAGAAAGATAACATTTTTTGTCCACATCATGTTCCATTACTATATCATTTTATATTTCCAACGTTAATAAAAAATTCAATTGATTCAAACTGAAATTACTAAAATCTCTAATACATCTGTGCATGTTATATGGTGAAGCAGCATCAGATCCTATCCAGACAATAAAAGCTTCATGATCTGAAATGAATGTTGAGATAACTTCTGTTTGACAATTAGCTTTATTAGTAAATATGTTATCAATACAAGTCTCAATTTCCTTGGTGATTCAAGTTGTGAGGTAGATTTTCATTTCTAGACCAAAACTCCTCATTATGTCCAGGAATTAATGGATAACATTAGTATTTAGAAAAAAATTCATATTAAAATCCCCTACAACAATTATTTCAAATTATACCCCCAGAAATTCTATCTAGACATTCATACAAATATGAAAAAAATTGATGTTTCAGACACAGAGCAGTTAGGTTGATGTTACACTGCAACAATGGTATAATGTCTTTATTCATAATTTTTACTAATATTCCCACTAACTCAACAATCTCTTCAATAATATTTTCTACAACAGAGTTTAATAGTTTTACTGTAAATGAAATATTTTTTACAAGAAAACACTAATAGCCCTCCTCCTTCTTTACCTTACCTGAAAAAATATCTTTCAAGGTCATAATTATGAGTTGTGAAAATTGAAAGAATCACATCATGGACAATGACACGATCTCTTAACTCCTTGCATTTTACAAATAATTAGGGAAGGTATCCTCTTTCTTCAAACATTCTAACATAGAAGTAGCCTTGTGTTCAGTTAATTACTATATTTGCATATTCTGAATTTTATATTAATTATAATGAAACATGGTAAATTGCAGGAACCAGTTGCTGAAACACTAGAAGAATTATGGATATCTTATAACTTGATTGAAAAAATGAAGGGAATTGGTGTTCTTCGAAAATTAAAAGTATTGTATATGTCTAACAATCTTGTTAAAGACTGGGGTGAATTTATTAAATTACAAGATTGTCCTTCATTAGTAGATCTGCTGTTTGTAGGTACTGTATATTAAAATGAAATATTATTTATTTTTATTTATTGTTGCATTAACAATTAAAGTTATTAGCAACTTATCAGTGTAATGTAACTGTACTGGTAAATGAGAAGTCTTGAACAAACTCAGACTGACCATTCCTGAGATTTGTGGTTAACCGAAAAACCCAACCACCAAAGATATTAACAATTATGTAAAGTTGTTATACTGGATAAATTTGTTTATAATAACATTTTTAATCATAATTGAAATAAATATTTAAGTAATTCTAAACAAATTTGTTGCCAGTGGTACTAGATGAAAAAAAATGTAAAGCAAGATAAGCCTTTAAAATTATTAAAAATTATACGCAACTATTTTTCAAGTTACATAGAAATAGTTCTTTCAGAGTGCTGGAAATAATTTTGCAGCTATTTCATTTAATTATAGGTGACACTATTGTTTACTGGTGTCTCAATGTTATTTCTAAAGTAACATGCTGTAACATTACAAAAGAAAAAACTGATTAATTAACCTCAAAAGGAACAATTTCATGGAAGAACAATATCAGTGTAATTTGAAAGTGGGTTGTTCAAATTTTATAGTAATTACCCTCTTTTATTTATTATACCAATTGGGAGGTAACTATATAAGTTGTAGTGTAAAATAAAACAGAATGCAAAAGCTGAAAATATATTAAGTCCTGATTGGTCACTATATTGAATGGTTGCAATATGTTATGCCTGCATAATGTTGTTAACTCAGTAGCAGATGACTATAATAACTGCTTACTTTTAAAATAACAAAAAATACTCATTACGTAGTATACTTTCATGATATGTAATTTAAAAAATTACTTTTATTAAAAGATACATTTATTATACTGATATAATTGATTATTTTTAGGTAATCCTTTATGTGATGCATTAGAAGAAGCTGTCTGGAGAGCAGAAGCTGTAAAAAGATTACCTAACTTAAAAAAACTTGATGGAGACCCTGTAATACAAGATGTAACATAAGAAAAAGGCAAATAACTTATCCATGTATACTACAATAAAATAATTAACAAAATGCTATGATGAGCTTTTATGACAATTAATGATTTTTAAAGTTTGATTTTTTTTATAAAACGTGAAATACACTCTAAAAGTGATACTTTCATTTGAAAGAGTCAGGGAAAGAAAATACAAATAATACAAATTTTACAAGGGAGCAATTTGAAGTTTCCAATTCCATAACATTACTATTGTGCAATTTAAATGCTTTACGATTTCTGTTTTAATCTTAATATTATTACATACTGATTCAAGTAATTTTGTTTTATTATATTCAATAACTCCAGTGTTATTGACTTTGTGACATTTGCAATGGAGATGCCTAATGATTGCAAAATTTTTAATTTTCCATGCATAAATCACAAAATAACAATTTACAACCAGTGGTATCCAAGAAATTAGAAATTAATTAGTTAAGTGTAGATATAACCTCATTTGAACCTTTTTTTTTTGGTAACTAATTGTTCATAAATATTAACATACTATTATTTAATAAATAAAATATGTATGTTAAATAAAAATTGTTTCTTATTATGTACATCATTACTAAAAATGTTTTGTGTTAGCAAATTTATAAAAAATCTATAGGTTTTTGTTGGTTAAATATAATATAATATATATATATATATATACTTGTGTGGATCAATTCAAATTGATCCACCCAAGTACAGAATTGAATAATATAAAATGACACTTGCCTTAATTTTTCATGCAATCTCTACAAGATCGCTTCATGGCAACCCACATCTTCAGTTTCAGATTTTTCTTTTTTGTAAAATATTTAGTGTTAAATTACATATTAAACTGAAAATTAAAAATTAAATTATAATAAGTTAAAATATATAACAAATTAAAATACAAAAATAAAAATTAAAAAAAAAAAAATTAATTCAAAAATGATTTTTTTTTTATTTATTAAAAGAGGTATAAATATGTTAAAATTATTAAAATTTCCATATAAAAATATGATGTCAAGTATTATAAAATAAAATATAATATACCACATGTGTTTGGCCAGCCAATACTATAGTATTTGAGTTTAATATGTAATTTAAAACTAAGTATTTTACAAAAAAGAAAAAAATCTACAACTGAAGATGCGGGTTGCTGTGAAAGCTCTTTTGTAGAGATTGCATGGAAAAATAAGGTGAGTGTCATTTTATTTTATTCAATTCTATACTTGGGTGGGTCAAGTTGAATCTATTTTATATATACAATAATTATTAGTGCAGAGGTGATATATGTTTTGAAAAGATCAACTTTAGAAAAATAATAATATATATACATATATATTATGAGAGTAAGTCAAAAAATGAAGGGAAATTTTGATTTCCCTCCCAATCACATGTTTGGCAGTAATGATTGTTCTCCTATAACTCACAACCTTTATCAGCTGTTCATTGAAAGTATTATTTCATTGTTAGCTATTTGTAATTGTGTTTAAAAGGGTGCTCCTTTATCTGATTGCACCAAGGAAGAAGTGCAAGCAGTAATATGTTTCCTCAGTTCAGAAGGGGTGAAACCAGCAGAGATTATTTGTTGAATGCAGCAGCAATATGGAGAGAGTTGTTTGAGTGGAAGCAAGTTCTACGAATGGATTGATTGCTTTAAAAATGGCAGGATTTCTCAATGTGATGAACAGTGGCAAGGTAGGCTTTCCGCTTCACAGACTAATGACAATATTGAAGCGGTTAAATAAATGATTCTCGATAATCAATGAATTACCGTAATGTTGATGATGTTGCAAGTGAGTTGAATATAAGCCATGACTAAACGTTTTCAATCATCCATGATTCTTTAACCTTCAAAAAGTCTGTGCTTGCTGGGTTCCACATCAATTGATCAGCATCCACAAAGAAGATCGTTTGAAAATTTTCCAGAAGCTTTTGAAACGTTATGAAGATGGACTCATTTCTTAAGCGTTGATGAGATAAGGGTCCATCACTTTGAACCCTAGACTAAGTGACAAAGTTTAGTGTGGAACATCCTTCATCTCCCACATTAAAAAGTTCAAAACTCAGATGTCTGCAGGATAGGTGATGATGATATTCTGGGATATGGAAGGTTCACTTTTGGTTTACTTCACATCTGAAAGTCAATCAGTAAACAGTGACTACTGTAAGCTACTGCATTGACTGAAGCAAAAAATCAAACCCAAAAGATGTGGTAAATTTTCTAAAAGCATGATTTTGCTTCAGGATAATGTTTGACTTCATACAGACAAAAACACAGTAATTTCCCTTCAAGATCTTGGTTTTGAGCTACTGGACCAACCTCCATACAGTCCGAACCTGGCTCCAGGAGATTTTCATCTTTTTGGTCCATTGAAAGAACAGTTGAGAGAGAATCATTATTGATCTGATGAAGAGGCCATAGAAGCAGTGAAAATGTTTATGTACACAGACCGAAAACTTTCTTACAGGAAGAAATCCAAAATTCATGAAAAGAATGGACCAAGTGCATAGAAGTAGGAGGAGATTATGTTGAAAATTAATGCATGTATCATTTATGTAATTAAAAATAAATATATTAATTTTTTGGATTTTACTTTACGTTTTGATTTGCCCTCGTAGATATAATTCATTGACAATGTCATATATTTATATTTTAACATGTCTAGATAACTAGTGCTAATAATAGTTGGGGAGGGGACTTTTGCACAACCCATCGGAATGAGGTAAGTTTTATATAGTTTCTTTATTCGGTTATTTTAACTTTTATATTTTATCGACTTCGTCTGTGGTATTAGTATTGAGTTTTATTTTGCCTTCTTGGCCTGTTTTAATAAATTTTTTTTATATGATTAATAATATATTTACACCTTCTAAACTTTATTATTTTAGAGTTATTTTACCCTTTTATTAATAAAATTCCGGGCGATGATAATGCCCAGGCGTTTTTCGCCCACAAAAAACAAAAAAAAAAAAAAACAAAAAAAATAGTTTGCTTGGCGAAGAAGAATGGTCCTATCAATTCATAAGCAAACATACCAAATGTTAATTTTCACGCACATTATACTTTTTTAAACTAGCTTCTTTCATTTAGAGTATTAGGTTTAAGAGACCATTACTTTCATTTCAGTCACTTAATCTATTTTAATTTAATTTTATTTATGATTTTATTCATTTAATAAATTATTTCATATTTACTCTCTATTGGGATTGATTTATACCACAAATCACCGATTTATACCACAAATTTCTGAGCGTTTATTTATTTACCGCAATGAAATTCAAGCTTGGACTATGACGATTAGTACAGTATCGGTTATTCAAACTGAAAATACTGTTTAGTTTTCACGTAAATATAACATGCTTTCATATAAATATAACTTATTATCACGGGTTAGTTAGAACTTCATCGGTAACAGGCGACGAAGTTAATGGTGACTACAAATCATGCAGCTAGATAGCAGTACTTTATAGTACTAGGTAGCGTACAAAAACTTGTTTGGGTACTTGAAATAATAAAATTTAAAAGAAAATATACTACAGCTTGTTTTAATAGTAGTAAATGCTACTATGAAAATGAGAGTACTGAAGATGAATTGATTTTTTTAATCCCCATCACATCTTTAAAAAATAATAAAAGTATCAGTTTACAAGAGATTATATTGGCTTTATTTAAAAAATAAAAATATGGTATGAAATGAATGATATGATTATCAACAAAAAAAATTGGCCGTGAAATTCAATTTGTTTGTTCTAGAAGGCCAATAATTTTAATAATAAATCCATAAAGATAACAATCCTCAACTTCTTCTTCCATCTTCCTCTTAATGATATTGTTTATCCCACTAAATGTTTATCTCGCTAACCCCCTCCAATTATTTTCCCTGTGGAGCATAGCCTCTACTATATTATTTGGGGTAACCATACCCACTTTCTGGTAAACTCCTGCTTCTCTCTTCATCCCATCTCGGGCAATGAAAAACTGTGTGCTCTACTGTATCCTCTTCTGTACAGTGGAGACATACATGGGCCCTCCTCCTCTTCCTTTTGAGGCACAGCTGTGGCTCATCAAAAATTGGGTGAGCTGAAATGAAAGCTCCCCATGTCTCCTTCTGTACCATGGCTTAATGCACGGGATCAACCTCTGCGTCCACTGCCCACCTCTGCTCTCTCCCATTGATTTTGCCACCTCTGTAACAGTTCTTCTCTTGCAATTTTCTTACTCTTCCCCTTCGACCCCTCCATTCTCACCATACCCAATAACTCAAGAGGAGGCAACAATACCACAACCAAAATGGCCTCTGTAGAGACCATCCAATATGTGCAAGCTACTCCAATAGCCAGCCACCTCTGCAGCTCCTCCAACTTCCTGACTACCTTCTTCTTCTCTAAGACTCTATTCTATACAGAGATCGCACACAGGCTGACGGTCTGCACCACCGCAGCTAACATCCTATGCTTGGATGTACTCGGCCTGCCAACCCTACTCATAAGCCTGGAGACAGCTGATAGAGTCCTACTGGCCTTATCAACTGCCTTCATCACATGCAGCTGAAAGGTGCATTTGGAGTCAATCCAAACTCCCAAATATTTAACCTTTTTCACCAGCTCTATAGCCACACCTTCAACTGTCAATGTAATTTCTTCCAGACTCTTCCTCTCTGCCATTACCACTAATTTTGTCTTCTTTGCCACAACACTGAAATTTCTTTCTCTCAACCACTTATTCACCATACATATTACCAAGTTACCTCTTTGCATCGTCTACTCCTCCATCTTTCCAATGATACATTGCAAGCCGTTCGGCACCTACAGCAGAGAGACTACTGCAGAACACTATATATCACCTTGAAGCTTGGTCCAGGATTACTGGTTTCACATTTTCATCCGAAAAAACAAAATGTGTAGTTTTTTCTCGGCTACGAAACCCTTCTATTCCGCAAATTTTTCTGAACGGTGAGACTATTACTATCTCTAATTACGTTAAGTTTTTAGGTTTAATTTTTGATAGTCGTCTTACTTGGGTCAAACATTTAAAAGAATTGAAAACAAAATGTTCCAAAATTTTAGATATGATGCGAGTCCTTACTAACACCAACTGGGGAGCCGATAGATCATGTATGATACGTTTTTACTATTCCTTTGTTCGCTCCCGTTTAGATTACGGTTGTGTGGCCTACTCATCAGCTCGTCAAACCGTGCTTAAAATGCTGGATAGTGTACATCATGCTTTCCTTCGACTTGCCACAGGCGCGTTTAGATCAAGTCCTGTCGCAAGCTTACTTGTAGACTGTGGTGAACCATCACTTTGGGATAGACGAGACCAGCTCTTATTATCCTATTTTGCTCGTCTCAGAGGACAGCCAAATCACCCGGTTCTTGAGTCAGTCTTTAAAAATCCTAATCTAGGAAAGTATGAGGATCATCCACGTCGTACTGCACCTGTAGGTGTCCGTACCTGGTGTCTGCTGCAGCATATAAATGTTGACACACCGTCATTCTTTCCTATGTACCCTTGCTCATATCCTCCATGGAGAATAAACCTCATAAATTTTAATTTTGACCTGACTACATGTAATAAAGAATCAACACCATCTATCGTCTTTCAGCAGATGTTTCAGTGTGTTCTCTCCAAGACGAAACCAGATGCGGTTGTATACACTGATGGATCGAAACAAAACGATACGGTTGGGTGTGCTTTTGTTGTCAATGAGAGAACTTACATGTTTGGTCTCCCCAGTATTACGAGTGTGTTTACCGCTGAACTATATGCTATAAATAAGGCTCTAAACATCATTAACCCTAAATATAGAAAAATTCTTATTTGCAGTGACTCGTGTAGTGCTCTCCAAGCCTTAAAGAACTTTTATTCCAAACATCCTATCGTCATTGAAATTTACAACGCAATCGCTGAGTTGAATAATCGCAACACAGAATTAAGTTTTTGCTGGGTCCCTAGCCACGTAGGGATTCCAGGTAATGAACATGCAGATTCCGCTGCCAAAGAAGCATGTAACCAGCCTCCTTTCACCACCCGAGTTGCTACTTCTGATTTCATTAACTATGTAAAACAATTATTAAGAACAAGGTGGCAAGGTGATTGGACAGCTACTGTTGATAATAAACTCCGTCAGATTAAAGATTCTGTGTTACCATGGAACTCCTCATACAGAAAACCCCGGCGTGAGGAAGTAGTTCTCTGTCGATTGCGGATAGGACACACGAGAGTCACACACGAGTACCTGTTTACAGGAGGACAACCACCTCTATGCGCAAGATGCAACTGCCGCGTGACTGTGCGCCACATACTCGTGGACTGCATATGTTATGCGGCATTGCGTCGTAAATTTAAAATTCCTAGTAACATCCGAGGTATCTTGCGTGACGATAAGGAGGTTTTAAACCGCATGTTTATATTTTTACGTAGTATAGGGTTAATGCAAAAAATTTAATAAGTATGTATTCTTTCGTAATTGTATGTATTGTCCTATGTATTGTTTTTGTTATCCGAGTAGGGAGCCTTTTACACTCCCTATCGGATTTTTTTGTTTTTTTTTGTATGTTTTTTAAATTCGTCTGTGATATTAGTTATAAGATTTTTGTGATATTAGTTTTAAGTTTTTATCTCCTTTTTTAGTTTTAAGTTTTATTTATTTTTAATGTGATAGTTTTTAACATAGTTTTAAGTTTTATTTATTTTTAATGTGATAGTTTTTAACAGAGTTTTAAGTTACATATTAGTGTTTTTGTTATCCGAGAATGGGCCTTTTACACCCATTCCGGATTTTGTTTCTGTGATAGTAGTTTTAAGTTTTAATTTTATCTAAAAACCTAAAATTATTTTTATTTATTTATTTATTTATTTTCCGGGCGATGATAACGTTCAACCGTTTTTCGCCCATCACTGATGATGGACATCGTCAGGATACTCCAACCTGAGGATGGCATATAAGCAAGGTTCCACATAGCAGCTTGCCCTAGCACCGAACCCTGCAGAACCTCACACTCCACCGTGGCTTCTAATACCTGTCCTTCGGCCAACCCAGTCATCACCCTATTTGTAAAATAATTCTGGAGAACTCTTACCAAATAGAGACTAATTTCTCTTTTCCGTAACTCTTCCAGAACACATCCAAACTGAATGAATTACATATAGCCAACAGAGACACTGCTGGAATATACCTTGTCCGCCACATGCCTACCACAGCTCACAGTCCACTAAGCTCATGACCATCTGCACTGCATACATCATGGTGTGCACCCCTTCCTGAACCCATACTGAAGGTCTGTAAAATCTCCTTTCAAACGAACCTCCTCCAACAGTCTCTTTTCAAACTGAGAAAGGCACAATGATCGAAAATTGCTTGGATCTTCCACCATACTCTTTCCCTTCCAAAGTAGCACCACCTTGGCCCTCTTTCAGTCATCTGGCACATTACCACCAAGCAATATTCGATTAAATGCACGCAAGACCTGGCCCAGCACCACCTCAACTGCAGCCAATACTGCCTCATTTGGGATGCCATCCAGTACTGGACTCTTCTTTGTAGATAACCGCCTTACAGCTCTCCACATCTCCTCGAAAGAAAATAATGGGATCTCCACCACAGCCACATCCACCTCAATCTGCCCTTGGTGCCTGGGAAATAACATCTTAATACATTCCTTTGTTACTTCCGCCAAGAGAATTGGTAGTGCCCTACCGAATTTCCCTTAAACAATCCTGCAGGTGCTACCCCAAATATCCTCCTAAGATTAGAACAAATTTCTTTCCATTTCTCCTTCTTACTACTCAAAATGGCCTTTCTATATGCCTTCCTCTTATCTGCCAACATCACTCTACATTGTCTAGCCTCCTCATTTTCACCACCCCCCCTCCTTGCTCTCTGAATGCAGACAACGTTGGACTCTCATACATTCAATCCTTGCTTCTGCCACTGCTGCTGACCACCAGTAAACCTTTTTATTACGCCGACCAGCACTGTCCAATGACTCCTGTACTGCCCTTGACATTACAGCTGTTAAATACCCAGGCATCATCTCTTCCATATGTCTAAGACTTTCTACCAACTTACTTTTAAATCTGCAGAGTCCTTTTTCAGAAATCACCTTTCTCTCCTGCACAACAGCCGACACACTGAGTCTCCCATTTCAAAGAAAACAACTTCATGGTTACTAAGACTCTCCTTCTTCCCCATCATTTGCTAATTCCTCGTCCTTTGTGCTAACCTTGGTGAAACAAATGTTAAATCAACAAAGTTACCATCGATTATATCTCACGATTGTAGGCACCTCACCATCATTCAGACACATCAGTCCTTTACTTGCAACCATTTCTTCCAAAATAATACCTCTAGGGTTGGTAATATTATCCCCCAGGCCACATTTTTGGCATTAAAATCTCCTGCCAAAACAAAGTCCTTGCTTGTTTGATTTAACTTCATACACAAGTCCTCTACTATTTCCTCAAACTCTTGTACACTGCAATTGGGAGAGATATACCAACTAAAAACCGCCATATCAGAGAACTCCATAAATACAAAGCTCCTATCCTCACCTCTTGAGAGTAGAGGTCTACTTCTAACTACGAACAGCGCAGCACTCTTCTCCCTGTCTGCCAACCATCCCTGTTCCTCCACACTCCTCCAATTGGGCTCTGGCACCAATAATACATCAATGTCCAACCTCCTACCTAATTCTAACAGGGCATCATGCACCACCCCACTCCTACTTACATTCAACTGAAGGAATCTAACCATTTTTGGGTTTGCAGAAGGCGTTACCCATCTGATGCCCCCTCACACATACTTCAAACACCTCATCCGCACCTTACAGTCCACCAACCTGTGCCAAACTTCACCACAGTTAAAGCACATGGCTGTCCTGTCTAGTCCATTACATCTAGCAGCCATGTGCCCACTCTCCTGGCACTTATAGCACCTAGGCTCATTTCTTTGTTGGGACACCTGACAGTGCACCCAACCCACTCTCACTCCTCTCACAGCAGCTGCCATCACTGCCAACATAGAAACTACCACACTTTTAGTACCACCATAGGCTGGCTGAAGTGAAATCACCTTCATCTCACCATCAAAATCTCCAGAAGCCTCCTAATGGCAGCCACAATTTCCTCTTCTGACACTCCCATCTCCAGGTCTCTTATATACAGGAATCCCCACTTCTGAAGTCCACAGGTGACACTTACACCTGCTAATTTATTCTTAACTGCCTTTGACACTACCTTACACTCACCCTTGGAAGCCTTTACTCTAATATGTAGGATTCCCCACCACCCTTCTTCATTGACAAAATCTCACCAAAATTGCTTCAACTAGCTCCTTCTTTCACCTTCTTGACTAAGTCAGCATAGGAGGCACCATCTGCCCTAGGTACAATCATACCAGAGCTCTCGCTCTCATCTTGTTGGGCTCTCACTGCTCACTGCTCCTCTATCCCCTCGTTAACTTCTTCCACATAAACCTAGAATTTTCTATTTGTCCTCCTACCACAATACTCAAACCACACCTCCATAACTTTCAGTATATCTGATACTTGTCTGTTGATCCAAACTTGTCTGCTGCCATCCATATTTAATTCCATCAGCTTCCTCAACGGACCTATACACATCCTTAATTATCACCTTTTTCTCGAGTCAACAACAGTGAAAACCCAATCTTGTCTAAAAACCTGGTTTGTCAACCAAATCACCTAATATCACCTCTGCCTGTCCAACCTCCAACACAAGTTGACCCCTCTTTACTTTACCTTGCTTAGCCAACCTACTCATCACAGCTGCCATTTCCCACACCTTTCTTTCAAATTGTGCCTTGCTTGCTGTGTTGTACAAAACCACAATATCCTCTCCACCAACATCAAAAATAGATAACATACTTGCATTGCGAGATGAACTCCACAGGCCACCTCTTACTTATTAACGCCGGAATGTCCTCTAGTTGTTCAAACGACCGCTTACCCTCCCCTTGCATCGTTTGCGTAGCCGTCTCCACCAACTTCTTGCTCAGCACCACTCTGCAAGAGTAACTTGCTCTCTTCAACTACTCCTTTTGCTACATTAATTCAGTCAGCCACAATATGCACTGCTTAATTTCCACTTTAATGTTGACATTAGCCACCACCAGCTTAATTAACCTTCCAACTTGCATGCCGATCTCATCCAACAATTGTTCAAAAGCACATGACTCCAGCAGCTGCACTACCTCTTCTTCCTCTACCCTCCAACGCTTTAACATACGGTCCAACGACCCCCATCCTTCGTGGCAACTTGACCAAAACTCTAACAGCACCTGGCTTCTCCATAACAAATCTGAGAACTAGGAAGGCTTTTCCTAGGCCTAAAAGCGTTTTCCTCCATTTTCTTCCTTAGAAATGATATCTTTTCTTTTTCCTGTGTAACCTCCGGTTTCAGATAACCTTTCCTGTTTAACCTTTCAGATAATACTTCAGAGGATGATATGTATGAGTGTAAATGAAGTGTAGTCTTGTACAGTCTCAGTTCGACTATTCCTGAGATGTGTGGTTAATTGAAACCCAACCACCAAAGAACACCGGTATCCACGATCTAGTATTCAAGTCCGTGTAAAAATAGCTGGCTTTACTAGGACTTGAACGCTGGAACACTCGACTTCCAAATCAGCTGATTTGGGAAGACGCGTTCACCACTAGACCAACCCGGTGGGTTTAGAAATGATATCTGCGAGGCTCTTACTGTACGGTTGACAATTTCATTGTAATTTTTGGGATTTTGTGTTACTGGATGGTATTATGGTTTTTTTAAATTCTAATTCTGCTGTTCATATTTTATAAATGATTTTGCCATAAAAAGAAATAAATTTTATGGTATGTTTTTAAACGTTATAAAAATATACGCCTATTCTCAAGTATTTTAATACGTCAGCAGACAAACGCTAAATGAATTTAACTAACATTATGATTGTCTGACATATGCAGGGCGTTTCATAATGTTCTTCAGAGTTTCGAAAATTCATTAACAAAAAACTATTTCACTCATAAGAATAAAACAAGTATTGTACGAAAGAGTACTCCAAAAAAATTTTTTCCACATATACTAGGCAGTTAGTAAACCATTTGTTCGCTAGGCGTCGACAGTAGAGAAAATTGCTGCCACGGGAAGCGAGAAGTCGTTTTGTGTGTTAGAATTTCACTTGTCAAAGTCAGTAATTTCTGTGCAACGTGCGTTTCAATTGAAATTTCATAAGGAGCCACCAAGTGACAATTCAATTCGTGCATAGTATAAACAATTCAGTGAAACTGGTTGCTTGTGCAAGCTAAAATTAACTGGTCATCCATCAACCTCAGAAGTCAATGTCGAACGTGTGCGTGCAAGTTTAATTCGCAGCCCGTCAAAATCGACTGCGGCTGCAGGCAGAGAATTAGGAATTCCGAAAACAACAGTGTGGAGAGTTCTCCGTAAACGTTTATTATGCAAACCGTACCATCTTCAATTAATCCAGCGTCTTTCTGATGGAGATAAAACACGTAGGCTCGATTTTTGTTTACAGTTACAGGAAAAGATGTTGTTACATGAAGGTTTTCTAAACAAGATCATTTTCAACGATGAAGCTACTTTCCATATTAGCGGCAAACTAAACCATTATAACGTGCGAGTTTGGGAAACTGAAAACCCACACGCTTATGTGGGACACATTCGGTATTCTCCGAAAGTAAACATTTTTTGTGCGATCTCTCGTGAGGCAGTGTATGGGCCGTTCTTTTTTATGGAAACGACAGTAACCGGCATGATATAACTGGATATGTTACAACTATGGCTTATGCCTCTGCTACTCAACGACTTCATTTTCCAGCAATATGGTTGTCCTGCCCATTTTCATAACGAGGTTCGACAGTATCTTAACACACCATTACCTCGGCGCTGGATAGGACGTGCGTCTGAAGAAGACCAACACATTATGCTCTGGCCACCAAGATCATCAGACTTCACGCCATGCGATTTCTTTCTCTGGGGTTACGTGAAAGATAAGGTGTCCCACCAATGCCGCAAGATATCACTGAGCTAAAGGATCGCATAATCAATGCAATCAACTATAAAAAATGACATGTTAGAACGAGTTTGGCAAGAGCCAGACTTTCGTGTTGATGTGTGCCGTGTCACCAGAGGAGCACATATTGAACATTTATAGATTTTAACAAAAACTGTTTGAGTCTCTACATCATCTCGTACAACTTTCATTTAGGTAAGTGAAATACTTTTTTTGTACTAATTTTTGTAACTCCTAAGAACATTATGAAACGCTCTGTATAAACATAGTTTATAATCTATCGTGATTTTATTTGTCGTAAAAATAAACAGTCAAGCCAACTCAAGAAATGAGTAACCTTTCTTAGAATTCTTAAACACATTATAGCCATATTTTTTTCTGGATGCTCATGGTTTTCAAATACTGCCAAGGCAATGTAAAAATGAATAATTACCCATAAGCCTACGTTATTGAATGCTTGATTATCCAATTAACTAGTTTTCCTGTATTTATTGATCCTGTAACAGCATTTGTGCAAATTCCGGTTGTATATTTTTAGTATTTTATAATTATGAGTGAGTCTAATGTAAAAAATAAAAACACTGAAGTGGCAGGGCCGGAAAATAATATATAGTGTGTATGAATTATGAATCAAGAAGATGACTGATTTCCGAAGTCGGAAAAAGAAGAGAAACACCTGATTCACATTAAAAAGTGTGGAGAAAGAGCAGCAGTTGTGTATGGGATGTCGCATTCCAAGACCAAAAAATGAAAAAAGAGAAAAAGCGCATGCTAAAAAAATTAGCCGAAAAATAGTTTTTCGGCTAGAAAAATAGTATTTATTGGCTCCGGGACTTCTTTCTTTAATCCAATAAATACAAACCCCGTGAAAAGCCGAGAAAACGGGATTTGATAACTTTGACAAGTGTGTGGTGAGACGGACTGTAAACAAATTTTGCGAAGTTAATATAATACTGCCGAAAGTGAAAAATATAATTTTGGCGCATAAAGATGCCATTTGTTGGTCAGGAAAAGGATGAGTTTGAGAAAAAAAATAAACGAATTTGCTTTAGGTGGAGAAAACCCGAAATAATAGGAAGGTTCTCACTGAGCGAAATGACGTAAGGTTTAAGGGTATTCAGTATCTGATAGCCGTAAAAAAAATTAGAACCGAAAATAGGGCGGTAGCCCTATTTTAATTTTAACCCTATCTCAACGAGTCATATATAATCTTTTCACACAAATCGTGATGTAGTGATTCAGGTGACGAGCTGAACGTTCCTATTTCAAAAGGCAGCAGACTTACTGTAGTGCACGCTGGAGAAGAAATGGGTTTTATACCAAATGCCTTACCAGTTGACAAGCAAGTTTAAAAAAGTGGCAATTACAGAAGTCAAATGAAAGCGGAAAATTACTTGAAATGGGCAGAAGGGATATTAATCCAAACCTTTCTGATAATTCTGTGGTAATTTCTGGCAATGCACCAGAACAATGCCGTTTTAGAACAATCACCAACTTTTAATTAAAGCAAAGAAGATTCGAGTATAATAAAATGGTTACAGAAGCATTCTGTTTCTCGTTTTTTCTTGATGCTGAAACCATAGTTGTACGAACTGGAAAAAGTAAACGGGGAAAAAATTACCGTCTCTTTGAGGAATAGTTTATGACACTCATACGAGAGCAGAATATGACTCTCATACGAGAGCAGAATACTCAGATGACCGAGGCGAATTTTAAGATTGATTGTCGATTGATGTTTAAAACGGGTAGGCGGGAGGCAGAGCGTTACGATGGAGTCTTCGAGGTTAGTCTGTTTGTTCTCTCTTCTAATGGAGTAAAAGTGTATTTAGACGGTTTTCAAATGCTACAGATTCGGACACAGAGCTAAATTCTGTAAACATCCGGCAGTTTGTGCTCATTGTGGTGACGAGGGACACAACTGTGATGATTGTCCCAAGAAGTCGGAGGTCCTACTTGGGTCAAGTGTAAGCATCTTCGGAAGGATCATTAGCACTCTGTGAACAGCAAAGATTGTGGTTATTGTCATGCATACTAATTCAATCTCGTTAAATGATTAAAATTGTGCAATCAAATGCACAGAGGGCTTACATTGTTCAGATTGAGCTCAATGAGATCTTCATGTGTAGAGGATTGGATGTTGTTCTGCTGCAGCATTCATACATTGTTGGCGAACTGCCAGGTTTTTCTCGTTGGAAAAATTTTATTGTGGTTCTAATAGTATGTCCGTTGTTTTGTGCAGATGGGAACTTGATTGAGTCTTCATACGACAGCTCTCAGACAATCATCATGTTGTGTTGTCCGTATGGATATTCAGAACTTGCATCTTTATGTTCATATTTTCGATATAGAGATCCTGCTGACTGTCATTTTGAGATATGGGATGGATTTTCCTCCGGTCCTAGTCCAATCCTTATTGGTGCGGATGAGAACGCTAAATCATTCCTGTGGCATAGCGGATTCACCGATGATGGTGGTGAATTTGATAGAGGGCTTTTTAGTACAATATGGTCTTAAGGTATTTAATGTACCTAATGAGTTGCCCATCTACACAGATGGACGTCAGCGTTTTGGTGGAACGAACATCAATGTTACTGTTGGTAGGCATATTCCTGCTAATGTTTGTAATGGAGTCGATGATCGCTTGAGCAACCATCGGTTGATTGTATATGAGATTGTTGGCGTATGGTCTGGATCTGGAAGACTTGACAGCAGGTTTATCGGCGGTTTTTATAGATACAGCTGAGTGTTCCACGTAGTTCCGGTCGAGAGAGATTTGGACCATGGCGGAACAGAGAATTGTCGGTTTTGAAACAAGCTGTCTGTCGTTCTCGGAGCACTCTCAGTGAGAGAGTGATCCGGAGCGACGGGCAGTCCTTGTTGAATATCGGGATCTTAGATCTCGATATTTTCACCAAAATGGATTGCTAAGAGGGATTCTTGACGTTCCTTTGTTCACGAGCAGGGGAACAAGGATCCCTAGGGGGTCTGTAGGGTTTTTTGGACACAAACGTCGAAAGGAAAAGTAGTTAGTCTGTAGGCTAAATTTTAAATCAGTATGCCCAGGCAATTGTTTTTCATTAATATATATCTGTTATGTTATTTTTTTTAAATGGAAATAATCTTGATCATAAATATTAATATGGTTATATTATTTTAAATTATTTAGGTATTTAAATATATCTCTGTTTAATTTTGTTTTTTTAAATCAATTTTGGTAATAAAATATTTAATATTTTTTTTTGGAAAACATTTAAAAAATCCATAAACATGTAAAAATACATTTAAAGATGCTTTTTTCATAAGATAAATACATACCTACACTTAGGTATACATGACAAATGGACCCACAAAACAAATTTTTGAGTGAGTTTTTGTACAAATCATAGATTATTTTACCCCAGTTCTGGTCCATTATTTTCATCTATCTTTTTTATTTACCAATAATGTATTTATCAACCAAGAGATCGGAAGATTTCCAGATTGCTCTTTAATACAGCCTTTTCTAAACAAAAACTTAAGTATTAATTTGCAGCATAATTCTCATTATTAGTGATGAATGTAAATATTTAACTGTCATACAAGGCCAAAGAAGGACATGTTCTATGAGTATATCTTCCTCAAGGGCAATCCTTACTGAAACACAAACACTCCATCATTGGTATCGATCCAAAGCTTCTTTCATTACATGTTTTCAAACACGAAGTAGTTTTCAAGTATATAATTTTTAGAAAGTGTAAACTGGAGTTAGATTTCTGGGTTCGAATCCTGGTCAGGCATGGCATTTTCATACATGCTACTATCATCTCATCTTCTGAAGTAATACCTAACGGTGGTCCCAGAGATTAAAAAAAAACTGGAATTAGAAAATATACTGGTAAAAAATAATCAATATATCAATAAACTGCAAAACATAAACCACTAAATCTTTTCCATTAGACTTACAAATAAAAATGTATATTAAAAAAAAAATAATAATTTATAAATACAACTTTATTATTAATTATTTACAACACTTAATTTGGTACACACATTCTTACTCACATATACATGACATAAACGCTCTCACTTTAAGAGGGTAATAATATAATAAAAAATAATTATTTATATGTTCATATAAAATAACAATGAAATATTCAACTATTAATTACATATTAAAATTTATAATTAAATTTAAAAAAATACAAAAATATAAAAAATTCAATTAACAAAAAATAAAAGATAAATTTACTATGAAAATAAATCTCACTAAATTTTTAACAAATGGGTTCAAAATCTTTATTAAAATATTCGTTAAAAACAATAAAATTATTCATGTGATACTTCAAGACAGAGATTGAAAATTTTATTTGTAATTTAAATTCAAGTAAATAAAAATAAAAATTGATAAATTAGATGTATTCTATTATAATTACTTATGAGATAAATAACTAGTAATCTGTAACAATATAGTATACAAATTTGTATCAGTATACATTTTAAATACTTGCAAAAATTATATAAAGAACTTTGGTTAAGCTATAACATTCTGAAGAAAAAACAAACATAACTTGAGATTTTTATTGAACAACAAATAATGAAAAATAAAGTGATCAGTTGATAGAAAATTACATTTTTATAAAGGAGTAAATGTAATAAACACACTAAAATTAAAAAAGAAATGTACTGAATTCTATACTATCCTAATCTGAATATATACAATACATATTTACTAAATTACTGTTAAAAAGAACATTGTTATTAGTGGATTAAGTAGTGAGATGTTTTATAATGAAATAATAAATATCCGAAATAAGAATTATTGAATTCATTTATTATTATTACAATATATATTATTATATATATTTTTTTTTGCAGAATATCTGGACATATTTTACTCAAAGACTATAAACACAGATAATAAACAAAAATGTATAGTTACCTCTCAATTCAGACTTGACTTCTATTTTGGACTGACTCCACATAAGGTTGAGTTGAGTCCCAATAGAAATATTCTACCGTAATTTTAAATAAAAAGAGTTTTTCACTTCTTGACTGGACTTTAATTCATTGTTGAGTAAATCTCAAGTAATAAATTGTCATGATTCTTTGTGAACATCAGATCAAAGATATTCTCACATCAGTCAGACAGATTAGATTAAAAGAAAATTTAAGTTTTATAATTTCAGATTTATGTATAATTTTTATACCATTTTTATCATAGTTTAAGATTTCATATCTGATGAAAATACATTTACAGAGATAAATACAGTTATCCACACCCACACACACACGCGCGCCCCCCCCCCCCCACACACACACAGTAATAACATTGATTTCTTGTCAGATTGATTCTTTGTCAGAAAGGCTCCAGTTGCAATCTTTTTTGCAGGTTAGTATTATTATTAAATTTTTTGCGGACTTTTGTCATAATGATAATAAGTATCTGTCTTTTTCTAATCAAAGTCATCCAGACTGGTTTGATGCACTTATCGTTCCTTTCTATTTTGTACCAATCTATTAGCTTCAGTATATCTATTACATAATATACTCTGAATAGAAGTATATAATTTAAAATAATTATTCTCTATCTAATACTTTAGTTCTATTTGATGTTGAACTCTAAAATGGCCATTTTTTTTTAAAATTGTTAGTCATGTTATGAAAACTAGTTTTCATTTATAACAAAAATTAAATAATTACGGTTGCCTAATTTTTTTGGGTGGTTTACTATATAAGGTTGATATTAAATGGCTGATAAACAAATTAAATAATTGGCAATAAAAAAAAAAATAGGTTTTCAATAATTCAATTGAGCTCAGTCCAATCATGCGAGGTCAAGTCAGGATTCAGTGGTGTCTAATTTAGCACTATAACTATTTCTTTTCAAGCTTTATAAAAATAAATTATACTGAATGAAAATTTAAAATTATTATCTTCAACTTTTTAAAATAAAATTATGTACATAAAACAGAATAATACAATAATTTGTACAAACAATAGCTATATTGTACAAAAATATATAAGACTATAACATAGACAACTGAACATATGTTGAAGTGTAATATATCATTTCTTAACCATGAATATACATAAAATAATTATAATTCTATAAATTTATTTTACCCATACTTGTTTGTCTTATTTAACAAATATTTTAAGAAAATATAACATATTTTGTAAGGTAAAATCTGAATATGAAACTTAAAACCCTGAGAAATTAGTTGTAAGACGTTAGTATAACAAAATATTGATATACCAATTATAAAAGCTATTACATTGTAAAAAAGATTTTATTGAATAAATGTAAGTGTAATATTAAATTAAATTCATCAAAAACTATCCTTTATTAAACAATTTTTTATTCATAAAAAAAGAAAAAAGAAAGCTGAAACTCTCAGAATTAAACTTTTTTTTTAATTATAAAATTATTGGGATCTGAGTAAGATGGCAAATTTTATCTATTATGAACTGATGGCTCTTACACACCTAGAACATCTCAGGGATTAGTATCCTAGAAATTTTAAGAGTGTAAAGTAAGATAAAATGATGTGATTACTGAAGGTCACCAGAGATAAATAACATTGGATACAGTTCACTGCATGTAAAAAAAGTGTTTAATCTTAAAATATTGTAAATCTTTTAAAAACTTAAAAATAATTTACGTTCCGTAGAAAGATCTCCCTCCACAAAGCTATTGAAACTGCTGTTGTAAGAGATAAATTAAAAAAAAATTGTATTTAATAAATGCAGCTGAAATATGTTAGTTGGTTTTTATTTGCTGAATGATTTTTTATTGTCTTTTTTTATTTATATGGTTGATAATCTCAAAAACTAAACTAAAAGAAAATACTGAATATCTTTATAAATTTATAATTTATATGAAATTATTATTTCCATTTTAAAATTATGAATGCAAAAAAATAACAAAAAATTAAGGCAAAAACACTCGCTTCACTCACAAGAAAAAATTCGCAACACGAACATTTTCAACACCAGAAAGTAGATTGGAACATATGAAAAAGCACTGGGAGGACCGTAAGGCCTGAACATTTCCTTTGAAGAGACTTGCACAATGGAATGCGGTCATAAAAAATGAAAAAAATTAAAATCTATGTACACTATTGTCTGACTGATTTTATCTTGAATTCTAATCTGACGAATGGTCAATATGATTAAATGTTCCTAAATTATTATGATCATGTTCACCCTTTGGAAAAATACTAAAAGTTACAAGAGTTAAATTCAGTTTAGATTTTTAATGAAGTATTTATGTTACAGATTTCATCAAACTTATAAATTTTATAAATGCTATTTTAATGTAGATAGATTTAATGAGATATCAAAATTATCTGTGAATGATCTCTTCCACATAATTATGAAAGTTGAAACCATAATCATTTATAAAATTATCCATTATTTTTTATGTAATATTTTTATTATTTAAAAACTGGACTAAACTACCAAATTGCAATTAAAAAATTATGAGTACCAAACCACCTAACTACCTAGTTTATGGTCAGATATTTAATGGTTGTGTGATATAATGATCAGCAAGCTGATTCCTTTCAACTACTGATTGATTGCCACCAGAAATAGATGATAGATACCACCTATTACCTATAAAATTTCACCTAAACGCTTTGGTGGTAGGTGCCATCAAAATGGTTAACCATTCATTTTATCAGTTCATTCCAAAAGTACTTGTTCTTAAGAGTATAAATTCTGGGTATTGGCTTTCCTGATTCATGGTTCATCTTCTAAGTTTCAGCTTCATGCCTCACACTTCCTGACATTCTATTACATTTAATGTTCAACAAGCCATTCATTCTACTACAATTAATGTTTTCAAAAGTTGAAATATGTTGGTTGGTTATTTATTTGCTGGATGATTTCTTTGTTGCCTTTTTTTATTTACATGGTTGATAATCTCAAAAACTAAAATAAAATACTATATATATTCACTAATTTTTAATTTATATGAAATTATTATTTCCATTATAAAATTATAAGTGTGTACAAAATAATATATTCAAAAAAATATTAACTGAAAAAAAATGAAACATTTATACAGACTGTTATTGTCTAACTGATTTTATTGATGAATTAGTATTGAAATCTTCTCAGACTTTCTGATTTACTTTGTTTTTTATTCCGAAATATCTCATTGTATTTTTTTCTTTTTTTATGTTTTATTTTAGTATGAACATGTATTCAGTTTTATTATGTTACCATTAGTTTTTTTTAAGATCTACTAACAATACAGTTTGGTGCATGATGAAAAATAAAAAAATAAATAGCTTGTGAATCACATCTGCAGTCTTTACAAAATCAAAATGAAAATCGTTAAACTACAAATGTTAATTGGTTAAGCATACAAATTGGTTAATCAGTTTTATAACTTTGAAACCAACAGGTTTAAAACTGTTTTATGCAAAACTGGTGCCAGTAGTCACAACTGATATGTTTGCTTGAGTATGACTTGGTCCTCAACTACAAAGTGTTAGTAGATTTATTTCTTACCATATATGCAGTAGGTTAAATGAGTTTTTATGCTATAACCTCTTTACTCTCTTTTTAATTATGAACTGACCCCAGTCTTTGTTTTAAATTTTTAATTTTCAAATGCTATAATGAAAAATATTTGCATGTTAATTAATCATGATGATCACAACATTGAAGCTGCTGGTCAAGACAAATTGAAATTACTGTTAAATGCTCAAAACTTACAATTAATTATTTTATTGATTTTGAAAAGAAAATTAATCTTTGGCAGAAAACAAATTTATTAACTAAATTGCATACATATTGGTTGGGATGTGAATTAACTTAATTATACAGCATTTAAGTTCTTTCTAATATTAAAACTTTGAATTACAGATAACGATTATAGTGTGCAATTTAACGGATGTCTACCTAAACCATGTAAATGGCAGTCCAACTTTTTAGTAACAATACAGATCTCAAAGGCAACAAAATGTAATGATAGTAGATTACATTTTCTGTAATTTTGGCTGAAGAATTAGAATTTTCGGTATGTCAAACCCACTTTTATTTACAAGTCACAAAATAGTGGCTTTGTTATTAAAATTTAAATAATTTATGTTTGAAAAACAATAAACTGAATATTAAATGAACTGGGTAAACATATATATATATATATATATATATATATAGATTACTGTATGGTATTATTATATAAATTATATAATATGAATATTACAACTTATCTGATAGCAGAAAAAGAAAAATGATTCAAATAGTACCAACAAACAATATTAAAAAGTAATACACACATACATACATAAATATTAACACTACTTATATTAATATTCACAGTCTGTATAATCAATAATATGGTTCTTTATAACAATAATAATGATAATAATTATTATTTGTCTTTAAATTGTAGTTCTATTATTTATAAAAATGTTGAATAGCTGGAACCAGTTGTCAGACTAGTAGGGAACTCAGTGTAACAATCTTAAAACAATTGAACACATAACCCTTTGTGTAACAGTAACAGAATCCATTAAGACAGAAGTAACAATATCATATTCACTCTTCGTTGCTCACATCCGTGTCTCATGCATTCGGATTCATTATTGTTAATTCAGTTCTTCCATTTGCCATATCACTTTCACAAGTCTGTAAAACATTGATAAATGCATATAATTTACAACAGTAATATGTATAATTAGTGCACTATAAGTTATTGAAAGAGAGAGAGAGAGAGAGTTAGAGAGAGAAAGAAATGGGAAAAAATAGGAAGGTAGAGAGAAAGAAAGTGGTAAACAGAAGTAATTTTTATCAGATAAGAGTTACAGAAAAAAATTTCAGTAATTTCTATAAGAAAATTAATTATTTTAAGAACTTGCTTTAAAAACTATTAAACAATTGCAATACAAAATACAAAAATACAATGCATAATAGCTATGTGATGCAGATGAAAATTTGGAAGAGTATACTGATTATTTATGAATCTAAGTGTTTAGTTGAACTGTTGGAATTAGTGGCTCTTTGTGAACCAGTAGCACAAGACAGTTGCTTTTATCATAGGAACCAGTGTTAGATGTATATTTATAAACATGTGCGAAGGGAGTTAAATTATCATGATGACAAACAAATATCAGCTAAGTGTGTGTGTACAGGTTTTTGAATGAACCTTGGCCTGTCAGTAAGAGATTATCATAAAATCATCTATCATGACTATAGAGAGTAAGCTTGTCACAAATAACTTAATGTTTGTTATTATGAATGCAAAGATATCTTCAAGTTGTGTAAATGGATAATAAGTGGTTTGTTTAACCTTTTACTTAATCTATCTGAAACAGCTTACAATGAAACTATCACATAAATTCCCAAAATAAATTAAAAAAATAACAGAATTAATCCATTTTGTGAAGAGTAACTTCTTGAGTTTGGTAATTCTCATGGATAAAATGATCATGTATCAAGTTCCTGGACATCACATGCAGTATTTTTTCAGTGTCATCCCCTGATTGTTTTACATTGATATTAAGACCGGGTAAGTCAAATGTTGAACTTAATTCTTACTATATTTACCTTAGTTCTCTTAGTTATAAATCACACATTTTTAGCTTATCAGGGAGGGAACAAAGTTTTTCACTGGGGTACAAAAAAAGTGCACTAAAAAGGAAAAAAAGAATTTCAGTTCTTTAAATTTTAATTTTTTGAACTGGTGCCACAATAAACTGCTGTCATACATTTTTTAACCCTTAATTTGGTTCTAATTTCAAAAACTTAACATTTTAATAAAAATTAAGAAAATTTTTTACCTTTTATTAAAGTTTGTATTTATTTTTTTTTTAAATTTGTGTTTATGTAATAAACATGAAAGAATTTTGTTTTTTGTAAGTATAAGATGCAGATCGGCCTATAAAGATATACAGAAAAGTCAAATAGAGAAAAGTTATTCTACTAACTAACAAAAAGATGCAAAATTTTCACTTAGATAAAAGTAAGAAAAGGATGAGAGAAATTATGTATGAGTGCTGAAAATTGTGAACTCTGGTTCTTTGGAATTCAAAAAGTTTTTTTAGCTTAAGTTTTCTCAGTAATTTTCTTGGATTTTGGTAATGATCAGGAAGATGACATCAGTTGACAGACCATTACATGCAATTCAAGAATACTAAATTCCCATTATAAACAATCCAGTAATAAGCAATGATCCCAAAAAATAATGCAAAGATGTCTTCAAATTGTGTAAATGGACAACATAAGTATTTTTTTAACCTTTTGCTTAATCTATCTGGAACAGCTTACAATGAGACTATAAAAGAAATTTCCAAATAAAGTTAAAAAAAAATCAGAATTGATCCGCTGGGTGATGAATAACACTTCAACAAACATAAAAAAAAAAAATAATAAATAAAAACATATGGACTAATTTGAGAACCTTCACCTGTTTTGGTTCATTAAAAAACATTTTTCAATAAAAACTTTCTTTAGCTTTTAAGAATTTTTTTATCATCAAAGTATTAATGTCTCATAATAATTTCTTCAAACTTTGGCTTTACATTCAAATTAATATTTGTTCCAAAAACCAACTTGTTGCATTTGCTGTGTCACAATTAAAGTATCTAAATTTGTCTAGTCCGTCTATGGTTGATTACTGATTTATAGTAAATAGCAAAGGAATCATTAATTGCAGACCTAAAAAATTAGCTACAGGTTTCATATTATATTTTCTTACCATGATGTAATCCCTTTTTTTCTGTAAATTAAAAACTTAAAAACTCTTTCTAACTTTTGTTTAGCTGATGATCCTTAAAACAATATTGAGTGTTACGTGTGTCAAACTTTTATCTGAATGGTCATCACTAGTAAGTTTTCAGCCATTAACAGGAGATGAAGCAGCAGTTGTTAAAAACACATAATGATAAGAGTGCAACAAAGATCAATGATTGTTGTCCCACAATTAAACGAGTTATGCACAAAAATTTGTCCATTCTAGTTGAATGATGAATACTGATATCTACTGTTGTGTAAATGGAGAATATTTTACAGAGAATTTGTGATACAAACATTAAAGTTACGGTTAGAATATAAGTTACTAGCTCTTGCATCTTGAAATCTCACCTGCTCATGCATTCCTAAGAAAAACATTGTTTATGATGGATTTATTGACAATGAGGAAGAAGTTCAGAATATCTTATATGTTTGTTGTATGTGTTTGATGTCAGCTTCAAGAAAAGAAGTTTCAGGTGTAGCACTTAAGACATGTCAGAAGGAGTTGGATTATCATGATGACTCAAACATTAAAAAGATGTACTTTAAAGGGGATATAAAGGAAAAACAAAGAGTATATATACACACATTTATATATATATATATATATATATATATATATATATATATATATATAAATCTGTTTTAGAACAACTATGGATATTTTCTGTCAGTTCACCAAAATGCTTTGGAAATATGGAGGAGCTAGAAGTTCTCTGTATAATGTGATGACTAGATCATCAATACAACTGACAGAGTAATTGTTAGATAATATCTAAAAAAAAATGGTTGTTTAATAAAAATGCTAAATTAAAAAAATTAATTCTTTATTGTATATGTAAAAAAAAAGTATTCTAATTATCAATTATAAGTGTAATAAAAGTACTTGAATATCACAAA
Organism: Lycorma delicatula; assembly: GCF_047948215.1. NCBI lineage: Eukaryota > Metazoa > Arthropoda > Insecta > Hemiptera > Fulgoridae > Lycorma > Lycorma delicatula. The sequence goes on along the minus strand of NC_134459.1, from coordinate 68,109,150 downwards.
ATAGGCTGTATTTAAGTACTGTACATATGAATTTTCAAAATTAATCCAATTACAATTAATATCAAAAATATTTATTTATAAACAATATGTAAATTCTTTACTTGGCTCTGACAAAAATTATAGCAAAAAAACAAATTGAAAAATTGATAATTAGAAAGTAAGTCACTTGATTTTAAGGGTGTCAGTTACTTGTATTCTGTAATCTGATAATACATCATCAAAGTACACAATATTGTGGAGTATCTACAAATATTATATAATAATATAATATTGCTGTTAGAGCTTAGTAAATATAGCGTAATAAAGAGAAAAGAAAATTAATAGACAAAAACTCTCATTCAATAATAATCTATGGAAAAGTATTGAAAATTGAGCTAAGTATTCTATAATTTTTTTTTTTAAGGTTACACGAGTTTAAAATATTTTATACTTTAAACTCACAACCTTAATCTTAGACACGCATTTTGAATGGGAAATGCAGAATAAAACTACAAACTGAATAGAAATTTTAGGACTAATAAATGCTGGCTTACATCCAAGTGAACCATATAACAGATTGAAAATACTTCCCATGCTGAGACATGGACTAAAATAAATTGTTAAATGTACATGAATCATCAGAAATACATGGGAGATCATCATTACAATACATAAATCAACATGTTAAGTGACTATTGAAGTACATGCCAGGGTAGTAGCATCTCAGCCTGTTATGAAGGTTCTGGTTTCAAATCTTGTTCAGGTTTACCAGTTTTCACACCCTACTAAAGTCATCTATACTGTTTATTATTGTTTTCTTCATAAGAAATTTTTGTTCTGAAACTAGACAGTTCTCTGAAGATGCACGAAAAATTTTTGGAACATTATACTAGATTATTTGTGAGAATGTTAAGTTATGATTTCAAAATCTGATGGCTTAGTGTAAGTTTCATGATTGCGTATTCAAAGTATTAATGTAAGTCTTAGATTAATATGAAATGTAATTCTTCAAACTGCAGCAGCTTAAAACATACCAATCATGACACTTTTTGCAATTATGATTGAAAAATATTAGTCAATTTCTCACTGATAACTGCACATTTTCTGTAACAATATCAAAATAGGAGAAAAAAATTGGTGGTCTGCATGTTTGAGTAATTATGAGAGTTTAGATAGTAAATGAGAAAAGATCTAAAGTTTTTCTGCAATGTTTTTGGCTAGATAACTGGTGATGAATTTTTAAAAATGATTAACATTTCAAAAGAAAAACCAAATAAATTTAATAAAGATAGAATTTTTTTCTAAATTTTCCATATGTTTTTAGTTACACTTGCATCTATCTTCAGTGACTGGTGTTCTGTTCTTGTCCTAGTGTTGGGATGTTAGCTGATGGTTTTTGACAAGTTTTTAATATATGGTTTAAAAGTGAGTTGGATTTTAATGATGTTTGTCCATTTAAATGTTATATGTTTTTGTGTGTTTCAATATTTTATATTTGAGAGTGATAGAAATTTGGTCCTTTTTGTATATTTGATAAATCCACTGACCTTGGTTGTTGTCAATAACCTTGATATTATAAAAAATACAAAAAAAAAAGGCCACATCTTATATCAATAGGATATCAAGTATAGAAATACATAATAGTATTCTGCATGATTGTTTTAACCACTATTTGTCTGCTTAACTCAAAAAAACCTTAAAATTTAACATTAGCTAATCCCTCAATGAGATTGGTCACTGAAGATGGCTAAAAGAAAAATTAAAAACATTTTGATGTAAGTTATCAAAAATATTGTGTTTATTTGTATTTAGTTTTCATTGTATATAGTTTTTCATTTCAAATGTAAATTTTGAAACATCCCTAAGGGTTTCTTTTACATTGTAGATATTGGGCAATATTCTTTATAAATAAAAATAAGTAGTAAAATTTATATCTAAAAAAAATAAAAATATAGTGTTTAGTATAGTTGATTATTTAAAGATAAATTGAAATAAAATATGGGAAAATTTTTTAGATTTCTTGAATATATCTGCATAAACATAAGAATTCAGGAAATGTTCTACATCATACCCATTGTTTCTTGCTGGATTTCTACCTTGTAAGATGGGTTGTCATATGCAGCTGATTGTACTTTTCTTGTAGTGGCTGTAGTGATTGGTGCTTTATTATGACCATGCTTTCTTGCAAGTATAAGTAATAAAATCATAACAGCTACAATTGCCAATGCTGCCAATATTGAAACTGCAACTAATGGACCGTAATAATCATTAGCTTCTACTAGTGGCATCCCTTCTAGTTTCCCTGTGAGGAAAATCAAACAATAAATAAATAAAACTGAAACATTGCCAAATGAAAAAAATAAATAAATAAAAAATTTAAAAAAAAAACTTTCTCATCTTTCTTGTTAATTGAAAAACAATCTTTAAATAAAAATCAAATAATAAATAAATAAAACTGAAACATTGCCAAATGAAAAAAAATAAAAAAAAATAAAAAATTAAAAAAAAAACTTTCTCATCTTTCTTGTTAATGGAAAAGCAATCTTTAAATACAGTTAACAAAAATCATTCTAATAAAGACAAATTTTAAACAATTTAATTTTTTTATCAATAAGTATTATTAATTTGATAAAAAATAACAAATTTTTACTATAATTTTAACACCATTAAGTTTTATGCATTCTAATAATTGAGATTATTGTAAACAAACCTGTTTATAATTAATTACCTAGGTGTGTTTCATCTACAGTTATTGGACCAGGTTTTGTTGTAAAATCTTTAACATTACTCTTCTTTATTCGCCCATTTGTTAAGTATGCTTCTAACCATAAACGATACCTAGAAAATAAATGTATTACAGACAAGTACTGAATGGCACCAAACACTTAATGTATTACATGTTTTGTAATTATTACTTATTGTATTTCTGAATTTATTTCAAAACTTTAAAGGAGTAATAGATTAATATGTTTTTACAGAACGTACATACTAAATTAGACTAACATATCATTGAACTAATTAATTAAAGTAGATTTTTGACAGTTTTTCGTCGTTATTTTTTTGCCAGAATTGACTCGTATGATACTGTTCATTTATGTTCTGTGCTAATATTTTAACCTCATATTTATTACATCCTGAATCCTGAATTTTAATCTCTTTCTTTCTTTTTTTATAATATTTATTTTCTATATGTCCCTCTATCACTAAATTAACTAAACATGGGCCACCCACCAACCTAATTTCCAAGATTTTCCAGTAACACCACCTTTCAAAGGTTTCATTCTTTTTCCTTTCTGTTTTTTGAATTGTGTGTGTTTCATAATCATAAAGCACTATAATCAACTCAAATACCTGATAGAATTTCTTTCTAATTCTTAAATCTATATTTGATTTTAGCAGATTCCTTTTTTCATGAAAGCCTCTCATTGCTTGCTTCAATCTATTTTTTGATATCTACATTACTTTTTTATAATTTTACTATGTAAATAAAAAAATTCCCCTACCTATCGTATATTATGTATTCTATGTGATATATTATGTATTACATATTAATGTAAATCTTTCTTCTAGCAATAAATCTATGCCACTCAGTATTTCTTTTAATTCATCTTTAATTTCTGCTAAAAGAACAATTTCATTAGTGAATCTTAACAAACTTATTTTTCTCTTTAAAGATTTACCCTACTCTCAAATTTTTTTTCCAATTCTTACATTGGTTCTTCTACGGACACGTTAAAAGGCAATGAGGACAGACTAGATTCTTGTTTCATTTCTTTCTGAATCACCTGATACCAGTTAGACACAAAAGTTTCAATTTGATTCAAAATTATCATTAAATAATTAGTTTTTATTGGAAAAAAATGGAAAAAATTTGAATTCATAATCTGCTTTTATATTGCTGACATCAAGAAGGGATTTTAAATTCATCAGTTTACCACTAACTTCCATATAGTCATCTACATATGCATTAACATGAAAATGCTACATAATTACATTAACCTGAAACTGTATGTAAAACAAAACACTGTTGAACTATAATTTATAATGAATTTCACTATTAAAATTAATGCATGATTAAAATTATTTTATAAAAAGATTATAATTACACAGGCCAAAAAAAAAAAAAAAAAATTAGAACTGAGATAAAAGTAGGTGAATTAGAATATATTTTTTATGCTGAATCTTAAAATGAAATCAGTTTTTCTTCAACACCCTCAGATTTTTAGTTATGACCCTTTAAAATATTGAGAAACTTCTTAAGTAATAGAATACAGAAATAATAGTAATTGCAATTAAAATTTCTACCTTTATTTTGCAGACATTTACGTTTATCTTAATTTCTTTTTTCTTATTTTCCTTTTATGTACAGTGAAGTCTTTTCTTTTTATCATCCAGTAGTAGTCACTCATCATAGATTCATTCCATTTGCCTTGTTAATATTGTTCCATCTGCAATATATCTTGGTGGAACCTTCTTACTTGTTCGTCAGTGATATCACACAAGTTTAAAGGGAAATGTCCAAATGAGAATGTAAAAAATGAATTTTCAATTATATGCTGCAGCCTAAATTTTTGAAGTTCATTTATCAGCTTTTTTGTTTCTAAGAAAACCAGTTATGACATCTTTGAATGACTTCCATGCTGCTAGTTCTTTAGGATTCAGTTTGCTGTCAAATATATTTTCACCAATAAATTTTCTTATTTGTGGCATGATGAATATTCCCTCTTTTAATTTGGCTTCACTTAATTCTGAAAAAAATCTCAGAAAAAGCTGCCTCCATCTTTATCTAATGCTTTTACAAAATTTTTCATCAGGCATAGTTTTATGTGTAGAGATGGTAAAATAATACAATCTGCTTTGACAAGGGGAATATTGACATTGACAACATTTTCCTTTCTTGGGGTAAACTGATTTCTTTTTGGCCATTCTTTAACTGCATAGTGTTTATATGTAGCCCTAGTATCCCACAAACACAAGAAACACATATATTTTGTAAAACCGCTCTAGAGACCAAGAAGAAGCACTATCACTTTCAGGTCAGCAATGATTCGCCATGTGTTCATCATACTTAATAGCTTTTAAATTTTTGACATAAGTTTATATGTTACTTTCATTCCTACAGAATGTACTACTGGTATAGAAGAAAACTTATTTGAATTATACAACAACACTGCCTTTAAGCTTCTTTTTGATGAGTCTATAAATAAACGCCAATCATAAATAACATATTCTATGTCCAGCTCAGACATTAGCCCCTTAACATCATGGCAGGAACAAATTAAACCATCTCTTTTAAAGTATTTCAGTAAATTTTCATTTTGATTTCTATCTACTAAAATTTTAGTATCCTCGTTTAATAAATTCCATTCTTTATAATGTGAACCTAGGAGTTCTGCATGTTTTTCGACAAATACAAGTCGTGAATTAGGTCATTTAGTTCTGCTTGTGTGATGAGGTGAGGTTCAGTATTTGATTCTTCTGGAATGCAATTAATATATATTGAAGTCGAGGATTCATCAGTTGAGGCTTCTGGGGAATTAGAAATCTCTTTCCAAGAAATTGGAGTAATTGGAATTGGTAAATCAACACCATGAAGTATTGGTCATATAGGTGAACAAACATTTGGGTTTGCAGTACAGGTTTTATTGTTTGAATTGAAACCAGTAACATTTGTTAAGCAAAAATAGCAGTCATCATATTGGTTAATAGGCTCTCGCCAAATCATAGGAACGCCAGAAGGCAAATGCTCTTTTTTTTCTTATAGTGTTTATAAGATGTTTTCAGCAGATTCAAGACTGGTTTTCGTTGACTTTTGGTGGAGAATTCTCTGTAAATGTAACAATAATGTTTGGAGAATATTTACAAGCCCGATTTTTATTCATTGTAAAATTCAAAATGCTTTAATGAATGCAAGTAAACTGAAATATTACAGAAATACTTAATTATAAAAATAATTATGTTTTAATTTATAAATACTTAATTACTTTTCTTCATAAAATTCTTTCATTATGGAGTGCAATAAAACACAAACACACATACACAACTTAAAAAATCTTAATATTCAATAAAATAATGCCAACAGTTTTTCTGTCATAAATATTGTTCATTAAATTTATGGCATCACTTATGAAACAATCTTTATAATATGTGTACAATAAAACCACTACCACAACTAAAGAGCACAGCAAGTCATACCAAGAGAGCTGAACTCATACTGCAGAAAATTTCATCATGTTGAATTACTCATTACTTGACTAGCTAACATGTCTGGCTTCACATGAAATGACATCATTTGACTGTTATGTATCAAATATAGGTCTACAGCATGCATCACAATATAAATCAGATGTGTATAACCAAACTTACAGATGTACTAACTTATTTGTATTGCCTGTTCCACAAATGATGGAACAAATAAATTTAAGGGGTTAGAACTTAAGAACGTTAAGTGATGGGTTGTTTCAGAATACATATTCAGATTCAGCATATAAAATACTACATAGAACACCTACTCCCCTTTTCAGTTCCAAATTTTATGTTGACCACCCTTTATTTTTACTGTGAAGAAAATCTTACTAAAAGTACATTTTTTCATAACATCTTTTTATAAGTTATTTATTTTTTTACATTTTATATCTATGAATTATATTAATCATTTACACTGTATTAGCAGGCCAATGAGGCATGTTTTTTAATATGATAGTCCATTTTAGAAAAGGAAGTAAATTTAAACTATTTGTAAGTTTTATCATCATCCTTATTAAAGGAGGGTAGTTATTAATCACCACTAAGTAAAAAAAATAAGACAAACATAGTAACATCAATTACCTAGTATTAGGTTTAAGAGCCTTTATGAGAGTACTAGGTGGAGAATCTCGTTTGGCCACCTTAAAACTGTTAAAATCTTCTTTACCACCATCACTCTGATAAATTGCTCTAAATATATTAACATATTTATCTTCAGGATATGGCACTCCAGACCAACTAAGTTCAACCGAAGTTGCCTTGATATGATGTACATCCAAGTTTAACTCAAACTTATAAGGATCTAAAATAAGGAAAATAGAATAGATAGATATAATTACATTTTAATAAATAATAATAGAAAGAAAACTAATTAATGATTAGATAGTGCTACAAAGAAAAAAAATTTCAGCATATTTGACTTATTTTAAAAATTATTGAATAAAAATGTTATCAAATTAAAACAGTTGTGGATTTTTTCAATCTTATGTTTTGCTTGATCTTCAATAAACTAATTATTGCTAGTATTAACTAAAATAATACATCTATGGTAAAACTATTTATGAATCAAATTTGTAAAAATCTAAATTGACAAAGTAAGATTCATTTCTTTCATTTTGATAAAATATTGCAACACAATATCATATTTCTTTTATCTTGCCAGGGGCTCCAAAAATGTTTAACTTACCAGACTAGTCTAGATTAATTTCACTATACCAGAGTGGTTGATTAGTTTATGACAGAGAAAACAAAATGTGACGTATTACCATTGATTCGTTGAAAATATCAATTTGTATATATTCTCACACTGAAATTTCAGTTTGGGATGATATTCTGAGAAGGATTCTTTATCTGATCAGTGTAAAAGAAACCAATCATTTCAAAAATGATTATGGTGAAATCAAACATTCTGGTTGTGTGCATAGGTTATAATTTTTTACATCCATCTGGCACACATGATTTTGTAGCTTACTTTTCATCACAACATTGTGAATTACACAACTACAAATTACAAATGTGTGTAAAACTTCTGAAAGTTTAAAAGACAATTAAACAACTGTAAGAGAATAATTAAAAGCTTATTTTCTACTAAATTTACTATTATCGCCAATGGTCAGCTGCTACGTTGCCATTCACTACATAGGTTAAAACTTATGTGTGGAAATATGATGTGTGAAATTTGTAGAGCAACTAAAATACCAAACATAACCAGGATTTAAACTCAAAACTTCCTTAACGAAAAGATTATTAAAACCAGTTTTTAATGATTATTTATTTTAAATATGAATACATTTTTTCTTAGGGGTTAGCAAACAACAAACAGTGTGATCCATGATTGCTTAATGTAACAAAAAAAACTCTTATAGAATTTTTTGGAAAATTATAATGAAGTAGATATTAATAATCATATCTCAACAAACATCAGTGTATCTAGTTATATATGAAACTTATGATTTTTTTTTTTTAATACTAGTATGCAATTTTTAAAAAAATTAAAGTGAATTACCATTTTCAATTGATGTTGAGAGATGTAGAGTTCTTTGAGCTGTAAGTTCAGTTGTTTGACCAGCAAATGGTATAAAGAAAATGCCAACTTCATATTGTGAATCTGGTTTAAGTCCTTCCAAAATGTAACTCGTTACTGCACGATGAATTAAAGGTGTTGCTGCATATACCTGTACAAATTATTAGAAGAAAAAGATTATGAATGCACTGGAACAGAATAGAAAGAAGCATAATGTGAATGTATTTTTAGTTACAACTTAGTGGTTACATTTTTGTATAAAAAATGGACAGACAAAAACTGTAGCAATGCTTGTAAAATATCTATTTTACATGATCTTATGTAGGATATAAGCACAAAGATTTTCAAAAACTAAGACAGGTGATAAAAACAACAGAGAAAAGCTGTGCCAAGTGAATGATGACAAGAAAATGTGTAATGGTAATTTTGTACATAACATGAAATAATTAATCAGGAATAAATTGCAAGCTCCAATAATATGGGAAATTATATCTCCAAATTTTGAGGCCAGACAATAGAATAAATATTTGAATATAAAATAAATTTATGAAGGAAATAAATTAAAATGTTTCAAAATTATAATTAAGTTAAATTATACCTTGTCATCAGTTTCTTTATAACGTAACTGAACACCATCAATAAACTGTAATTCATGATCTGTAAACTTTCTCCAAACTAATCGAGCCCATGTTGAATTAATTTCAGCTATTCTAAGATCAGGTTCAACTGGTATCATTGCTGGTAATGTAGTAGCACTCACTGGAACAGATTTAAATTATTTGACTTCATAATTAATGTCAATTACACTAACTAAAATGAAAACATTTTGATAAATTAAAATTTTAATTATAATACCATTTAAAACCATCTTCAGTGTGTAAATAAAACTGATGAAGATAATATTACAGTATTTAAAAATGTGAAATATCAAACTGATGATTGTCTTAACCTGAAGATCTTATCTCAAAATTAAATGACGATACTTCTGAATCTAGTAAGTTTTTAAAACAATATAATAATTTTTAAGATATAATTTTGGCACTATCAGTGGTTTTAGTTTTAATTAATGCTAATTTTTTATTCTTTTTTTTTTTTAACAAAAAATCTTTATTTTTCATATCATAATCTTCAACTCATCTTAGTACTTCTTTAACATCCATTTCTTCTCAGCATTTGATAGAATATGTAGTTTTTCAGTTTCCTTAATCAAATTATTCAAGTTAATTCAAAGATAATGGTATAAGGTACTTAATATCTTATTTTGCCAAATTAATTTTTTTGTCCGATTTGTTTTTCTTTTGGTTAGCGACTGATCTAGAGTATAAAACTACATAAAACAAAATTAATATACCTTCACAATGTACTAATTGATAGTTTTAATTAATCAGGAGAATAGATAGAAGTATTGTAATTACTATGTTCTTGAATGAAGAATTACATTAACTCTAGTTCTCTACATAAAGCATTCTAAACATTATTAAAATTATCAGTATTTACTTGTAGAAAATTATAGCACAAAAAAAAGAAGAAAAAGATATATAAATGTGATAAAGGCAATTTAATCTAAAAGATACCAACACTTTTGTTGATTCCTTATTAAAATATGAGCTACTTACATGGTGGAGGAGTTTTAACAGTTAATATTTTGCTAGCTGGTGAATTTTGAAGATCACGAAGTACTACGGCAATCTTTATTTTATATGAAGTATCTGGTTGCAGACCACCCAACTGAAATTCAAGTTCTGGTGTTGCTATTAGATCATCTTCAGGTGCAAGAACTTGTTGTTCCCATGTTGAAGGATCACTGTTTCTGCAAAGTATATAGACATTTTTAAAATGTATCTTCCGATTTTTTTCATGCTGATCAATGAAATACAAACCAGTTCTGGCTTGTAAATTTTTCATTTGCTATAAATTTCATTTACCATTTTCCCTCACTCAAGTCTTCAGGTGAATTAATCATAAAAATAAAATTTACCTTTTGTAAAATTTCATAATTTTTATTTACATTAAAAAAACATAGTTTTCATCTACTTTTCTTGATTATAAATGTAATACAGTAAGTTTGCATGAATGATAGTGTTTAACCATTACTTTCAACTTATCATAAATAAAGTATGCAAAAGCATTTGAAAATTCATGAATTAAATTTTTAAGAATTGTTCAAATTAAACACAAAATAAAAAAATTAGGTTAATTTAAAAAAATTAACTAGAAGTTAATTTGTCACCACTAAGGCGGATTGCCAATTTGATTAATAATAAAGTTGTAATGTTTAACTTATCTATTGCGATTTATTCTAATAAAATAATTTCTTGCTAACAGAATACTAACCTAGTAGTGAATAAATTATCTCAAGCATATTGAGCACCTCGTGCTGAGAGTTTTAAATTTAGAGACTAATTTTTCTGTTCTTATAGCAGTTAGTAAACTGCTATAAGCAGTAAACGAGCATAGTAATGCTCTTTTTTTTATGTTTGAAACATAAGATTATTTTTAGGGATACTTGGTTAATACTGAAAATTTCTTTTATGCAGAAAAGATTTGTATGACGTGTAAACTAACTATATGAAATACAATTCTGCAAGTAAAGTTACTTGGTAAGTGATAACTTTCTCCATTGCATATTATAGTACTTCTGTTATTTGTAAAAATAATGTGACTTTTTATTTAAGAAATTTTCATAAATATTCCTTAGAAGGAAGATCTCTAATATTCGAAGATCTCACAACTTGGTTCGTTTTAAAAAAGAAGCTTATTTCTCAGCTGTTAAGTTATGTATGGGTTATCAAAAGGTTTGAAATACATAAGCATAAAACAGATACTCTGAATTACAAAGATACCTTCTGTTGAAGGCATTCTACTTTATCAACAGTTTATTTGTTCATATGATCTGAATTTGTTTTCATGTTAAATGAGTTTTATATTCTAGATTGCTTGTACATTTTAATGATTGTTTAAATTTATACTATGTGTAAGTGAATTTACGTTCATTTATGTAAGAAGATTTTCTCATTTCTATTAAAAAAGAGACTTTTCCAATATTTTTTCATGAAAAATTTAATTTTTTTGTTTGGCAATAGTTCCTGTTTCACATATCAACACAGATTAATTTAGTCTGATAAATAATGAATATGTCATCCATCTTAATAAAACAATTTGTTTTGCAGCTGTAGTTCAGCCCCACTGATGAATATACTTCCTGTTTAATCATCAAAATGTTTTTAAAATGTTTTCACAGAAGATGAAAATAATACAAATATTTTCAAAATAAAAATTTTCTTTGTTATTTTTATTTATATTACAATATAGTTTACAAAAAATTCATAAATTCCAATAGATGGAAGTAAGTTTTTTATATCAACAGAGTAATAGGATATTATTCTGTATTGCACTAACATAGACAACATGCTAATTAATCAATGTTTTTTGAAAATCAAAAAATATTTTCATACTAAGACTATATTATAAGATAATAAGTTGTTAAAATTTAGATAACCATAGTTAATAATACATACTGTTTATCAGCAGTGTATCTTAATTCAACACGGCCATGAAGACCAACTAGTACTCCAGGTACAGAGAATACCAATCTGACAGTTGATTCATCGATTGCTTCTAATGTATGTACTTTTATTTCATCTGTCAAAAACAAAACAAACAAGAAGGAAATGTTACTGTCAAATTTCTTAAATGTCGTGAGAAATATCTTAAAACTTGTATAATATTGTATAATATTTGAGTAGGATTCATATGAATGTGTGTTTTATTTGAAATTTATTTATAAAATGAGTTTAATTTCACAATGGTTTTGTTTTAATAAATTAAATGAATAGTCTTGTTTAATAAATGATCAATGCTGAAATATGGAAGTGCAATAAAACTATTTTAATTTAATCCATATTTCAACAGAGAAAAAATTGTTCAATACCTATAACATCATCCGTCATTAATATATAATCCGTCACTAAAAAATGTTATTCTAGTTTTTCTAGTATTTAGTAATTCAGTCTAGTAGTTTAATAAACAAAAAATACATAGACAACTAAAAAGGATATAATCTATAATGTATTTAAATCATTGATTGATCTTTATTATAAAAAGTTACAAAATAATGTTACTATTACAAAATAAAAATTCTTAAATTTTAGGCAATAATAATTTTTTTGTAATTAGAGTTTTCGTTGATATAACCATATGCCTATTTGTTGAGTATCTATTTATATTTCTACTTTCAATACTGTACTGTAATTTAGAGCTAATAAATTTTTTTTATCACATTTCCAACATTTAAATAGATTTTTATCTAATCTAATTAATAAAAAAAAAAATAATGTGAACCTATTTTTTTGAAATAAATTATCTGTATCATGAAAAACATAGCTATTATATAGATTCTTTCAAACATTGTAATTTAGGCCATTATTGATTGTTAATAACAAATTTTAACATAATTAGTAATATAGACTTTTCCTACTGGTTTATGACAATAAGGCCTTTTTTTATTCAGGGATCCTACAGCAGAGGTATTAAATGTTTTTAAATTTTAAATGTCAGGTAGTTCACTAGCATTATTAATAAAAAATCATGGATAGTTTGTTGTGACAAGACCAAGTCAATTAAACTAGGCATTGTACTAGATTTACACCATGTAGTGTAATCCTGGTTAAATGGGTAACTGCATCTTAAAATCTGTTAGTTCCACGATACCTGGCATGTCTTGGGAGAATAGTACTTTTAATTGAACAGATTGAAATAAGAATAAATAGTCATAGCTAGCTTTAAAACTGGTTCCTATAAGTTAATTGAATTATATAAATTTGAGTACACACTTAGACTACATGCTATTAATACTTATCAGTGGGTATTGATAGCTGCTATTTAAACTTTACAAAAAGAAAGAAGTACTTTATCAGTCTTAAAAAAGTACATAAAAGCCAAAAAATGCACATAGTAAGATAGAACATAATAAAATATTGCATAATTTAAAATTAATCAATGAAACATATTAGTAGTATGATAAATATAAAAATGCTTGTTCTCTATTGGAGATTGCATTTCCTAATGGAAAGGACAAATTACAATTCTTTGAATCCTTTCTCAATCTACAATCTGAGAAAGATCAGGCTCTTCAGTCCTTCTTCAGACAATATGAGTAACTTAAACATATAAAACTACATTAAATGAAGTTTAAAAAAAATGTGTCTAAAATATTACACCTACATTTGGATTTGAGGCTGAGTACTAAAGTATCACAGAGCATCTAATATAATAAGTTGTTTGAGATAACTGACCAAATATGTTATAATTATGATTACCAGATTGTGGTAATCAGATTTCATAGTTTTAAGAAAGTCTTAAGATATCCCAGACGTTTTTCATGTTTAACAGAATTTAGCGGTTGAAAGAAGAATAATTAAAACATAATTCTATTGCAAAGAATAGAGTAAAATAATAGTAAAAGGAAATCAAAGGAAAATACTGCAACAAAAGAATTGATGTGCTCATTATTTCACATCGTACTATTTGAGTCACAATACTATAGTTATGTATCCTCATCAATTTAAAACATCCAAACAGTATTTAAAGGTACTGGACACAAGATAAAGAAATTACACTTTAAATCTTCTGTTCTCTATCTTAAGAGGACTCAAGAGGCTTTAGGCTTTACCCAATAAGTACTTCATCCATTAGGCTTATTTTACCAGACAGAAAATGGAGTCTCTAATTAGTTCACAGACATGCATACCAAACAGATAACACTAATAATTCAGTGGTTTAGGTTCAGATATCCATGACGACCATACATGTAGGACCATCAGTCAAGCTGTTTATGGTCCAGATAAAGTAAATACTTCCCAAAAGTAGATAATATCTAGGTTATTAAAAAAACCTGTCTAGGTTTTAGTCTAGCTAATGACAGTATTGGTGAGCATGAAACAAGCTTTTTCTAACATAAATTGTGTACATTTTCAGTATATTTTTAAACATAACATTGTGAAATTTCAATTGCCATTGTAAATTAACATTTGAACTTCAGTTTAACAAAAACCAAATGATAATTTTTTTAATGAAAACACTAAACATATATAAGCAGCCAAAAATAAAATGCAAAATAAGCAGTCAGTATTATACAACTATTCTTACTTGGATCTTGAGCTGGGCCAGAAGGAAAACCAGGTGGTAGATGCTGATTATGTAAACCTGTCAAACAAAACAGATTAGTAAAGAATTAGAAGAATAGTACTAATAACATAAAAAAATAATATTATTGACTTAAAGTAATTTATTTAATGAAGGTAAATTTAACAAAAACATACTGATCCTGGGTATTTAAAAAATTTTTAAAAACTCATCTTTTGTTTTAATTTAAAGAAAGACAGCCATTAAAAGAGTGTTTGAAAATTTTTAAATCTACTTAACATTCTTATACTATCCAGTGGTTGCAGACAGAATTCGATAAGTTTCCTGTTCAAATACAGACCATTTTTACTATTTATATTGTTCTGTTACTATTTTTAAACCTTGTTACAGAATTTTCTACTCAATACTTAATTAAATTTCAATATCGATAATTTATAACAAAAACCAGCATTATGAATTTTTTACATAAAAAAAAAAATCTTTTAAAAAATAATTAATCACAAGGTAAAAGGATTTATGCAAAGGAATATATTTTAATTACTTTTCTGTTTATAAAAATAGTACTGGGCTCAGCTAGGATTTACTTTTAACAATTACCAAAATAACATTCTTATAAGGGTTCATGGAATTACTTTTTTTAAATTTAAATAAAAAATATCAATAAGTAAAAATTAAATACCATATATTTATTCTTCATATGAGTGTTTGGTTTAAAGGAGTCTCCTTTTTAAAATAATAATTATAGTCTGTCTACTACATTCAGAAAAATACATGGATACAGCATAATTTTAAAGAGAAAATAAATTTTTTTAAAAGTGTTGAAGATTTAATCTACTGAGATTGAATTAAGTATGATATTCTTTTAAAAATAGCATTCAATAATGAAATTCAGAGTGTTGTGAAGTACATTTGTTAACAATACTCATATATTATCAAGAAACCAGATGATGAAGTGTGAGATAATTTATAATTTTGGTAATTTTCTTTATACCACATTTTATATTAATTTTAAAAGATTTCTAATTTTTACATATAATTTTTATAATGTTTTGTATTTTTGAACTAGAAAATCTAACATTAAATCTACATTAAAACCTACCTAACATTAAATTTACCAATGAGAAAGTATATTGAAAAAATTATTGTTATATCAAACCTTCTGATGAACACATTTACCTGCAGGATTAAAGCATGGGCCACATGAGCCTGGGCCCAGGGTTGCAAATTTCAGTAAAAATGTGAATTTTTCTTCAAAATTTAAATTTTACACATATTTACTACTGACAAAATAAAATATGGGAAACATGTCCTTTTCAAAGTAGTCTAAAGCATGATAATTGCAGCAGTCAGTTGTAGCAGAACTTGTCATTTGTCAGCAAGTGTACCGTCAGCTATACGTACATCTGTTGGAGAGGGTGGCAGCTGGAGTGGTACTGTGTGGGCAGTATGGCGCCATACACAGACAGTAATGCTGTCTCGTGTGCATGTGTGCTTGTGCCTGTATGGGCCACCCCTTTGAGCCTCATCACTTACATTTTACAAACTGAGCATCTCGACCAACCAGAATGCTTACTGCTGGCTGTCATGAGTGCTCAAGTCTGTTGTCTGTTGAAGCTGATTGTCAGGTGTGTGGTGTTTTATTGTTGTGCCATTATGATTTTCCCACTACTCTGCTGCTTCAGTGAAAGTTTTTGTTGTGTGTAAAAAGTTTATAATATTTTTAAAAAATGTAACTTGCTTCAGTTCAAATTGTATTATTAGTATATTCTAGTCCATTTATTTTGTAAATACTCAATTTATTTTATTTAGTATACTTCTGGTTTAAAGTTAAGTTGGCTTTTATCATTTTAACAAAAAAAAATGGATAGATGCAAAAGGCTTAGTGGTGCAAAATATTGAAGAGTAGTGGGTAAGAGAAAAATAAGGAGAACAAAATAATAAGTAAAATAATAAAATTGGATTATTTTTTTAACAGAAACTTCTTCCCAATCTTTTTCAACACCTTCACAAAGTAGAAGGGTTAATGAAGAAACATATGGAGTCGAAACGACTTTTGTTGATTATAATATGCCTGCTATCGAACAAGAGGCCTAAGTTAATGATCAAACTAGTCACCTATCACTGTCAACCGAGCCAGGTGGATGTCCAAATAAAATAAGTCAGATGTCCAAATAAGTCAGTTCAATGACAATGGATTTAGTGATTAGAAACATGGCTCCAGCGAGTTGAAGAACATGAGAACTTACATGCTCACCTCAAATAGTGTGTTAATCTACAAATGGAGAGCTGTTGAAATGGGAAGATTGATAACCAGTTCCAAACTCAAATTTAAGATGTATAATAATGGCTGTGTTTCAAAGAGTGATTGCCATGATAAAATGATAGCATCACAAATAGCCTTGTCTTTAGAGAGGGGGGTATGATTTATTTGGTTCCACTAATAATGTAAACTACATGATATGCCTAGAACTGATCACAAAGTTGGACCCTATTTTAATAGCCATATTGGTAAGCATGAGAATCCTGGTCAAGGTAAATCATCTTACATTTTATGTACAATTTCTGAAAAAAAAAACTAAAGACTGTCCAAATTTTTCTTGAAACTGAATGTGTAGAAGATAGGCCTAAAAGATCAAGAAGAAGGAGGAAGTTCTTTGATGAATCTGAACCAGGAAAGGAGGAGGAAAAAGAAAACACAGACCACAGTTTTCAAGAAAGCTTTGATATATTCTCCTTCTAAACAAATCTATGCAGCTTCAATGTCAAGGAAATTACCACAGCAGCGTCTTGTTGCAGAAAATTTATGCAACTGACATTGAAGAACTTTCATTTTTTGTTGGGTGTTTTCATTTAAAAGAACTTTAAACTCAAGGCAAATTAGGCAGTACCAATGTTGAAGAAATGCCCCTATCACAATTTAATAGATTTCTACTCTCAAAAAATCTTTGCCTTAAAGTGTATTTATGTATACCACCAAAAACTGTGAAGCTGAAAGATCATTTTCCACAATGTCAAGAATCAAAAGTTGTTTGAGATCTACTCTTACTTGGAAGAGATTGGTTCATCTAGTTGTTTTAGCAATTGAAAAAGACTTTACTATGAAACTTGATTTTCATGATGTTAATGATTTTGCTCATATCATGTAAGCAATTTTGATGTACTACAGTGTCACTTTTTTTTAGAAATCTCACATATTTAAGTTAGCTTTTTAGGTAATATAACCTCTACATTGTACTTGAAGATTGCTGTTACCTGTTACACCATAATAAAACTGTTGTTATACTTTCTACACCATGTTTTGAATGGTCAATTTTCACCTTTGTAATTATTACAGTAGTAAAGTATAAAAGGTTAACATAGTAAGAATACAGTAGGATAAATCCGTTTATAACTTGCTTATGTTATTTAAAAAAATAAAAAAATGATTATATAATTTTATGATATATGAAAGTGATTTAGTAGGATAAATGAAATAGTGTTGGTTAAAAACTGGACCTAAGAGAACAGTCGTGGGGGGAGGTTAGGTGGGGAGTGTAGAATGGCAATTTCGCCTGGGCCCATGGGCGCAAAATATGTAAATCAAGTCTTTCCTATAGATAATATGACATCAAAATGATTCTATCATCAAATCATTATCTGTACTTTTCTTTACTCTGTGTTTGGTGTAAGTTCACCATTAATTGAGTAGTTCTGTTCTCAAAATCTTCATAAATTATATTATTTTTCACTATTTGATTTTTTTTCATTAAAGTTTATTTTTTTCTTTTCAGGACCAAACACGTACACAAAACTATTTGAAATAATAATATTTGAATAATAAATATTTGAAATAATTTTCAGATTTTCAAATCTGAAAATTAGATCACTCATATGAATGATCAGAGTATATATAAAAAATAATATTTACACTGATAATATTTTTAGTGATAAAAATTCAGTAACAGTGAATACTGACTGATGATAATAATTTAATTAAGTAAAAAAAGGAAGAAAAGTATTACTTTCATATATTGTTATGCACACATCCTGTGTGTAAGCCTTCAGGCTTCATGTGATAATTCATTGAAGAAAGTTTACACTTACTTTTTTCTGGATATAAAAATAAATTCAAATGATCAAAAGAACTTAAAAGAGATATTCTAACCACATCATATGTTTTTAACAAACAGGTAATAGAATAATCTTTAAAATAAGTTTATGAAATTAAATATTTTCTATTATATATATATATATATAATAATTTATATAATATATATAAAACTCAGAGTACATATTACACTTGATCAAATGCTCCCATTGATAGAATATTCCATCTTACAGAAAATGTTTTTTTTTTTTTTAACATTTATGAAGGCAGCAACCTAATAAATTCAGGCTAAGGTTAATTTTTAAAACTTTTAATAATGCAATGATATAAAAATAATTTTTATGGAAGTAAAATAAGTATGTGTAATTTTTATCTGTGAAACTGGTAACAGAGAATTTTAGTATTTAATAAACTTATATTATCTTTATCTGCAAAATACCTAATAAAGATATAAAACAAATTAATTTATATAATTAGTTAAAGAAATTTTCACATAAAAACCAACAATAGTACACTATAGATTGCTAAAATTAGAAATGAGAGATAAAATCCAAACCACATCCAACAATAATTAAAAAAAAAAATGATTTTACCACCCAAATACTGTTAATACAACTAAAAGATTAATTAAAAGGTAACAAATTCAAGACATAATAGTACCAGTGCCAGTGATAATAATGTGAAAAAAATTGAAATATATATATAAGGCAAAATACAAAAAAAAAGTGTGCTAGATGTGCAACAATTATCTTAACTGTTAAAATTCTGTGTATAATAAATACTTCCTGGAAGCACTGGGTGGGAAAAAACTTTATGTTTATAGTTCTACAATTCCTAAAATATTTGAAAAAGTAATTCCAGAAATTCAAGGATGCAAAGTATAAATTGCAAAACAAATATTTATTTCTCAAAGAAAATAAATTCTTCAGAAAACCACATCACATTCTGAAGGGATTAAAGAAAAAAGCGTATTTACATTGAGTTAATCTGTAAACAAAGAAATAATTTTTTGTTTGGAATCATCTTTCTTTATAATGGGCTTTAAATTTATCAACTGTTCAGCAAGTAGGTTTGTCTAGTTTCAGATCAACTATTAATGAGATAGTACTTTTAACTGAGCTCCAATGGTGGTTTTAAGCCCAGTTAAAAGTAAACATAGTTACTTTAATAGCTATTTTAATACTACAAATGTACATTTTTTTTAGGTAGTTGTAATATTAAAAGAAAATTTTACCCTAATTGAAATTGACAACTGTGCAATTAATAAAAATGGGTGAATTAAGTTACCTGTACATAAGAATAAAATCAACTGTTAAAATTAGGATAACTACTTACAATTCATAAAATAACATGCTATATTACTATTAAAAGACTGCAAAAAAAGGAACTCAACTCATTAAGCAGATTCAAAGGTATAATTCAAAATATTAACATTTAAAATTAAGTTTTAACAATGCTTTTTCCTTTTAATAGAAAGACAGCACAGAACAAAAATTTATTTCTGATGCTTTATATATCAGCATTATTATGATATCTCTGAGAGATGAATTTATTAGTATTTATCATCATGATTTACCATTTTTATTGCTACTATTTCTGTAATTGATGGATGCATTTTTGTCACATGCAAATAGGTAAACTGGAAAAAACAAATTGTATATTGTATGTCAGCTAACCTTGATAATATTACTGATTATTTTATAAAACAAATTGATTTAAGTGAAATATTACTGTATCAGAAAACCAAATAACCTTTACTGTACAGAAAATGTAATATCATTAATTTTATATTATGTTATTTATACTCCTCATTCAAAAAAAGAATTTACAGTATGGGTTTTCTAAAAAGTTATTAAGATCCTGGGTAAGCAAAGTATTCTATTTCTAAAATGTCAACTTTACTATAACTAGAACATATCAGTAAATAGCAATAATCTGAAGTAAGGATAAATGTCAAGATCAGAATTATTTTTTATAAACCAGTTAAATATTGCTGATTTCTCACTCAGATTATTCTAGGTTAGATGAATTAGGATCTTGCATTTTTTAAGAGCACATTCTTAACCATTAAAATAAAATGACATATAGATAAACAGATGCCAAAATGTTTTTATCATTAAAAATAATTATAAAAATATTATTTTTAATAAACTGGGTATAGTTTCTTTCATAACATTGAGTATCTGCTGTTAAAGGCTTTAAAAAGCCTTTCCCTTTTTGTTAAATTCACAAAAAAAGATCTTCAGCCTAAATGATGGTTCAAACTTTTAGTAAGATACTGTTCATTTATAGTAACTACTGGTCATTTGTCATAGTGCTATGTGTTTCTAATTGAATATTGGGGTTTTAAAGGTATCTAATATTATTTCTCAAGTTTCACATATATTGATTAACTATACCATGAAATGATGTTTGTTGTAAAAAAAAGTAATTAAATGAGCAGAACAAATTCAATACAGCCAACAAAGTATTACAAAATGTTGTTTAAAACAATTTACTAAAAAACTTTAGATATATTTAAGAGAAAAAACTTACTCAGCAAAGATTAATAAGGTAAATTATAATGCACCGCATATTAAGCAAAATAAAATTTAATGATAAAATAAAAAACAGTCCATTTACTGATTTTTCATACTAATTACATTTTTTCTGTATTTAATAAAACTGATACCAACTGCTATGGTCATTAACAAGTAATAAATTTTAACAACACTGCACTAAATATTGCTTATCTCTGATGATTTATGTGGATATGGTTATTAGATGTACCTTCAGCCATTCAGAATTTGTCCTTACTTCATTGTCTTACAAATTTAGTTTGCAGGATGTTACTTCCTAAATACTCCAATTGCTGTGAAATCATAAGATTACAAGGAATGTAGTATTCATACTACATACTGAGTATTCTCCATACTCACTTTTTATATCAATTTTTAGTAATTCAGAAAGCTGAATAATACTTTTATTGGAGCTTTTATTAGCCTAAGTTTAATTAGCTTAAGTTTCCTTAAAAATACAAAAACATATTACAATGCTAATAAAAATCCTATTTTATTAAATGATATTACATTTTACTTTAATTGATCATGCAATATGAAAAAATGTATAGATATTTCATGCATTTTTAATAAAAAAAAAAAGAAAAGTAAATAAATTAAACAAAACAGAATTAGAAGAAGAGAATATAAGATGAAGACAGATACAAAAAGAAGAAATTAATGAATTTGATGATGATGTACCTTGTCGGGATGAATTTTGAATGAACTGTTGTCCGTGTCCATGTCCATGTCCAAGTAACAATGGAGATGATGTATGTTGCGTTTGAAGGTCACTAGAAGGATTATTATAATGTGTTATGATAGGTATTTGTCTAATTGGTTGTTGTTGCTGTGGATGAGAGGGTGGGGTTAATTGCTGTTCTTGGTTATGTCTAATTGGAGGAGGAATGAATGGATGTTGATGCGGAATTGCTGAACCATATGGATATCTCTGATTAGCTTCTTCTTCTTCTTGTTGTCGAATATGAGCAATAATTTCATCTACTGGTAAAACATGATGCGGTAATGGTATATTTGGATTGTGTATTTGAATTATCCCTTGTTTTTGTTTTTGGTGTATCAATGGATTTCGATTAAATATCAATCGACCTTTATCATCTTCTGTTATTTTATCTTGATGATCGACTAAGTATATTTCTTCAGGACTTAAATAACGATTTGGAAATCTATTATTTCCTGCTAAATTTTGCTGTTGTTGGAGCTGTTGCTGTTGCTGCTGAATAACATGTAAAATTTCATGACCAGGTGGAAGATTATGATTCTGCTGATTATCTTTATTGTTATTATTCTGTACATTTGTAAAATGTTGTGGTAAATGTTGTAAGTGTGTATATATTTCTCCTTGTGGTAAATGATATTGTGAAATACCATTTACATGCTTATTATTATTATTATCATCATTGTTATCGTTGATAATTGGTATTAATTCCTGGATGCCACCATTGTTGATAACATCTTTTGATTTTTGTTTATCGTGTTGTGCAAATGGTACGTGAAAATCTGGTATATGTATAATAGGATTATCTGTATTTTTAACATGAGCATTTTGGTTATTATTTTCATAAGGTATTTGTTGATGATTAGGTATCAAATATATTTGTTGATTATTATTTTTATTATTACTTTCATCATTAGGAACAATCTGTATAGCACCTTGATGTTCAATTTTTGATGGATTTTGAACTTTCAAGTTTTGATTTAAAAACATTTGGTCTTGTGGTGGTACAATTTTATTACCTTTATTAAACTGAATATTTTTATCATTTTGTAGAGTTTTCTGGTTAATCAATTTATTATTATTATTATTATTTTGTTGTTCATTTTGTGGAATCATTCCTGGATGATTTGGATTAAAGTTCCAGACGTTTTGATGTTCTTTATCCTCTTTATCTTTATGTTTATTTTGTTTTCCTTTTTCTGAGCCTTGAGGGAGTAATGAAAAAGGATGATGAAGAAAATCATCATGTTTTTTATCATCTTTTTCTTTTTCTTTTGATTTTGTTGGTTTTATTTTATCTGAACCATGAGGTAATAACGGAAAAGGATGATGAAGAAATTCTTCATTAGTATCTGGAATATCATCTTGATCTTCATATTCGGAATCTGGTATATACTGTGTATTTTCCTCATAAGATGTATTATTATCATCACTTATAGTATGATTATTATGAACAAGATTATAATGTTTTACATTTTCTTCTGCATCATCTTTATTTATATGAAATGGCCATATTGTATCTTCAACAACATCCTCATAATTGTGATCTTGGTGAAGTTTATTTTTTGGTTGAACCGTTTTATTTGCTTTATCTTGAAGATGTTGTATACTAAATGGACCTGGGAAAAAATCTTTTTTCAAAACTGGTTGATCTTTAGTAGTTTTTGGCTTATCTGTTGGTGGCAATTTAGTAGAAATTAATGGTGAAAAAGAACTTGAGGATGGCAAATCAGAATTGTGTGAATTAATGATTACAGGATCTTGGGATAAAGTTTTATTATTTTTTATGTTTAATTTTTTGTCATTATTTGTAACAGTCTTGTTTTTGTTACTTTTCTCATCCGCATGGTGTCCTGAAATAGGAAGGAAAACGTCATTCAGTTTGTCTATTGTCAGTTTAAATGTCATGTAATTTTTTAATTATACAATTATAATATCCCCATATATTGTTGTGAATGTATAATATATTAACATTAAATGACAATTTGCAATCATAATAAGAGTAAGTGTATTAATAATAAAAATTATAAATTAATATTATCTTTCATTATTACTAGTACACTGTTGCTCATATTTTTTACTTTTAATTTACCAACTAAATGACTAAAATTACTACTGTATTTGTTATTAGAATAAAATAAAATAATAATAATAATAAATGAAGAAATCAAACAATTAAAATAGACCCTGAAGAAAGAAATGGATATTTAAAATTTTGTAAATATAATTAAAAATCACAAAAATTGTAAAAACTGCATAGTTAATAATTAATTATATGACTTATACAATTAAAATTATATACTGTGATAATAAACATCTAAAAAATTATCTTTACAACTTTTATTAAATTAATATCATAATGGTAAATAGATTTTGTACTCGTGAAGAATTAAGAAATCAAGTTTATAAAACATAAGTTTTATGTTCAAACCATAGATGATTAAGACCATCAGGTAGAATATCTTGAAACAAAAATATGTGATAAACAAACATTTTTATTCTCTTGAACTACCTGTTCCTGAATATTACAAGTTATGTAAACTCAGCAAAACCTAATGCTTTTATTAGACTTAATGGCCATATGACAATTAAAATACCACAATTAATTAGATAATAAATTGTAGGAGAAACAGAGATTTTTTTATTAATACGATAATACATTTTAAAGCTTTTAAAACATTAAAATTATTAACTATTTTTTTAAAAATTATGTGGGAATTATTTTTCCATCTCTTTATGAATTATATAATTTATTGTTTAATCAGTAGAATTACTTCAAATAGTTATTATTGGTGTCTATCTTGACAAGTCTTTTAATATATAATTGAAAAATGTGTTTGACTTATGTTTTGTTTTTTAAATATTAATTAACTTATTTACTACAGTATAAAAAGGCCCAATATTGCAGTTCCATGATGTTAGATGCATTTTGCAGTATATGAAAAATGTCAAGCCTGATACAGATTTGAACCAGAACGTTCTGAATGAAATGCAGCAGTGCTACCACTCCACCTCAGAGGTTAGAAGAATGTAATTTTTTCCAACTTTAAACTTTAAAAATGTAATATCAATCAAATCTAATATGACCAAGCATAATTTTGAATGTGAGTAGTTAATTATTTCTAATATTTTTAAATGAAAACGAATTACGCGAAAACAATAATAATTATGAAATTTTTCATAACTAATTTGGAAGGAATGTGGCTCTTGCCATTTATTACATGGGCACATGGGACACTTTGTTTATATTAAACAAGTAACAGTTTATATTAAGCAGTATGTGTTTATGCTTAAGAATTTATTCAATATCTTTTTTTGAAATTATATAATTATGGTGGCATAGTGTCACCCTGTCAGGAAAGGGGATCCATTTGAATTCATATTGGTTTAAAACAGACTACCCAGTTGATATTCATAATTGAATAAAAATATAAGTTAAGAATATTCATATAATTACATTTTATTTTTATTAATTAGCTGAATAAAGTAATCAACATTCAGCTAGATTGCTACATGATGCTGACTGTCATACACTAAGCTTTAATTGTAAAATTAAAAAATTTCTCATAAGTTATAATATTTGAACAATCCAAAGTTCTGTATTTTATAATTTTGAATTAGATATTTCAATATAGATCTACACAATATAAACATATTGTTTATTCTGTACAATAGAACAACACTAAAGACACACTTTTTTATGTGAGAGTTTAAGTTGTAGCACATTCTAGAAACATCCACTATATATATTTATATATAGTAAATATAGTATATTTAAATATTATTATATTTTATATATATAAGGTACATTTTGTAGAATAAAATAATTTTCATAAAAAAACTCACTCCTTCAAACAAATCTTTAAAAACAAAGAATATAACTACTACTAGGAAAAATTTTATATTAAAATTAATATATAAAATTAAATAATATATTAAATTTAATATTATACAATTTGGGGACGACAGAAATCATTTTACTAACTCCAGTTATTCAGCACTGGAACAAAATGTTTTTCACATTTTATAGTAGTAAAAAAATAAAAATCTGATGTAGTCGCCACATCAGATTCATTCCTTGTACGCTTATTAAATTACATAAACACATTTTTTGCTGCACTTCATTTAAACTTATTTGATTTGAAAATGAGATAAGATCCTCCAATTCTTTAATAAAGTGGATGGTTATACAGAAAAGTGGCCCTACATTTCCTTGCTAAAAAATTTCCTTAGCATTTTATATTAGTTTATATGTTAATTTTGTTTTATGTTGTTCAAGTAAACATGTGGGGTAAGTGAGAGCGTGTCAGATCTGTAACCATGCACACATCGATTAGAATCAGACTTCATATACATATATCTTTTTTAACTTTTCTTTTTGTTTAAATATATTGATTTATTAATAATTATTAGGCTCTGATTGTAAAAATGTTTGAATTAAAATGAAAAGTACATAAAATTTTATTTCACTAATAACTTGTGATTTTTTCATATTTGTTTTGTATCGTTATTATTAAATTATTATTTATTGTTAAAACTTTTTTTATAATTAGAGGTTAATAATTATTAATAAATCAATAATATACTCATATTTAAATAAAAAAAAAAAAAATATATATATATATATGATGTCGGATTTGAAACAATGTGCCTTCCCCTTGGAAGATAAAAATATTTCATTAATTAAAATTTTATTTGGCTATAACTCTGGAACCAATGAAAATAAGTACCACTTATGATATATTGTTGAAAAGTTCTCAATGAGAGCTTATTACTGCAGTTAAAAAAAAGTCCAAAATTTAAATGTTTCAAAATTGAAACCCCGCTTTATTTAGAGTCTGACTGTATACACATTTTTGGCCCAGTTGATTGCAATCAAAGGGGGAGGTGCAAAACTAGATGTTACTACAGTGGTAAATACAATATTTCAACAATCTACAGCTGATTTTTTTTAATTATGTGAGATACATATGGACATACAGATATCATGTCAAAATTAGTCAAAATGGATTCAGGGATGGTCAAAATGTATATTTCCATTGAAATCTGAAATTTTTTGTGATTACAATACTTCCTTTACTTTGTACAAGGAAGTAAAAATTTATGTAAGAATCATGGAATGAATGACTTTAGATTTTGGTTGGAATATACAGCTGTATTATTTATTTATTCATAAAAAATTATAGGGCAGTGTTATGATTAGTCATTTTGTATTTATTCATAAATAATAAAAAGCAGGAAAATGTAAAAAAAGTTTATTTACAGAAAAGAAAAAGAGAGACTGTTGAACATGGTGAAATGGCAAAAAAGAAATCATTCGAAGAAAAATAAAAATGAAGAAAAGAAGAAAAGTATAAGAAAAAGAGAAAAAGAAGGTAAATCCGAACACTAAAACAGAACAATAACTAGAAACGAAGACTACTATGATATAGTAATTAGTCACTGATATTTTAGTTATTTCAATTAGCCATTCACAGATATAAATAATGAGACATTGACAGTAATTCATTATTAACTAATTAGCATAAGTCCTCCTATATTTAATGGGTAACTGTTCTTTGCTAAAATGACATGTATCTTGATACTCTTTATACGACCTGCTTACCATAGGAATACTTTCTATACGAATATAAGGATTGTGTAATGTTAAAGAACATGAATGAATCTCTGCAAAGTGTGTAGGTATTATATTCTCCATACCTTTCTTAAATTTTTCATTTTATTTATTGTTTTAATTTTTAACATAGTTGTAAAGATAACTTTTGTACAAAATTAATTCAGCATAAGTCCCAGATTTTTATAAAAATTAAATTAAAAATATATTATACATTTTTTTTTCTAATCTGATAATCTGCTTAATGTTAAAAAATCTTTGAATTATATCAAGTAATAAAAATGCTAATAAAATGAAACAACCTCAATGAAAATAAAGTGCATTATCTGTTATGTACTTCAAGAAGGCATCTGAATTCATGCTAGCAAAAAATATAAATGAAAATATTAAGCAAAAAAGCAACTAAAATTAAAGATTTAAATTATGTAAAAAAAATTTATGAAATTTTAATGCAGTGTTTATACACTTAAAAACCAAAATAGTGAAAATATTTTAATTAAAAGTAAAATTCCAAAAAAAAATATTCCATGCAATTTGATCCCTTGATAATATTAGTAGATTTGAGGAAATTAAAAAAATCAAATGACCTTTTAAAAGTAAATTAATTAAAGGTCAAACAATTTTCTTTATATATATATATATATAAAGAAATAATTTAAAAATATTACTTGCATCACAATGAAAACTCTTTAGCATATGAAATACTTTCAAAATTTAAAATGTTTTGTTGAAGTACTCTTTCTACCATAATGTAAACACATTTCTTATGAAAAAAAGATTACAGCAAATTTTCAGGGCTGAGAAAGGGGAGATGCAAGGTTTACAGCTTTAGTCCCTAGACCAAGACTAGAGATTTGTTACATTGTTCGTTATATTACAAAAAAAAAAAAAAAAAATGGTCAAAATTGCATTTGTAATTAAAAATAAATGGAAAAAATATACCTTATAATTTGATCCATTATTCATGTTACAATTCCCAAACATCAAAAACATTGTTTTTTGCACAAGCAAAACACACATTCATAACAGCTGCGACTGCAATGAACTAATAAAACTATAAACAGTTAAGTATCTAACACATGCTATACACTCACACTTTTGTTCTAAAATAAATTTTAGAACAAAATTAAAAACGCACCTAAAAACAGGAAATTCATATTTACACGACTCAAAAAGGAGTGTAATGTATTTAGAGTGTATATATGTACGTATGTTTGATCCACCGTAGCATCTCAACAGCTGAACCGATTTAGATGTTAGACCCCACGAAGGAATCCTTACGTTACCAGGAGTGTAATGTAAGCTTATGGGCTATGCATTCGTATTTATATATATGTTTAAATAAATTTAAAAAATTTGTAAACAAAATTATACTATACACAAAATTGTTACCCGCACACTATTTAATTATCCTTTATTAAAGAGCAATTTTTTTTGAAGTTGTGTTTTTTAACTTAATATTTATCTCTTGTTTCACTTAATTCATTTACATATCCAAAATATATCAATTAAAATTTACACAAAACTGTCAATATTTTTAAAAAAGAAGGTTACTGCATTGCTTTGAAAAGTAAAACAAAATACGCAATATCAGACCACTCTAACAAAAGACTTACTGAAAACAATATAGCCTAGGAGTACAGAAATTAAACTGCAATGCTACTCCATCAGGTACTGTAAAAGGAAGACCACGATTATGTTCAACCACAAATACAAAAAGCACTCTCAAGCATTAAGAGAAGAAAAACTAAAATTATTTCATGAAGAAATAAACAGCTAACCTTATGAGAGTAAAACACACACAATCACACATAACCATTGTTACAAATGTAACATATGGTATAAATCATACGTTACATTTTTTGCACTAAACAAAAAAGTCAAAATAGAACATTTTGCACAAAAGAACAAACTTCATTTGCACAATATATATTTAGACATATTAAAAAATATGTGTATGCCAAAGTTGTTAAAATGAATATAGTTAAAAAATGCCTCTTCATCATTAATGAAGAAGGCCGAATAATAATTTGTCTAACAAATTTTCTGGATGCACAGGCCCAATTACTTAGAAAATGGACTTTTTTTTTTAATGAACTTAATTACATTTTGTCGTCATTAATATCCTTGATGAAATCAGAATTTTCAGTAGTTCAAATAACATTTTTGAAGTTCACTTTGGTCAGTATTTGGCACAAGATTATAGAAATCCTTTATGTGCACTTAAATTTCTTATAAATTCTCTTTACTTCCTTGTCAAACAAAGGATAACAGCATTTAAATATTTTGTATAGTTTTCAGCAACAAAGTAACAATCTTTATCTAAAAAGAGTTAAAAAAATCCCTGATTCCTTGCATTAAGGATGAAATTTTGTTTACAAATATAAAAGAATAATCCCTCCAAAATAAAATTTTTTATCATTAAAATTAAAAAATATTACAAAGTTTCAATTACAACCTATGAAAAATAAATTCCAACAATTGGGTTCTTTTGTCTTTGTTAACAGCTCTGAGATTTCCAATTATTGTTTATGAAGAATATTGTACATGATTAACTTTAGCATAAACAGCTTTAATATTAGTCATATACCAAATTGTTATGAATTGGTCCCTGATGTAAACCAGGATATTAATTTTTATGATTTGGTAACTTCTGCAGCATAATAAGGTACGATACCCATTATTTATGGCTAAAGTTATTATAAATTTGTTTGAAGATAAAAGAAAAGATGCGTGTCAAGATAAAAGTCCACAGCCTTAAATAATATTAAATAACTTCTAATAAATTATCTAGATGTAGGAAATAAAACATCAGTATTTCCTTATTAATTTTTTAATTCTTACTAATGAGAAGATTTTCTACATGAAATTCACCACACTAACAGTATATTTAGTTCGAACCAATACCTTACATTTAAACAATCTATCAAGGGATCAATGCAATTGCCTCTAGTTAAGTATGCAAATTAATAAAGCAACTTAATTAATTAAAAAAAAGTAAACAGATTTATGAATATGAAAAAGAAAGCTCGTTCAAGAGGAAATTAATTGAGAAAAATATTATTATTTTTTATATTTACCATTAGCATGATGTGGGCACATCCAATACAAACAACATTCACTTGTTGGTGGATGAGCAAGTATAGCTTCATTTGGTAGACATGGTAAATCACCTGGTGGATGTGCTGGAACTGGTGGACAAGTTGCATGACAAGTTACATTACCCATTTCACAGAAACACCTTTGTTCACAACCAGATAATTTAGGTGGTATATGAGCCCAATTTGCAAACCTAAAATAAATAGTATTTTAAAAATGTTTTCTTTTCATTTTAAATGCTGTTTAATACTTTTCTATCATTCTGAAACCCAATTTAATAAAAAGCAATAATTTAATAAACTGAATTATATACACACATCTATTTAAAATACTTGTTAATAATATTGTGGTATAAAACAGGCATTTAAAAAATTGTACAAATAAGGTATTTAGTTACATCTGATCACAAAATAAAGTACAGTAAAATCACACTAATTCAGACCGGCGGATAATCCAAGCTGATTCTAACTTTACAAGTCATAAAAGTTTCTGAAAGTACACATTTGAAGGAAAAATAGAGTAGACTTCTTAAGGCGCTAATAAGATGACTAATTACTTTTGTTTACGATTAGGCTATGTACATTACCGTAGTACACTATGCTACTCTGTATTGTTGGATATGAGTCATTAGCCAAAATAAACATTTCCCATTTATATTTACTCATGCACTGGTTTTCAAAAATTGTATATCTCAATCAAATTTGATTGTTTGTAGTCATAGTTTCATTACATGTACGTTGTAGTACATACAGTACAATTAAATTGGTATCACATTTTTGTTTGTTTGTTCATTTGTATCAGTATTCTTGAGTGTTTTGTGTTTCTGGAACAAAAAATGGCGACAAAAAGAGAAGTGTAACAGTTTCTAAGCAAGAAAAAATGCATCCGCTTAACTGTGTTGACAATGAGGTAAGAAAAAACATAGCCTTTGAATTAGGAGTTGCGAAGCAAACAGTTTCCAGCTGGAAAGAATATCGAGAGGCCATTGAAAACTTTTGAGTGAAAATGGTTGCTAGACTCTTTGGTAAATAGAGCTACAATAAAAAAATCTAAATATGAGCATTTGGATGAAGATTTGTATATGTGGTTTTGTCAGAAACAAGGGGTTGCAATCTCAGGTCCATTACTGCAATCATAAGCTCTAATTCTCAATAAAAAATTAGGAGGTCAACCATCATTTACCACTAGTAATGGCTGTTAGAAAGGTGGAAAGAATGACATGGTATACGCCTATTAAAAATCTGTGGTGAAAGTCTTTCTAGCGACAATATAGCTAGTGAAAAGTTAAAAAAAATTTTTATTAAACTAATTACTGAAGAAAATTTAATTGCTGATCAAATATTTAACACGAGACTGGTATATTTTTTAGAATGTTACCAAAAGAAAAACAATGGTCTCAAAACTTGAATCTTCAGCAAAAGGCGTCAAATCTGTCAAAGAAAGACTGACACTGCAGCTATGCAATAACGCATCAGGAGGACAAAAATTACCATTGTTAGTTATAGGGAAGTCTGATAGACCACATGCACTAAAAAATAGTTACAGAAATGCTCTTCCAGCTAAGTACACAACCAAGAAATCAGCTTGGATGAGTTCAGATATTTTTAAAAATTAGTCTCGCTTCACATTTGTTCCCTGTCATTAAATATTTGAGAGAAAAAGGATTAGAAGAAAGGGCTTGTTCACTGGCAATGCTGCATGTCATCCAGCAGAAGAATAGCTGAGATCTGGTAATGTCTAAATAAAATTTCTACCACCAAATGTAAGTGCTCTCATACAACTTCTTTACCAAAGAATTATAGAAGCTTTGAAGAAGCGATTGTTGTGTTTAAACAACAAAAAGCTGCTAAAGAACAAAAACAACATAAAAACAGCAATTTATTTTTGTGCTGCAGCTTGGGATGAAATTACCAAACCGTCTCTAATCAAAAGCTGGAAAAATACTAGCCAGATGTCCCAGTGGAAGAACCACTCACTGAGTCTAATTTAACTGTTAAAGACAGTGAGACTGATAAAAACTTTGTTATTTCAGAAACTGGAAGACTGTTCAACAGTAAATGATGAAGACATCACTCTGTGGGTAACATGCAATAATAATGTTGGGAATGAGATGTTGAACAAAGATGAGATTGTGAAGGCAAGTTTGGCGTCATCCTTGCAGTTTTCCAAGATGGTAGCTCAGGTGATAAAATTGTAGAGGACGTAACTTGCCCAAATCATTCTAAATCTATGGAAATACTGAAGCAATTAATTATGTATTTTGAGAGATAAGAATACACGTCATCTAATGAACTTTTAACGTAATTATGTATTTTGAGAGATAAGAAAAGACGTCATCTAATGAACTTTTAATGTTACAGTGTTTACAAGATTGTGCAGCCTGAAATGGTTTTCAAATTTAAAACTGAAAAATATTCGTGGTTTTTTTCAATTGATATTTTACTGTAATACATACTGTATACACAATGTACTTTTTGAAGTTTTTTAGAAAGTTTTTGTTTATATTTTCTAAGTTTAATGTTCTTTTGTGATTTGTGTTATTCAACTGAAGATCCATAAGCCTCAACTTTAAATGTATACTAATTACATAAGTAAACATTTTTAATTAATTACAGTCATTTCAATAGCTACATTCACTAATTCCATGCTATTTACTGTTATGTATACTAAGCTGAGAAGGATTTGATCAATTATTCGATTATTGCAATCATAAACAAAACTCCTGTTGATGCATCTAATATCCTCCGGGTAATTTGGATTTTCATTAATCTGGACTAGGAGTGGTATCATCAAGTCTGGATTAGGACAGTTTTACTAGAATTCATCTGAATTAAATGAGATTTAAGTTTAGTTCTTCTCAACTGAATTGAATACTTGATTTGATCACAATGACTACTTGAACGTAGTTTGTAAGTTCATAAGCATATATGTACTGACATATTACTGATGTATGTACTGATTATTAATTTTGTCATTAAAAAATTTGTTTAGATAATGATATCATTATCTGATTATTAATTTTTCTGAGGGAAAAGAATTAATCACTTATCCTTCAAGTCTTGTCTTACCACTAGATAAGTTAAATATAAGAGCTGTTTAGATTTAGTTTGGGCCACTAGGATTCCTTTAGATAGTTTGTTCTATAATCACAATATGGTGTCAGTATATGAATCAATTGCTCTACTGGTTAGTGGAAAGTACCAACATGACACCACAAAATAATCCCAGAGCAATTATTGACCAATTTCCTATGGCTGTCATCCATGGTAGAAAAGCTGAAGGATAATGCAAGTGGAGGGGAAAAAAGGGATTACCAGTCCTCAAAGGAATTGCCTCAGAGTCACAGGTAGTGTACTTCTTATTCAGATCAGTTAGTTCTAAAAGCCGATCCAGTTAGTTTGCCGATTCACTAGGAACAGTCTAGAATTCCTAACTGCCCAGTCTAAGAGTTAATTTCTATCTTAACTACAGCAAAGAAACAATGTTCTAATAAGAGTTTATCTAAGAAAATCATAGTTACAATATATGATAAGTATTATACATTATAAATTAAGCACAACTGTTTGCAGACACAATTTGAACTTCAGATAAAACCATTCTTTACTTCTGTAAAATCCAGTTGTAAATTATTTTTCTGAAACTTATTATATTTAAAGCAATACTGTAAAAAATCCTTTATCTTTTCCTTAAAAAAATAACTACTCTAGGATCATATGATCATAAAAAAAGGGTCAGTCTTTATTCATGGAACGTGTTCTTGGAATTTAACTATATCAATGTCTTTAAACTATATTTAAGAACAAAAATTTGTTATAAACTATTGAATGAAAAAATTTTTTTTTAATAATACATTAATATTTACACTTACGTTTCTCCATCATATATACAAGAACCATTATCTTTACATTTAACAGTTTCTGGACAACAATTTGGTGGTGTAGGAACAAAATTATCAGGTTGAGTCTCCCAGGAAAGACAATTTGGGTCTAAAACATCAAGACCAAAGTTTATTGGACAATCTATTGTAGCACATTCTACTCCTGCTTTACCACATGTACAGTAAGCACTGCAACCATCATGAAATTCTTCACCTGATGGAAAAAAGGAAAACATTTATTTAGTATTAAAAGTTTCAAGATTATAATTAAAAAACACTAGTACTTCAACAAATATTTAGCTAAAATATTACTTAATTATAAAAGATTGGAATTTGACTGAACTTTTGAAGTTTTTTGGTTTTTGGTAGAGAAATTTTGTTTTTAAGTAGAAATCTTTTTTATTATTTTCGCAGTTTTTGTCTTTAAGCTTAAGAAACACAGAGACATCTTAAATACATGCCTAGGTGTTGTGTCTTCTCTCAGTCAGCAATGGTTTTCTGTTATTTTATGGCTTATTTCTGCATTCAATCAATAAATTTTGCACAAAAATTATAGTATACACAATATAAAAAAGATAACTCTTGCACAGTTCTGTGCAAGAAGACAAACTTTTCATAGACTTTATTTAGTTCTAATAATTAATATTTCTTTAATTTGTTAAATACTGCTAATAACAGATAGATAAAGAAACGTGTTAATATTCCAACTTGGCATCATAGCAAATCATGCTTCAAAGTTGCCCTGATCAAATTTTTTCAACTTTAAATTGAGCATAATTCGAATGACTAAATGGTATTTTTGTACTCAAAATGTAAAGAAAAATCATTTTCACCCCCTACTCCCACCATGCAACCAAAAGTAAACCATAATTTTGTTTGAAAAGTAGGTAATGAACTTTTATTTAAAACATTTTTTGAAATACTGACCTAAAGTACTGTCATGTTCATGATTAGTTACGTCATTTTATTGTTTATATTGTATTTTATTAAAAATCTGTAGAATACAAAAAAATATGAAAACTCATGTAGTTTCTAGCACTTTCTCCATGATAGAATTTTTGAGGTAATGCATCATCCCTCTTTTTGAAATAAGTATTTTTTATGTTTTTTTTCACGTTTTGTTTCATAAAATCTTGGAAATTCTCAACAAAGCAAATGTTAAAAGTTATTAAAAAAAAAACATTCTTTCAAACAATGGAATTTTTAACCATTCTTAACTGTTACGTAGGCAATTTCAAAGTATCTATTCTTGGGTTCATGATGAGTGCAAACACACATCACCTTGGTGCTCCCACAATGTTCTAGTTTCATATTTCTGGTTAATGCATCAAATTCTATGAATAATTGTCTGCTCTTTAAAGAAAACAACTCTTTCTGAAATTCCTTGTATAATATATCTACCTAGTAACTCCTAGGCTTGTAAAGCACTGGACAACATACCAGCTAGGTTTTGTATAGCAGCTTTGGTATCAGTGATGAGGTCACAAAGAGCCACTATTTCTATATATGTGTAACCATTTAAAATATTTTATAAAAATAACAATATGTATAAAAAAGCACTAGATATAAAATGTAAAAAAATGCTTAAGCAGTAACAAATAACTTAAAACTTAAATAATTCTTTATTAAATACATTTATAATCTGTTGTATTACATCTTTGAAGATCTGTTTAATACTTTAACATTTCACATTTTCCTTTAGTTATGGATAGTTTTGTGCTTGGAAACCTATTTTTGAGTCGGAGTTGAATCATTATAGTCATTATACATGCTACAGTTTGCTTAAGTACGTTTAAAGAATTATTTTCAAATCTTACATCTTAATTAAAGAGAAAAAATGCAAAATAATATTCAGAGAAAGAAATAGAAATAATTGCAACATTTCAAACAATATACATTCATAAATATACCTGTTTTGTAAATAATCAAGATCACCTTCGTGGATTTGGTCATTGTATCTTATAGGTACTGGAATTGTATCATAATTCCTGTTTTTTTAAAAATATTTTAGATCTTTGAAACATGTGTACTCTGCCTTTTTTCTGAATGTTCCACCTCTTCTTCTAGATAAATCATTCCTTTCATATGCCAATGATTAATTAAAATTAAAAAATATACTGTTTTTTAATCTTTTGTATTTCCCTTACTAGTAAATCTGACTGGGTTACACTTTTCAGGTTTCAGAAGACATTTCAATATTTATGTTATATGCTTGTATTTTAATATTAAACAATTCAATAATAAGAATAAACTATTACTGAGAGATACATTTAACCAGTTCCATTCAACTATCAGCGTTAAGCAAAAATTTAAGTTTCTCTAAATGTGGATGGTTGGGTGCTGTTGTATGCAGTGAATAATGGCTGAAACAGTTCATAATGGAACAGACTACTACTACTATTACTACTGTTGTTATAGCATACAATTATGAATAATAAAACAAATTATAATTACTTCATTAGTTGCTTAATAGCAAGTCAATTTAAATAAAGCTCTAATAAAAGGCATAGGGCAGCAATGAGAATCACACTTCATGACTGTGTGGGAGTTTCTTGATGAGGTTGCATTATTGAACCATTATCAGTTAATATTTTAAAAGAAGCTTCTAGCCACAAGTATGATGGAAGTTAAAATTTTAATATTTCTTAAACTGCTTTGTATACATAAAAAATTATTATAGCCACTCCAACATCACAATGTTATGAGTAACTTCTTTGGGTTTTATTTTTTAATTTATATGTTCACCATTGTTTGCTGATAACAAAGAACATATAAGGAGAATAACACAAGTCTCTAAGTAATTTTGTAATAAATTTTGTATAAGTAACAATCATTAAGTGTGTGGTACAGTGGTATATTGGTACGTAGTCAGATTATCTTTTAACTATGATGACTCTGTATTCTATGGGATGATAACATGTAATTATAACAAACGGATGTGGATGTTTGGGTCAGATTATGATGTATTGTTTATAGCAAAAGGGTTGTTGAGAAATAGTCATTTTTCTAGGGGAAAAAGGGATGATTCATAAATTATAGTTTTAATTTGTATTTAAGAGTATATTATTTTATACTTTAATAGACATTAAATTTTTTAATTTTATAATTTAAAGTAGTATATAGTGAGAATCAAAAATATGTAAATAGTTGGGTTTTAAGTCCTAATAATACTTGACAATGGATGAATAAAACATACGAAAAAAGGTTTGGCAGTATTGAAAATTAAATTATTAATAGCCTGAAGTCATCAAATTGTTGATGCAGACATAACAAACAGTGAATCAATGGACTACAAATAGGGATTTTCAAATTGATTACTTCTAAACCAAATGTATTTTATATAATGTTTAATTATATAATAACAAAAATAAAAAATCCAAAGTGTTTCTGGAAAAAATCCTCACTCTTTTTCTGTTGATGTCAGAGTTTAGGTATCAGAAAAAATAGTATTAAAACCATAATCCACAAACCTATAAAAATTAAAGCTAACAAATAAATAGTAATATTATACAGCATACCTTTTGTATAGTTTTTTCCTTTATATTCACACATTCCACCAACTTTTTTCGCAGCTGGTAAGGTAACTGTAACAGAATTACTAATAGTACCATCAACTTTAACTCTGACAAAGTATGTCTTTGATGGTTCCA
The DNA here is from genome assembly GCF_047948215.1 of Lycorma delicatula. Lineage (NCBI taxonomy): Eukaryota > Metazoa > Arthropoda > Insecta > Hemiptera > Fulgoridae > Lycorma > Lycorma delicatula. The sequence goes on along the minus strand of NC_134459.1, from coordinate 68,071,155 downwards.
AACCTAAAACTGTACTTCCTTGTGTTGGAATAGCAGGTGTCCATGTATTCTCATCTTCACTAACATCAACACTCCAATTTCTACCAGCTAGTTTTACCGATGTGTTCAATTTAACAGCTGTACTATTTAAAGGTATCGCTGATATTAAATGAATATCCGCTGGTTCATTATCACTATCGTCAGGCCCTGTAAAATAAATAATTGCATTAAATTACACTAGTTATGGTCAGGTAACATTTTTTTCTTTTTAAAATCTCAGTTATTAATAATAATATAATTAAATATATTACATTAAAAGAAGTAAAATTAACAAAATACATTAAATTTAAATTTCTTCTCTCAATTTTACATATAAATCTATAGCAGAAAAATTGGATTCAAAAAAGGGGGATAAACTGCAACACAATCATGAAAGTGATTAATAGGAAATTAAACTTGATGAGGTGTTGTAGAAAGACCTTTATAGGTCAGACAATATCTCAGGTAAATAAAGAAGAACTGTTCAATGTGTAGCTAACAAAATGGGACAGATGATACATTATTGTTTATTATTTCTAAAACAACTGAGTTTCTAAAAATTTAGTTGTTTATTATTTTTAAGTAAATAGTGTTTCCTTTGTAATTTAAATAAAAGGAAAATAAAATTTGATAAAGCAATATTAAAGTGATAAATAAAAAGATTTAAGACACATTTTCACAGAGATAAAAACAAAGGTTATACAAAATATGTGTTAAAGTAATTAAACAGAAGCTACAACAATAAACAGGGCAGGAAAGGCTAACAAAAATATTTAATTTCTGAAAAAAATTCAATAAAAACAAAAAAGTGTATTAATCAATAAAGAAATGTTTTATTTTTTACTATTTTCTCACCTGTTGAGCCTGGCCTAGTCAACTCATGGTCTTGTAGTGAAACATCACAAAGTACAACAGTACAACATGGATCCATTGTATCGGGTACTGCTACACAGCGATCTGATGTTGTATTCTTTACAGCACTACACCTAAACAAAAATATGTTAGTAATTAATTGATTTATCCTTCTCCAAAATTATTAAACTGACAATTTATACAGATTACAGTAATAAACTATCCACAACTTTTTCATTCACAGAATATTCATTTTTAGTGACAATCTGAAAAAATATTTATTTTAACATTAAAATCTACTGTTTTCAAAAAAAAAAATTAAATATTATTAAATTGTAATTTTTTTATTTCTGGCCGTTTTGTGGTTACATTTACACTAATGTTTTTCAATAATCATAAGCAAATATTATGATAAAAAATGTCACTGAAGATGGTCGCAACAGAAACTAAAAGTATATTTAGTATATTTATTTAAAAGTTCAAAAAACTTTTAATTCATAGTACATTTAATCTAGTTTTTTTTTTTTTTAAATAGTCTATGTAAGTTTTACTGTCATTCATAGCTAAAAATTAAATTAAATTTTATTAATAAATAATAATAACTGTTTCTTGTAATTAACATAAATTATTAATTTAAAAGTTAATGTAATTCCCATTATGAAAGTAATTATGTGTAATAATATTCTAAATTATTCATTTGGAAATACTACTGGTGTAACCCCACTTATCCGCATATGATTTGGAGTCAGGATATTTTAATACAAACATTTTTATTTTTAACACAACTCCAAAACAGCATTTATTTTTTAATTTTGATCTTTTTTCTTATTTCAAGTTGATGCAGAATTATGAAATATATACAACAGAATGAATTTAATTTTTTCATATCAAAAAATTTAGATTTTTCATATTTATTCATTCATACATTATTCTAGCAAATTGCACACTGGCAGCTCAATGCAACTATCTACAAAAAATGAGATGGAATAAATATTATTTCATTAATTATTATAATTTATACAAAGGTAGAATAAAATTATAGAATATAAACATTTTACAACAGTGACTGAGATGGTTTATATACTTCTCTAAAATTTAATGTTTTTAGTCAAAATTTCCATATATAGATTCAAATATACTGACGAAACAGAGATATCTACGAATGAGCTAAAGGTTGAGGAAAATAAAAAATAAAATCTAAGTGAAGAAATATTTTTTTTTGTAATAAAACATATTATACTATAAGATTATAGACCTGCCATTTAAATGTGTGTAGTATTTATAAACGATACAGGTTTACATCTTTGGCGTAAGGTGCTGTTGCTGTAATAGAACATTCTCCCTTACTGAAGGGAAAAATTTGAATTACTTAGTGTCTGACTATTGTAGGCATACTATTTTTTAGGTCTACTTTCTTCAAAACTGATTTTATTAAGCTTGATTTTATTACTAATATGTACATTAATAACAATTTCAAATAAATTAAGTATTTTACAGTTTGCATTTATTCCGATCTCAGTAGACTGTAAGACATTCCCAGATTATCTGTATTGTTATACATCCATATTATACCTAGTTGCATATAATCTTAATAAACAGTGTTATTCCAAATTATAACATTGTTTTTTATTTACTTAAAAACTATCGCAATAATAATTTAATAATTTTATTACCTTGGTTTACAAGAAACGTGTCCAGCATCTTCACAGGAACATACTGCTTCACATGCATCATTAAATGTTTCACCTTTTTTATATGTTTCATTTTTGTATGTACAATGATCAGTAGATTCAGTCATAGCTATAATTACAGATAATAATATTCTTAATATACAAGAACTTATGAAAGATTAACATAAAAATTTTATAATGTTACAATGCATAATTATTATTACATTTGCATGATACATGGATATTTTATTTCGTGAAATTTCAAAGCTGAATTTCTCAAAAACGTTTTGTAAAGTTTTTATAAAACTTTAATACGTTTATGAAATCAAATTACACTACAACTTTAGTCCTTATATTAATATTTTACAAAATAACTAGAGAAAAGATTTTTCAGCCCAAGTGCTTCATTTTAGAAATACTGATTTAAGGGATTTCATAATAAAAAAGGTTATCAAAATTGGTCTGATTTTTAAAGAAGACAACTTCAAAGGGAAGTTCTTGATCACCCAAAACATCTTTATTAAAAGTGTAGCATAAGAAAATAAATTACATGATACTTGAATTTTTCTTTTCATTTCACTTATATACACTTTTTAAATTATATATTATAAATCATTTTTCAAACTGAGTTTTTCAAAAAGTTTAATCTTCATGATACTGAAAATTCTAAGATTATAATATAATTTAGCATATTTTAAATCTGAAAGTTCCACATTTTGTGATTTTTCAGGGGATTGAAATTTTTTTAAAGAATTGACAAACTTTTAACAAATTAATTTGTTTTCAGTGAAATCATTAAAGAAATTATACTGAAATAAGTTGCGTTATTCTTCTCAGCCCTTACTAAATAGAGACACCATATTTGTTGCATTTTTCATGACAGAAATCAGTAAATTATTTTGTTACTTTACACTATACATCTCATTCTTTCTTGGGGCTGTTGTGCATGTAAAGTATCACAAGAGGCACCTCTGGTGCACCAGAGGCACCAAGAGGTGTAAAGGCACAAGAGGCACCAGTCAGAGTTGCTTTTTTTGAATGTAACCATATGATGAACAGTGTGAAAATGTCTTCAATAGGGCTAAATATCACCTGCATTTTGAGGGGCTTGTTTGCTGATATGCTGAAGTTTATTTAGATCAATGAAGAAGACAATGGGAAACTACAAATCACTTTTTTTATAATAAACCTCGTATGGGTTGCATGTTATTCTTGATAATGGTTATATCATTTTTAGGAATGACTTGTAACTCATGACTTCAAAACCACATATTTTACTTCCATTTAAAAATATTATCATGTTGTTTTTGATATTAACTTCTTGATAACAACTAAGTTAAAGTATTCATTAATAATAAATGAAATCTGTAGCATTTTAAAATTTCTTTAGTAATTCTTGAAATAATTTTATTCAGTAGAAAAAATCCTTTTTAAAAAATTTACTTAAATACAGAATTGCTCTGTTTTTAAGTTTAATTTATTATGCTACTGAGTTCATTAAATTTGGATGGCATAATTATAAGAAGTACTGATGGATTTTTTCTGATCAGGAACGTTTATGATAAACATCAGTAGTATATTTACTTCAATGTCTTTGTAAATTCTCTAGTTGCATTCTAATGAACTAATCAATACCTTTCTTTAAAGTATTTTGTATATATATTAACCAAGATTGTCTCATATATATGCAATTTTTACAGATTACCTTCTTTTTAGAAAAAAGAAAAAAACAGGAAAATGTGATCTCTTAGCTCAGTTTTGTGCTTTTTGATTTGCTCAAACATTTAATCAATTTTATTTGCATGCAGAATTAAAATGCGTTTTTCATTATCTTCGTGCTTGTTAAGAAATGGTATAAGAGTATATTAATAATTTAATAATTGAAGTGTAACAAGTTTATCAACAAGGGAGTGCTGGTACAGGTTTTTTCTGAATTTTTCATTTTTTCAGCTTGATTGTGTAAAAAGGAGATAAAATTGTTGAGTACCTTTAATTTACTGCTATGACGATTAATAATTTTATCATAATGAATGTATTTATTCACTTGTTTTAATTTTTTTAAATTATCTTTTTTAGTGAGTTTCTTTAGCACAGGCTTATTTTCAAAAGAGAACAAATGATAAAGCAGAACTATTTAAAATAATTTGTATTATTTACAAAGTATACAAAGAGATTATATATTTTTTAATGGATTGGATATATATATATATATATATATATATATATATATATATATATATATATGGTACTCTACATTAAAACAGATACTTAAGTTAAATGAGTGTTTAGTGGATACATTATATAATAAATAACAACACTTACTACCTCCTCCATGAGGACAGTCAAGTAAAACACAGCATGGATCTTCTTTAGAAGGTGTTTGATGGCAAATCGTATCCGTAGAAGGACGAACATATGGCGGTATGCAAGCAGGTCTAGGTCTACAAGTAACTCCACTGTTTTCACATTTACATGTTTCATCACAGCTTCTGTCAAACGTATCACCCGGCATACAATTAGTAGAATTTCCTTCCATCATATCATCTTCATCGTTATCCATCGATACATCATCTAATGGAGGTTCTGTTAAATTTAATGCCCTACTTTTATGCTGATTCATTAAAGGCTCATTCGAAACATTGTTTGTTGATAAAGGAATTATTGTTGTTATTACTGATCCTCCAGTGTTTGGAGGTTCTGGAGGAGGGCCAGGTGTGGTAGTTCCTGCGCTCTCTGATGACATCACTATTTCTGTTGTGCTAATTGCTGAATCCACTTTATTTTCTGAAAAAATAAAATTTAAACATTAATAAATCATTATAAATTATCATTATAATAATCATTAATTAAAACAAATGAATTTGTGTGAAATCTTCTTCCTAGATTATTTTTACTAAATTTTCATCACAAAATTATTGGATGGAAGTGTTATTTATTAGAATAAAGAGTAATTCATATAATAAAATAACAAATAATGAAAAGTATGATTGAAAAAAGTGAAAACTTCAACCCATGGTTTATACTATGAGAAAAGACAATATGCAGAAAAATACCATTTTCTGTAGGAGAAAACAATTCTTTTCACTATGTTGTGTGACAAAATATGAAGCTACATTATTTTTCTTATGTGAGCAGTGTACTAATAATAAGCCTTAGGAGAATTCTGTTTGTTTGGAATCAGTTGATAATAAAAATAAATTGTATTTTTATTTCCCAACTCAAAAATATTACAATTTGTGAGGTTGTTTGATGATAATCCAGATTTGTATGTGTATATATATATTGAGGATTTTAGTTTTAGAAAGTGTCACATATATTATTTTTATTAAAGTTTAAACAATTTTTGTAGCGAAGGAAATTATGATGCGTAAAAGTCATTTGTACACTGTTTTAATACAAATAAATTACTGTAGGTTTATACTTTGTAGGTGTATACTTTATTAAGAAAAATCTCTTAATAAAATGTTATATTTCTACATGTTAATAAGTGCTCTCAATTAAATATTCATGAATATACAACTTTTCTGAAAAAGTAACTGTATTTTTTCAGTCTTCTCTTATATATACTGTTTTATTCCATTGATGGAGGAAATAATGTACTGAACTTTTTCTAACAGAGTATTATAAATTGATTTGTTATTTTATATTAGTTTTCTCAATCTTTCTTATAATTAAAATATAATAAGCTGTCTGAGGTCAAAAAGGAGCAAAGTTGTTTTTTCAGAAAGTAATTGTATTCATTATACACCCAATATTTAGTGTATAGGGAAAAAGTTTTGTTTATAGGGTTGAATATCATGTGCATTTCAATAGGTTTGGATTGCAAAAGTATATACATTTCAATGAAGAAGTTAATGGGTAACTACTTCACTTCTTATTTTCCCTAGTAAACTTGGTGTCGAAAACTCATTATTCAAGGGAATTGCTACACTACTTTTTTGAGTGACATGTGAAGTCATCCAGAACTGTTACATTCTGGCAGCAACATTATATCAGTATTAATAAACTTATTTTGACACTTAGTTTAAAATGTGAAAGAACCATCCTTCAGTTTTGTATGTGTGTACCTCAGAAAAAATTTAATGAAATCATTTTTTTTTTGAAGTACTAATAGTTGAGTGTTATAGTCATTAGCTATCAAAAATTTCAACAGGGACAAATTTTAAGGGAAATTGTTCATTAAGATTTTCTCCACAGATGTTCCATGTGTTGTTGCAGAATTATCTAGTATTAAGAGATTAAATTAACACTGCATTTAATTAGCAAATCTTATCCAGGACCCGAAATTAATAGAAGAAAAAATTTGAAGTTATATTTTCATTTTCAAAAGTAATAATTTTTCAATCTATTAGTGCGACCACATTTTGTGGAAAAATTAAAAAAAAAATGTTTTTTTAAAGTGGGTCTGTACTATAGATTAAAAAAGTTTTTGACAAAACTGTTGATTTTTAGTCTTTTTTAGTTGTATAATTTACGAAGATATTTGTGTATGGTATTTTTTTTTTTAGAAATTTTACTTTAAATGAAAGATAACACCAATTACGTGGCAGACAGGTAGCCTTTCATCTGAACAGTTCAGGGTTCGAATCCTGGGACAGTTATGGCATTTTTTATGCATTACAAAATTTCAATTCTATATTCCCATGCACAAGTTTCACTCTTACATAGTTAATTAATCATAAAAAAGCACATGAATAATAAATAAAACACAATATTATGATTTTATTTCATTATTTGTATAATACTTTTCGAATCATACAGATGTAATCATATTCTGTAAAGAAATCGATCTGCATTTATGGAAATAATTTATATATGAAGTCTACATAAAAGAATGATTTTGAACATGAATTAAATGAAAACAAAAATACTTACAGTTGATTTTTATTTATCGAATTTGTCATCTCAACAGTTTTTTTTTACATAGCCAATAAATTTTTATAAGTACACCATTAGTCGCTTGGCAAATGTCCAGTTGACACTCAGTGTCTGCCCAAACCCTAATTAACATATCTTCTGTTATGGTTACAATTGCTTCATTAATCCTTTCCTTTAATTGACGTGGGTCGCGTATTTTTTAGTATAAACAATGTTTTTTATACACCCCCACAAGAAAAAAATCACAAAGTGTCAGGTCTGGACTCCTTGGAGGCCAGAGTATAAGTTCCTGGTCGGCCTATCGATCGATGTCCAAATTTTCCGTTCAAGGCTTGGCTGACGAATATATTAAAGTGCGGGGTGCGCTATCTTGTTGAAAATAAATTCATTGTATATTTTCGAGTGCATCCAATTAAGGAAAGCAGTAATTGTTTAACATATCGAGATAAAATTTTCCATTAATAGTCTTTTAAAACGAAGAAAAATGGCCCGATTTCATGGTTTTTCATCTCACCACACGATTAACTTTAGACGAGTAGCGTCCTTTCTCAAAAATTACTTGTGGGTTTTCAGATCCCATATTCGTGAATTGTGTCTGTTAACATACCCATTAATATGTATCTTCATCATTAAAAATTATATCGTCAAAAATGGTTCGTTTTCATTTACTTTGAGGAAAATTTCAACACCGAAATTGAAACGTTTTTCTCCATCATCAGGTTTCAATTCCTGCAGTAGCTGGATTTTATATGCATGTAATCTCAATATTTTGTGTAAAACTGCGAATTGTTGTTTTCAGAATATCAAACTCGAGGCTTCGACGAGGGATGAATTTGTTAGGACTTCTGATTGTAAACTGTCAAATTTGTTGAACAGTTTCATCTAATACTTGTGGTCTGCCAGTAGATTTTTGCTAGAGAAAAAATCCAGTTTCTTCAAACCGTTTGAACCAACGTCGTATATTATTTTCACGTGGTGGCTGTTTTCCATATTCACATCGAAATAGACGTTGAACAAAAACTACGGACTTTAATTCAGCCTGCTACAAAATACACTTTACTTTTTCTTGAACAGTGAATACAGTTACGAACTAAACACATCTGAGCAATACAAAAACTGTTATGGTGGTTTGAAATGCTGTTACACAAACCTTTGGGTTGAAGGCTATTAGGGTTACCAACATAACTTCTCAAAATTTTCTTACTGCCTTGATCTTTTTTTCCTGTTTAGCCTTCGGTAATCACCGTCAGGTATTACTTCAGAGGATGAATCAGGATGATATGTATGAGTGTAAGTGAAGTTTTGTACAGTCTCAGGTCGACCATTTCTGAAATGTATGGTTAACTGAAACCCAACCACCAAAGAACACCGGTATACACGATCTAGTATTCAAATCCGTATAAAAGTAACTGCCTTTACTAGGTTTTGATCGTTGGAACTCTCGACTTGGAAATCAGCTGATTTCCGAAGACCTGCCTTGATCTGAATTACAGAAACCCCACCATTCTTCTATGAAAACGCTGTAGTTAAAAAAAAAAATTATGTTAAATTAAAATTAAAAAAAAAAAAAAAAATACGTGATGTAGTTTATAGCGGATTTTTTCAAAATTATATTAGCATCAGTATATATTTATTGGTATAAATGACCGAGAAACTAAAAAATTCAGCAACACCACCATTTTTAAGAGTTAAAAAAGTTAAAGATTTAATATAAAAGCAATTACACGATATAAAATCAAACTAAATGTTCAAAGCCAAAAATAATTACTAATATTACTGTAGAAACCACATTAAAAGAATGTACTTGTATATCCTCACAGTACAGAGAAAAAAGATAGAAGGGATGTAGGAAAAATCATGAAGGAAAACATAACAAAGACCTAAGTATGCTTTTATAACTGGTCAAATAATACGTCTGGTTCACACTAGTAACTAAACGTTATTAGTACACTTATTAGTAACTTATTGACTATTGATAATTATAATGAGGTATTGCCCCCAATAGCAGGCGTTGGTGAGTATTTCAAAACTTTCCTGGATTTGATTACTTGGAACGATTTGAGTTTTTATAGTGAGATCGTATTTATTTCAGATCTTCAGATACCTAGAGCTATTTGCTAGAATAAAAATTACTTGAATCTTAGCAATTGTGATTAAAAAAAGAGAAAGAAAAAAATAAACAAATCGTAGCTTAACAATTCTGGTTTATTAGAGCGCAATAATTTACATATAATAATAATGTTAAAAAAATTACCTACCTGCTTGCTATTCCTTTTTTCTAACCCAGATAGTACAGTATGTTTTAATAAAATGCCCTGATTATTTTTTACTACATATGGTTCGAATGAAAAAAAATCTCTCTACAATATAAAGGTTAATAAGAGTACAATTGTCAAACGATAAAATTATTGTCGATAGATTAATCTCTAACCGATTGTTAGATACGATCTGAACAGATGTGACCTAAAGAGAAAATGAAGTGAATGTAAGAAAGAACGTCCTAATTCACAGGATGTGATTTAAAAAAAGAAAATTAACAATGTCTGTGCTCTAGCTTGTACGATTTATTTCTATTTTTTTTCATTATAATTTTTTTTTTAATTTAAATTATTGTTGTAATATCAGTTAGTAATCTTTATTTACACCTCATTTAGAGATTAGAAATATTGTACAGTCTAGAATTCTCTATAATATTTTGCTGGCCTATATTATAATACTGTATTCGTTATAAAACTATAAAATTCTTGTGATTTTAGTTAAATAAAATACAGTGTATGTGTGTGTGTGTGTGTGTGTGTGTGTGTGTATGTGTTATATATATAATAGCATTAAAAAAAAATAGTATCTTTATTCATAAACGTTGTTGAATTGTCGATCATGCCTAAGCAAATTATTGAAAAATGTAATTAAACATTTTAATAGGAAAAAATTGTTCTATATAAATTATTACACTCGTATATCTACGTAAACATTAAAAAAATTTTAAAATACCGTAACCAAAATAAATAAAATAAAAACATAAAATGACGGCTTTTAAAATGGTTTATAAACAGGAGTGCCCCTTGATAAAGATACTATAAAAAATTAATTTTGTTAAAAGTACAGCTGAGTTCAATGTGTTTATTTGATACATCTCTAACAAAATAATTTGATATGGACACCACATATAAAGTACGCCTATTAAATTACATATACACATTTTTTTTTAAATGAGAAGTACATAAAATTTTATTTCAATTAATAACTTCTGATATTTTTTCATTTTTTTTTATTGTTATTATTGAATTATTTATTGTAAAACCTTTTTAGTCATAGATTAATAATTATTAATAAATCAATATATTTAAATAAAAAAAAAGTTAAACAAAAGGAGATGAAGAGTGATTTGAACCGTGTGCCTTCCTCTTGTAAGAACAAAATATTCCATTAATTAAAATTTTATTTGGCTATAACTCTGGAACCAATGAAAATAATTATGTTGCAAAACTCTCAATGAGGTCTTACTGCAGTTAAGAAAAAGTCCAAAATCCAAATTTTTTTGAAATTTTGGGCTTTTTTGGACTCTTTTGATCCAGTCGATTGTAATCAAAAGAGGAGGTGTATAACTAAATATTACAACAGTCCTAAATTCAAAATTTCAACATCCTACGGCTAATCATTTTTGAGTTATGCGAGATACATACGTCCATACGCACGCACGTACGTACGTCACGCCGAAACTAGTCAAAATGGATTCAGGAATAGTCAAAATGGATATTTTCGTTGAAATTTGGAATCCGAAATTTTTCGCGATCACAGTATTTCCTTTAATTCGTACGAGGAAGTAAAAAACAACAAACAGTATTGACAAAGCTGTTTAAATAAATATCATTCAGCGTATTTTTAGGTGTTTTCTTTTTTGGAAGAAATTAAGTGAAAGACGTTAAAAAGGGTTTTACTCAAACATAAAATTAAAATAATATTTATTTTCTTGTTAATAGTTTCAGATTTTTGACAGCGTAACAATATTTTTGTTTATTTCTCATTGCAGAAATAAAAATAAATCAGTGACATTACCACATAAGAATTTCATGAAGATTTGATTTTGAAATCTGTTGCGTGAAAAAAAACGAATATACGAATAAGAATTTAAAATTTATTTTTTATAGGTAAATATTAACTATTTTATAGAAGTTAAGTAAAAATGTTACTTTAGTAAATGAAATTACCATAGAGTAATCTTTTCGATAGTTTGTTATTTACTGGAATTTAATTTCAAATTATTTTTAAATAAATATTTTATAAGCAGAAAAGTTTAAATGAAGTGCAGCAAAAAATGTGTATATGTAATTTAACAGGCGTACAAGGAAATCATGTGGTACCCATATCAGATTTTTTCTTTTAGATTGATGGTTGAACTGGATTTAAGGTATGTAAATAAGTATATTTGGTTTTTGGGTAAATTAATATCGAAATAAATAATTATAATTTTTTATTAAGATTTACTGATATTCTGCTAAATTTTATATTTGGCCGGTCGCTTGTGATCAGTGGTACTGGTCTTGGGTTCGATTCCTGGCAAGTGAGAGATGATTTTTCATCCATTTCATCTAACACATCGTACAAGGTTGTAAAGCATTGTTTAGGCATTTTTAACATAACCATATCTTGTGAGGCTTTTAATAAGGTAAGATCTTGGAAAAGCTTTTAGATAACAAAGATTTGAAAGTAATTTAGGTTAATCAAGTGAATTCCCATATTTCAGTTCTGTTGTAGTATCCAGTCTAAACAAATAAAACAGATAATATTTATTATTATTTTTGTTGCCTAGTGAAAACCAGTTAAATTACCTCATACTTTTGAAATAATTTTAATCTGTACATCTGGATAAGGTTACAGAAAACCAAGGAAAGCTTGATTTAAACCGATTAGGTAATCTAAGTTGTTCATATTTTTTTCTTTCACTTAATCCAGATTTATTGGCTGAGAAATATGGTTTTTTGTTAATTTAGTTCAGTTTTTTATGTCATTATTTAATTTTGACGGCAGTCAATTTTTATACGTATCATCAGAGTTACTTATTGAAGGTTCTGATGAGATGTTAAAAAAGTCTTTTGTTTATGTATAGGTAAATGTAAACATGCTCTTTTATTATTTTTTTCTACAGTTCTTACAAATGATCTTTGCTTAACATCGTTAAGAGCTTATAAAATAGCTAGTCCAACATAGAATAAATTCAGTTCTGTAGTTTACAATAAAAATATACTTATTCTTTTCTACTTGATAATACAAAGTACTTTTTTTATTAAAAAAAATTAAATTAGGAGAATTTTTGTGAAAGAGTTAATGACTTTTCAAATGAAATTTATAAAGGGCTTACCATTAAAAAAAAGATTATTGTTATTAAGAGACAATCGTGAATTAGTTTTAGTTATATAAGTATTAAAAATAATTCGCTGGCCTTCAGGCGTTCGACAATAGAAATATAATTTTGAATGGAATTAATTGAGTACCAGGCAAGGCCATACAGCCGAAATAGAAAAATATTTTTTTCTCATTTCACTTAACCAAAAGGAATATGAATGTTTTAATTTTGATTAGCATATAGACATTAAATTAGCGATTAAACCTTAGTATAGTACGTTCGGTACATCATAGCAATCTATAAAAAAATATATTTTTTAATTACTGGATAATTTAATTAAAAATAATGAGGGTAAATATTTTTATTTTTAACTTATAATTCTGGAAAACAAGATCGCCGTACAAAATCATTTTTATAATAATTTAATTTAAAATCTAACTTAATTGGCCATTACGAACGTTAAACAATATTTAGCAGATATTGCAGAAAAAGTACTTATCCAATATAACTAAGAAAATATGAAGGAAAGTAATAATTAATTAATAAAAACAAAAACAAAGATCAGTCACGAAGACCGATCTTTAGTTTCCGATTATCTCACGATTTCGCAGTCAAAAATGTACTGATTTTCAGAAGACAACGGAGTATGTACGTTCGATTAACAAATAGACACTAAACACAAGAATCAAGTTAAACTCGCTCATCACTGTGACTCACTGCATAAGTGCGTATGAAACATACACAAATACAAAGTCAGCTTAACCTTAATTTGAGGTTATGTTGACTGTTAACGACCTTAAATTAAGCGGAACTGAAGAACGACTCAACTAATCTTCTTCAAATTCTCACATGCAATACTTCAAATACACTGCTACAGCATATCTAAATTTCAATGAAACTAATCTAATAATTTTTGAGATTTTCGATTTGTATAAAATAAATTTTATACGTAGACCTATATATATATATATATATATATATATATATATATATGGAAATTAAGATTTTACATTTTAAGTGAATGGAATTTTCGTACTCCTCATACCTCAAAACCTACAGAACTACAGAACCAAAAAAACAGAGTATTCAGTACTTTTAGAAAAAGATTTTTAGGATTTGCCTAAAACTTCTGAATTTTTAGGCATATCCTAATCGAAAGCTAATTTTGGTTTTTTAATAAAGTGTAAATTTAGATTGCCTACCGCGATTTAATGCTGATCTCTTTTGCTGATCGGATAAGATAAAAATGTATCTCAATAAGACAAAAATGGTATGAATATTAAACCAATGAAAACAGATATTCCTTCTCATGAGCAAAACTTAAGGAAGGGAGTATTATGCCCCCGTCACTTTAACTTGTTGGTTATTTATTATTGTTATTTTTCATATGTTCTTCTAACATATACCTAAATATATGTACCTATATACCAAATAATTATATACCGAATTGCATTAATTAATTAATTATATTACCGAATATTATATAGAAAACTAGGTAAATGTTCCTCTTACATGGTATGTGTTCCCCAGAAGTTGTTATTCAGGTGGCCGGAATTCCATCTTTGCCTTGCAGGATCAAATGAAATAAATCGTCGTTGTCTGCGCGTTCCATATGCATAATCTTCTGAATTCATCAATTTTATGTTGAATTTTCATTAGGTGGTCGGCACACACCTCTCGTAAATATTTTTTCCAATCGCTCATTTAACGCTCATTTTCAATTTGCCTACACAAAATTGCATTGTTGTATACTGCTTGGTACAATAATATAACTATGGAATAAAATGGTAACTGACTGGTTTCAAACCGGGTGCCCTTTCTTAATCCTGTCTCATGCCTGCATGACCTAACGTGGTACATCTTTATCTGTCAGATAGCGTCAAAGTCATTGGTTAGCCGTTTTCACATAAACGCATTTGATGATTTTATTGAAACTGAATGGCTGATTCCTTTGGATTAATATTCTTAGCTAGTACAAACTACGATATTTCCTTTATAAAATCCACGACCAAGAACATAATATAGCTATGAGAATTAATGTTACGTCGACGTCTTCATTACGAAGAAGTAATCTTTTGGTTAGGATGTAATAAAATATACCGTATCAGTTATCGTGATACGGTTTTTGATAACGAGAAAGGGAGATTATAAACGTTATTTTGGTTAATTAACTTTCCTTCAGTAAGTAATTAACAAGATATCAGAAATATTAAGAGCGAAATTATTTACGGTTTCAATAATTGTATTATTAGTTCATTAAAAAGATAACAAGTAAACAAAATACAATAGTAATATATTTTCTTAGCCTATTAGTGGTTGTTAGAAACGTTTGGCTGAGTTAATATTTCAGTGAAGATTAATTTCGAGAAAATGACAAAAATATCACTGTTTTAGAAAAAGACTGAAACAGTGATATTTCACTGTATGTATGTGAAATATCACATATATACAGCGTACACACTAAAACTGTATGTATTAGTGTGTCTTTACATACACTAATGTAAAGACATACATTACATTAGTGTGTAATTTGTGTCTTACATACATTACAGACTAATCTGTGTATAAAAGACATTATACACAAATTAGTATGCATAATGTCTTTCAATATACACACTATAAAATGAATAATGTGTATAATGAAAGACTCACTATTCATTTTATAATAGTAAGTATTACTACATGTATTAAAGTGTTGGTTTTACGTGCCAGTGGTCGCAGGTCGATACTCATTACGCTGGAAATGAAGTGTATCCAACAAAATATTACAATTAAATTATTAAATAGGGCATTTTTTAAACAATTTCTTTTTAACACTTATCTTTATCATGAAATACTTAAATATCTTATTTAAAGCGAAATTAAATAATCTAAAGTCATTCAGTAGATCGCAATAATTATATGTAGGCCGTCACTCCAGTTTGGGAGCATAATAATTCAAAGTTATCAACAGTTCTATGTATATGACCTACACAGAATTTATTTTGAACGAGATACCACATGAAAGATTAATTTGAAAAAATAAAAAGAATTCTAAAATAGTTATTTATATTATAAACTGCACATATAATAATCTTTTTGAATATTGAAAGTCGTAATTTTGTTAGTAGATGAAATAATTAAGATTTGTGGTCGTAAAAAAAAAATTCCTTAATGTAATGCTGCGTATAATTTTTTTTGTACAGCACTACTTTCAAGATACTACAAAGCGATACAATTTATTTTTCGAAACAAAGAAAAACAGTTTCAAATTAAAAATTCCTGATTATTTAAATTAATTTTCGTAATGGATGGAAGTTACATTATTTTGTAAATCGTCTAAAAACTATTTTTATTTTAGATCAAATTTAATCATAGTCGGTTGGTATAATTAATCTAATTAAAAGTAAAGAAACTATAATTAAATAAAAATTTCAAGAGTTTTCGACTAACTATACTATCTCCAGGAATATTATATATATTATAAAATTAGTCAAAATATAATTACGGTAAATATTTGTGACGGTTTGTGTCAGAATAGAAAACAGAATTAAATTCTCTTTAAAGCCTTCCAATAAAAACGGATGCTATGCATTTTTGCTTCCTTGTACGAAATAAAGGAAGTATTGTGAATGAGAAAAATTTCGGTTTTCGGATTTCAACGGAAATATACATTTTGACCATCTATGAATCCATTTTGACAAGTTTCGGCGTAATGTCTGTACGTACGAATGTATCTCGCTTAATTAAAAAACGATTAGGTGTAGGATGTTGAAATTTTGAATTTAGGATAGTTGTTAACATTTAGTTGTGTACCTCCCCTTTTGATTGCAATCAACTGAACCAAAAGTATCCAAAAAAGCCCAAAATCCACAATAACTTGAATTTTAGACTTCTATTTAACTGCAATAATACGCCCTTACTGGAAGCGTTTCAACGATATATCATAAGTGGTACTTATTTTCAATGTGGTTCCAGAGTTATAGCCAAATGAAATATTTTGATCTTAAAAGGTGAAGGCATATCGGTTCGAATCACACTTCATCTCTTTTTTTTAACTTGTATTTTAATTTAAATATATTAATTTAATAATAATTATTAACCTCCGATTGTAAAAAAAAATTAAGATAAATAACAATTCAATAATAACAATAAAAAAAAAATGAAAAAAAAAAGATCAGAAGTTATTAATTAAATAAAATTTTATGTACTTTTCATTGAAAAAAAAAAGTGTATTTGTAATTTAATAGGCGTACAAGTATGTCATGTAGTGTCCACATCAAATTTTTTTAACAATATTCAAATTTTCCTGTTGATGGCGTGAGAAGTTGAAGGCACCCAAGAATAATAATGATTGTTATTATTATTATTATTATACTTTGTTGATGTTTTTAGTTGTTATTAATACAATTTGTTTTTAATGATATCGCCATATAAACGTGAAGCTTGTGTGTGGGATATGGAAATATAGCGTATGAAAAATCCATGTTTGAATTAAATCTAATTTTTACAATGTAGCAGCCTGAATCGTTGAGTTACAATCTCGTGCTAAATTCAGCAATTACTAAGGAGATAATATTTTCACTATCTTATTTTAGTAATATATCAAATTTCCGAATAAATTATATTTAAAAAGATAATATAATAACTTTAACACAGAAAAACTAAGAGAATACTTTTTTTATGATTTAAAAGAACTTAAATTTTATCTTCCATTTTTTTTTTGTCTGACGTAATTATTTCAATTTAGAAGAATGTAGTAAAAGATGTTAAACGTTTACTCTTCGTGTAAGTATACTGTACTATGCATAACATTAGCTAGTCATTTGTTATAGTAGTACGTGAAACCTTTTACATACAAATGCAAAAAAAAAAAAAAAAAAAAAAATCAAATACCGTTTTTCATGATAATTTTATGTTTGAAAAGAAAAATTTCTTTATTATTTTTTTTACTCGTTTTAGTTTTTTTTATTCAATTTGATATGTGACGAAGGTTACCTTATTTCGACATGATTTTAAATAAGTTCTTTGTTAAATTACTTATTTGATTTATGAGAAGTAAAATAACTCATAATTTTAAACTCAACCATTTATTATGAGTAATAAGGTACTACTATGACTATAGCACTTTACTATATCGTACTATAGTCGAAAGAAGAAATAAAACTTTTTTTTTTTTTAAGAAAAGTATAATTACAGTGAAAAAGTACTTTTGGATGATTAAATTAAGATTGCTACATACAGCTATAATAATTAATTAGTTGTAATGTATAATGTAGGTTAATCGTATCAGATTAAACTTTTAACCTCTTTTAGCACATTCTGCTGAGTGAGAATCACTAAACCAGATCATTAAAAAAAATATATCAAATGAACTAACATATTTTAATTTTTTATTGTAAATTTGGAAAAAAATTCATAACCTCTAAAAATTCTTAAATTCGGTAGGCATAAGTATAAGAATTTTTTTTCTTTTAAAGCTGACAAGTTTAATCTGTGTATTTAGTCTGTGTTTAGTCTGTGTATTTACCGATTATTATGTTTGAAATTAAATAAGAAAAATCTCTGCCAAAGAAAAAAAAATCCCAGCATTTGTTTCTTTAGCTTAAAATAATGAACAATAAAAAATAATGTATTATTTATTTAAATATGCAATAACCTCGCATTTAAAAAATATATATATATGAAAGTGAAAAGAATATTTATTATAAGAAAGAGTGTCTGTAAAAATAGATGATTTCTATAACAACTTAAGTAACAAATTTACTACACATTTTAACAAGATGTTATGTGAATTAGGTTAAACATATTCACATGCAAACAGTATTGTGTAGACCTATGTTGCATGTGAATGTAATGCGGTAATGTATAACCGAAGTACTCTACATCAAAGGATAGAATATAATTAAAATGTTATTCAAACTGATCTCCGATGAAAAAATTTCCCTAAGTTTTTTAATTTCATTTTTATTAAATTATTTAAAAATGTTTCAAAAAAATGGTTTTTCATCTATCAATCTATCTCACGGTTTACAATAAGTTACTTAAAAGAAAAACAAAATAACTTTATATTATTACACAGATTTAAATCAATATTTCCTGGGCTGATTTTCAGGAGTTACTGGTGGGACATTCATTTACCGGACTGAGCATATTAATTAAATCTAAAAGGGAAAATTTACTTTTCTTAAAAAGTTTTTCTCGAATTATAATTCATGAATTTTACCTTGCAAATAAATAAAAATTAAATAACATTTGTACTGTTTATTTAAATAGTAATATTTATTTTATAAAACATCCCTGAAAACTAAATTTTGGAAATCTGGTAGGTCTGAGACACGAAGAAAATGCAAAAAAAAAAACAAACAATTTACATGTTCTCGCTACCCAAAGAAGCTTAGCCATAATAGAAGTTATATGATAGTCTCTTTTCTTTTTATTTTTAATTATTTGTTGCTTTTTTGGAAATAAAGAACAAGATTTTGTCTTAAAAAATAAACATAAAAAATTCACTTTAAAAAAACGCAAACATGAAAGAATAATACCTTTTTCAGTCTTAAATTTTCGAAGTTGGTTCACACGAAGGGTAAGTTTCTGGTATTCGTTTATTTTTAAATTGGTATCGTCTTCAGAAAATTGAAATTTAAAGAACTGAATATAATATATTTAAATTTTTTGTGCGATTTTCCATTTTACTATTGTTATTTTTTTAAATAAATATTTTTAAAAAGAAGAAATAAAATTATTTGGCCATTTTACAAGAAATGTTAAAACTCAATTATGCTTAATAGTTTTTTAAAAGATTATTTCATTTATATAATTATCACCTTGAATAACACGTCAAAGGTTAAATCATCTATTTTTTAAGATGTAAATTAAGGGTATAATAACAAAAGAGTAAATAATAATAATGATTTTCTTTTATGTTGTCAGGACAACTATATGTAATCGGTAAACAACATAATGGAAGGTGACATCACCGTAATACTATCTCTGGTTACATGTTAACCTACCCGTGTTCGTAATCCACCGTAACAAAATAATCTACGTCATATTTTATCTTTAAAAAATTCACGTTTGAAAATATCAAATTAATATTTAAAATAAACCTAATAATCTTTTAATGTTTATTATACTAATACTAAGCAGCTCGTTTCTAATACAAGTATATATATACATCTTGTTGCTAAATTGAATTACTATATATCGATAAATATATCGATTCAAGCGAAATGTAGGTGGGTCCAACGCAGCGGGTAAATGATCTACTGTTTGATTAAGACAATAAAAATCTTATCGGCCAAACTTTATCGACATAATACATTCCCATAAATTAGGAGCGATTAGGAATTCGGCTTATTCCAAGTCAGACGGTAGAGGGCCGTGTGGAATATCTAGATGGTAACCACTAAACGGTGAATTTGAAACCATACGAGTTAGTAGGAGAAAATTACATTTTTGAGATAATTTGTGTGTATTTAATTTCTATATAATATTTTTCAATTTAACTATTCGCGCGCGCACCCCCCCCCCCAATACATACACAATAAAAATTTAATTATTATATAATTACAATTCAAAGAATTAAACAAAGATAAAATAACTGATAGATGATCCTACGCAAGATGAAGTCCTACGCAAGAACTATCGCATGAAAATAAACAAGAACAAAACAAAAGTAATGAAATGTAGTAGAAATAACAAAGATGGACCACTGAATGTGAAAATAGGAGGAGAAAAGATTATGGAGGTAGAAGAATTTTGTTATTTGGGAAGTAGAATTACTAAAGATGGACGAAGCAGGAGCGATATAAAATGCCGAATAGCACAAGCTAAACGAGCCTTCAGTAAGAAATATAAGTTGTTTACATCAAAAATTAATTTAAATGTCAGGAAAAGATTTTTGAAAGTGTATGTTTGGAGTGTCGCTTTATATGGAAGTGAAACTTGGACAATCGGAGTATCTGAGAAGAAAAGGTTAGAAGCTTTTGAAATGTGGTGCTATAGGAGAATGTTAAAAATCAGATGGGTGGATAAAGTGACAAATGAGGAGGTATTGCGGCAAATAGATGAAGAAAGAAGCATTTGGAAAAATATAGTTAAAAGAAGAGACAGACTTATAGGCCACATACTAAGGCATCCTGGAATAGTCGCTTTAATTTTGGAAGGACAGGTAGAAGGGAAAAATTGTGTAGGCAGGCCACGTTTGGAATATGTAAAACAAATTGTTAGGGATGTAGGATGTAGAGGGTATACTGAAATGAAACGACTAGCACTAGATAGGGAATCTTGGAGAGCTGCATCAAACCAGTCAAATGACTGAAGACAAAAAAAAAAAAAAAATAACTGAAATAAAAATAAATCGTACAAGAAACATAGAATCTACAAAATCAATTACATCCTAAATGAAAAATAAAAAATGAAAAAGTTGATGTGGATACCACATGACTTCCTTGTACGCCTATTAAATTACATATATACACTTTTTTTTTTTTAATGAAAAGGACATAAAATTTTATTTCATTAATAACTTCTTATATTTTTTCATATATTTTTTTTTATTGTTATTATTGACTTATTATTTATCGTAAATTTTTTTTTTACAATCAGAGGTTAATAATTATTAATAGATCAATAAATTTAAATTAAAAAAGACAAGTTAAAAAAAAGGAGATGAAGTCCGATTCGAACGGATATGCCTTTTCCTTGTAAGATCCAAATATTTCATTAATTAAACTTTTATTTGGTTATAACTCTGGAACCAATGAAATTAAGTACCACTTATGATATAACTTTGAGAAGTTCTCAATGAAGGCTTATTTCTGTAATTAAGAAAAACTCTGAAATACAATTTTTTTGGATTTTGAGCTTTTTTGGACACTTTTGGTTCAGTCGATTGTAATCAAAAGGGGAAGTGCAAAACTAGACGTTACAAAGTCCTAAATCCAAAATTTCAACATTCTACGGCTAATCGTTTTTGAATTATGCGTACGTATAAACGTCACGCCGAAACTAGTCAAAATGGATATTTCCGTTGAAATCTGAAAACTGAAATTTTTCGCGATCACAATACTTCCTTTACTTTGTACAAGGAAATAAAAAGTTACTTAACTATCTGGCATTAAATTAGCAGTTAAAATTTAACCCCTCTTTAAATAGCTTAGAAAACTATTTCTGTTCTTTCGATTTTACATTTATTTTTTTCTATGTAACTGTTTTCTCATTTATAGAAAAGTATATATAGATATTTTTTAAATATCTGTATCAATTGATTTGTTAAAAAATTATATGTTTAATACATCACTGATTTGTTAAACCAACAGAAATTCATAAAAATTCGTGTTTGTCCTAAGGTGTGTATTTTTTTATTTATTTTTTGACTGATTACTTAATTCACTACAGACACTTACAAAGCTTGTATGTGGGAATAAAAAAACGGAAATTGTTGTATACGTAAAATTCCATGTCTGACTGGATTTTTATTCTAGAGTTTCATAAATTATAGTTAAAAAAAAAAAGGTTAAATGAAAATATCTTCGTTGTTTGAATAAAACATTATCGTGTACTAATCTAATCTTGTGATAAAAGGTTCAAAATTATTCCAATACTATGAATATTAACAATTGGAAAATTTATAAAAATTATATTCAAAGTCAATAAATTTTAAATATTTGAAAGTTAGAAAAACTTATATTGATGTAAAAATTGCTATATTTTTAAAGTTAAAAATAAAGTTATTTTGAAAGAAACAAAAATTTCAAGTTTTTGTAAGATCAGGTTTTTCAAAGTTTTCTAAGAGTAACATGAATAAAAAATTTATACAATTTTTAAGAGCGACATGATTTTTTTCAAATTTAACAAAAAAATATTAATGGCGTTAAGTTATATTAAACTGTGTTTTGAGGGCCATGTTCTTTTTAAAAGCTAAAAAAATATATTAATAATGTTTGAATTTTACTAAAGTTCAACATCGTTCCATATACATCATCCAATTAATTATTTAATTATCTTAAAATTAAGACAATAAAATAAATCTTTCTCTTACACAAACTATTCATCAAATTTCATAATTGTACTTTTAACCGTTTCTAAGATATAAAGCAAAATTAATTATTTCATACATATTAACAGAATCTTCACAAGAATTTAATCTTTTTGAAGAACCTTAAAAATTGAAAAATGGAAAAAAGGGAGAAGAAGGTTTTATTATTTTTTTACCAGTATAAATACGTACGTCCATTATGTACTTTTTGTGCTTTCCTTTCTTATTTAATGTAGCACTGTACTAAAGAGCACAAAAACAAGATGATATGAAAAATCTACTAAATATAAACATAAAATGCACGAATAAAATTTAGTAAAAAATTACATTAAATTAAAAAGCTATTTAAAAGTGTAAGAATTTTCAAACCGTTATTAGAAAAGATTCCTGCTCGGACGTCTTTTTAACTTTTCTAATAAAATTTGGTGGATTAGCCTGACGCCTGATCAGTTAATTCTTGTGAACAGGTAATTCAGAATAAAATTTTAAGCATGGTTTTTTTTTAATATAAAATCATTTATAAATGAAACTTTTAAATTAAAATATAAACTGTGCTTAGATATGGAGAATTAGTGATCATATGGAATATGTTTAACTAGAAGATTTTGAAGGATTTAAAATGTTAGATTAATCTAAACTGTGAACGTCAAACATCTAAATTAGTTTATGACGAGATCTGTATAATATTTTTTTCTGTCGCCGTGTTTAATTTTCAGTCGTTTCCAATTTACCGGATCGTAAGTAAATCTGATTATCAAAAAAAAAAATGACATTCAGAAAGAGGTTTCCACTGAAATCCTTGAAAGAACGATATGTATACATACATCCTTATACAGCGTACATAAATATATATTAAACATAAATAAGTACATACAAAGATAAGTCCAAAGAACATTGATTACAGACCAAAATTCAGAACATAAATAGGAAAGAAAACACCAAACAGTAGGCTTATTAATCACACAAAGAACAACTAAAAACGAACAAAGAAATAGTGAAACAAAAGTAAGTAGCGAAACTAAATGAAGATTTTTGACGATGCACAACACCCTAGAGTAATTCACCTCAAATCTCGGACAACTTACAGATCTAATATATGCAGCCACTTATAGAGCATTTATACTTGTTTAAGGTAGTAAAACTTTTCTTTCTTAGGAGCGGAGATAAGGCTCTTATCTATAGACTAATTGGCCGAGATTTGCGAAGGAAGAGTAATTATGTACTTCCTAGATCCCGGAAGGAGTGTTTTCGTAGATTTTTCACTTACATGACACCAAAGGTTTATAACTTTTTGCCAAATTTTGTGAATGATAGTATTTATTCAGTATGATAATGTTGAGTTCTTTTTTGATTCAATTGTGACTAAAACTGACAAATTATTCTAGGGAAGCATAAAGCTTACGGCTTTCGTCAATTGCCTTCTGACTTCTAATGACAAAAAAATGATTTTCCCTCGCTTAAATATTTCTATAATCTTTAGTAATTGTTAAATATCTACTCAGCCACTTCTGTCCTAATTTATATATCTTTAATATTCTTCAGTATTTTAATCATAAATTGATGGTAACTCCTAAAACAAGACTAATGTCCTCATCGAGTACCTAATTTTCCAAACTATTATTAAATTAC